>NC_134088.1:17088636-17740227 GCF_000715075.1 Nicotiana tabacum | reverse complement strand
CTCCCATGGAATGAATGAGGTGAAAATGAGCCAAACCCCCGAAATATAGCTTCTGCCCAATTATTTACCCTTCGCGGTCGCGTAAAATGCTTTTTGATCGTGAAGCACAACTTTTCTCAGCTTAAAATTGCCCTTCTAGATCGCGGAAAATCAATCGCGATCGCGAAGAGCAAGTTGCCTAACTCCTCCAGACATCCTCTAGTATAATAGTCATAACGTTTTGTACAAAACTCCAAATAACAAATGGTTTGCCTTTCTGAAAACTAGACACCAAGGGATACAACTTTAATTTTTGGATCATCTCCACATTCCTTATACATTGCAAGATATAAGCTTCCAAAGTCAGCCCTATGCAACAAAAATTTCTTTTTCGCGAACGCGAACCTGCCTCCGCGAACGCGATTCATAGACTCCTTGCTCCCATTTTCCTCTTCGCGAACGCGACCCTTTCCTTGTGAACGCGAAAAAGGGCACACCAAGCCTCAGAAAATAGCAGTTCAATATGGCGAACCCTCCGAAACACACCCGAGGCCCCTGGGACCCCGTCCAATCACACCAGCAAGTCCCAATACATGACACAAACCTGACCGAGGTCTCAGATCACACCAAACAACATCAAAACTATGAATCGATGATCGAAATCTTTCTTTAAACTTTCAAACTTTCAAACTTCGATGAACGTGTCCGATTCATACTTAAACATTCTGGAATGACGTCAAACTTTACGCACAAGTCATAAATCACGATACGAACCTATTCCAAGGCTCGGAACCCCAAACGGACATCGATAACACCGAAGTCCACCTCAAACCATACTTAGAAAATTCTAAAACCTTCAAAATGCCAACCTTTCATAATAAGCGTCGAAATGCTCTCGGGCAACTCGATACTCAACCCGAACATACGACCAAGTCCGAAATCATCATACGAACGTATTAGAACGTTTAAATCCCGATTCTGAGGCTGTTTATTCAAAAGTCAAACCTTAGTCAACTCTTCCAACTTAAAGCTTTCGAATTTAGAATTTTCCATCCGAATCAACTTCGAACTTCCCGAAATTAAATTCCGACCACACATACAAGTTATAATACCTAAAGTGAAGCTACTCAAGGCCTCAAACTGCTGAACGACACGCTAAAGCTCAAAATGACTGGTCAGGTCATTACACAACGCTGAAATATAGCAGGAGCATTGCATAGTCCAAATGGCATTCTTCGGTAAGCATACATACCTTGGGGGGCATGTGAATGTGGTTTTCTCTTGCTCTTCTAGAGAAATTTGTATCTGATTATACCCAAAATATCCATCAAGAAAATAGTAAAAACCATGGCCTGCAACTCTTTCAAGAATTTGGTCAATAAAAGGCAAAGGAAAATGGTCTTTTCTTGTGGCTTCATTAAGTCGTCTATAATCAATACAAACTCTCTATCCTCTGACTGTTCTAGTAGGTATGAGTTCATTGTTTTCATTTTTTATTACTGTCATACCTCCTTTCTTTGGTACTACCTGTACAGGACTTACCCAAGGACTGTTAGATATTGGATAAATGATACCTGCTGCTAGAAGTTTCACCACTTCTTTCTTGACGACTTCCTACATTGTTGGGTTCAGTCTCATTTGGGGTTGTACTATTGGCTTATACTCATTCTTCATAAGAATCCTATGCATACAAATAACTTGACTGATTCCTTTGATGTCAACTATAGTTAACCCTAAGGCTCTTTTGTGTTTTCTCAGGACTTCAATCAATTTGCTTTCCTGTTCTATAGTCAAAGAAGATGAAATGATTACTGGAAATAATTCAGGTTCAAGAAACACATATTTTAAATGATAAGGAAGATCATTGAGTTCAATTTTTAATTTAACTCCTTCTTGTGAGACTTTCTCTCATTTTTTGACTTTTTTTCCAACATTTCAGCTTCTTCTCCAATTATGGGGTTATCATCACTTATAGTACCTAACCTAGCCAAACATCTCTCCAATGAATCAATAATTAACTGATTATCAAGGTCATCTATTAAGTTAATTTGAAAACAAGATGATGATGACTCATCCCCAGGAAATTTCATCATTTTCCGCATGTCAAAAGTCACTCTTTCCTCATCAACTCGTAATATTAATTGTCCTTGATGACCATCAATAATTGCTCTTCATGTTGCGAGAAATGGTCTACCTAAAATTAATGGCACCTCAGTATTTTCTTCCACGATCGAGGCCTAGGCTCGAGGGCTATGATTGAAGCCACGATTGAGGCCCAGTTCTGAAGGCTGCCTAGGCAGATTTATAAAAGAGGGCATTCGTTTCATTCACCATTTTTAACAAATTGGAGCTTGAGCAGAGACGATTTTGGATAGATTTTCAAGGAAAGACATTGGGGGTAAGTGATTCTAACTCTAATTTAGTCTATATACACAAATATATCATTGTTTTCACCATTTAATTAGTGTTTTGAGATTGAAATTTAGGAAATTTTTAAAATCTCATAGAAACAAATTTTTGAGATTTCGGTATCGATTCGGAGTCGGATTTGAGTGAAATTAGTATGGTTGGACTCGTAATTGAATGGGTTGTCTGATTTCATAACTTTTACCGGATTCCGAGATATGGTCCCCATGGACGAATTTTTAATTAATTTCGGATTTTTATTGAAAATGTAGTATTTTCTTATGGAATTGATTCCTATAATTTTTAGTGATTGTATCGAATTATTTTGGCTAGATTCGAGCCAGACAGAGTTGGATAATTGAGGAAAGGGTCTACTAGTAGATTAAATTGGAGCAAATTGAGGTAAGTCTCTTGTCTAATCTTGTGAGGGGGAAATTACCCCATAGGTAATTAAAGTAATAATTATTGCTAATTGTGGGGGCTACGTACACACGAGGTGACGAGAGTTCGTGCGTAACTACTATTAATGCTAAAGTCCGGGTAGTTTAGGACTCAAAGCATGAATTACTTGTGTAAATTGTATTCTTTGTTTAATTAATATTATTTGATATATAAAAATATATTGTGAATTGTTAGATAAAAATATTAAAGGATGGAAATCTCATATACTTCATTTCTGTTTAAATTAATTAATTGTTAAGAGAAATTGTTCTTCCTCCCGAATTTATCTTGTAATAAATATACTCTTCTTCCGGAGAAACATAAGAAAATGTTCTCCTTTCTTGTGGAGCGGGCCGAACGCCTTGGCAGGATAGATGCATCTATGGATCGTGCCGCACGTCTCTCGGCAGTGTACACGACACTTTGGATCGGGCCGTACGACCTCAGCAGAAATCGTGCTTAATAATAATTATTACACGATATTTGGATAGTTTATTGCAGCTTGTGAAGCTAATTGATAAATTGGAAATCTTTGGAATTTAAAGAATTAATTATCTTTGCTTGTTAAGGAATTATTGTTATCCCTGTAAATGAGGCTAATTAATAGATGGGAAATTGTTGCATTTGAAGGAGTTTAATTATTTCTGTTGGTTAAATAAATTATTGTTAACTCTGTGAATCATGTTGATTTAGATATTCTAGTTTTATTTCAATTATAGTGAGTGTCAAAGTCGGCCATCTCGTCTCTACCACTTCGAGATTAGGCTTGATACTTACTGAGTACATGTTGTTTACGTACTCATACTACACTTGCTGTACTTTTTGTGCAGGACCTGAGACAAGTACTAGTGGAGGACCTATCGTCTTACACCTACGTTATCCTAGGGCGTAATGGTGAGCGGCCTTTCTGAGCCGTTCTGCAGCTACCAATGTCTCTTCTTGTATTTACATTCTGTCTATTATATTTCAGATAATATTTGGAGTTTTGTATAATCTAATAGATGCTCATACACTTGTGACACCAGGTCTTGGCACACACATTGGTAGAATTTGGAATTTGTATTATTTTCTTGGATTTAAGTTAATCTGTATCTTTTTAAATTTCTTTAATATTACTAGTAAAATAATAAAATTTCTTAGAAAATCATTTTGAAAATAATTGATATATGTTTAATTTATTTGTTGGCTTGCCTAGGTGTAGTGTTGGGCGCCATCACGATCTATATGTGAAATTGAGTTGTGACAACATGGTATCAGAGCTCTAGGTTCACGTAGGTCTCACAAGTTAAGAACAGACCTAATAGAGTCTTGCGGATCGGTACGGAGACGTCTGTACTTATCTTCGAGAGGCTATAGGGTGTTAGGAAACTACCTTTCTTCATATTCCATTGTGCAATTAATGTAGTACTAAATATCCTTCTCTTATTCTCTCATAGATGGTGAGAACGCGCTCTAATGAGGTTCCAGACCGGGGAAGAGCTACTCCCCTAGTTGCTAGAGGCCGAGGGAGGGTTCTAGCCCGTGGTAGGGGGCGAGGACGTCCCACGACTGTTCCAGTTATGCCTCCAGTGGGTCCAGCAGAGAATTCCATTGTTGAAAAACAGGGTGAGGTGCCTGTGGCGGAGCCAACTCCGGTGGATTTCACATCTGCACCGGGATTTTAGGATGTCATTGGTCGTATGCTGCGGTTCATGGACAATATGACTCATGCCGGTTTATTTTCGGTAGACCCAACTACTTCTCAGGAGGGCGGGGGAGCACAGACCCCTACCGCGCAGGCTCATGGACAGGCAACTACTGTATATCAGACCCAGGGTGCACTACCTATGGGTGGAGCCCAGCCAGTGGCAGCAGCTACACCTGAGCCCAGGCCAGCTGCAGCCGCTGATCCTCAGAAACTATTGGACATATGGACTAGAATACATCCTCCTGTTTTTGGGGGTGAGCGACATGAGGAACCCCAGGATTTCATTGATCGGTGCAAGGATAGACTGTACAACATGAGGATATTGGAGTCTCATGGGGTAGACTTTGCTACTTTTCAGCTAGAGAGCAGAGCCTGTAAATGGTGGCAGTCTTATGTTCTTGGCAGACCAGCAGATTCTCCTCCCATGACTTGGGACAGGTTCACCCGTATCTTCCTGGACAGGTATATTCCACCCTCCATGAGGGAAGAGTTGAGGTTTCATTTTGAGCAGCTCTAGCAGGGTCAAATGTCAGTGACCGATTATGAGGCGAGGTTTTCTGAGTTATCTCGCCATGTACTTATGATACTCCCTACTGAGGTGAAGAGAATGCAGAGGTTTGTTGCAGGTTTACATACTGGCATTCAGGCCACTATGGCTCGAGATGTTGAGATGGGTATTTCTTATTAGCTAGTCGTGGAGATAGCCCATAGGATTGAGGGTGTACGTCAGCGGAGCCGAGAGCAAGTTATGAGAGATAAGAGGTTCAGGTATTCTGGAGAGTTTAGAGGTGCTCCGTCTGGGGGCAGAGGTCAGTTCGTGAGAGGGCAGTCCAGCAGGCCCCCATATCCAGCACCACCTCCTCGAGGTGCTCCAACGCGACCCTATCTCAGTGCTATACCGGAGAGTTATTATCGCCCACCAGCTATTCAGGGTCCTCCCAGTGGGTATTGAGTTCCCTAGGGCCAAACTCTTAGTCAACTGCCCATCGCACCGAAGAGTTGTTACGAGTGCGGGGACCCCAGTCACATACGGAGATTCTGCACCAGACTTCGGGGTAGGCCAGTGCAGTAGGGTCAACAACCTATGATTACCGCACCAGTTGCTCCACCAGTAGTCCGACCACCAAGAGGTGGAGGACAAGTGGTTAGGGGTTGTCCTAGAGGTGGAGGTCAGCCAGGTGAAGGCCAGTCAGTTGGCTTTCCAGCTCGGTTCTATGCTTTTCTGGCCAGACTAGATGCCCTAATTACATGTATTATTTCTGTTTGCGGCAAAGATGCCTCAGTATTATTTGATCCAGGATCTACATATTCATATGTGTCATCTCTATTTGCTCTATTCCTGGGTGTTTCTCGTGAATCCTTGAGTACTCTTGTTTATGTATCCAATCCTGTGGGCGATTCTGTTATTGTGAACCGGATTTACCGGTCCTGTATTATTACATTCTGTGGTTATGAAACTAGAGCAGATCTCCTATTGCTTGAGATGACCGATTTTGAAATTATTCTGAGCATGGACTGGTTATCTCCATATCATGCTATTCTAGATTGTCATGCCAAGACTGTTACCTTGGCTATTCCAGCATTGCCTAAGATGGAGTGGAAGGGTTCGTCTGTTAGGTCATTTAATCGAGTTATTTCTTTTATAAAGGCTCAACATATGGTTGAGAAGGGTTGTTTGGCTTATCTAGCCTATGTTCGGGATACTACTATAGAAACTCTGGCTATTGATTCAGTGTATGTAGTTCAGGAGTTCTCCGATGTATTTCCTTCAGATCTTCCAGGTATGCCACCTGATTGTGATATTGATTTATGTATTGACTTGGCTCAAAATACCCAACCTATATATATCCCACCGTATCGCATGGCTCCGAAAGAATTGAAAGAACAACTTGAGAAGTTACTAGCCAAAGGGTTCGTCAGGCCGAGCGTATCGCCTTGGGGTGCACCAATATTATTTTTGAAGAAGAAGGATGGAACAATGCGGATATGTATTAATTATCGCCAATTGAATAAAGTCACTATTAAGAAAAAGTACCCGTTGCCGCGTATTGATGATTTATTTGACCAGTTGCAGGGTGCTAGGGTGTTCTCTAAGATCGACTTGAGGTTGGGGTACCATCAGTTGAAGATTCGGGATCCGGATGTTCCAAAGACTGCTTTCCGGACTAGATATGGTCATTATGAGTTTCTGGTGATGTATTTCGGTTTGACTAACACCCCGATAACATTTATGGATTTGATGAACATGGTATTCAGGCCATACAATGATTCGTTTGTCATTGTCTTCATTGATGACATCTTGATCTACTCGCGCGGTAAGGAGGAACACGAGCAGCATATGCGAGTGGTGCTTCAGACGCTCCGGGAACAAAAGCTATATGCTAAGTTCTCTAAATATGAGTTTTGGCTTGAGTTTGTAGCATTTTGGGGCATATTGTATCGGGCGAGGGCATTAAAGTTGATCCCAAAAAGATTGAGGCAGTTCAAAATTGGCATCGTCCCACTTCGGTGATTGAGATCAGGAGTTTTCTGGGTTTAACAGGTTATTATCGTCTGTTCGTGGAAGGTTTTTCATCTATTGCAACACCTTTGACCAAATTAACACAGAAGGGTGCTCCGTTCTGATGGTCCGATGATTGTGAGGTGAGCTTTCAGAAGCTCAAGACAACATTGACTACAGCACCAGTGTTAGTGTTACCTTCTGGTTCAGGGATGTATATAGTGTATTGTGATGCTTCATGCATTGGCTTGGGTTGTGTATTAATGCAGGAAGGGCGGGTTATTGCTTATGCTTCACGTCAGCTGAAGACCCACGAGAAGTATTATCCAGTACATGAGTTGGAGTTAGTTGCGATTGTTCACGCTCTTAAGATTTGGAGGCATTATATTTATGGGGTGTCTTGTGAAGGTTACACTTATCATCGCAGTTTGCAACATTTGTTCAAGCAGAGGGGCCTAAATTTGAGGTAGTGCAGATGGCTAGAATTACTAAAAGATTATGATATTACTATCCTATATCATCTGGGCAAAGCAAATGTGGTTGCAGACGCCTTGAGTATAAAGGCGGAGAGTATGGGTAGTTTGGCTTTCATTTCAGCAGAGGAGAGGCCATTAGCTTTGGATATTTAGTCCTTGGCCAACAGACTTGTGCGACTGGATATTTCAGAGCCCAGCTGAGTTCTTGCATGTGTTGTAGCTCAGTCTTCACTATTTAAGCAGATCAAGGCTCGCAAGTATGATGATCCACACTTAATGGTTCTTCGAGAAATGGTACTACGGGGTGGTGCCAAGGAAGTTGCTATTGAAGTGAATGGTGTTCTGCGACTCTAGGATCGTATATGTTTTCCTAATGTGGATGGACTGAGGAAAAAGATACTAGAGGAAGCACACAGTTCCCGGTATTCTATTCATCCAGGTGCTACGAAGATGTATCGTGACCTAAGGCAGCATTATTGGTGGTGACGAATGAAAAAGGACATTGTTGAGCATGTAGCTAGGTGTCTAAATTGTCAGCAAGTTAAATATGAGCACTAGAGTCCAGGTGGCCTACTTCAGCAGATGACTATACCGGAGTGGAAATGGGAACACATCACTATAGACTTTGTAGTTGGGTAGCCGCGGACTTTGCGGAAATTTGATGCAGTTTGGGTGATTGTTGACAGGTTGACCAAGTCGGCACATTTCATTCCGGTTGTGACTACGTATACTTCAGAGAGGTTGGCCCAGATTTATATTCAGGAGATAGTTCGGTTGTACGGTATGCCAATTTCTATCATATCAGATAGAGGTCCTCAATTTACTTCGCATTTCTGGAGAGCAGTACAGAGTGAATTAGGGACCCGTGTAGAGCTCAGCACGACCTTTCATCCTCAGACCGACGGGCAGTCAGAGCGGATAATTCAGATTTTGGAGGATATGCTCAGGGCATGTGTGATTGACTTTGGAGGTCAGTGAGATCGTAACTTGCCTTTTGCCGAGTTTGCTTATAATAACAGTTACCAATCCAACATCGAGATGGCTCCATTTGAGGCTTTATATGGTCGGCGATGCCGTTCACCCATTGGATGGTTTGAGCCAGGTGAGTCTAAGTTATATGGTGCTGATTTGGTGAAAGATGTCTTGGAAAAGGTAAAGTTGATTTAGGAGCGACTTTGTACAGCACAGTCCAGACAGAAGAGTTACGCATATCAGAAAGCGCGTGATTTATCATTTATGATGGGTGAAAAAGTTCTCTTGAAGGTTTCGCCGATGAAGGGAATCATGAGATTCGGGAAGAAGGGCAAGTTGAGCCCAAGGTTTATAGGCCCATTTGAGGTGTTGAGACAAGTTGGGGTGGTTGCTTATGAGCTTGCATTGCCTCCCAATCTATCAGGAGTTCATCCGGTTTTTCATGTATCTATGCTCCGAAAGTATCAGGCCGACCTATCACATGTATTAGACGTCAGCACAGTTCAACTAGATAATAGTTTGGGCTATGAAGAAGATCAAGTTTCCATTATTGATAAACAGGTTCGCCAGTTGAGGTCCAAGAGGATTTCTACAGTAAAAGTCTAGTGGAGGGGCCAACCAATCGAGGAAGCGACTTGGGAGGCCGAGGAAGACATGCAGAGCAGATATCCACACTTATTCAACACTCCAGGTACAATTTTAAACCCGTTCGAGGACAAACGTTTGTTTAAGAGGTGGATAATGTAATGACCCAAATAGTCATTTTGACTTTTAGAACCCCGTTCCCTGAAATAAAACTTCAAGTATGTGCATTTAATGATTTATGACTTGCGGGGATGGTTGGTTCGAGATTTGAAAGTGTTTGGGTTTAAATCGGAACACTTGATTCCTTGAGTTAGCCTTAAAAGGGCCAAGTTTGACTTCGATCAATATTTTTGAGAAAACAACCCTGGAATCAGGATTTGACGGTTCCAATAGCTCTGTATGGTGATTTTGGAATTAGGAGCGTGTTCGGAATTTTATTTGGAAGTCTGTAATTAAATTAGACTTGAAATGACTAAAATAAGAATTTAACCTTGGAAGTTTGACCGGGGAGTTGACTTTTTGATATCGGAGTCGGAATCCAGTTCCGAAAATTTTCATAGCTCAATTATGTCATTTATGACTTGTGTGCAAAATTTGAGGTCAATCAGACTTGATTTGATAGGTTTCAACATCGAATGTAGAAGTTGGAAATTCTAAGTTTCATTAAGCTTGAATTGGAACATGATTCGTGATGTTAGCGTTGTTTTTTGTGATTTGAGGTTTCAAATAAGTTTGTATGATATTTTAGGACTTGTTGGTATATTTGGTTGAGGTCCCGAGGGCCTCGAGTGAGTTTCGGATGGTTAGCGGATAAAAAATTGGACTTAAAAAGCTGCTGCAATTTTTCTCTTCTGCTAGATATTCTGGGATGTGATCGAGCCCAAGATCAAGCTCAAATATCGAGCCCAGGGTCGACGGCCAGGGTCGAAGCCAAAGACGAGGCTCGGGATCGATGCCATGAATGAAGGCCCAGGCTCGATGCCATGATCGAGGCCCTGATCGAAGGCCCAGGCTCGATGCCATGATCAAGGCCATGATCGAAGGCCCATGCTTGATGCCAGGATCGAGGCAATGATCGAAGGACCAAGCTCGATCCTATGATTGAAGCCACGATCGAGGCTTAGGCTCGAGAGCCATGATCGAAGCCACGATTGAGGCCCAGTTCCGAAGGCTGCATGGGCAGATTTATAAAAGAGGGCATTCGTCCCATTCACCATTTTTAACAAATTGGAGCTTGAGTAGAGGTGATTTTGGATAGATTTTCAAAGAAAGACATTGGGGTAAGTGATTCTAACTCGGATTTGGTCTATATACACAAATATATCATTATTTTCACCATTTAATTAGTGTTTTGAGATTGAAATTTGGAAAAGTTTTGAAATCTCATAGAAACGAATTTTCGAGATTTCGGTATCGATTCTGAGTTGGATTTGAGTGAAATTGGTATGGTTGAACTCGTAATTGAATAGGTTGTCTAATTTCGTAACTTTCGCCGGATTCCGAGATGTGGTCCCCACGGACGAATTTTTAATTAATTTCAGATTTTTATTAAAAATGTAGTATTTTCTTATGGAATTGATTCCTATAATTTTTAGTGATTGTATCGAATTATTTTGGCTAGATTCGAGCCAGACAAAGTTGGATAATCGAGGAAAGGGTCTACTAGTAGATTAAATTGGAAAAAATTGAGGTAAGTCTCTTGTCTAATCTTGTGAGGGGGAAATTACCCCATAGGTAATTAAAGTAATAATTGTTGCTAATTGTGGGGGCTACGTACTCACGAGGTGATGAGAGTCCGTGCGTAGCTACTATTAATGCTAAAGTCCGAGTAGTTTAGGACTCAAAGCATGAATTACTTGTGTAAATTGTATTATTTGTTTAATTAATATTATTTGATATATAAAAATATATTGTGAATTGTTAGATAAAAATAATAAAGGATGAAAATCTCGTATACTTGATTTCTGTTTAAATTAATTAATTGTTAAGAGAAATTGTTCTTCCTCCCGAATTTATCTTGTAATAAATATACTCTCCTTCCGGAGGAACATAAGAAAATGTCCTCCTTTCTTGTGGAGCGGGCCGAACGCCTCGGCAGGATAGATGCATCTATGGATCGTGCCGCACGTCCCTCGGCAGTGTACACGACACTCTGGATCGGGCCGTACGACCTCGGCAAAAATCGTGCTTAATAATAATTATTACACGATATTTGGATAGTTTATTGCAGCTTGTGGAGCTAATTGATAAATCAAAAATCTTTGAAATTTAAAGAATTAATTATCTCTGCTTGTTAAGGAATTATTGTTATCCTTGTAAATGAGGCTAATTAATAGATGGAAAATTGTTGCATTTGAAGGAATTTAATTATTTCTGCTGGTTAAATAAATTATTTATAATTCTGTGAATTATGTTGATTTAGATATTCTAGTTTTATTTTAGTTATTATTATTGACCCATAGTGAGTGTCAAAGTCGGTCATCTCGTCTCTACCACTTCGAGATTAGGCTTGATACTTACTGGGTACACGCTGTTTACGTAGTCATACTACACTTGCTGCACTTTTTATGAAGGACCTGAGACAAGTACTAGTGGAGGACCTATCATCTTACACCCACGTTACCCTGGGGTGTAGTGGTGAGCTGCCTTTCTGAGTCATTCTGCAGCTACCAATGTCTCTTCTTGTATTTACATTCTGTCTATTATATTTCAGACAATATTTGGAATTTTGTATAATCTAATAGATGCTCATACACTTGTGACACCAGCTCTTGGCACACATATTGGTAGAATTTGGAGTTTGTATTATTTTCTTGGATTTAAGTTAATCGGTATTTTTTCAAATTTCTTTAATATTGCTAGTAAAATAATAAAATTTCTTAGAAAATCATTTTGAATATAATTGATATATGTGTAATTTATTTGTTGGCTTGCCTAGCTGTAATGTTGGGCGCCATCACGACCTATAGGTGAAATTAGGTCTTGACACTACATTTTTCTGTAAGCTTAACCACTAAAACTTCTTCCAATTTTCTTTTACTTGACAAAATTTCTTTGAGAAATTTAGCATAGGAAGGTATTTGGGTCAAAGCATTTGTGAAAAGTATGTTAATGTAAAGTTGTTTCAAAATATCGAGAAACTTGGAAAACTGTTTGTCATTCTTTTCTCTTTTCATCTTTTGGGGAAAAAAGGAGAGGTACATAGTGAGGATTTGTTATCAATTTATTTTCTAGTACATTTTTTTATTTACCCTTTTGTTCTTTTGGGAAATTAGATTCTGTTTTATTCTCACCTTTATTTACCTTTTCCACTTCTTGTGGCTTTTCTTCTCTAGCTCCATATGGATCATCAAGAGCTTTACCTGGCCGTAGAGAAATGGATTTGAGGTATTCTTTTGGATTTTTCTCAGTGTTGCTTGGTAGAGCACCTTGAATTTGTCCAGACATGAGGGTTGCTAATTAGCGTACCCGAATTTCCAAATTCTTGATAGTTGAATGTTGACTTTCAACCTTCTCGTCAGTAGCCTTAATGAATTTGTACATCAGCTCTTCAAGGCTTTGTTGATGAGCTTTTTGGGGTTGCTACTGATATTGTTGGAAATTTTGTTGCCCTCTATTTTGATTTTGAAAACCAGGTGGTCCCTGTACCTGCTGCCTTTGATTAAAAAATCTTTGAGTATTTTCAATACCATTAGGATTATTCCATTGAAATCCTGGATTTTTTGTGCCATGGGACTACCGGATGAGTAATTATTTCTATAACCAATCACATTTAACCGTTCCTCATTTTGTGTTGAAGCTTGACATTCATGATTCAGATGATTACCTTGACAAACATCACAATTCTCAAGTTGGGATGATGAGTGAGCACCTACCTGAAAGGCCTCAACTTTTTGTGGTAAGTTCGCAATTTGTTGTGACAATGAATTCAAAGCTTCAACTTGATTTACTCATGCTGTTTTCTTGATAATCATTCTGCCTGAGGGCCATTGAACAACATTTTCCGAAATCTCATTAAGAAATTGCATTGCTTCTGTAGCAGTTTTTTTCATTATTGATCCTCCTGATGCTGCATCAATTACATTTCTAGCAGAGGGTTTAAGATCATGATAGAAAATATATAAAATGTCAGTGTCTTGGATACCATGATGTGGGTATTTTCTTAACATTGTTGCTAATCTTTCCCATGCCTGGTACACATATTCAGTATCTATCTGCATAAAATTATTGATTTCTTACTTCATTTTAATTGTGTTTGCAGGTGAAAAATATTTATTAAGAAATATTTGTGTCATTTGGTCCCATGTTATAATGGAACCTCTTGGTAGACTTCGCAATCATGTTTTGGCTTCACCTTTTAATGAAAAAGGAAAAAGCCGCAACTTGATAGCTTATGACTCTATTATACCTGCAAGTTTCAACTAATTCAAGAAAATCAATTAGATGTGTGTGAGGATCTTCACTTGCATCACCAACAAACTGACATGACTGTTGAATAGTTTGAATCAAGCATGTGCGGATTTCAAAGTTGTTTGTTGCAATTGGTGGTCTCCTCACACTTGACCTTTAAAATGATCTGGCCTTGCATAATCACGGAGTATTCTATCACGTCATGGTGCCACCTCATCAAACTGTTCTTCTACTTGATGTGGTGGAAGTTGGTTATTGAGTTCTTCGTTATCCATTTCCTGTGATGTGAAAATTTGAGATCGTGAGGTTTGTTCTTTTCGCAAGAACCGCAAGGATATTTCAATTCCAGGATCGTATTCAACTGGTTCTCTAGAAGAGGAACATGTCATATCCTTTCTGAAATTTCTACAGAAAAGTTAAAATAATTAGACAATAAAAAAATCTCAAATTAGTAGTAAAGCAATTAATCTGTAGTAGACTTTAGCCAATCCCCGGCAACGACGCCAAAAATTTGACGAGTGTCTAGCGTATATAAAATTCTAACTCGTACTCTGTCAAATAATAGTATAGAAAGATGTCGAACCCACAAAGATTGGTTTATCTATTCTACAGACGTTTCTTGTTTTAATTACTATTTGAGAAAATCAGAAAGAGTTGAGTTGTGAATTAATTAACTAAAAATGCACGAATAATGCAATAGAAAATATTCTGTTTTTTACAAATATAATAAAAAAGGTGTTGGGATCCCGACTTCACCTAATATTTCTATTATATAGTAGAATTATTATTCTTCAATTTCTCAAAAATATATAAATGTCTCTCACGATTACAAATACATATTATTGCTCAAGTTGAATAATTAATTGCACTCCTCTCGATTATACAAATTAATCTTCAAAATAGTAGTACTAAAGAACCAGAAATATATGATTGAACCAAAACATGCTCTTGTTAGTAAGTCCCTTTCGGTCACCCTACTTAATATAACTGATTATTATACTATTCGCCTCTCTCGGTTACACATAAGTGTAAAATTAGTTATAACATAAAAAGAGATAGATGTTACTGAATAAATATTAACATCTATCAATACTATAATTAACTATATTATTTCTTCCGCCTCTCTCGATTACATAATTAATAAACAGTTAATATGTAGCACAAGATATATAGATATTAATAAATCAAATAACGTCTAACTGTAAAAGCAGATAAAAGTCAAATAAAAAGTTTTAGCTCAAGCATGTGAATTTGAGGAATAATATCTACTATTATATAGAAATATTAAGATCCGTCTTTCTCCCAACACAAGAAAAGTTACTCCATACTGGAATTAGTACTAACAATGGAAATATTCTTGTCCATCAAATAAGAAAATAGAAAGAAATATTCAAGAAGAATAATTTCCCCTATTTAATTAAAAGCAGGAACTAGAGTAATTTCCTACACTGGAACTTATTTAGAAACAACAACTAAACCACTCTTATGATTTGAAAGAAAAGATAACTCGATACTAGTGAAAGAAATAAGACAGTGAAGCATATTAAGAATTTGGATTCAGACTTCTATCTTTAAGATTTCTCTCCACTCCGATACCTCTTCTGATCGGGCAACATCTTCTTCTTCTTATATAAGAAAATTTCACGACGACTTCTCAATTTGGTGCTAGATTTCCATGGCAAATCTAGATTTTGCATTTGCAGAGATGAGAATTTTACTTCTCGATTTGGTTCTAGATCTGACAAATCTAGATTTTGAATTTGCAGAGATGAGAATTCTGTCATTCTAAGTTTAGATTTCGTCGATTTCATCATGGCAGATCGAGACTTGATGCATTATCACATCGGTAATGAATCATAGCTCGATCTTACACTTCTTTGTTGTATTTTTCTTGAATATTTATTTTTCTTTTTTCATGTTGCGTACAACAATTCTTCTATAATTATTCCTGCAAAATAAATTTAAGAATATGGAGGAAACATAATAATTTATATGTTTTTATGAGAGAAATTATGTGGTTAACATCTGGTAAAATACACTCATCAAAGTCTCCGTAGCAAATCTTCAACAACTAGATAACGACTGGCACACTCAGAAATACCTAGATCTGCACAAAAATATGCAGAAGTGTAGCATGAGTATACCATAGCGATACCCAGTAAGTATCAAACTAACCTCGGTAGAGTAGTGACGAGGTAAGTCAAGACACCCGCTAGACAATAACCCATGTGAGCATTTAAATATAAAGCTAACAGTAGAAAGAACATCAATGTAGGGCTAACAACGGAAGGAATATTAAACAACATGTAGCAACAAGAAGCAACAGGTGATAAAATGGTAAAGAAAGCAAAAATAAAATTAAAATGTGAATGAAATCAACTAAGGGAAATAAACGACAATTCAAGTAATCAAGTCGTTCCAACACATGATTTACAACAACAATCACTCCGAGGCACCGCACCCCCTGATCACAAATCATAAGCCACAATCTCAATCTGGCTCACATGGCACCTCGTGCCCACATTATCAATCACCTTCGCATGGCAAAGTCCATGTGCTACCACATACATTGAATCCGTGTCAAATTCCAAATAAAATATTTGAGAGATTTATTTAAATACAATAAGGCATAATAACAATCTGGAATAAAGTAAAGCGTCAAATGAGATAATGAGTTTATTGTAGGAATCAAGTAAAGTAAAATAAAGTACAATTAATACAAAATAGAATCAAATAAGTTTACTTTAGAAATCAATAAGGTAAAGTAAAATAATATTTTTAAATAAAGTAAAACATCAGATAAGTTAACGAATCAAATATAGAATTAGTTAAAGTAAAGCATGATATCAATTTTAATTAAAGTAAATCATCAAATAGAGTGATGAGTTTAATTTGTGAATCAATTAAAGTAAAGTATGATAATCATTAAAGAAAATAGTAAAACACTGAGTGAGATACGAGTTTTATCTTAAAAGTTACATAAAATAAAGCATCTTAATATTTCTTTTATTTAAAATCATCATGTTACCAACAACTCAATAGAGCATGAGATAATGACTCCACGCAAGTAAATTCATTTTGAAAATCAATTCACCAAGTAACACGGAGGCACAGGTTGGCACATTAAAGCAACACAACAGATCACATAGAATGCATGACTCACATAAGAAGTCACAATCGTTCCAATACAAAATAACAACAAATAACCAAATACAATCAAAATAAAAGCGAGATGATTTTAAGGAAAATATAATAACTGTTCAACTCAACAAGCCTTTCCAATGAAGAATGTACAACAAAATCACACTGAGGTACCACACCTCATATTCATATTTCACCAATCACAATCTTCCCTATATCACAGCATGAGCCTTGCATTTATTTTAAAAATATTTTTTCCAAAATAGCTACACGCGTTTTAGCCCCCTTATCTCACCGTGTGGCTTCAAGTAATTCCCTTACTAGCAACACACGTATAAGTCCCACGTTATCTCACCGCATGCATATCAACCCCTATCCTTATATTACTGCAAGCGTATCAATATCACAACACAATAATCAACTCGCATCACACGTGCCCAATATGCCACAACATTTTCAAATCAACAATAACAATGTTACCACAAAACATAGCCCGTGAGTCAACCACAATGTGTTCAAGAATCTCAAAAATAACAAAATAAATGAGAAACAACTCAACATGTAAGATATTCCAATAACCAAAAATTTCAACCACAACCGTGTTAATAGCTTTCAACAACTACAACTTCAACAACTTAACAATGAAGGTATCTCCATGAAACAACAATTTCAAATCAAATACATAACTTAGGCTCAACAAGAAAAGAGATAGCGCGAACTATCAACTACAAATAAATGCATGAGAATAACTTGACAACAGAAGGAATGATATGTAACAACTACAAATAAATGCATATAGGAGAAAATTCGATAATAGAAACTAGAATATGTAATAACAACTTCAATTAAAGCATATGAGAATAACATGACAATCAAAGATTGAACATATAACGACCTGATCGGTTGTTTTGAGCTCTAGAGCATCGCTCAGCAGTTTGAGGCCATGAGCAACTTCACTTCAGGTATTATGAGTGGTACGCGTGGTCGGAATTGAAATTTCGGAAGTTCAGAGTTGATTTGAAAAGAAAATTCTCATTTCGGAAGCTTTAAGTTGGAAGAATTGACTAAGGTTGGATTTTTGAGTAAACAATCTCAGAATCGGGATTTAAAGGTTCCAACAGGTTTGTATGATGAATTCGGACTTGGGCATATGTCTGGATCGAGTTTTGGATGACCCGGGAGCGTTTCAGCGCCTATTGTGAAAGTTGGCATTTTGGAAGAATTTCATAAATTTGGGTTGAAGTGCATTTTAATGTTATCAATATCCGTTTGGGATTCCGAGTCTGGGAATAGCTCTGTATGGTGATTCTGGTATTGGGAGCGTGTCCGGAAGTGGATTCGGAGGTCCGTAGGTCATTTTGGAGTCATTTGGGCTAAAGCTAGAAATTTGAAGATTTTTGAGAAGTTTGACCGGAAGTGGAATTTTTTATATCGGGGTCGAAATCCGATTCCGGAAGTTGGAGTAGGTCCGTAATGTCAAAATGTGACTTGTGTCCAAAATTTAAGGACAATCAGACGTGATTTGATAGGTTTCAGCATCGATTGTAGAAGTTGAAGTTTTAAAGTTTATTAAGTTTGAATTGGGGGGAGATTTATACTTTTGATGTTGTTTGATGTGATTTGGGGTCTCGAGCAAGTTTGTGTTATGTTATAGGACTGGTTGGTATGATTGGACGGGGTCCCGAGGGCCTCGGGTGTGTTTTGGGGTGGTTTCGGATCGTTTCGAGTTGTTTTGGACTGTTGTTGCTGGTATCTGGTTTCCTTCATCGCGAACGCAAAGGAAGTCCCGCATTCGCGAAGAAGAAATTTTGGGGGTGCTGGATTTGGCCTTCGCGAACGCGAAGCAGTGGACGTGAATGCGAGGCGGGATCTGGGCAAGCCTTCGTGAACGCTGCCAAGGCGACGCGAACATGAAGAAGAAAGGAGAAGATGGGTCCGAGGTCGTTGGCCTTCGCAAACGCGAACGCGAGGCAAGAACTGGTCAAGCTTTCGCGACGCAGTGGTCGCGAACGCGAAGAAGGAAGGGAGCTGGGCCTGGAAGTGCTTACTTTCGCGAACGCGGGTGTGGTATCGCGAACGCGAAGAGGAATTTGAGACTGCTGGGTTTTTGTCCTTCGCGAATGCGAGACGGAGGTTGCGAACGCGAAGAAGGGCCTGGCCTGGGCAGATTATTTTAAAGACGGGGTTTGGCCATTTTTCCTCCATTTTTCATTTGGTTAGGCGATGTTTGGAGCTCTTGGAAGGGAGATTTTCATCATCTATGTCAAGGTAAGTGATTCCCACCTATTGAAAGTTAAATACTTGGATTATATATGGATTTAGACATGAAAATTTGTAGAAATTTGGGATTTTGAAGAAAAACCTAGAATTTGGTATTTTGGATTTTGACCACGAATTTGGGCATGGAATTGGGAATAAATCATATATATGAGTTTATAAGGTTATGGATAATGATTATCTTCAAAACATTTTGGAATCCGGGCACGTGGGCCCGAGGGTGATTTTATCGACTTTTCGAATGGAGTTGGGAATGGTTGTAAATTGAATTGTTATGAGTATTAGAGTATATTTTCATTGGTTTGCACATTGTTTGGCTAGTTTTGGAGTGTTGGGCATCGGTTTGAATTGTTGGAAGGGCTTGGGAGTTGGTTATGGAGTTTCGGAGCAAGGTAAGTCTCCTTTCTATCCTTGTAAGAGAAAATTAACCCCATAGGTGAATTAAACAAATGTTTGTACCTAATTGTGGGAGCTACGTACGTACGAGGTGACGAGAGTCCGTACGTAGCTACTATTATGCTATTGTCCGGGTAGTTTAGGACCCGTATCATGCTATACTTGGAATGTTTGTGCCCTTACTTGGTAATATAATCACTTAGTCATGATAGAAATTGATAAAAGAATTGTATAAAGTTAAATTCACTTACTTGAAGGTTTGTATAAGATACTTGACTGTAAATGAGAAACTTGTATTTTCTTGAAAATAATTGTTATTTGTGGATCGGGCCGAGCGCCTCGGTAGTAAATAGATGCATCTATGGTTCGCGTCATTCGACCCTCTGGCAGTGCACATTTTAAATATTTGTTGGATCGGGCCGTACGATCTCGGCATGATTTGCGCATGCTTGTATTGCTTGCGTTGAAATTCATAAATAACGATATTGCCTCCCTGGTCTGAGATAAATTGATAATTTGATATGGCCTCATTGTCTGGAGATATAAATTATTAAAAGATGAAAATAAATTTGGAAATTCCCTATTGACAAGAGAATTATTTACTTGTCTCATGTTATTGTGTTTACTGTTGCCTCATAAAAAAAATCCATAATTTATCATATCATTGGTATATTGATTATAGCCCATAGTAAGTGTCCGAGTCGACCCCTCGTTACTACTTCTTCGAGGTTAGGCGGGATACTTATTTGGTATGCGTTGATTTACGTCCTCATGCTATACTTGCTGCACATTTTTGTTCAGGTACACATATGTTTAGCAGCCTTGTGGGCGCAGAGGCGCGATTATGACAGGGACTTAGGTGAGCTATATCTTATATACGATCTGCAGCCACTAGAGTCTCCTTCAGAGTACTTAAATTTTCCTGTCCAATTGTATTTTGGACAGTTGTTGTATTTTGTTTTAAATTTCTAGAAAAGGCTCATGCACTTGTGACACCAGGTTTTGGGATGAGTATGGGATGTTCAGTATTGAAATTTGGAAAACATTGTTATTTATTCTGTAAATTCATCTTTTACTAGTTAAATTGAAGTAAATTTACGATTTTAAAAATATTAAAATGAGGATTTAATTAACTATTTAGTGTTGGCTTTCCTGACAGTGGAGTCCGGCGCCATCACGACCTTTATGGATTTTGGGTCGTGACAGAACAAGTAACAACAACTTCAATTAAATGCTTATAAAAGAGTTAAAAGTGTAAAGAACAAGTATCAGCAACTTCAATTAAATGCTTATAAAAGACCTAAGAGTTTAAACCAGTCAAATACCACATATAAGTCCGTGTACACACTCGCCACCTCGTATACATGTGTTTCACCTAATTCAATTAGTATAATTAAACCCAGTCATAAGGTTAGTTTTCCCCATATAAAGTTAGGAAACATAATTACCTTAAACAAGCTAAATCAATCTACTATTAAGCCCTTCCCATGTAAACCCACTTCAGGATGGCCCGAATCTAGCCAAAATAACTTAATATCATAAATAAAAGCCATAGGAAATAATTTTGGATAATAAAAATTTCATCTTTAACTAAAATCAAAACGTCAACCTAGTCCGCACCTCGAAACCTGACAAAACTCACAAATTCTGAACACCCATTCCGATATGGGTCTAACCATACCAAAATCATTCACTTCCGACCTCAAATCAGCCTTCAAACCATCAATTTATATTTTAAAACGTTTTTACTCAAATCCCCAATTTATCCAATTCAAATCATTAATCAAACACTAAAATCGAGGTTGGAATCATGAAATAATAACAAACTTGAGTCAAAATACTTACCCCAATCCAAGTAGTAAAAATTCCCTCCAAAACCTTATGAGAAAAGTAACTAAATTCTGAAATAAGAAAACAATGCAGCAACTGTCTCAGCTCGAATCAGGTCATAGATGATCCCAAAACTCACGTTTGATAAGCCCAACATCATCCTCGCGAGATTACACCCAAGATAGCCTCTTGAATTACCTTATTCGACCTTAAAATGAGGGAGATATAATGTTTTGCAGTTTTAAAAGAAATCTGGAAATTTTAGGGATATAAATGGCATTTTCATAATTATTTACACCAGAAAAAAAAATTAGCAATAAAAAAATCTTTGTTTTAGCACCCAAAACGCATTCGGAACCTTGATAAGTGTGGATTTTGACTCAGTCCAAAAGCGTTTAATTGTGTTTCCAAAAACTAATAAAATGTGCTTAATTGCAGGAATATTGGAAGATGAACTCCCGAGATGAAATCCAACTCAAGAAGGAGTAATCTGAACTCAAAAACATAAAATGCACAGAAACTCAGAAGTGTGGACCGCATAATACCATCTGCGGCCGCAAGTTGTGAAGGAAAAACCATCAAAGTTTGGTGCAAAGTGTAGTCCGCATAAGAATTGTGCGGCCGCAAAAGCTGGGCCAGGAGCAAATTTCAAAGAAAATGCATTTCAAGTCCCCCAGAAGTGCGGACCGCACAAGAATTGTGCGGCCGCAGAAAAAGAGCTATGCGGTCGTAGTTACAATTGTGCGAACCGCAGAAAGTGTGCATTGCGCCCGCAGACCAGAATTATGCGGCCGCAGACTTCCAATCCTGTCAAGCTGAAGAAAAATACGAATCGCACATGGAATTGTGCCGCCGCAGAACCTCCCAAAGGGTATTTTTGTCCAAAATTTTTAGCCATGTATAAATAGACGAGTTTCATATTTTTAGGTCAACTTTTGACATCAGCTGCTACAGTAGCCGTTCCCTTTTACTCTTTTTTAGTAGTTTTTCATATTTTGAGCTATTTGAACATAGATTTTATCATTTTAATTAGCAATATGAGTTTAATTATCATTTCTTCTTCTTTTTTCTTCCATTTCAAGCATGAGTAGCTAGATTTTTACTAGGGTTGTGACCCAACCCTAGTGTGTAAACTTAATGGGTGTTTAATTTAATGCTTGTTTATGGTTGGGTGTTTATTATTTAGCCTTGTTCTTTCTTTCATTTGTGGAATTAATGGTTGCAAACATTAGTTCATGCCTATTTGACTCGGTCTCTACTTGAGAAAGAGAGACTTAGTCTAGGAAAACTTGGCTAACAAGAAATTGGGTCAATCGAAAGATTGATAATCCCAACTAAAGGGTTGAACCTAGAGATAGTAACAACCCGACTTGAGCTTTTTATCAACCAATTTGTTCAATACCCATTTGGAATGGTATCCACAAAAACAAAAAAGAAGAAAATTAACCAAAATAGATATACCAAATTTAGTTAATGAAATTTTTTCTGATATATGTCAAATAAAAGCTAAATTGGGCAAAATCACTCTCTGACCGAGAGGTATTGAGTGGGTAATTGAGTGTTAATGGCTATAATATACCCCGACCAATAAAACAAGCTTTAAAGTTTGTAACGACCCAACTTGTCGTTTAAAGAATTAACGCCTCGTTCAGTGACTTAAGGTCTCGAGTAGTTTCGCAATATGTATTATGAACCGCGGGTGTGGTCGAGTTTGAATTACTGAAGATTCGAAATTAAATTAAAAGAACAATCCTTATTTAGAAGCTTAAATGTAAAGAGTTGACCGGAGAGTTGACTTTTGCGCAAACGACTCCGGAATGGAATTTTGATG
Organism: Nicotiana tabacum; assembly: GCF_000715075.1. Taxonomy (NCBI): domain Eukaryota; kingdom Viridiplantae; phylum Streptophyta; class Magnoliopsida; order Solanales; family Solanaceae; genus Nicotiana; species Nicotiana tabacum. The sequence continues at coordinate 17,717,296 of NC_134088.1, read as the reverse complement.
ATGTCAATAGCTCCGTATGGTGATTATAGAATTAGGAGCGTGTCCGGAAAATTATTTGGAGGTCTGTAGTGGAATTAGGCTTGAAATGGCGAAAGATAAATTTTTGGGAAGTTTGACCGGGGGGTTGACTTTTTGATATCGGGGTCGGAATCCGATTCTGAAAATTGGAATAGCTTAATTGTGTCATTTCTGACTTGTGTGAAAAATTTGAGGTCATTCGGACGTGGTTTGGTAGGTTTCAGCGTCATTTGTGGAATTCGGAAATTTCTAAGTTCATTAGGCTTGAACCCGTGTGTAATTCGTGTTTTTGGTGTTGTTGAAGGTGATTTAAAGGTTCGACTAAGTTCGTATGATATTATGGGACGCGTTGGTATGTTTGGTTGAGGTCCCGAGGGCCTCGGGTGTGTTTCGGGTGTATTTCGGATCATTTTGTGCTACTTTGGATGCTGATTTTCTGATATTTGATGTTGTTCTTTGCGTTCGCGAGGAGCCTCTCGCGTTCGCGAAGAAATATTTGGCTTCTAGGATTTTGTTCTTCGTGTTCGCGAAGAAGGAAATCTCTGTTACAATGGTCTGACTTTGGAGGCTCATATCTTGCAATCTATAAGGAATTTAGAGATGATCCAACAACAAAAATTATAGCCCTTTGTGTTTAGTTTTCAGAAAGGTAAAGCATTTGTCATTTGGAGTTGTGTACCAAAAGTTATGATGGATAAACTACAGGCTGTCTGGGAAGAGTTTGGAAATCTCTGTTGCATAGGGTTGAAAACTTATATCTCGCAATCTTTAAGGAATGAGGAGATGAGCAACATATAAAAGTTATAGACCTTTGAGTCTAGTTTCCAGAAAGTTAAACCATTTGTCATTTGGAGTTTTGTATAAAAAGTTATGACCATTGTACTAGAGGCTGTCTCAGAAGAGTTTGAAAATGGTTGTTGGAGAATTTGTTCATCGCGAACACGATGGAAGGGTCGCAAACGCGAAGAACAAATCCCTGGGCAGCAGAATAAAGTCCAAACTCGTCTCATTCTTCCATTTTTGGACCAAGGAAGCTCGGGTGAGGCGATGTTTCGAGAGTGTTTCAAGGAAAACATTGGGGTAAGAATTCCTAACTTGATTTTGGTTAAATTACATGAATCTATTGTTGTTTTTATCACTAAATTAGTGAATTGGGTTGAAAATGGTAGAAATCCTTTAGACTTTAATTTAAGATTGGAAGGGCGATCCGTTATCGGAATTTGATAATTTTAGTATGGTTGAACTCGTATAGGAATGGGTGTTCGGATTTCGTAAAAATTTTGTCGGGTTCCGAGGCGCGGGCCCCGCGCTGACTTTTTAGAATAAAATTTTAAGTTGGTGTTTTATTATCCGGAATTGTTTTTGATGAATTTTACTGAAGTGGTACAATTAATTTGGACAGATTTGAGATGTCCGGAGGTCATATCAAGCAAGAAGGCGATTTTGGAATATCGGCATAACTTCAAAAAGGTAAGTATCTTGCCTAACCTCGCGTGGGAGAATTACCCCTTAGGCATTGAGTCTTATGTAAAAATTGTGTGATTGGAAGCCGTGTACGCGAGGTGACGAGTACGTACTCGGGCTTATATGTACAAATTTTATTGGTTTAAAGTTTTAGGCATTTTTATGTATTAAATTGGATAATTGTTGGCATTAGTAAATCCTTGAATTATCACGCCTCATTCCTTATTGTCAAGTTTGTATTTTATATAATAATTTGGTGTTATTGTTACTTGGATTTTATGTGAATTCCGTGTGTTTGTTGATTTGATATTTTTCTTGGAATTAAATTCATGATGGAATCATTATCTGCAAATATTTATTAAATAAGTTTAAATTGAGGAGTTAATATAATTATCAAGAATTTGGATTTATGAAGGCGTTGCCCTATACTGAGTATGTTTCACCTCTGTTGATTGTTTTGAGGTTTTATATACGTTGTGTGGAGCCTTGAGCTATTTGTTGAGAAATTTATTGATTCTGCTACATATTTGGAATTTGATTGTGGTTAGTGGCAAATTGTGATATGAATTGTTGTATTGTGTTGTGGTTTAAACACTCTCCTTGATGTTATTTATTCTTCCTACCTTGCTTGTTAATGATATACATGTGCTTGGTAAGGAAGAGTGTAAAGCACGAAGGGTGATGCCGTGCCATTTGAGAGTATAAAGCACGAAGGGTGATGCCGTGCCATTTGAGAGTGTAAAACACGAAGGGTGATGTCGTGCCATTGAGAGTGTAAAGCACAAAGGGTGATGTCGTGCCATTGAGAGTGTAAAGCACAAATGAGGATGAGAGTAAAAGCACGAAGGGTGATGCCGTGCCATTTCATTTATATTATCAGGTGAGGATGAGAGTAAAAGCACGAAGGGTGATGCCGTGCAATTATTTTGATATTATCATATATTCATGGCACGAATGGTGTTTCCGTGCAGGCGAGGCAAAGAGACATACATTATATTTTGATATCATTTTGTTGTGTATACATTCATACCTTTATCTTGAGATGTTATTGTGCACCTATGTTTTCTATGTGACTTGTAGTCGTTGTTGCTTCCTGTGTTCCTCCACTTTATTTCTTTTATTGTTATTGGCATTTCTTCCACCTAGTTGGTACTATATATATATATATATATATATATATATATATATATATATATATATATATATATATATATATATATATATATATATATATATATATATATATATATATATATATATATATATATATATATATATATATATATATTGGGTGAGAATGAGACAAGTGCACGAAGGTATTGCCGTGCCATTTGATGTGATATGTTGAATATATTTCTCACGCCAGGAAAGTTAAATGAGGTGTCACATGGTGACTTTTATTTGAAAGAATTATATTAAAAAGATATCTATTTGAAAGAATTATATTAGAAAGATATTTACTTGAAAGAACTATATTTGAAAGATATTTACTTGGAAGAATTATATTTGAAAGATATTTACTTGAAAGAATTATATTCGAAAGATATTTATTTGAAAGAATTATATTCGAAAGATATTTATGTGAAAGAATTTTAATGGAAGGATATTTATTTGAAGAAAGTATATTCGAAATATATTTATTGAAAAGGATTATATTCTAGAGACTTTTATTGAAAAACTTATAGGTAAAAGATGTATATTGAAGGGACTTGATTAATTGGTTGTACTTGTATTTATTATTCGTTTGAGTAATATTTATGGTGTTCCTATTGCTTTGCTATTTAAATCTCTAGTTGAATGGTGTTGCTATCACTGCTATTTGTTTTCTATTATTTTCGTATGCTATATTGCACAGATTATTTAACTAGTGAGTGTCTTGACTATACTTCGTCACTAATCCACTGAGGTTAGTCTTTATACTTACTGGGTACCGACCGCGGTGTACTCATACTATACTTCTGCACATTTTTGTGCAGATCCAGGTATTGAAGATATCGGATTCAGACAGAGATTAGAGTATGATCGCAAGGATTCAAGGTAGGACTGCTTGGTCATCGCAGTCCCTTTATTGTACTGTTAATTTCTTATTCGATCAGTACTGTATATTCGCTCCTCGAGATAATTCCATGTATTCAGTTAGAGTTCGTGACTCAGTACTACCAGTCTTGGGAGGTTGTTATATTCATATTTGTTTCGCTGTTGGTTTTGATTACCTATTTAATTCATATTTTTAAAAAAAGGCTTCGAAATATAATGAAAATCGGCTTACCTAGTCTTAGAGACTAGGTGCCATCATGACGCCTGTAGTGGGATTTTGGATCGTGACAAGTTGGTATCAGAGCCCTAGGTTCATAGGTTCTACGAGTCACGAACGAGTTTAGTAGAGTATTGCGGATCGGTACAGAGACGTCTGTACTTATCTTCGAGAGGCTACATAGCTAGTAGGAAGAATTCACTTCTTTCATTCCTTATCGTGCGACATTTATTCAGTTTGAAGCATATATCTTATGTTCTTTTGCATCCACTCGTGTATGAAATTGCGCACTTGGGATCAACTATGCACCAACGGTTTGTGATACTACAGAGGGGTTATAAGGGTGCCAGGTTTGTTCAACCATTGTTACAACATGTTGTCCAGATCGAGAATGCGGAAGTATTTAGAGATCATTCAGTTGTGCACATGGGGGTGCAGCAGGTTCTGACATCTAGTTGATAAGTATGATCTGAAGAAGGTTTAATTAATTGCCTAATCGTCACAATCGTGGTAGGGTCACGAGGTGGATGTAGATATGAAGATAGCTGGTGGTATTAGAGACTATGTAGTTCGTATGGGATTTCTATTTAGCGAAGGGTACATACTGGCAGCCAAGGCACTGGAGAAAGCGAGTTTAACTGTCACGCGGGTGACATTTGCCAAATAAATGACTTGAGGTGTCTTATGACCGGTGAAGGTTAGCATTGTGGATCATCGGCATATGTCCTATGGCTTCACGCCAAGTGAGGGGAGTCCACTATCAAAGATCAGATTGCTGGGTCATGTGTTATATCAGTTTTGGCCTGAGATGTATTTACGTGGTAATGAAAGGTTCTCCGAAACTTGTATATGATAAAGGGTGAGATTTGTATGGGATGATGTTGGGTCTTGCGGTATTCCTGCGTCCTTAATAATTCAACATTTCAGTACCAGCGGGGTCACAACAACAATTTCAAAATATTTGGGGTTCTACAGTAAGTTCTTTTAATGCACCATCGGCACGGGGTTCTTACAGTGGTTATTCCAGTTAATACTCCACACGCATGGTCAGTTAGAGGTGGAGGACAGGCGGGTAGAGGGCACCTAAGAGGTGGAGGCCCGACCCATTGATATAATCGCTATGATTTTGGCTGAGGCCGATACACCAGATGGTGTTGTTACAGGTACGATCCTGATTCTGTTATAAAAGGATATTTTCCCTTAATTTAATTCGGTTCTGAATATTGGGGTGAGTCCTCCTATTATGCTCCGCTTATGGGTGAGCTTCGTAATTGTGTGATCCACTTATATGTTTATCCCTGTTGGGAGATTTGAAGATGTGAGCCCGTGTCTGTCATTTTTATTTTTGTGCACCATTGAGGGCTATAAGTCCAAAAGTAATTTTTATTATTCACTACAATGGGTTTTATGTGTTTCGGAATAATTGATTTCAATTTTTTTTATGAATTTTGTACCCTACCGGTATGAGAGTTCATTATGTGTTTACGAAATTTATTGAAAAGAAGAAAGAAAGGAAATTGAAAATTTCAGTTGGCACAATGTGCAAAATACTTGTGATTCGGAGTCGAGGATGAGATCTTCGCATTTTTATATAAGATGAAATATTTAAACTGGGCTACGAGTCGTGGTGGAAGTTATGTGAGGACGAGGTCCTTGTAATAAAAATTTTATGAGTTTAAATTTTGTGAAATTTAATTTGTAATATAGTATTAATATGAAGTCATGCCCCTTAGGCTCATTTGATAATTCTTGTATATGTTTCTGTGCATATTTAACCATTTTCGTGCTGTAAACATTGAGTTTTAGCCTATGAGGTGAGTTTTCAGGTGGCGTTAAATGTGACTCATTAAGTAAGGTAAATAGTTATGAGGTCTTCATGCCTCACATTCTGTTGTCAGTGTTGTAATAATTCGAAATGAGGTGTTGGTTAATATGAGATTAATTGATAATGCTGGAATTAATTATGAACAACTTTTAAGACCAGAGATGTGGTGATGGGCATACATAGGATGTGCTTCATGTCCTGATATCATTATGATAATGCTGAGATTGGTGTTATTTATATATACCTTGTGGTGTTTTGTTGGGTTGCGGATGTGTTGTTAGGAGTTATTTTGGTGTTATTCTGGAAAGTGGATATAACCAATTACAGGGGAGACTCTGCCGAATTTTCTGAAAAATTTGGGAGTTAGTAAAATTTGGGGGATTGAGACGTGCAAAAGAAGAGATAAGTTATGTTATGTGTTTGAGGGCGAATGATCCTAAGCGGGGGAGAATGTAACACCCTAGAAAAATTTTGAAGTACTTCAACACTATCAAGAAAATTGATGTGTGCGTAGGCACGAGTTGCTAAAGCCAGTTGAGACTAATACTGTGCGTTGTTGTGAAAATCAGGCTTTTTGGAATGTTTGGAGTGTAAGAAATTGGTCTAAAAGTTTACAAATATGGATAAAAGAAATAATATCAATTGAGATGGTGTTGTCGGGCTTATCTCAAATGCGGTAATGTGGTATTAACCGGCAGTATATGAGTAAAAGTAAAATCATCAATTTGGTAACCTCAGAATAATTCTTAGCACGTTCGAGGACGAACATTTGTTTAAGAGGTGGAGAATGTAACGACCTGACTTGTCATTTTAAGAATTAACGCCTCGTTCAGTGACTTAAGGTCTCAAGCAGTTTCGCAATATGTATTATGACCCGCGGGTCGAGTTTGAATTACTGAAGATTCGAAATTAAATTAAAAGAATAATCCTTATTTAGAAGCTTAAATGTAAAGAGTTGACCAGAGAGTTGACTTTTGAGCAAACGACTCCGGAATGGAATTTTGATGATGTCAATAGCTCTGTATGGTGATTATAGACTTAGGAGCGTGTCCGAAAAATTATTTGGAGGTCTGTAGTGGAATTAGGCTTGAAATGACGAAAGATGAATTTTTGGAAAGTTTGACCGGGGGGTTGACTTTTAGATATCGGGGTCAGAATCCGATTCTGGAAATTGGAATAGCTTAATTGTGTCATTTCTGACTTATGTGCAAAATTTGAGGTCATTCGGATGTGGTTTGGTAGGTTTCGGCGTCATTTGTGGAAGTCAAAAATTTCTAAGTTCATTAGGCTTGAATCTTTGTGTAATTCGTGTTTTTGGTATTGTTGAAGGTGATTTGAAGGTTCGACTAAGTTCGTATGATGTTATGGGATGCGTTGGTATGTTTGGTTGAGGTCCCGAGGGCCTCGGGTGTGTGTTCAGGTATATTTTGGATCATTTTGGGCTACTTTGGATGCTGATTTTCTGATATTTGGTGTTGTTCTTCGCGTCCGTGAGGAGCCTCTCTCGTTCACGAAGAAAGATTTGGCTTCTGGGATTTTGTTCTTCGCGTTCGCGAAGAGACTCTCGCGTTCGCGAAGAAGGAAATCTCTGTTGCAATGGTCTGATTTTGGAGGCTCATATCTTGCAATCTATAAGGAATTTAAGATGATTCAAAAACAAAAGTTGTAGCCCTTTGTGTCTAGTTTTCAGAAAGGTAAACCATTTGTCATTTGGAGTTGTGTTCCAAAAGTTATGATGGACAAACTACAGGCTATCTGGGAAGAGTTTGGAAATCTCTATTGCATAGGGCTGACTTTGGAAACTTATATGTCGCAATCTTTAAGGAATGAGGAGATGAGCAACATATGAAAGTTATAGTCCTATGAGTCTAGTTTCCAGAAAGTTAAACCATTTGTCATTTGGAGTTTTGTACAAAGAGTTATGACTATTGTACTAGAGGCTGTCTGAAAAGAGTTTGAAAATGGTTGTTGGAGAATTTGTTCATCGCGAACACGATGGAAGGGTCGCAAACGCGAAGAACAAATCCCTGGGCAGCAGAATAAAGTCCAAACTCGTCTCATTCTTCCATTTTTGGACCAAGGAAGCTCGGGTGAGGCGATGTTTCGAGAGTGTTTCAAGGAAAACATTGGGGTAAGAATTCCTAACTTGATTTTGGTTAAATTACATGAATCTATTGTTGTTTTTATCACTAAATTAGTGAATTGGGTTGAAAATGGTAGAAATCCTTTAGACTTTAATTTAAGATTGGAAGGGCGATCCGTTATCGGAATTTGATAATTTTAGTATGGTTGAACTCGTATAGGAATGGGTGTTCGGATTTCGTAAAAATTTTATCGGGTTCCGAGGGGCGGGCCCCGCGCTGACTTTTTAGAATAAAATTTTAAGTTGGTGTTTTATTATCCGGAATTGTTTCCGATGAATTTTAATGAAGTGGTACAATTAATTTGGATAGATTTGAGCTGTCCGGAGGTCATATCAAGCAAGAAGGCGATTTTGGAATATCGGCATAACTTCAAAAAGGTAAGTATCTTGCCTAACCTCGCGTGGGAGAATTACCCCTTAGGCATTGAGTCTTATGTAAAAATTGTGTGATTGGAAGCCGTGTACGCGAGGTGACGAGTACGTTCTCGGGCTTATATGTGCAAATTTTATTGGTATAAAGTTTTAGGCATTTTTATGTATTAAATTGGATAATTGTTGGCATTAGTAAATCCTTGAATTATCACGCCTCATTCCTTATTTGTCAAGTTTGTATTTTATATAATAATTTGGTGTTATTGTTACTTGGATTTTATGTGAATTCCGTGTGTTTGTTGATTTGATATTTTTCTTGGAATTAAATTCATGATGGAATCATTATCTGCAAATATTTGTTAAATAAGTTTAAATTGAGGAGTTAATATAATTATCAAGAATTTGGATTTATGAAGGCGTTGCGCTATACTGAGTATTTTTCACCTCTGTTGATTGTTTTGAGGTTTTATATACGTTGTGTGGAGCCTTGGGCTATTTGTTGAAAAATTTATTCATTCTGCTACATATTTAGAATTTGGTTGTGGTTAGTGGCAAGTTTTGATATGAATTGTTGTATTGTGTTGTGGTTTAAACACTCTCCTTGATGTTATTTATGCTTCCTACCTTGCTTGTTAATGGTATACATGTGCTTGGTAAGGAAGACTGTAAAGCACGAAGGGTGATGCCGTGCCATTTGAGAGTATAAAGCACGAAGGGTGATGCCTTGTCATGGGAGAGTGTAAAGCACGAAGGGTGATGCCATGCCATTGAGAGTGTAAAGCACGAAGGGTGATGCCGTGCCATTTCATTTATAATATCAGGTGAGGATGAGAGTAAAAGCACGAAGGGTGATGTCGTGCAATTATTTTGATATTATCATATATTCATGGAACGAATGGTGTTTCCGTGCAGGCGAGGACGTGAGACATACATTATATTGTGATATCGTTTTGTTGTGTATACATTCATACCTTTATCTTGAGATGTTATTGTGCACCTATGTTTTCTATGTGACTTGTAGCCGTTGTTGCTTCCTGTGTGCCTCCACTTTATTTCTTTTATTGTTATTGACATTTCTCCCACCTAGTTGGTACTGTTATATATCTATGCACGTTGAGAAAGATATAAATGCACGAAGGGTATTACCGTGCCAATTGATTTAATCTACATATATATATATATATATATTTCTATAAATGCATGAAGGGTGTTGCCGTGCCAATCGATTTGATCTATATATATAAATTGGGTGAGAATGAGATAAGTGCACAAAGGTATTGCCGTGCCATTTGATGTGATATGTTGAATATATTTCTCACGCCAGGAAAGTTAAATGAGGTGTCACATGGTGACTTTTATTTGAAAGAATTATATTAAAAAGATATCTATTTGAAAGAATTATATTAGAAAGATATTTACTTGAAAGAAGTATATTTGAAAGATATTTACTTGGAAGAATTATATTTGAAAGATATTTACTTGAAAGAATTATATTCGAAAGATATTTATTTGAAAGAATTATATTCGAAAGATATTTATGTGAACGAATTTTAATGGAAGGATATTTATTTGAAGAAAGTATATTCGAAATATATTTATTGAAAAGGATTATATTCTAGAGACTTTTATTGAAAAACTTATAGGTAAGAGATGTATATTGAAGGGACTTGATTAATTGGTTGTACTTGTATTTATTATTCGTTTGAGTAATATTTATGGTGTTCCTATTGCTTTGCTATTTAAATCTCTAGTTGAATGGTGTTGCTATCACTGCTATTTGTTTTCTATTATTTTTGTATGCTATATTGCATAGATTATTTGACTAGTGAGTGTCTTGACTATACCTCGTCACTACTCCACTGAGGTTAGTCTTGATACTTACTGGGTACCGACCGTGGTGTACTCATACTATAATTCTACATATTTTTGTGCAGAGCCAGGTATTGAAGAAATCAGATTCAGACAGAGATTAGAGTATGATCGCAAGGATTCAAGGTAGGACTGCTTGGTCATCGCAGTCCCTTGGAGTCTTTCCATTTTATTGTACTGTTAATTTCTTATTCGATTAATACTATATATTCGCTCCTCAAGATAATTCCATGTATTCAGTTAGAGTTCATGACTCATTACTACCAGTCTTGGGAGGTTGTTATATTCATATTTGTTCTGTTGTTGGTTTTGATTACCTATTTAATTCATATTCAAAAAACAAATGGCTTCGAAATGTAATAAAAATCGGCTTACCTAGTCTTGAAGACTATGTGCCATCACGACGCCTGTGGTGGGATTGTGGGTCGTGACAAAGTTTATATCCCATTAGGCAACGACTTAGGTGAAGGTCATAGCCCTAGGCCTTTTTACAACATTTGAAAAAGAACAAAAATAATTTCCTAGTTTTATTTCTTAAATTGCAATCAGAGTTTAATTTAGACTTTAAAACAACCCAATTTTGTGGAAGTGCAAATTTAGATATACAAACTCATGCGCTACGATATATACTACCAACTTGCATACATATAGCTCCATGCGGAATCCGACCCCAACTCTTGTTGGGTATTATTATTGCATCGACCGTTTTAATAACCTCGAATTGAGGTGTGAACTTGGACAAGATCAATTTTTGGCGCCATTGCCGGGGAACTAAAAAATTGTGTTAGCTATATATTTAGGTGTGTTTTTGGGATATCTTCTTTTCCTTCATTGTTACTAACGTGTTGAGAAATAGTAGGTGCAAATGATATTTGCCATGATTGCACCTACTATTTCTCAACACGTTAGTAACAATGAAGGAAAAGAAGATATCCCAAAAACACACCTAAATATATAGCTAACACAATTTTTTATCTCCCCGACAACGACGCCAAAAATTGATCTCGTCCAAGTTCACACCTCAATTCGAGGTTATGAAAATGGTCGATGCAATAAGAATACCCAGCAAGAGTCGAGGTCGAATTCCGCAGGGAGCTATATGTATGGGAGTTAGTGGTATATATCGTAGCACGTGAGTTTGTATATCTAAATTTGCACTTTCACAAAATTGGGTTGTTTTAAAGTCTAAATTAAACTACGATTGCAATTTAAGAAATAAAACTAGGAAATTATTTTTGTTGTTTTTCAAATGTTGTACAAAGGCCTAGGGCTATGACCTTCACCTAAGTCTTTGCCTAATGGGATATAAACTTTAAAGCTTATTTTATTGGTCGGGGTATATTATAGCCATCAACACTCAATTACCCACTCAATACCTCTCGGTCAAAGAATGATTTTGCCCAATTTGGCTTTCTAAAATCCAAACGGGTATTAAACAAAACGGTTGATAAAAAGCTGAAGTCGGGTTGTTACTATCTCTAGGTTCAACCCTTTAATTGGGATGTCAATCTCTCGATTGACCCAATTTCTTGTTAGCCATGCTTACCTAGACTAAGTCTTTCTTTCTCAAGTAGAGACCGAGTCAAATAGGCATGAACTAATATTTTCAACCATTAATTTCACAAATAAAAGCAAGAACAAGGCTAAATAATAAATATCCAACCATAAACAAGCATTAAATCAAACACCCATTAAGTTTACACACTAGGGTTGGGTCACAACCCTATTGAAAATCTAGCTACTCATGCTTGAAAAGGAAGAAATAGAAGAAGAAATGATAATTAAACTCATATTGCTAATTAAAATGATAAAATCTATGTTCATATAGCTCAAAATATGAAAAACTACTAAAAAGAATAAAAAGAAACGGCTACTGTAGTAGTTGATGTCAAAAGTTGACCTAAAAATGTGAAACTTGTCTATTTAAATAGGGCTGGAAATTTCGGACAAAAATACCCTTTCGGAGGTTCTGCGGCCGCACAATTCCATGTGCAGTCCACACTTTTCTTCAGCTTGACATGGTTGGAAAACCGCGGCCGCAAAATTCTGAACCGTTGCCGCAATGCACTCCTTTTGTGGTCCGCACTATTGTAATTGCAGCCGCACCTTGCTCTTCTGCGGTCTGCATAATTGTATCTGCGGTCCGCATAGCTTTTCTTCTGCGGCCGCACAATTGTTGTGCGGTCCGCACTTCTGGGATACTTGGAATGTATCTTCTCTAAACTTTACTTCTGGCTCAGCTTTTGCGGCCGCACAATTCATGTGCGGACTGCACTTTGCACCAATCTCTGATGGAATTTCCTTTATAACCTGCGGTTACAGATGGAATTTTGCGGTCCGCACAATTGAGCTTTTGTGCCTTTTTTGTCCTTGAGTTCAGATTACTCCTTCTTGAGTTGGATTTCTTCTTGGGAGTTCATCCTCCAATATTCCTGCAATTAAGCACATTTCATCAGTTTTCGGGAAGACACTAAATGCTTTTGCACTAAAACGAAAGCTAAAAGGCGCTAATAAGTAGTCAAAATCCCCACTTATCAACTCCCCCAAACTTAAGCTTTTACTTGTTCTCAAGCAAATAAAGTGATTCAAACCTCCACAAGTTAAGAGCCATTCCAGCAAATCAAAGTGAGCCACTCACACATTTGGGACCAACAATTACCCACACCACTTATGAATTATCAACAAGGCAACAAGTTAAACTTTTAAGCACAAATAGTTCTAATGTGACACTTGAGCATCAAGAGTTGATTTTATTCATCAAGGAAGCTTGCTCTTTTATGTAGGTCATTGTGGATCCCAAACTCCTCCTCCTCTACTCTCAGTTTGCCTATCTCACTTAATAATTTAGCACTCAATCCAAAGATTTGCGAAATGTTCACTCATCTATCTCAAAAGAATATCGCAAGTATGGCTTTAAGTACCATAGGCTTGCCCCTCATGTATATTACCACTAATGTAAGCTCACTCAGCTTTAAATCACGTAGGGCTTTTTCGGAATGCAATGAAGGCTTTTGGACTAACGTTGGATATGCTATGATAGAACGGGTTCATCTTTCCTTAAGCACTCCATTTTCTTTTCTTGGCTCATGCTTTGCCAATTCTTTGAGGCATTTTCTTTTCCTTAGGGGAACTAGAGAGACTTAACATCACTCTTTCTTGATCATAATATTCATTTTCTCCTTCTTTGATTTCTCCATGCTTTTCCTCATTACTTTTCTTTGAATCTCTTCAACTCTTCACCTTATTCACTTTCTTTTTGCATTTTTCTTTTTGTTCTTCCTTTTTCTTGCCTTTTCTTCTCATCATTTCTTTTTTCTTTTTGTGCCTTGATACCTCTTTCAAGTTCCTCGTCTCTCCCCCAAACTTACATTTTTAGCCAATTATTTCACAAGAGTGTTAAGAAAAGTTCGGGTGCCAAGAGAGGGTCACAACAAAACATGTAAAGGCTTGTAACATGGTTATCAAATGAGAAAGGTTTTAGGCTCAAATGGGTTGACTAGGGATAACAACATTGGTGGGCCACGGAAAACCTCAAGCGGGTCTCAGAGAGCCTACAATCACTTCACAAGCCAAGCAAAACTTAAAATTTTGCCTAGAAACACATTCAGGGCAAGTTCTAGACCATTCTCACGGGTACTTGGACTTGCAACAACAACATCTCACCTCTCACGCAGCTGAATTGTTAAAAAGGATAGAGTCGAGGGCCCACAATGACCATATTCAAGATTGAAAATCACTATGGTTCGGTTAAACCACTCGATGATAGCTTAAGTCAACACAAGAGTCACAAGGTCACTAACTAGAGCTATTTCTTTCCAAAAACCTTATTTTTAACCATAGACATACAGTTAAGTGTTTTGGTACCAAGTGAAGCATGTTTGACTCTTTGAGTATGACTCAATTAGGTATTTTTATTCATTACTACTACTATTATTACCTAAACACCAAAAACGGACCCAATCCTTTAAGAAGGTTGTCACGCCATCTATCGTTGGGAAGAGCTACCCGGTTCACACAGAAACTACCTTTGGAAAGAACCGTGGCATTAAGAAAACCAAAGGCTTATTATCCACTAAGATATAAAAAGAAGCTATTAAATCAAAAAAAAGCTACTAATTCAAAAAGAAGACAAACATAAAGATAAAGCAGCTATAAAACAAAAGAACTATTGAAAGCTAAATGAATATACATAATGAGAGATAAGAGGGAATATATACATAATGAGAAAGAGGACGAAAATAGTAATAAGTTAATTACAGGCCAAATGTCTCATAGTTATCAAAATAAAGAATCATCAGAATGTGTCAAAGAAACTCCACCCCCAAATAAAAATAAGCATTGTCCTAAATTCTTAACAACATAAGAGTAAAAGAAGGGTGAGAGTGAAGAAAACTCCCTGTGGCTCTGTGGCTATCTTTGTGTCCCCAGCAGTGGCACCGACCTCAGCCTCATCCAATTGGATCTCATCATCCTCAAGTCCAGGAGTGGCTGGGTTGGTGAACATCTGACGGACTGCCTCAGCAATGTCAGCAGCAGTGTCTGGCTCCTCAGACTAGCCAGTTGGTGCTGTAGGAATAGGGCCTGGGTGGTGCGGATCTATCAACATATCAAATGGAATGTCTCCGGCTGCTGCAAGCTTTGTAACCTGTCTCCGAAGCTCGTCAACTGACTTCTTAGATGCTTGTCGCTTTCTCATTTTCTTTACCTCTTTGCCCAACTCTTCGATCACTGCCCCATGCTGCACTAAAGTGGCCATGATCGTGTTTTTATTTTCCAGAAGCTTCTTCAAGGTTTCGTCAACTGTGGGGGGGAATCCAGGATGCCGGAATGGATGACTGTGCTGCAACATGACTGGATATATTAGACAGCTTTGTAGTAGTTGTCTGCATCCAGTTGTTGAGGCTCGCCAGTGTCTGGGAGACTCGCAACACAGTCAGTGGAGTAGTGGTCATCGGCACCGACTTCAAAGCCAAGGTGGAAGGCATTGAGGCTGAAGGTGGAGGCATGAAAGCTGCGCTGGCTGAAGGCTCTGCTGAAGTGGATGGCATATCGGCTGTCTCTACAGCTAACACTGATGGCTCATCAAACTGGCCTACGGTGGTAGTTGGCTGACCCTTGCTCTTCGGGTTGTGTCTTTCCATCAGAGAATACCATGAGAAGGGCTTCTTAGCCCTAACCTTCGTGTCAAAATCTCTGGGCTCTACCCGTGCATCCGTAAGGTACTCAGTGATATGTTGGGATATGGGTAGGAGGTATCAGCTTGCCTGGTGACCACAGATATGTTGGTCGACATCATGACACCCACATTGATCGGGTACCCGGCCATAATGGAGGCGACTAGAACTTCTCATGGAATAGGTAGGTTTGTCTCGTTTTGGCAAGGGTCTAGTCTGCTACATGTGAAGGTCTACCATCCCTTCGCCTCGAAATTTAGGGTGTTTCGCTGAATAGGAACCCATGCAGTGATCCATGGTGGTGGTGGCCCCGGGGCTGCAAGAAGCTTAGCTAGCCATGGGCGAGCTACATCACCCATCACTAGCTTCTCCAAATACTGTGCAGGCTCCACATCCTCAAACCCCAAATAGGACTTCAGTATGTGCTGGTTAAATCTCACCTTCAAATTTCTCACTTTTGTCACTTTGTTCCCTTTCTTGATGTGTGCCACATTGGCATAGAACTCCCGGACCAAATACTCCTTGGCGTCCACAACTGTCTGGGTGAACCACATCCACCCTTCCTCTCTCGGAACTATCTCAACACAGCTGGATTATACGTGTTAAGATCTTTAAGCTGGAACTGTCGCTCAAGAGTGAGCGATCTCACCGGCCACCACCAACGGAAGCTGGTGAAGGCTGCTAGACTCACAAAATGGTCCTCCCAGACCCCTTTCTTCTTCGACCTCTCAAGGCCGGGGACTGTAGTAGCACCCACTCAGCCTTCATCCGGACTATCATTAGCAGTGGCTGTTGGTGCCTCAGGGACAGGTGTAGAAGAGGGCTCCGAAGCCTGACTGGCACTTTCCAAACCCTTAGAGGTGTTATACGAGTAGCAAGGTTCGTCCCGGAGTTGATACCTTCCTTGTGGATGTTGTGGATGTGAATGGACAGTAGGCTGCTCTTGCATTGGGTCACCCTCCGATGCTTCTCGAGATCGGGCATATGAACTAGATTCGGAGGTCTCTGGATTTCTTCCTCGGCCTGCTGTAGATTTCTTGGTGATTATCTTTTGGAGGGCGAGGGGTAAAGTGCTTTTGCCTTGACCTCTGGAAGGTTCACCCCTCCCCTTTGAAGTATCACCGCGGCCACAAGATCTAACCATTTTTTATAACAAGCAACAACAACGGTCAGTTGTAATTCAAATGCACACAGACAGTATCACATAATGTAGAACATGAGTGCCGGGTCGGGAATTGCGGTCCGCACAACTACAAGTGCGGCCGTAGACTGGGTTGTGCGTACAGCACAATTTGAACTTGCGGCAGCGTAAATGGAACTGCGGACCGCACAATTTTGAGTATGACCGCAGATTTGAAGTGCGGTTCACACAATTATCATTGCGGTCGCAAATTGGACATCCCAAAATATCAACTCTCTGAATACAAAGAATAGGCTGTTTTGCGGCCACACACACTTTTCTGCAGCTGCGGCGGGATTTCTGCGATCCACACAATTTCAAGTGCGGCCGCAGAATTTTCTTGACCAAAGACCCTAAATCTCAACTTCTGCGGGCCGCACAATTTCTTGTGCGGCCGTAGATTTCATACCTAAATCGATCAGACTTCCTAGGGTTTTCAATTTTTGCACAAGTCAACATGGTATTAACAAGTAAGCATGCAAATCAATTTACCCAATCCCCATAAAGCAATTAACAATTAACCCATTACAGATTAAACCCCACATGGTAGTAAAATTGAAATCTATTAACAAATGGCCTAAACTACCTTAAAACAATTGTAAATTAAACTAAAAAATGAGAATTCTATGTGTAATTGAAGCATACCAGATATGAAGGAGTGCAACTAAGTGATCACAGATATGGATGGAGTGTGGTAGATGATTGAACAGATGATTTCAAAGTGTTAGAGTTTAAAGTGCTTAGAGAGGGGGGAAAATATACAGTAGCCCTAAGGCTACTATTTATACTAACGGGATGGCTTGAGGAACAAAGGAGGAGTGCGGCCGCAGAATTCCTTCTGCGGTCCTCACTCTGTTACCTGGGGGCTCAAATGCCCATGATGATCTGCGGTCCGCACAATTTGGGGTGCGACCGTAGATTTTGGCTGCATACCGCAAAATTTGATGTGCAGCCGCAGATTGGCTATTTCTCTGATAGATCAAACTTCAAAGAGTTTTCATTTTCCATTTCCATGTTGTGCGGTCCGCACTGAAATTATGCGGCCGCAGTTTCCTTCTGCTGTAGCACTCACAATTGTGCAGTCCGCACTTTTTCCACACTTAGCCAATTTTATGAGCACAGTTCCTGTAAAGCACACTCATTCCTACAACACACTTCAAATCCAGTTAGCACAAAAATAACACCTATCTACAAAAGAAGAAAAGAAAAAGAAAAAGAAAATATGGGTTGCCTCCCAAGAAGCGCCTGATTTAACATCACGGCACGACATAGATTACCATCACTTCAAATGAATAACTGCCATCACGTGGCCATTATCAGCTTGACCCAAATAATGCTTCACCCGGTGACCACTGACTCGGAATACCTCATCATTTTTGTTCTTCACGTCCAGTGCACCAAAAGGTATCACACTCACAATTTCAAAGGGACCACTCCATTTATATTTCAGCTTTCCAGGAAACATCTTCAATCGTGAGTTGAACAATAACACAAGATTGCCCACCTTGAACTCCTTGTTTCGGATGTATTTGTTATGAAGGTACTTCATCTTCTCTTTGTACAAGGACGAACTTGCATATGCATGGTACCGGAACTCATCCAATTCATTCAAATGTGCAACCCTCAAGTTAGTGGTTGCATCCCAATCAAGATTCAACTTCTTTAAAGCCTATATGGCTTTATGTTCAAGTTCCACCGGAAGATGACAAGCTTTGCCAAACACCAACCGATATGGAGACATCCCGATAGGAGTTTTGAAAGCAATCCGATAAGCCCACAGTGCATCATCAAGCTTCTTTGACCAATCCATCCAGTTAGCATTCGCTGTTTTGGACAATATGCTATTTATCTCCCGGTTGGAGACTTCCACTTGACCGCTACCTTGTGGATGATAGGGAGTCATAACTTTATGAGTGACACCATACTTTCTGAGCAAAGTGTCAAAAGCCTTGTGGCAAAAATGCAACCGCGACCCCCCATCGCTTATGATAGCCCGCAGAGTACCAAATCTTGTGAAAATATTCTTCTTCAAGAACGCCTCCACACTTATTGCTTCATTGTTGGGTATAGCAACGTCCTCCACCCATTTAGACACATAATCAACCGCGACCAAGATGTAGGTGTTTCCACAATAACTCACAAAAGGACCCATGAAGTCAATACCCCACACATCAAAAATATCAAACTCCAAAATGGTAGTGAGAGGCATTTCATTCTTCTTCAAGATTCCACCAGCCTGTTGGCATTTATCACATCTTTTCACCATATCACTTGCATCTTTGTAGAGAGTGGGCCAATAGAAACCGCAACTTAGCACTTTACCTGCCGTTCTTGCTCCGCTATGGTGACCATCATAAGGCGAAGAATGGAAATCCTCAAGAATAACATTTTGCTCTTCATTCGGTACACAACTTCTAATTACCCCATCTGTGCAAATCCGGAAAAAGTACTGCTCGTTCCAATAATAATAATCTTGACAAACCCGTTTGAGCTTCTTCCTTTGATTTGAAGAGAGCTCATCCGAGATGATTCCACACACAAGAAACATTGCTAGATCCGCAAACCATGGCACATCCTTTATTGAAATAGCCAAGAGTTGCTCGTCGGGGAAAAAATCATTGATTTCAAGGCCATCATACGGCCTCCCCTCCTCCTCCAAATGAGACAAGCGATCCGCCACTTGATTTTCACTCCCTTTTCGATCTTGGATATCAATATCAAACTCTTGGAACAATAGCACCCATCTCATAAACCTAGCTTTTGAATCTTTCTTGCTCATAAGATAGCGAACTGCCGCATGATTCGTATGAACAATAACCTTTGCACCCATCAAGTATGGACGAAACTTCTCAATTGCAAACCCAATGGCAAGGAGCTCCTTCTCTGTAACGGTGTAATTAACTTGGGCATAATTCATGGTCTTTCTAGAAGAGTAGACCGTATGAAAAACCTTGTTGATGCATTTCCCCAAAACTGCTCCAACCTCTACATCACTAGCATCGCACATGAGCAATTCAAAAGCTCTCATGCAATCATCACCGAAGTGAAACTTAGAATATTTCTCTAAGAGCTTGCACAATAGGTTCACCACTTTGGAAAAATCCTTTATGAAGCGCTAGTAGAACCCCGCGTGACCCAAGAAACTTCTCTCGCCTTTTACTGAGATTGGAGGTGGAAGTTTAGAAATCACCACTATCTTTACATTGTCGACCTCTATGCCCTTCTTTGAAATTTTGTGGCCAAGGACAATGCCTTCCTCGACCATGAAATGGCATTTCTCCCAATTTAGCACCAAGTTCGTTTCTTCACACCTTGCCAATAATTTATCCAAATTTGCCAAGCAATCATCAAAGGAATCCCCGACTACCGAGAAATCATCCATGAAGACTTCAAGGTAGTCTTCTACCATATCCATAAAGATTGCCATCATACACCGTTGAAAAGTCGTTGGTGCATTGCATAATCCAAATAGCATCCGCTTGAAAGCGAAAGTGCCATAGGGACAAGTGAAAGCTATTTTCTCTTGATCTTCCGGGTCTATAAGGATTTGGTTGTTGCCCGAATATCTATCTATAAAGAAATAGAAAGCATGGCCGGCGAACCTATCAAGCATTTGGTCAGGGAAGGGGAGTGGAAAATGGTCTTTCCTTGTGACTTTTTTTAGCTTTCGATAGTCCATACACAGTCTCCACTCGGCCACCGATCCTATGGGAATCAACTCGTTCTTGTCATTGGTGACCACTATTATGACCCCCTTTTTCGGGACACATTGCACCTGAGAAGTCCACGTACTATCGGAAATAGGGTAGACCACCCCGATATCCAACTATTTGATAATCTCCTTTTTGACCACGTCTTGCATGGCTTCATTGAGTCTTCTTTGATGTTTAATGGAGGGTTTGGCATGTTCCTCCAAGTTAATCTTGTGCATGCAAAATGCGGGGCTTATTCCCCGAATATCCGCCAAAGTCCACCCAATAGATTTCTTCCTCTTGTGGAGCACCGCCAATGTAGAGTCAACCTGCATGTTAGTCAAGCAAGAGGAAAGAATAACCGGTAAAGTAGAACAAGGGCCAAGGAAATCATACCTGAGATGTGGATGCAATGGCTTCAACTCCAAGATCGGAGGCTCTTCAATTAAAGACTTTGTAGGAGGAGTTTTCCTCTTCTCAAGATCCAAGGAAAGTTTCCGGGGTGCAAAGTTGTACGACCCCATTCCTTGCAAAGAATTAACACATTCCATGAAGCCATCCACCTCGTCATCATCAAAATTGAGGAAGACGCCCTCCAACATATCACCCACATTAATCGTGGAACTTGTATTATCAATAATCACATCGGTCACCAAGTCCACGAATGAACACACTTCATTGCTATTCGGTTGCCTCATAGATTTGCACACGTGGAACACCACCTCTTTATCACCCACCCGGAAAGTGAGTTCTCCGGCTTCCACATCAACAAGAGCCTTCCCCGTAGCAAGGAAAGGTCTACCAAGAATAATCGGCACCTCATAGTCCATTTCACAATCAATAATAACAAAATCCGTCGGGAGAATGTACTTATCAACACGAACTAATACATCTTCAATCACCCCCAACGGTCTCTTCATTGTACGATCGGCCATTGGTAATCTCATAGATGTGGGTCTTGGTTGCCCAATTCCCAATATCTTGGAAACCGAATAGGGCATCAAATTGATACTCGCCCCAAGATCACAAAGAGCTTTGGCAAACTCGGCACTTCCAATGGTGCAAGGAATTATGAAAGCATCGGGATCTTCTAACTTAGGAGCCATCAAATTCACTATTGCACTCACTTAGTGAGTGACTTTGATAGTTTCAAAATTCATCGACGGCTTCTTTGTCACCAAGTCCTTCATAAACTTTGCATATCCGGGCATTTTCTCCAAGGCTTCAACTGATGGCACATTTAACGAGAGACTCTTCATTATATCAATGAACTTTTTGAATTGATTCTCGCCATTTTACTTGGCGAGCCTTTGAGGATATGGAGGAGGTGGCTAAGGCAACAGTGCCTTGTCCTTTTGCACTACCAGTTCCGGTATGTCAATCACATGCTCTCTAGACGGGTTCACTTCCTCTTGAGTCTCTTCCACCGTGTTATCTATATCAATCCGCACTTCATCATTTGCGTGTACCACATTGCTCGGGATCTCCTCTTATTCCACCACTTGCTCATCATCCACAATTGGCCTTTGACTTAAGGTGGGTGCATTCCCACCTCTTCCACTTCTTGTAGTAACGGCCATGGCATGCCTTGTGTTGTTCCCACCCTTTGGGTTCACCACCGTGTCACTTGGTAGTGCCCCCTTAGGACGAGAATTTAAAGCTTGAGAGATTTATCCCATTTGCACTTCCAAGTTACGGATCGAGGTGTTGTGTGAAGCAAGTTGAGCATCGGAATCGGCGTTCTTCTCCATCATTTTCTTGAACATGTTCTCAATACGGCCCATTTCATTGTTGGAAGAACTAGGACCATGGGAAGTATAAGGAGGTAGGTTGCTCGGTTGTTGATACATTGGGGGCCTTTGAAAACCCGACCCCCAATTTCCTTGATTGTTATACCACCCGCCTTGATTGTTGCCTCCCCCATTGCCTTGGTTATTGTTGTTATGACAATTTCCTTGATTATTGCTTCCACTCCAATTGCCTTGACTGTTATTGTTATTCCAATTGCTTTGATTGTTTCCACCACTCCAATTACCTTGGTTGTGAGAATTTCAATTGCCTTGATTATTTTGAGGTCTCCATTGTTGTTGGCTAGAACCTTGGCAGTTGTTTCTTTGCCCTTGAAAGTTGTTCACATATTGGACCTCCTCTTCTTGGTCATTGTAAGATTCGTCTTGATCAAATCCACTATCATCTTGCACAAAATTGTCCACTCTTTGTTGCACTTGTGGACTTCTTGTTCTTTGCTTGTTCACCATCATATTTACTCCCTCTATTGCATTGACTTGCCTCGGGTTTTGCACTTGTTGAAGTTGAGCCTTTGCCAATTGGTTCATGGTGGTAGTCAACTCGGCTATGGCTTGTCCGTGATCATGCAACTCTTTATGAAGGTGAATCACATTGGGGTCACCTTGTGGAATATTAGCCCGAGGTTGCCACACCAAAGAAGTATCCGCCATCTCATCCAAGATATCACACACCTCCGCATAAGGCGTAGTCATGAAGTTCCCACCGGCAAGTTGATTCACTACTGTCACGACCCAAAATTCAACTAGTCGTGATGGCACCTAACCCAACCCGCTAGGTAAGCCAATTATCAACTATCCAATTCCATTAACAATTATTAAAGCAATTTAAGTAAAGAAAAATCTTAATCTTATACATTCCCCAAGAACTGGTAGTACAAATCATGAGCTTCTAAGAATAGAGTATACAAGCTGATATGAAGTAATACATCATCTATTTGAAAAGTACTTAAACAGAGTTTTATGAATCTAAGGCTAGCATGAACAAGAGGCAGCTACAACCGGAATGCAGGTACATCTTCAGATCCAGCTCCCAACGAACGCAACAACATCAGCGACCAATAGCTACACGCAAGGTGCAGAAGTGTAGTATGAGTATAATCGACCCCATGTACTCAATAAGTAACAAATCTAACCTTAGGTTGAAAGTAGTGATGAGCTTGTACCAAGGTCGGGTCCAACAACAATAATCAACAATAGTTCATAACAAAATAAAACAAGTAGTACCAGAAGTAACTCAACGATCAATTACTCATCAAAACATGATTTCTGAAAATAGTTCTGCCTTTCAAGTACATCAATGAAAACCCAAATTGTTTACCGAAGTTTCCAAAAATATGAATAAGTTTGAAAACAATAATTTTCCAAAAATCCTTTCAATAATAATTAAGATGTTTCATTTTCTTTCCAAATAGGTAGTGTAAAACTAATGCATCACTATGCCCATATGTCAACATGTGTGAGAAATCATGAATAATGTGATACCGTACTGCATGAGAAAAATACATCTCTATGCATGTATGTCATGTGTGCATGTCAATGCAACGTATCTTAGAGATGAACTCATGTACTCAGACTCTCAGAGTACTCAATCTCACTTTCTCACACATTCCACTCATCATGCTCAATCACTCGGTACTGTATATGGCCAATCCGGCCCAGGGAAGATCCATCCCGGAATATACACATCAACTGATCATCAGTCACTCAGTACCGAGTAGGGCCAATCCAGCCCGTGGAGAAGATCCATCTCCAGGTATATAATGCTTCAGACAAGATCCATGTCCAGGGAAGATTCATCCCTTAATAATATCAACCGCACTCACTGGGGGTGTGTGCAGACTCCGGAGGGGCTCCTACAACCCAAGCGCTATAATCCGCACGAACAACTCACGTGTCATAATATCAATATCTGGATACGCACGTACAACTTATGGGCTGCATGGACAACTCACGTGCTATAGTATCAATATCTGGATCCGCACGGACAACTCATGTGCTGCACGGACAACTCACGTGATATAGTATCAATATCCTCACAAATAGGCCCCGACCTCACTCAGTCATCAATCTCTCCAGTCTCACCCACAGGCTCACAATGTCATGAAACTAGCCCGACAACAATGATATGATGTATCAATAAATAACAACTGAGACTGAGATATGATATGAATGCATGAATATGACTGAGTATGAAATTACAGTTTAAACATATAACTCAACATTAGAAATGACCTCAGTGGGTCCCAATAATGCCAACATTTATCTAAGCATAATTTCTAATATTAGTCACAGCTCGATAACTCTAGCACATAGAGATTTCATGATTTCAGATAAGTTCATGTAAGTACACAGTACCACATGAATAACAGAGTCACGGTTCGAACGGTGCACGCCCACACGCCCACACGCCCGTCACCTAGCATGTACATAACACGGATAATTAGGGTCCATACCCTCAGCTCCAAGATTAGAAGAGTTACTTACCTCGAACAAGCCGAATCCAAAGTCGAGCAAGCTAAACAATGCTCCAAAAATTCCATTCTACGCGTATCAACTCCTGAACAGCTCGAATCTAGCCTTAATAAATTTGATTTAGTCCACACAATTATAGGAATTAATTCCATATCAAAATTCTATTATTTCCCAAAAAATCAAAAATTACACTCCAAAAATCGTCTTGGAATCCGACGAAACTCATAAAATCCGACAACCCATCCAATTACAAGTTCAATCAAACTAATTTCACTCAATTCCGACTCCAAATCGATGTTCCAAACTCAAAAATTCGTTTTATGAAATTATAGGAATTTCCTTCGATTTCTCTTGAAGATTCGATAATCTTACACAAAGAATGAAGATTAATTCATGAAATATAATCACAAGGGAGTCAAGAACACTTACCCCAAGTTGTGTGGAAAGCTTCCTCTCCAAAATCGCCCAAACCGAGCTCGAAAATCCGAAAATGGGTGAAAATGTCAAACCCTCGAATTTAAAGGGTTCTGCCCAGGATTTTCGCACCTGCGGAGCCTGGGCTCGCATATGCGTACCCGCTTCTGCGGAAAAATGTCGCACTTGCGCTGCCCGGCTTCCTCACCATTTTTCGCTTCTGCGAATCCCTGCCCGCATCTGCATAATCGCAGGTGCAGAAATCCCATCGCACCTGCAACCTTTGCTGACACCATCCAACTCCGCACCTGCGCTCGAGCTGCCGCACCTGCGGCCAAGTCCCTCGTAGGTGCGATCATACCAGAAGGGCTACAGCTTCAGCAACCTCACAACTCCAATTTTTGATCCGTTAATCATCCGGAACTCACCCGAGGCCCCCGGGACTTCAACCAAATATACCAACAAGTCCTAAAACATACCATGAACCTACTCGAGGCCTCAGATCACATCAAACAACATCAAAACGACGAATCATACCCCAATTCAAAATTTATGAACTTTGAACTTCCAATTCCTACAAACGACGTCGGAACCTATCAAATCACGTCCGATTGACCTCAAATTTTACATACATGTCATAAATGACATAACGGAGGTATTCAACTCTTTAGAATCGTATTCCAACCCTGATATAAAAAAGTCAACCCCCCTCCCCCGGGGGGTGTCAAGCTTCCCAAAAATTCAATTTTTGTCATTTCAAGCCTAATTCCACTACGGGCCTCTAAATAATTTTTCGGACGCGCTCCTAAGTCCAAAATCACCATACAGGGCTATTGGAATTATTAGAATTCAAATCCGAGGTCGTTTACACATAAGTCGACATCCGATCGACTTTTCCAACTTAAGCTTTCCATTACGAGACTAGGTGTCTCAATTCATTTCGAAATCTCTCCGGACCCAAACTAACTAATCTGATAGGTCATAATACAGCTATAAAGCACAAACAGAGCAGTATGTAGGGGAACAGGGTTATTATACTCAAAACGACCGACCTGGTCATTACATTCTCCCCCACTTAAATATATGTTCGTCCTCGAACGTGCCAAGAGTTGTTCTCGAAGCCATCAAACCGCCGTATAACCTTACCATGCACATACCCGGGGGTGATCCCATGTCACCCTATCCTATACAGGTCCGATAACACAATATAACTGAAATTGCTCAATTCAACCTAGTCCACAAGCCGTCGAATCCAATTTCCAACATCCGAATTTCTTATAAGATCATAATTTCGCATCTACAAGCCGTAACCAGAACTCAAATACTCAAACTCAAATACCACATAGCTCAAATTCTCGAAGCAATGATTTCTAATCACAGTAGCTGCTCAAATCGACCCAATACCGGCAACAACCTCATATCAAGCCAAGCCTCGTTCTAAACCTTCACACACTACTAATGATGAAAGAAACATGCAGAACTCATAACCATTCATCAGATCAACAAGTCATGGTACTCCATCTCCTTCGACAAGAACTATAGCAAATTTCTAAGCTGACTTTCGATATTATCCTTCCAAATATACCACAATCAAATCTGATAGCATCCATCCTAGATCCGACGACTTCATCCTATCAAATACCAGTTACTCTACTGACATGCCACACCAATACTATCTAAAGCCATAATCCATGCAATCTATGCACCAATAAGCAACATTCCAAATGTACTCAATCATGGAAAACTGACTCAGACGAGAGAACTATCCCGCAAGCTCAACAAGTACCACCACAACGCAATGCTAAGAACCCAACACACACCGTAGAACCAAAACACACGAATCTAACACAAGGATCATATCTCCACATAACTCCGCTGCAATGCGCGACCCTCTCTAAATACTGGTCCATATGAAATACGCCAAGCCACCCTGTTAAGAAAAATCAATAACCATGCGCAATTCGACATCAAGTATCCAAGTGCATTACCATAACTACGGAGAAGCAAATGACACAATGCCACACAAAACTCGAAAGGACATAACCAATACGCAATCAATCGTGCAATACCCAAATACTCATCTCGCTCAAATTCCGCTATAAGGCCCCCAATAGAACCACACCATATGTATATAACCAACGAATCACAACTCCTCGTAGCATAGAAGAGTAACTCACAGATCATTTCAGAGCACGAATAAGCTCAACAAAAACCGAATGGCACATCCCTCAACAATAGCAGTACGGAGCCAAACAATCAGACTCGATGTAGTATACCTATCCTAGTTGGGCCTACCAATGGGCCCCCAAATCAACTTTAGTCACCCACCAATAGATAAATAACCCTCTGAAGGCCCAAAAAGACTGAATCATAACACATAATAACATCTGGCTAGCTTCGGCCACGACTTCACGGTCCGCAACCATGAAACAATCTGTTCTTGAGAACTCCCAGTCTTTAACTCCTTAGGACATACGAATCACCAAATCTAATCCCAACTCCACCGCCAGAATGTCTAACACATCTCTCATACACGATCATCCCATGAGGAATACTTCTAAAATTCTTTCGTGCCACCTAGAAAAATTTGAATATCAGCAGTCGATCAACCAGAAGAGTGTCGCAGTACCAATGAAGTATCCATAAATCAAAATACATTGCCCCTCTTGAAATGTATACTCTCATCAAGCCATACCAAATAGTAATATCATTTACCTAGTCATCTGAAACCGTCCATGCTGCCTACGAATTTTATGACCTTCCCTTCCAAATAGAACTGTAATCTCGCTCATGTAAGTCTCAATCCTACACAACAAACCGCATATACCATGCCATCATATGAAAACTATGAGAACTTTATAGTTCACTCCGAGTCACAAGCAACTACATACTCAATTAGCCAAGGACCTTCCATTTGACTTCATCCAGGAGGAATTCACTATACACCATATGCTCCCCATGCCAGTAGGAAATATACTCCTCGAACCGTAGTAAAAACCATTGAGAACTCTTCAAAGCCCATTTGCATATAACCAAGCTATCAGAACTGAATCTCTCTAACTCAACCCAGCCACGCAGGTCGCCAAAACCCAAGATCATTGCCACGAAACACCTGTAGAGACTAGCCACGTCATAAGTACCTAAAGAACCGATCATACCCATTACTGTGCTAACCCAACTTACTACCACATTTTCCTATTTCTCCAAGTCCTTTCCAAATTGCTTTCAAATTGATACTTCTCCTTGCTAGAACACCATGATCCCTAACCAAAATTCACCATAAAAGAGACCCTAGTATAAAACCACAACGCCCTAAGGCCCATAAGCCGATGGCTTCCCTCTTAAGCACCCCAAAGCGCCACAACCGAGAAACCCACTCTAAAGAGACCTTATGTGAACCTAAAATTATTTCCTTCACCTTCTTGATACTGAAATGCATGATCCACAATGATATAAAAATGCCACAAGTCTCGACACCGTCTAATGTAACTCTCAGTTTCTAGCCATATACCAATCTTGAAAATTCCAAATCACTACATATAATTCTTGAATCCATTAGAACCATTCTCGGAAGTCATCCACTCTGCCCAAATCTCAATTGCACCGCCCCAAACGGGCCAAACGACTGGTGCCCAATTGGCACAACGACACCCAGAGGAGTAACCCCACCTTAACGTGACCAAGAAAATTCCTACTCCTTGCACACTACATCTTTAACGACTAACCACTCAATCATTCCATAATTCCCATATACCCATAGAGTGTAATACAACCCATATCCAGAAATTCCCTTACTCGAGTCATCCTTAATCTCAACCCCTGCAGTCATAGCCGATTCACCAGTATACCCCGAACTGAAACCAATACGACACATAACCGTGCAAATAACTCGACGATAGCAGACTCCCCCACTTGGCTCAAAGCCATAGAATAAAATAGTCGATAACATCACGATACCCATACTCTATTACTGCCAGAATCCCGCACTAAAATTCAACTAAATCCTTCGTAAGCCCATGTAACACAAACCATATAATACCTCAAATCGTCTACAAATCTCGCATTCATCCTCGTGATAGTCAGGTCAACTATTATAACCGATCCAAACTCAAATCGTACAAATATACCCAACTGGTAGAAACGAATGCGTCCATACAACATTATAAAAATCACACATCCGTAGATTACCTCGCAGGCTATAACCCACCTGCTCAGCCTCAAACTGACATCTTTTTATACCCTTGCACAGCCACAACTACTAAGCAATCACTTAATCTTCTCGATTCCGAACTCATCAACAAGACATGAGAATCTACTTCACCCCACGACTAAACAACATGAGAGATCCCTCAATACACACGTAACTCGAGACCATACGCCAAATCAAGACAGAAATCAGGCACCCCATAGTCCTTGCTACATCTCGAAGAAACACTTCTCGTCGCTTTTAAATCTTCTTAACACAAACACCTCCCGCAGTCATATCATTCTCATCACAAAGTCATTCTACCACTTATCGAGCCACAAATTCCACTCGCATGGACATTATCGGACATATAAGTCCCAAAAGCACGTGCTCACATAATCAAAATCTCCATGCTCAAGCTACAGTCAAAACCCGGCCTCAAGTCCTCCAGACTGGCCCATCGCCAGCACTCCAAAATCACATCTTGCACCTCAACCATGGAATCACAAGCCGCCGGCACACAGCCCATACCGAGCGCTTACATGCGCATACAAATGCGTGGAAGGAAATTCAAAGAGTTACGCTTCAAGCTGAATCAATGTTGCACGATAAGGAAAGAAAAATGGGAAGTATATCCTAAATGTCTTGTATCCTCTCGAAGATAGGTATGGACGTCATCATACTGATCTGCAAGACTCTACTAGACACTTTCTCATGACTTGTAGAACCTATGAACCTAGAGCTCTGATACCACCTTGTCACGACCCAAAATCCAACTAGTCGTGATGGTACCTAACCTAACCCGCTAGGTAAGCCAATTATCAACTATCCAATTCCATTAATAATTATTAAAGCAATTTAAGTAAAGAAAAATCTCAATCTTATACATTCCCCAAGAACTAGTAGGACAAATCATGAGCTTTTAAGAATAGAGTATACAAGTTTATATGAAGTAATACATCATCTGTTTAAAAAGTACATAAACAAAGTTTTATAATCTAAGGCTACCATGAACAAGAGGCAGCTACAACCAGAAAGCAAGTACATCTTCAGATCCAGCTCCCAACGAACGCAGCAACATCAACGACCAATATCTGCACGCAAGGTGTAGAAGTGTAGTATGAGTACAACTGACCCTATGTACTCAATAAGTAACAAACCTAACCTTAGGTTGAAAGTAGTGACGGGCTTGTACCAAGGTCGGGTCTAACTTCAATAATCAATAATAGTTCATAACAAAACAAAACAAGTAGTACCAGAAGTAACTCAATGATCAATTGCTCATCAAAACATCATTTTTGAAAATAGTTATGCCTTTCATGTACATCAATGAAAACCCAAATCGTTTACCGAAGTTGCCAAAAATATAAAAAAGTTTGAAAACAATAATTTTCCAAAAATCCTTTCAAAAATAATTAAGATATTTCATTTTCTTTCCAGATAGCTAATGTAAAACCAATGCATCACTATGCCCATATGTCAACATGTGTGAGAAATCATGAATGATGTGATACCGTACCGCATGAGGAAAATACATCTATATGCATGTATATCATGTGTGCATGTCAATGTAATGTATCTCAGAGATAAAATCATGTACTCAGACTCTCAGAGTACTCAATCTCACTTTCTCACACATTACACTCATCATGCTCGATCACTCGGTACTATATATGGCCAGTCTGACCCAGGGAAGATCCATCCCGGAATATACACATCAACTGATCATCAGTCACTCAGTACCGAGTAGGGCTAATCCAGCCCGTGGAGAAGATCCATCTCCAGGTATATAAAGCTTCGGACAAGATCCATGTCCAGGGAAGATTCATCCCTCAATAATATCAACCGCGCTCACTGGGGGTGTGCAGACTCCAGAGGGGCTCCTACAGCCCAAGCGCTATAATCCGCACGGACAACTCACGTGCTACCCGGACAAATCACGTGCCATAATATCAATATCTGGATCCGCATGGACAACTCACGTGCTATAGTATCAATATCTAGATCCGCACGGACAACTCGCATACTGCACGGACAACTCACGTGCTATAGTATCAATATCCTCACAAACAGTCCCCCGTCCTCACTCAGTCATCAATCTCTCCAGTCTCACTCACGGGCTCACAATGTCATGAAACTAGCCCGACAACAATGATACGATGTATCAATAAATAACAACTGAGACTGAGATATGATATGAATGCATGAATATGTCTGTGTATGAAATTACAGTTTAAACATATAATTCAACATTAGAAATGACCTCCGTGGGTCCCAATAATGCCAACATATGTCTAAGCATAATTTCTAACATTAGTCACAGCTCGATAACTCTAGCACATAGAGATTTCTTGATTTCAGATAAGTTCATGTAAGTACACAGTACCACATGAATAACAGAGTCACGGTTCGAACGGTGCACGCCCACACGCCCACACGCCCGTCACCTAGCATGTACATAACACGGATAATTATAATCAGGGTTCATACCCTCAGCTCCAACATTAGAAGAGTTACTTACCTCGATCAAGCCGAATCCAATGTCGAGCGAGCTAAACAATGCTCCAAAAATTTCATTCTCCACGTATCAACTTTTGAACGGCTCGAATTTAGCCACAATAAATTTGATTCACTCCACAAAATTATATAAATTAATTCCATATTAAAATTCTAATGTTTTCCCACAAAATTCGAAATTACACTCCAAAAATACCTGTAGGGCCCATGTCTCGGAATCCAACGAAACTTACAAAATCCGACAACCCATCCAATTACAAGTTCAACCATACTAATTTCACTCAATTCTGACTGCAAATCGATGTTCAAAACTCAAAAATTCATTTTATGAAATTATAGGAATTTCTTTCAATTTCTCTTGAAGAATCTTAAACCAAAAATGAAGATTAATTCATGAAATATAATCACAAGAGAGTCAAGAACACTTACCCCAAGTTATGTGGAAAAATTCCTCTCCAAAATTGCCCAAACCGAGCTCAAAAATCCGAAAATGGGTGAAAATGTCGGACCCTCGAACTTAAAGGGTTCTGCCCAGGCTTTTCGCACCTGAGGAGCCTAGGCTCGCACCTACGCACCCGCTTGTGCGGAAAAATGTCACACATGCGGTGCCCGGCTTACTCACCATTTTCCGCTTCTACGAATCCCTGCCCTCATCTGCGCAATCGCAGGTGCGGAAATCCCATTGCACCTGCGATCTATGCTGACACCCTCCAACTCCGCATCTGCGCTGGATATGTCGCACCTGCGGCATCGCACCTGCGGCCAAGTCCCTCGCAGGTGCGATCACACCAGAAGGGCTACACTTTAGCAACATCACAACTCCAATCTTTGATCTATTAATCATCCAAAACTCGCCCGAGGCCCCCGGGACCTCAACCAAATACACCAACAAGTCCTAAAACATACCACAGACCTACTCAAGGCCTCAAATCACATCAAACAACATCAAAATGATGAATCATATCCCAATTCAAAATCTATGAACTTTGAACTTCCAATTCCTACAAACAATGCCGGAACTTTTCAAATCACGTCCAATTGAACTCAAATTTTGCACACAAATCATAAATGACACAACAGAGGTATTCAAATTTTCAGAATCGGTTTTCGACCCTGATATCAAAAAGTCACCCCCCTCCCCTCCCCCCCCCCCCCACGCGGTCAAACTTTCCAAAATTTATTTTTTGCTATTTAAAGCCTAATTTCACTACGGTCCTCCAAATAATTTTCCGGACACGCTCCTAAGTCCAAAATCATCATACGGAGCTATTGGAATCATCAGAATTTAAATCCGAGGTCGTTTACACATAAGTCGACATCCGGTCGACTTTTCCAACTTAAGTTTTCCATTACAAGACTAGGTGTCTTAATTCATTTTGAAATCTCTCTGGACCCGAACTAACTAATCTGATAGGTCATAATATAGCTATAAAGCATAAACAGAGCAGTAAGTAGGGGAACGGGGCTATAATACTCAAAACGATCGGCCGGGTCGTTATAACTACCCATTGGTTAGTGGTATTGGTCCCCCGATAGAAAGTTTGTTGAATCATATTCTCCGTCATATCATTGTTGGGGAATTCTTTCACCATTGTTCTATACCTTTCCCATATATCATGTAGTGGTTCATTGGACTCTTGTTGGAATGCTAGAATTTCATTCCGAAGAATAGCCATGTGCCCGGGAGAGAAGTACTTAGAAATAAATTTCTCCGCTAGTTCATCCCAAGTATGAATGGAATGATTTGGCAAATGTTCCAACCAATCTAAAGCTTTCCCCAGTAGAGATAAAGGAAAAATCCTTAGCCTCAAAGCATCCTTGGAGACATTAGTTTGTTTACTCCCCCAACACGTATCTATGAAACCCTTCAAGTGTTTATATGCATTTTTGACCCGGTGCACCGGTGAGGATCCTCATTGCTCGAGAAAAGTGAGCATCACGTTGGTTATTTGGAAGTTGCCCATCCTAATATGGGGAGGGAATATAGCACTTTCATACCCTTTATTCGGCAACACCCAGTGTGGAGCCGCTCGTGGTGAAGGTAGGGGTGGAACGGGCACATTGTCATGAGGCGGTCGGCCTCGTCTATTGGCTTGAGGTTCAAGAGGGACCTCATCCATTTGATCATCCTCAATGTCCACATCCCCCAAAGGTATGTTTCTGAGCTCATTGTTTGCCATGATTTCACCTACAATTTCTCAACACGTTAGTAACAAGGAAGGAAAAGAAGATATCCCAAAAACACACCTAAATGTATAGATAACACCGCTTTTTCTAGTTCCCCGGCAACATCGCCAAAAATTGATCTCGTCCAAGTTCATACCTCAATTCGATGTTATGAAAACGGTCGATGCAATAATAATACCCAACAGGAGTTGGGGTCGAATTCTGCAGGGAGCTATATGTATGGGAGTTAGTAGTATATATCGTAGCGCGTGAGTTTGTATATCTAAATTTGAAATTCCACAAAATTGGGTTGTTTTAAAGTCTAAACTAAAATACATTTGCAATTTAAGAAATAAAACTAGGAAATTGTCTTTGTTGTTTTTCAAATGTTGTAAAAAGGTCTAGGGCTATGACCTTCACTTAGGTGTTTGCCTAATGGGATATAAACTTTAAAGCTTGTTTTATTGGTCGGGGTGTATTATAGCCATCAACACTCAATTACCCACTCAATACCTCTCGGTCAGAGAGTGATTTTGCCCAATTTGGCTTTCTCAAGTCCAAATGGTATTGAACAAAACGGTTGATAAAAAGCTCAAGTCGGGTTGTTATTATCTCTAGGCTCAACCCTTTAATTGGAATTTCTTGTTAGCCAAGTTTTCCTAGACTAAGTTTCTCTTTTTCAACTAGAGACCAAGTCAAATAGGCACGAACTAATGTTTACAACCATTAATTCCACAAATACAAGCAAGAACAAGGCTAAATAATAAATATCCAACCATAAACAAGCATTAAATCAAACACCCATAAAGTTTACACACTAGGGTTGGGTCACAACCCTATTGAAAATCTAGCTACTCATGCTTGAAAAGGAAGAAATAGAAGAAGAAATGATAATTAAACTCATATTGCTAATTAAAATGATAAAATCTATGTTCATATAGCTCAAAATATGAAAAACTACTAAAAAGAATAAAAAGAAACGGCTACTGTAGTAGATGATGTCAAAAGTTGACCTAAAATGTGAAACTTGTCTATTTATACAGGGCTAGAAATTTCTGACAAAAATGCTCTTTTGGAGGTTCTGCGGCCGCACAATTTCATGTGTGGTCCGCACTTTTCTTCAGCTTGATAGGATTGGAAAACTGCGACTGCATAATTCTGAATCGCGGTCGTAATGCACTCCTTCTGCAGTCCACAGAATTGTAACTGCGGCCGCACCTTGCTCTTCTGCGGTCCACACAATTGTATTTGCTGCCGCATAGCTCTTTTTCTGCGACCGCACAATTGTTGTGCAGTCCGCACTTTTGGGAGACTTAAAATGCATCCTCTCTGAACTTTGCTTCTAGCTCCGCTTTTGCGGCCGCACAATTCATGTGCAGACCGCACTTTGCACCAATCTCTGATGGAATTTCCTTTATAACCAGCGGCCGCAGATGGAATTTTGCAGTCCGCACAATTGAGCTTTTATGCCTTTTTTGTCCTTGAGTTCAGATTACTCCGTCTTGAGTTGGATTTCATCTCGGGAGTTCATCTTCCAATATTCCTGCAACTAAGCACATTTCATCATATTTCGGGAAGACAACTAAATGCTTTTGGACTAAAACGAAAGCTGAATAGCGCTAATAAGTAGTCGAAATCTCTACTTATCAGTGACCGATGTGATTATTGATAATACAAGTGCCACGGTTAATGTGGGTGAGTCCGTCCTGCTCAACTTTGACGATGACGAGATGGATGGATTCATGGAATATGTAAATTTTTTGCAAGGAATGGGGTCATATAACTATGCACCCCAGAAACTTTCCTTGGATCTTGAGAATAGGAAAACTCCTCCTGCAAAGCCTTCAATTGAAGAGCCTCCTACCTTGGAGTTTAAGCCATTGCCTCCATATATTAGGTATGAATTCCTTGGCCCTTTTTCTACTTTACTGGTTATTCTTTCCTCTTTCTTGACTAATGTGCAGATTGACTCTACATTGGCGGTGCTCCACAAGAGGAAGAAAGCTATTGGGTGGACTTT
The DNA here is from genome assembly GCF_000715075.1 of Nicotiana tabacum. NCBI lineage: Eukaryota > Viridiplantae > Streptophyta > Magnoliopsida > Solanales > Solanaceae > Nicotiana > Nicotiana tabacum. The sequence goes on along the minus strand of NC_134088.1, from coordinate 17,681,722 downwards.
AGCGGATATTCGGGGAATAAGTCCCGCATTTTTCATGCACAAGATTAACTTGGAGGAAGATGCCAAACCCTCCATTGAACATCAAAGGAGAATCAATGAAGCCATGCAAGACGTGGTCAAAAAGGAAATTATCAAATGGTTGGATGCCGGGGTGGTCTACCCTATTTCCGACAGTTCGTGGACTTCTCCGGTGCAATGTGTCCCTAAGAAGGGGGGGCATAATTGTGGTCACCAATGATAAGAACAAGTTGATTCCCACAAGAACGGTTACCGGGTGGAAAGTGTGAATGGACTATCAGAAGCTGAACAAAGTCACAAGAAAAGACCATTTTCCACTCCCCTTCCTTGACCAAATGCTTGATAGGTTGGCCGGTCGTGCTTTCTATTGCTTTCTAGATGGATATTCGGGCTACAACCAAATCCCTATAGCCCAGGAAGATCAAGAGAAAACAACTTTCACTTGTCCCTATGGCACTTTCTCTTTCAAGCGGATGCCATTTGGCTTATGCAATGCATCAGCGACTTTTCAACGATGTATGATGGCGATCTTTACGGATATGGTAGAGGACTACCTTGAAGTATTCATGGATGATTTATCAGTAGTCGGGGATTCCTTTGATGATTGCTTGGCAAATTTGGATAAAGTATTGGTAAGGTGTGAAAAAACAAACTTGGTGCTAAATTAGGAGAAATGTCATTTCATGGTCGAGGAAGGCATTGTCCTTGGCCACAAAATTTCAATGAATGGCATAGAAGTCGACAAGGCGAAGATAGAGGTGATTTCTAAACTTCCACCTCCAACGTCAGTGAAAGGCGTGAAAAGTTTATTGGGTCATTTGGGGTTTTACCAGAGCTTCATAAAGGATTTTTCTAAAGTGGTGAACCCATTATGCAAGCTCTTAGAGAAATATACTAAGTTTCACTTCAATGATGATTGCATGAGAGCCTTTGAATTGCTAAAGTACAAGTTGACAACCACTCTCATTATCACCGCTCCTAATTGGAGTATTCCTTTTAAGCTCATGTGTGATACTAGTGATGTAGCGGTTGGAGCAGTTTTGGGGAACCGCATCAACAAAAATTTTCATCTGGTCTACTATGCTAGTAAGACCATGAATGATTCCCAAGTCAATTACACCATTAAAAAAAGAGCTCCTTGCCATTGTGCTTGCAATTGAGAAGTTCCACCCATACTTGAAGGGTGCAAAGGTTATTGTTCATACGGACCATGCGGCACTTTGCTATCTTATGAGCAAGAAGATTCAAAAGCTAGGTTGATGAGATAGGTGCTATTGTGGCAAGAGCTTGATATTAACATCCAAGATCAAAAAGGGAGTGAAAATCAAGTGGCGGACCACTTGTCTCGTTTGGAGGAGGGGAGGCCGCATGATGGCCTTGAAATCAATGACTCCTTATCCAGCGAGCAACTCTTGGCTGTTTCAATAAAGGAAGTGCCATGGTTCACCGATCTAGCAAACTTCCTTGTTTGTGGAATCATCCTGGATGAGTTCTCTTTAATTCAAAGGAAGAAGCTCAAACGGGATTGTCAAGATTATTATTGGGACGAGCCTTACCTCTTCCAGATTTGCATGGATGGGGTAATTAGAAGATGTGTACCGAATGGAGAGCAAAATGTTATTCTTGAGGCTTGCCATTCTTTGCCTTATGGTGGTCACCATGGCGGAGCAAGAACGACGGCTAAAGTGCTAAGTTGCAATTTCTATTGGCCCACTCTCTACAAAGATGTAAGTGATATGGTGAAAAGATGTGATGAATGCCAACGGGCCGGTGGAATCTCGAAGAAGAATGAAATGCCTCTCACTACCATTTTGGAGATTGATATTTTTGATGTGTGAGGTATTGACTTCATGGGTCCTTTTGCGAGTTCTTGTGGAAACATCTACATCTTTGTCGCGGTTGATTATGTGTCTAAATAGGTGGAGGTCATTGCTCTACCACACAATGAAGCAAGAAGTGTGGTGGCGTTCTTGAAAAAGAATAATTTCACAAGATTTGGTACTCTGTGGGCTATTATAAGAGATGGGGGGTCGCATTTTTGCAACAAGGCTTTTGACACTTTACTTAGCAAGTATGGTGTCACTCATAAAGTTATGACTCCCTATCATCCACAAGCGAGCAGTCAAGTGGAAGTCTCCAACCGGGAGATAAAGAGTATCTTGTCCAAAACGGTGAATGCTAACCGGACGAATTGGTCAAAGAAGCTTGATGATGTACTATGGGATTATCAGACTCCTTTCCAAACTCCCATCGGGATGTCTCCATATTGGTTGGTGTTTGGCAAAGCTTGTCATCTTCCTGTGGAACTTGAGAACCTTTTAAAGAAATTGAATCTTGATTGGGATGCAACCGCTAACTTGCGGGTTTCACATTTGAATGAATTGGATGAGTTCCGATACCATGCGTATGCAAGTTTGTCCTTTTACAAAGAGAAGATGAAGTACCTTCATGACAAATACATCTGAAACAAGGAATTCAAGGTGGGCGATCTTGTTTTGTTATTCAACTCACGATTGAAGATGTTTCCCAGGAAGCTGAAATCTAAATGGAGTGGTCCCTTTGAAATTGTGGGTGTGATACCTTTTGGTGCCTTTGACTTGAAGAACAAAAATGATGAGGTATTTTGAGTCAATGGTCACCGAGTGAAGCATTATTTAGGAAAGGTTGATCATGGCCACATAGTTGCAGTTATTCATTTGAAGTGATGGTAATCTGCATCGCGTCGCGATGTTACATCAGGCGCTTCTTGGGAGGCAACTCATGTTTCTTTTTCTTTTTCTTTTCTTCTTTTGTAGATAGGTGTTATTTTTGTGCTAACTGGATTTGAAGTGTGTTGCAATAATGAGTGGGCTTTATAGGAATTGTGCTCAGAAAATAGGCTAAGTGTGGAAAAAGTGTGGACGTCATGAGTATTGTACGGACCGCACAATTGTGGTCGCTACAGCAAAAGGGAACTGCGGCCGCACAATTATAGTGCAGACCGCACAAATTGGAAATGGAAAATGCAAACTCTCTAAAGTTTGGTCTATCAGAGAAATGGCCAAAGTGCGGCCCCACTTCAAAATCTGCAGTCCGCATCAAAAATCCGTTATCGCACCACAAATTCTGCGGACCGCAGATCATCAAGGGCATTTGAGTCCCCAGGTAAAAGAGTGCGGACCGCAGAAGGAATTATGCGGCCGCACTCTTCACCGTTGTCCCTTAGTGAGCCTGTATGTTTAAATAGTAACCTTAGGGTTACTGTACATTTTTTCCCTCTCTGAGCACTCTAAAACTTTGAAATTGTTTGTTCAATCATCTTCCACACTCAATCCACGTCTGTGATCACTCATCTGCATTACTTCATATCTGTTATGCTTCAATTACTCATAGAACTTTTCAATTTTTAGTTTAATTTATAATTTGTTAGGTAGTTTTAGGCCATTTGTCAATAGATTTCAATTTTACTACCATGTAGGGTTTAATCTGTGTTGGGTCAACTGCTAATTGCTCTATGGGGAATGGGTGAATTGATTTTCATGCTTAATTGTTAATACCATGTCGAATTTGTGCAAAAATTGAAAACCCTAGAAAGTCTGCTCGATTTTATTTTGAAACCTGCGGCCGCACATGAAATTGTGCGGCCCGCAGAAGTTGAAATTAGGGTTCCTTAGCCAAGGCTGATTCTGTGGCCGCACTTGAAATTGTGCGGACCGCAGAAATCCCTTCGTGGCCGCAGAAAAGTGAGTGCGGCTACAAAACAGCCCATTCTCTGTCTTCAGAGAGTTGACATTTTGGTGAGTCTGATGTGTGGCCGCAATGATAAAAGCGCGGACCGCACTTCAAACCTGCAAAAACACTAATAATTGTGTGAACCACAGATTTATTGTTGTGGCTGCAAGTACAAATTGTGCGGTCCGCACAGCCCAGCCTGCGGCTGCATTTGAAATTGTGCGGACCGCACTTCCCCAACCTGCAAGCATGTTCTACACTGTGTGTTACTGCCTGTTTGCACTTGACTTACAACTGAATCCTGTTGTTTCTTGTTACAAAAAATGGTGAGATCTCGAGGCCATGGAGATATGTCAAAAGGGAGGGGTGAACCTTCCAAAGGCCGAGGAAAAAGTACTTTACCCCTCGCCCTCCAAAAGATAATCGCCAAAAAGGCTACAGTCGGCTGAGGTAGAAATCCATCGCACTCCGAATCTAGTTCTTATGCCCCATCTCGGGAAGAATAGGAGGGCGACTCAGCTCAAGAGCAGCCAGTTGTCCAATCATAGCCACCGGGGAGGTACTAACTCTGGGACGAGCCATCCATATCACTTAGCACCTCCGAGGGTTCGGAGAGTGCTAGTCAGGCTTTGGAGCCCTCCTCTACACCTGTCCCTGAGGCACCAACGACTATTGTTGATGATATTCCCGATGATTGCCGAGGGGTGATACTACAGTTGTCGGCCTTGAGAGGTCGAAGAAGAAAGAGGTCTGGGATGACCGTTTTGTCAGTCTAGCTGCCTTCACCAGCTTCCGTGGGTGGTGGCCGGTGAGATTGCTCACTCTTGAGCGACAGTTCCAACTTAAAGATCTTGACAAGTATAATCCAGCAGTATTGAGACAGTTCCAAGAGTGGAGGGGGTGGATGTGGTTCACCCAGGGTGTAGTTGACGCCAAGGAGTATCTGGTCCGGAAGTTCTACTCCAATCTGTCACACATAAAGAAAGGGACCAAAGTGAAAAAAGTGAGAAATCTGAAGGTGAGATTTGACCAACACACATTGAACTCCTATTTAGGGTTTGAGGACGTTGAGCCGGCACAATACTTGGAGAAGTTGGCGATGGGTGATGCAGCTCGCCCATGGCTAGCTGAGATTCTTGCAGCCCCGGGGCCACCTCCGCCATGAATCATAGCCGGGGGTTCCTATTCAGTGGAACGCCCAAAAGTTGAGGCGAAGGGATGGCAGACCTTCATATGCAGCAGACTAGACCCGTGCCAGAATGAAACCAACCTACCTATTCCACGGGCAATTCTAGTCGCCTATATTATGGTCGGGTACCCCATCAATGTGGGTGTCGTGATGTCGGCCAACATATTTGTGGTCGTAAGGCGAGATGATACCTCCTACCCATATCCCAACACCATCACTGAGTACCTTACGGATGCACAAGTGGAGCCGCAAGATTTTGACATGCAGGCCCGGGCTAAGAAGCCTCTCTCTTGGTGTTCTCTAATGGATGCACACAACCCAAAGAGAAAAGGTCAGCCGACTACTACCGTAGGCTAGTCTGATGAGCCATCGGTGATAGCTGCAGAGTCAGCAGACATGCCTTCCACTTCAACAGAGCCTTCAGCCAGTGCAGTTGCCATGCCTCCACCTTCAGCCTCAATGCCTTCCACCTTGGCTTTGAAGTCGGTATCGATGCCCACTACTCCACTGACTGCGTTGCGAGTCTCCTATACACTGGCGAGCCTCAACAACTGGATGCAGACAACTACTGCAAAACTGTCTGACATATCCAGTCATGTTACAGCACAGTCGTCCATTCCGGCACCCCAGATTCCCTCTACAATTGAAAAAACCTTGAAGAAGCTTCTGGAAAATCAAAACACTATTATGGCCACTCTGGTACAGCATGGGTCCGTGATTGAGGAGTTGGCCAAGGAAATGAAGAAGATGTGGAAGTTCCAGGCCTCCAAGAAGTCAGTGGACAAGTTCCGACAATAGGTTACCAAGATTGCAGCAGCCGGAGACATTCCATTTGATATGCTGATAGACCTACACCACCCAGACCCAGATCCTACAACACCTACAGCATCAGCTGGCCAGTCTGAGGAGCCAGACACTACTGTTGACACTGCTGCTGACACTGTTGCTGACACTGCTGAGGCAGTCCGTCAGATGTTCACCAACCCAACCACTCCCGGACTTGAGAATGATGAGATCTAATTGGATGAGGCTAAGGTCGGTGTCACTGCTAGGGACACATAGATGGTCACATATCCATAGGGAGTTTTCTTCACTCTCACCCTTCTTTTACTCTTATGTTGTTAAGCATTGGGGACAATTAGTTTTATTCGGGAGGGGGGGGGTGGAGTTTCTTTGACTCATTTTGATGATTGTGTATTTTGATAGCTATGAGACATTTGGCCTGTAATTAACTTATTACTATTTTTTTCTTTTTTCTCATTATGTATATATTCTCTCTTATCTATCATTATATATATATTCATTACGCCTTCAATAGTTTTTCTTTTGCTTTGTAGCTTCTTTATCTTTATGTTTGTTTTCTTTTTGAATTAGTAGCTTCTTGTTGATTTAATAGATTCTGTCTATGTTGTAGTGGATAATAATCCTTTGGTTTTCTTAATGCCACGGTTCTTTCCAAAGGTAGTTTTTGTGTGAACCAGGTGACTCTTCCCAACGATGGATGGCGTGACAACCTTCTTAAGGGATTGAGTCCGTTTTTGGTGTTTAGGTAATAATAGTAGTAATAATGAATAAAAAGACCTAATTGAGTCATACTCGAAGAGTGAAACATGCTCCACTTGGTACCAACACACTTAACTACGTGTTTATGGTTAAAAACAAGATGTTTTGGAAAGAAATATCTCTAGTTAGTGACCTTGTGACTCTTGTGTTGATTTAGACATTCATCGAGTGGTTTAATCAAACCATAGTGATTTTCAATCTTGAATATGGTCGTTGTGGGCCCTCGACTCTATCCTCTTTAATAATCCAGCTGCGTGAGAGGTGAGATGTTATTGTTGCAAGTCCAAGTACCCATGCTAATGGTCTAGAACTTGCCCCGAATGTGTTTCTATGCGAAATTTTAAGTTTTGCTTGGCTTGAGAAGTGATTGTAGGCTCTCCTTGACCCGCTTGAAGTTTTCCATTGCCCACCAATATTGTTATCCCTAGTCAACCCATTTGAGCCTAAATCCTTTCTTATTTGATAACCACATTACAAGCCTTTACCCGTTTTATCGTGGCCCTCTCTTGGCACCCGAGCTTTCCTTAATACTCTTGTGAAATTATTGGCTAAAAATGTAAGTTTGGGGGAGAGACGAGGAACTTGAAAGAGGTATCAAGGCACAAAAAGAGAAAAGAAATGATGAGAAGGAAAGGCAAGAAAAATAAAGAACAAAAAGAAAAATACGAAAAGAAAGTGAATAAGTGGAAAAGTTGAAGGGATTCAAAGAAAAGTAATGATGCAAAGCATGGAGAAATCAAAGAGGGAGAAATTGAATGTCATGATCAAGAAAGAGTGATGTTAAATCTCTCTAGTTCCCCTAAGGAAAATAAAATGCCTCGAAGAGTTGGCAAAGCATGAGCCGAGAAAAGAAAATAGATTCTCAAGGAAAGATGAACTCGTTCTATCATAGCATATCCAACCTTCGTCCAAAAGCCTTCATTGAATTCCAAAAATACCCTACGTGATTTCAAGCCGAGTGAGCTTATATTAGTGGTGATCTACATGAGGGGCAAGCCTATGGTACTTAAAGTCGTACTTGCGATATTTTTTTGAGAGAGGTGAGTGAACCTTTCGCAAATCTTTGGATTGAGTGCTAAATTCTTAGTGAGATGGGAAAATGGAGAGTAGAGGAGGAGGAGTTTGGGATCCACAATGACCTACATGAATGAACGAGCTTCCTTGATGAATAAAGTCAACTCTTGATGCTCAAGTGTCACATTAGAACTATTTGTGCAAGAAAGTTTAACTTGTTGCCTTGTTGATAATTCATAAGTGGTGTGGATAATTGTTGGTCCCAATTGATGTGTGAACGACTCACCTATGATTAGCTGGAATGGTTCTTAACTTGTGGAGGTGGAAAATACTTTATTTGCTTGAGGACAAGCAAAAACTTAAGTTTGAGGGAGTTGATAAGTGGGGATTTTGACTACTTATTAGCGCCTTTTAGCTTTTGTTTTAATCCAAAAGCGTTTAATTGGGTTCCCGAAAACTAATGAAATGTGCTTAATCACAGAAATATTGGAAGATGAACTCCCGAGATGAAATCCAACTCAAGAAGGAGTAATCTGAACTCAAAGACATAAAAGGCACAGAAACTCAGAAGTGCGGACCGCAGAATACCATCTGCGGCCGCAGGTTATGAAGGAAAAACCATCAAAGTTTGGTGCAAAGTGTGGTCCACACATGAATTGTGCAGCCGCAAAAGTTGGGCCAGGAGCAAAGTTCAGAGAAGATGTATTTCAAGTCCCCCAGAAGTGTGGACCGCACAAGAATTGTGCGGCCGCAGAAGAAGAGCTATGCGGCTGCAGTTACAATTGTGCACACCGCAGAAGAGCAAGATGCGGCCACAATTACAATTGTGCGGACAGCAAAAAGAGTGCATTGTGGCCGCAAACTTCCAATCCTGTCAAGCTGAAGAAAAGTGCGGACCGCACATGTAATTGTGCGGCCACAGAACCTCCCAAAGGGCATATTTGTCCGAAATTTTCAGCCATGTATAAATAGACGAATTTTACATTTTTAGGTCAAATTTTGACATCAGCTGCTACAGTAGTCATTTCCTTTTACTCTTTTTAGTAGTTTTTCATTTTTTGAGCTATCTGAACATAGATTTTTATCATTTTAATTAGCAATATGAGTTTAATTATCATTTCTTCTTCTTTTTCTTCCATTTCAAGCATGAGTAGCTAGATTTTCACTAGGGTTGTGACCCAACCCTAGTGTGTAAACTTAATGGGTGTTTAATTTAATGCTTGTTTATGGTTGGGGTGTTTATTATTTAGCCTTGTTCTTGCTTTTATTTGTGGAATTAATGGTTTGCAAATACTAGTTCATGCCTATTTGACTCGGTCTCTACTTGAGAAAGAGAGACTTAGTCTAGGAAAACTTGGCTAACAAGAAATTGGGTCAATCGATAGATTGACAATCCCAATTAAAGGGTTGAACCTATAGATAGTAACAACCCGGCTTGAGCTTTTTATCAACCGTTTTATTCAATACCCGTTTGGATTTTACAAAGCCAAATTGGGCAAAATCAATCTCTGACCGAGAGGTATTGAGTGGGTAATTGAGTGCTGATAACTATAATACACCCCGACTAATAAAACAAGATTTAAAGTTTATATCCCATTAGGCAAACACCTAGGTGAAGGTCATAGCCCTAGGCCTTTTTATAACATTTGAAAAACAACAAAAACAATTTCCTAGTTTTATTTCGTAAATTGCAATCGTAGTTTAATTTAGATTTTAAAACAACCCAATTAATGGAAGTGAAAATTTAGATATACAAACTCACGTGCTACGATATATACTCCTAACTCCCATACATATAGCTCCCTGCGGAATTCGACCCCAACTGTTGTTGGGTATTACTATTGCATCGACCGTTTACATAACCTCGAATTGAGGTGTGAACTTGGACGAGATCAAACCTCTCGAACAAAAATCATATATGCATTGCAATCATAAAACATGCTACGAACTTACTCGCGCACTCAAAAAATCGAAAAGAGGCCATCTTGATCCAATATTGACCAAGGTCAAACTTCAAATCCTTAACATAACTATTTTCTCAACCAATGATTCAAAACACATCTAAGCCCCTCGGGACTCCATCCAATCATACCAACAAGTAAAAATACATCATCCAAATTTATCCAAAGCCTCAAAATACCCATGGGAACATCACAACAAAGAATCGAGGCTCAAACCGAATAGAATTTCTCTTAAGTTGTTAAATCTTCATTCTTTCAAAAGAGTGTCTGAATAACACTTAAACACTTCCGATTACTTTCAAACTTTGGACACAAGTTCAATTCAACTATATAGACCTATCCAAATCTCGAAACACCAATTAAAGTCAACTCTTGGTCAAACTTATGAACTCTTATGTTTTTCAAATTGTCAACTTTTGATAAATAGTGCCGAATTCTTTTGGGAACCTCCGAAACCAAATCTGGACATACGTATAAGTCCAAAAGCATCATACGAACCTATCGAAATAATCAAAACCCGATTCTGAGTCTGTTTACCCAAAAGTCAAACCTTGGTCAACTCTTCCAACTTAAAGCTTCTAAAACGAGAATCATTCTTCCAAATCAATTCTGAACCGCTCGAAAACCGAAACCAGCCATACACACATGTCATAATACATAATATGAAGTTACTCAAAGTCTCAAACCACCGAATGGAATACTAAAACTCAAAACGACCAGTCAGATCATTACAATAGAAGAGATATTACAAGGTCAAGGAAGAATATATTTTCTATGAAAATAAAATATATTATATGTGTAGTAAAATCTATATTATGGAAAGAGATTATTTCCCAAGATCAAGAAAGGAATATTTTCCATATAATAGGAGTTCAAAGATATTTTGAGATATGTTAAATAAGGAAATGTGCTACTTTGTCCAAGGAATATTATTGTGACTACTAACTGAAGGAGCGAGAATATCTATTAGTGATATAAGACATCACCATATATATAGACTACGGTGGAATTAATTACAAGGCAAAGGAAGACTTGGAAAACCTTTCAATACCTTGTCTATGAAGGAAAAAAATTACCTTTAAAATAAAGGAATGCCAAATGACAAGGTCCAAGTTCATCAAAGACTAAGGAAGGATTATCTAAGATTATTCCATGATGAGCAACTACAGCTAGAAGACTAGTCTTATGGGTTGTCTACAAGGAGTAATCAAAATACCAAGAAATCTCAAATGCAATATCAGTAAGGAAATGAAAAATTGGTACATATCACTATACAAGGAAAGCACCAAAAGAATCTTAAAGCTACTATATATCGTGTGATCAAAGGTAAGTTCTATAGAGATGTGGTTAGACCGGCCATGTTACATAGGATAGAGTGTTGGCCAGTTAAGAACTCTCATATCCAGAAGATGAAAGTGGCAGAGATGAGGATGTTGAGGTGGATGTACGGGCATACTATGATGGATAAGATTAGGAATGAAGTTATTCGGGAGAAGGTGAGCGTGGCTCCTATGGATGACAAGATGCGGGAAGCGAGACTCAGATGGTTCAGGTACGTGTGGAGGAGGAGCCCTGATGCTCCAGTGAGGAGGTGCGAGAGTTTGGCCCTGGCGGGGACGAGAAGAGGTAGAGGGGGCCTAAGAAGTAATGGGCAGAGGTTATTAGACAGGACATGGTGTTGCTGCAGATTTTCGAGGACATGGCCCTTGATAGAAAAGTGTGAAGGTCGAGCATTAGGGTTGTAGGTTAGGACGTAGTCGAGTCCAGGGGTGAGGCTAGTTCGATAAGGGTGGTCTTAGATTGGTAGGGGTTCATGTTGTGTTCTCCATATCCTTACGTTTTCATAGCATCGGGCTTATTTTATGGTTTTGTTATTGCATTTCAACTATTTTCTAGTTCTTATGATGCTAATATTATTTCTTCGGTTTCTGTTTGATAGTACTAATATATTGTCCCTTCCATTATCCTCTCATATTTTCCGTCTTCTTAAGCCGAAGGTCTTTTGGAAACAACCTCTCTACTCCTTCGAGGTAGGGGTAAAGTCTGCGTATACTCTACCCTCCCCAGACCCCACTTGTGGGATTTTACTGGGTCGTTGTTGTTTTACTATATATCGTGTGATTATACTTTGACCAATCAAGGCTTGACAGAAGAAATTGATGTTACCCTTGGAAGAGAATAGTTCAAAAGCTCTGCAAACAAAGTAAGAAGAATATTAGGCAGCGGTTATAGTGGACATACTCAGAAGGAAAGAAGACTTATTTCAAGGACTGAAGATCTGAGTACTTGAATACAAAAGCTACTGCACAAAGAAGTGAGCATGACTTTGCAAATTAAGGTAGCACAAAGAAGCGGTAATCAAGAGGCATATCTGGAAAAAAGGAAATTGTGATCAAATGCTATTCAAAAGAATGCAAAAGCTCCATAATTAAAGTGATCCATTTCAAAAGGAAAGCTTATATTGATAGAAGATATCCAATTCTACCTTACGGAGCAATGTTAGCAACAGTCAAGAGATCTAAAATAAGATATTACTACAAGATTAAGGGGACAAATGAACAAATGACTACAAGAAAGATTGGAAGAATCTTCAACACATCCCTGGGTTTATGCAATAGCTAGAACAAGTTGAAAAGGCTATAAAACGATGAGCTTTATACAGAGAGAAGAGTACGCAACCTTTTATACAGTTGTCTACCCAACTACAAGTTCTTTATTCTACTCTTAACAAGCATTGTAATTCACTTTTAGTAGATTTACTGTGTACATAAAAAGTGAAGAGAGACAGAGATTGTGTCATTGTTCGTCTCTTTGGTGAGCAAGTGAAAGCCAACCTTTTGCGTTGTCGGTAAGCGAGTAAAAACTAATTGTGATGACTTGATAGGCTATTTATAGTTTTACCCTTTATTTCTGTATTCTGAGACCTCGAATAGCTCCGTTTAGCCTTCCTCAATTTGTGTGTGCAGCCCATGTCCTTTTTCTGGAAGGTTTTTATGAGAAAATTGATGAAAATATAAAATTGTGCATTAAAACTCATTTGAGTTGACTACGTTCAACATTTTATGTAAACGGACCCGGATCAGTATTTTAACGGTTCCAGTGGGTCAGTATTGTGATTTGGGATTCGGGCGTATACCCGGAGCTGAATTCGGAAGTCCCTAACTTGATTTATCATAATTTGTTGAAAACTAGAAGCTTAAAGGTTTAAAGAATTTATAAGTTTGACCGTAGTTTGAATTTGTTGTTACCGGGATCGAATTTCAGTTCCAGAACTTGGTAAAGGTTCGTATCAATATTTATGACTTGTATGCAAAATTTGGTGGAAAACGGAGTTGATTTGACGTGATTCGGACGTCCGGTTGAGAAATTGCATGTTCTTAAGTTTCATTGAAAATTTCATTTGTGTTGGTGTCTGATTCTTAGTTCTAGGTGTTATTTTAGTGTTTTGATCGCGCAAGCGAGGTTGTATGATAATTTTACACTTGTGTACATGTTTGGTTTGGCGCCCCGAGGGCTCTGGTGAGTTTAGGATAGTTTGCAGATGTTTTTGAGCTTAAGAAAATAAAATGTTGGTTTAGCTTCTACTGGTTTCTGGTGCATGCTTCTTCGCGATCGCGAAGATACTCACGCGATCGCAAAGAGTAGTTTGGGACTGGGTAGATTTTGCTCTTTGCGAACGCAAAGTGGAGGTCCTTCGCGAACGAGGACAGTCTATCGCGAACGCGTAGCGTTGAGGGACCTGGGAAGGGGGATCTGTGGTTTGCTCTACACGAACGTGAATCCTGGCTTGCGAATGCGAATGCTTGGGGAAGAAGCCTTCGCGAACATGTGAGGAAACTCGTGAACACGTAGGCCATTTAGGCCGATGTGCATCGTGAACGCAGCAGGCCCTTCGCGAACGCGAAGAAGGCCTGACGCCAAGTCACTTAAATATTTCAAACACAGGATTTCACCCATTTTACACCATCTTTTCATTAGAGCTTGGCCTAGAGGCGATTTGGAGGAGAAATTTCATCACCCTTTCATAGGTTATTGTACTTTAACTTATTTTCTTCCATTTCCATCATCACCCATCAATTTCTATAATCTTTGTTCTTCCATGGTAAAAAATTAGGGATTTGGGAAGAATTTGTGTCTTTTACAAATTTGGGATTTAGACCTTAGATTGAGGTCGGATTTCGAAACTAATTACATGTTCGGGCTCGAGGTGAATAGGTAAATGGGTTTTGGTCCGAATCTCGGGTTTGACCAAGCGGGCCCGGGATTGACTTTTGTTGACTCTTTAGAAAAAATGTAAAGATCTTAACTTTATGTATTGTAATTGATTTTCCTCACATTATTTGATATTATTGAGTAGATTTTGGTTAGATTCGATTGGTTTGGAGGTGGATTTTAGAGGAAAGGCCCCGGTAGAGCTTTGATTTTCTTGCGGAGCGAGGTAAGTGTTGGGTCTAACCCTGATTTGAGGGAATTAGGAACCCTTGACCTATGTGCTATGTGAAATTCATGTGTAGCAGCGTATATACGAGGTGACGAGTGTATATGCGCCATCAAAATACTTGTTTCTATGCTTTTTCGTATTTCATTAGTTATTTTTTTCCATGTCTTAACTGTTACATGCTTTAGTTGCTTCATATGCTTTAATTTGCTACTTGTCATTTATTATTCTCGTATCAAAATGTTAGTTTTCTCCCATGCTTCCATGATGTAATTGCTACTTGCCTTAATTTTCTTACTTGTACACTTTAACTGTCATATATTCAGCTTGTATCGTTGCTTAGTGCAAATTATAGCAATTCTTGATTTGGTACGAGATTTCCTTTATAGTTCTGCTTTCATATTCATTAATCATAAATATTCTTGTTATTCCAATTGTTGAAGTGATTTCATTTATTTATTTGTGTTTATGGATCGGGTTGCATGCCGCAACAGGTGGAATAAGTGAGGATTGATATGGTGAAATAAGGGAGGATTATGATATTAATTCTGATTATATGGTAGGATCGGGTTGCGCGCCGCAACATATTTTACTTGTTATTATTGATATTTACATGAAAGAATAAGGGAGGATCGTGTTTGTACGGGGGATCGGGTTGTGCGCCGCAACGGTTTATGTATTTTGTATTCCTTGTTGTATTATGTTGGCTTCGGTGCTTTCGTACGAGGTTTTGAGGATTGGTATGTCTGGTTTTACTGATTGTTTTTAGGATTGAGCTTATTTTTAGGAGTTAACTGCTTTATTTTCCTGTATTTCATTTCCTGTCATTATTATTATACTGCGTACAGGTTATTATAAGTGACCCACCTTAGCCCCGTCACTACTTCGTCGAGGTTAGACTCGACACTTACAGAGTACATGGGGTCGGTTGTACTCATACTACACTTTGCACTTCTTGTGCAGACTTTGGAGTCGGTCCCAACGACGATCAGTAGATTGCTCGGATCGGACATCTGATGGAGACTTGAGGTATAGTTGCTCGGCGTTCGTAGCCCTGAATTCCCCTTTTACTTTATCCTAGCTGTTTATTTGTTTCAGATAGTTTTACTTTCATTCAGACCATTATCTGTATTATTCTAGTAGCTAAACACTTGTGACACCAGTACTGGTTGTATTTAGATATTTCTGTTTTTATGACTTTTCGCACTTTATTTCAGTTCTATTACAGTTATTTCAGTTTAATTGGCATCAGTTTATTTGAAATGTTAAAAATGGCTTAAAACTATTCTAACGTTGGCTTGCCTAGCAAGTAAAATGTTAGGCGCCATCACGGTCCCAAGGGTGGAAATTCCGGGTCGTGACACCAACCCTTGTTCGTTGTTGGTGAGCGAGTGAAAACCAACCTTGTAAACGTTGGTGGTGAACATTGAAATTCCCATAAGTTGTACTCAACCCAAATTACAAAGAGTTAAAAAGATAACCTCCTTGCAACCCAATGGGACTGTATTAGGATACCACATTGGTTCCGAACCAGTATTAAACTTCTGATGTCATTTACTTTATTGCTCCCATATTTTATTATATACCATTACTGACTGTTGTGATTAGTACTTGGTTAAATCAAAGTAATAACGGTTTTGTGCATGTTGTCTCCGTATTAATCGACTAGGTCTAAAGAGTAGTCGACTAAAATTTTAAAAAGGCTACAATTCGCCCCCTTCCCCCCGTACTTTCATATCATACACCTGGGTGATACCCCTTTCCTTCCATAGCCTTTCACAAGTTCATGTCCTAGTCCTAGTAATATGTTATCATTTATCATTCTTCCTGGTACAAAAGTTGTGTGACTCTTGTCGATCAAGAAATCCATCACTAGCTGCAATCGATTTGTTAGCATCTTGGAGATGAGTTTGTATATAATAGTGCAACATGAGATAGGTTGATATTGCTTGATGGAAGCAGGGTTCTTCATTTATATTTTTTTATCTATGCAGGAATTTGAACTTTAGTATTTTCATAATTTTTATCCACTTTACCAACGGCTAGGATTCAACATCCTATGATTTTAGTAGTGATTTCTCAAATTCTTTTTGAAATACAACTAATGTATTATAAGTGAAGAATTGAGCAGATTGTGCATCAATTCGTAACCTAAAATGAATTGTAGAGAAGGTTCTAGAGAGAGAAAGTAGAGAGAAGGAGAAGAGATTTTATTGACTAAAAAATGAGAATTGGGTACAAGTCTTGTTTGTTACCAGCTATATAGATTTATTATCTAAGTACATGAGAAATTACAAAACTACCCTGCTTATCTCAATACTCCCCCTCAAGCTGGAGGGTGGAAAGTATTGAACATCCCTAGCTTGGACACTAAAGTAGCATGTTGAACACTGCCAATCCCCTTTGTAAGCAAGTCGGCCAACTGTATGGAGGAAGGAACAAAGTGTGGCACAATGAGCCCAGATTTAATTTTGTCTATGACAAAATGGCAATCAATCTCGATGTGTTTCGTTCTCTAATGAAAAATGGGATTATTGGCAATTTGTATAGCTGCTCTACTATCCGAAAACAGTTGCACTAGTATAGAAACTGAGACCCCCAATTCTGTCAACAAACCAGTTAACCATGTAATCTCTGACACCGCAGCAGCCATGCTCTTGTATTCAGCTTCAGCAGAGCTTCGACTGATGGTTTGTTGCTTCTTGGACTTCTATGAAATCAAAGAAGTCCCTAGATTTACCACAAAACCTGTCACAGACCTTCTAGTATTAGGACAAGATGCCCAGTCTGAATCACAGTATGCAGTAAGCTGGTCTACTGCCCCTTTCTTAAAAAGAATCCCCAGTCCAGGAGTTCCTTTGATGTATTTAATCACCCGCATGGCTGCATCCATATGTTATTGTTTGGGTTGTTGCATGAATTGATGCCAGGCCTGGTGATGGTCAAGTAAAGCAGCTTCCCAACAAGTTTTTGATAGCTAATTGTGTCTTCTAATTCAGGATCATCTAACTTTCCCATATGCTTGTCATAGTCAAGAGTCGCCAGCTTATGATTTTGTTCTAATGGTGTGCTCACAGGTTTAGCACTACTGAGTCCCACGTCCGAAATTAATTCCAAAGTATATTTCCTCTGGTTGAGTATGATACCTTCCTTAGATCACATCGCTTCTAGACCTAGGAAGTATCTTAACTATCCCAGGTCTTTCATTTTGAACTTGTTGTGCAGTGTGAGCTTAGCATCTTCTACCAGCCTTGAACAGTTCCCGGTAATTAGCAAGTCATCCATATAGACTAGTACAATTACCATACTCTGATCTTGCTTCTTTGTGAATAATGAATGATCGTATGGACTCTGTTTAAAAACCCCACAATTCAAGGCATTGGTGAGCTTTATATTCCACTGTCTTGAAGCTTGCTTGAGACCATAGAGTGACTTCACTAACCGACATACTTTCTTCTCCCCCTGTTTGTGAAAGTCCTGAGGTAAATGCATGTAAACCTCTTCATAGAGGTCCCCTTGCAGGAATGCATTGTTAACATCCATTTGGAATATAGGCCATCCTTTTGAACCAGCTATGCTTAATACAGTTCTCATCGTAACCATTTTGGCAACCGGGGAGAATGTATCATGATAGTCCAATCCTTCCTTTTGGTTATAGCCTTTTGCTACTAATCGTGCCTTGAACTTATCAACCTTTCCATTGGCCTTGTATTTAATCTTGTACATCCATTTGGAACCAATAGCTTGTTTACATGATGGCAAGTCTACAATGTCCCATGTGTGATTTTCTTCAAGAGCATTGATTTCCTGTTGTATTGCTTCAATCCATCTGCTGTCTTGTGAAGCCTCCTTAAAGGATGCATGTTCAGTATGTACAGAGAAAGCATCCAAATATGACTGATAGGCCTTGCTAAGATTGGCATAGCACAAGTTATCCGAGATGGAATATATGCAATTGATGCTCCCAGGTTGTTTAGATTGTTTGGTGGTAACATAGTCTCTCATCCAAATGGGAGGCCTTGACACTCTTGAACTCTTTCTCTCTTCATCATGGTCTTGAATGTTATCTAGAATGTTGTTATCACCCATGTTGTCATAGTCTGTTAACTCACTTATAGTGGTTTCCTCTTCTATAGGTTCTGCATTCACATCTTCAGCAACGTGAATATATTCTAGTCTTTCCCTTCCCGAAGCATGTGACAACTCTGTATCTTCAGGTGAAATACCTACTTCACTAGCTGGTGTAACATATTGTGAAGGTGAACCTGTTGCTTCATCAGTTGAGGAAGTAGGCTAGTGTTAGAGTTGGTGTCTATTAGTGCAGGTACAATAGCATGATCCAAGAAAGGATCTGATGTATCAAGCTCTGACTTTGCAAAAGGAAATACATGTTCCCTGAACTGGACATCTCTGCTTACAAGAAAGTTTCTGGATTCCAAATCATATAACTTGTAGCCTTTTTGTGTCTCTGAGTATCCTACCAAAACTTCTTTCCTTTCTCTAGTGGCAAACTTGTCACCTTTTGGAAGGGTGCTTGCATAGCAAAGACAATCGAAAACCTTTAGGTGATCAATCTGAGCAGGTTTACCATATAGAATATTTCCCTTGTAGAACTGATGTTGGCTATTTATTGAGCAAGTATACAGTCATTTTAACACAGTCACCCCAAAACCTTATCGGCATACAACTTTGAAATTTAATAGCTCTAGCTACTTCTAGAATATGTCGGTGTTTCCTTTCTACCACCCCATTCTGTTGGGGTGTGTCAGAGCAACTACTTTGATGCACAATCCCAAAAGAAGATAACAAATCATTGTAGTTGGAATTAAAGAACTCTCTCTCATTATCTGATTTCAACACCTTGACATTAGTATTGAACTGATTTCTTACCATTGATAGAAAGTCTTTGATTACAATTACTACTTCACACTTTGCTTGCAAAAGGCACACCCAAGTAAACCTACTAAAATCATCCACTATGGTCATAAAATAATGCTTTCTGCCAGATGTAGGTTCTTTGTAAGGCCCCCACATATCTACATGTATGAGCTGAAAAATACAATCAGTTTTGCTATTACTAATGGGAAATTTAACTCCAGTATGCTTTGCTAATGGACAGACTTCACAGTTATGTTGTACTGCTTCATCAACTTTATTCCTGAATAGTCGTATATGCTGCATTGCAGTTATTGAGGGATGCCCTAGTCTGAGATGCCATAGTCTTGTATCTTGAGTTGCTTGTGATACAGCTCCTACAACCGATGAAAATTTTCTCCCAAGAATGTATAATCCATCTCTTTCTCTACCAATCCCCGTCACTTTCCCATTGTAAAGTTTCTGAAATACACAGAAATTAGGGAAGAAACACACAGAACAACGAAGTTCTTTAGTCAATTTGGATACTGACAACAGACTGAATTTGAAGTCGGGAACATGTAGTACATTCCTTAATAACTGATTTCCTAGTATGGTTGTTTCACCAATATGTGCAACTGGACATTTATTTCCTGTAGGTACTTGTACACTATTATTCCCACAATTAGGATTTTTTCTTACATCATCTAAAACTTCTTTGTGTGGAGTTACATGATGTGTTGCCCTGGTATCAATTATCCAATCACATGTAAAGGAATTTCACAATAATATGGATATACCTGCCAGGTTAGCATAACAATCACCTGCATGTGATTTATTCAGCAGTCCCAGCAACTGCTTATACTAATCCTCTGTGAAGAAATGCCCCTGCGTAGTCTCAAATGATCCACCAGTTTCAGAACTCACTGCATGTGCGTATGATCTAACTCCTCCAGAAAGATTTTTCTTCCTGCTTTTAAAGTCTGTCGGATATCCTACAATTTTATAGCAATTTTCCTTTAAATGCTCTTTCTACCCACAGTGCTCACAAATTAAACCAGGCTTCTTTCCTTTCATGTTTTTCCATCTTCCTGCAAACATAGTCAATGGATCTTTGTAATTTGTCAATTACACCAAGTGCTCTCTGGCTTTCCTCTTGAATAGCTAGGGCATACGCTTGATTCACAGTCAACACTGGAGTTTTCATCAAAATTTGACTCCTTACATGATCATAACTCTCATTAAGTCCCACTAGGAATTGTAATAGTCTTTGCTGATAAAAGTGTTCAAAAAACGGTTCTGACTCTGCACAACCACAGCCTTTTCCTGGTAACAGAGCATCCATTTCATCCCACAAGTCCTTCATCTTTGTGTAGTATGTTGTTACAAAGTATGTACCTTGGGTTAGGGTTCCTATCGCTCTCCACAGATGATAGATTCTGGTTAAATTCGATTTGTTGAACCTTTTCTTGAATTCACTCCAAATTTTCGCTGAATTTGAAGCATAAGCAATACTAGGAAATAGCTCTGTTGAAACTGATTTTTCAATCCATGACAGCACTATCGCGTTACATCACTCCCATTGCTCTGCTAATGCTCCTTTATACAGACTTTTCACACATGTTCTTTCTATGAATCCGAGCTTATTCTTTTAGAAGCTAATTTAGTACAATATTACTCAAAACAATAAAGAAAAATGGCTCAGGTGCCCTCCCAAAACAAAACAAAACTTACCCTAAAAATGACAAAAAGTTCTATTTATACTAAGCTGAAAATATCTAACAAAAATGCCCCTGCGGAGGTTGTGCGGCCACATAATTATGTGTGCGGTCCGCACTCCATTTGATTGTGTAGACTACACAATTCTAAGTGTGACCACATACTTGAACTTAGACTGGAACATGGCTCTCTGATTCTTCTATTTATGCGGACCGCACAATTATGAGTGCGGCCGCACTTGTCATCCTGCGGCCGCACAATTATGGTGTGGTCTGCATATCTTCAGCCTACCCAAAAACTAACTCTCTGAATCTCCTCTTCTGTAGCCGCACAATAATTGTGTTGTCCGCATACTCTGAAGGACATCTGACAGTGATGTTTCATTGTTCTGCGGTCGCACACAGTATTGTGTGGTCCGCACTATGGGCCTTTTTTCCTTGTTTTGGTCCTTGTCCATTTTTGACTCCTTTATGAGTTGATTTTGACTTCTTTGGCTCGTCTCCCAATATTCTACCATGAAAGCACATTTTATTAGTTCCCGGGAATACCTTAAAGCATCTTTGAGCTAAAACGCAAGTAAAAGAGAACAAATAAGCGGTCAAAATTCCTAGTTATCAACTCCCCTAAACATAAGCTATTGCTTGTCCTCAAGCAATTAAGGCAATTCCCACCTCTACTAGAAAAAGAAATATTTCAGTTGGCCTAAGGTGAATCAATCACACATCAATTGGGACCAACAATTACCCACAAAAAGTATGAATTATCAACAATGCAATAATTTGACTTTTTGAGTACAATAGTTCTAATGTGACACTAGAGCATCAAGAGTTGACTTTATTCATCAAGGAAGATCGCTCTTTCATGTAGGTAATTGTGCATCCCAAACTCCTCCTCCTCTATTCTCCATTAGCATATCTCACTTTAGAATTTAACACTCGATGCAAGGATTGTGAAAAGTTCGCTCATCTCTCTCAAAAGAATGTCACAAGTCTGGCTCTAAGTACCATAAGCTTGCCCCTTATGTAAATCACTACTAATGTAAGCTCACTCAACTTGAAATCATGTAGGACTTTTGTGGGATGTAATGAAGGCTTTTGGACTAAGGTAGGACTTTTTGGCTCATATTTTGTCGACTCATTGAGACAATTCCTTTTTCCTCCGGGGAACTAGAGAGACGTAGCGTCACTCTTTCTTGGTCATGACATTCATTTTTCTCCTTTTCTATTTACTTCATGTCTTTCATCATTGTTTTCTTTGAATCCCTTCAACTTTCTACCTTATTCACTTTCTTTTTGGCATATTTCTTTTTGTTCTTTCTTTCTTTTCTTTTCCTTCCCTTTTCTTCCTTTCTTTATTTTCTTTGTACCTTTTATCACTTTCAAACTCTTCATCTCTCCCCCAAACTTATTTTTTTGTCAATTGTTTCTCAAGAATGTTAAGGAAAGATTGGGTGCCAAGAGAGGGTCATTACAAAACGGATAAAGTCTTGTAACGTGGTTATTGAAAGAACAAAAAAAAGGCTTAGGATCAAATGGATTGACTAGGGATATCGCATTGGTAGGCTATGGAAGATTTCAAACATCAAATTAGATCAAGGAGAGCCTACAATCATTTCTCAAGCCAAGCTACACTTAGAATTTTGCGTAGAAAAATATTTGGGAAAAGTTCTAGACTATTAGCACGAGAACTTGGACTTGCAATTCAATACCCCCTTTCACACTGTTGGATTGCTAAAGAGAACGGAGTCGAGGACCCACAACAACCCTAGTTAATATTGAGAATCACAAATGGCTTGACCGAACCACTCGATGACTGTTTAAGTCAGTACAAGAGTCAAAAGGTCACAAGTAGAGCTATTTTATGCCAACAACTTTGTTTTTAACCATACGGTTGGAGGTAAATGTGTTGGTACCAAGTGAAGCATGCTTGAGACCCTTTGATTTATTACTACTATATTTGCCTAAACATAAAAGAAAACAGACTCAATCCCTTAAGAAGGTTGTCACGCCATCCATCATTGTGAAGAGCCACCCTGTTCACACAAAATCCCCCTTTGGAAAGAACCGTGGCATTAAGAAAACCAAAGGCTTATTGATCACTCAAACGTAAAAAGAAGATAACAAATTAAAAAGAAACTACTAAAGTAAATAACAAGTTATACTACTAAGAAAGACAAAGTAAAGAAGCTACGAAATAAACTACGGAAAGCAAGATAAATGAATATACAAACCGAAGTAAAATGAATATATACATAAGGGAGACTGAATATATATATAAGGGAGACTGAATATATACATCAAACAAATGGGGAGAATATATACATACCAAAGAGAAAATAAAGATAAAGGAAAAAAATAGTATAAGAGTTATTACATGCCACATGTCAATGTCAATCAATAAAAATAGACCACCCCCCGAATAAAAATAAAAGTTGTCCCCAATGCTTAACAAAAATAAGAACAGGGAAGGGGAGAGAGTTAAGAGAACTCCCTATGTGGTCTTAGTCTGCATGGGATCTGCAGCACCCTTTGTCTCCTCTAGCAGTATCTCATCATCACCTGGCTGAGGGACAACAGGGTTGCTGAGCATCTGGATCATCTCCTCAGCGGTGTGGGCAGTCGCAACCGACTCCTCAGACTGGTCGGCTGCTATATGTGATGCCTCTGGTACTGCTGGTGTTGTATGTGCTGCTGGGTCTGAAGATGCTCCCTCCATAAGTAAGTCCAGTGGTAGATCTCCGGCAGATGCAATTTTGGCAACCATTTTTCTCAACTTGTCCACTGACCTCTTCGATGCCTGAGAATTCCGCATCTTCTTTGTTTGCTTTCCCAACTCCTCAATGACCTCCCCATGCACCACTAGAGTCTCCATAATGGTCTTCTGGTTGTCCAGAATCTTTTTCAATATTTCCTCCACTGACAGAGGTACCTGTGGTGCTGCTGGGGCTACTGACTGTGCTGCAACAGCACTGGATATATCAGACAACTTTGAAGTAGTTGCCTGCATCCAGTTGTTGAGACTCGCCAATATCTGGGAGACTCGCAGTGCAGTCTGTGGATAAGTGCATGAAGCAGGCACTGATAATAAGGTGGTGGTCTAGAAGACGATAGTGGCGGCATGTCTGTTGTCCCGGTGGAAGGACCGGTTGTTGTGGAAGGCTCCGCAGCTGAATTAGTAACTACTACCGCTGGCTCCTCAGACTGACCATCGGAGGTAGTTGCCTTACCCTTGAACTTCGGGTTGTCAGCACCCTGCAGGTGGTACTATGAGAAAGGCTTCTTGGCCTTTACTTCTGTATCATATTGCCTCGGCTCCACCTTTTGATCTTTGAAGTATTCAGTGAGGAAGTTCGGGTACGGGTATGATCTCTCATCTTTCTGGACAACTAATGTGATGTTGGTGGACATGATAGCACCAATATTAATCGGATACCCAGCCATAATCAAAGCCACCAGGACTGCACGGGGAAGTGGGCGGTTGTTCTCATTTAGGCACGGATCAATGCGGCTACATACAAATGTTTGCCACCCTTTTGCTTCAAAATTTAGGGTGGCCCGAACTATGGGAACCCCTGCTGTAAGCCACGGAGGTGTTGATCCTCGAATAGCCAAAATCTCAGGTAGCCACGGGCGAGTTACATCACCCATAGCTAGCTTTTCCAAGTATTGGACTGCCTCCACTTCTTCAAATCCCACATAAGAGTTCAAAGCACAAGAGTTGAATCGGATTTTCAGATTTCGCACTTTTGTCACCTTGGTACCCTTCTTAATGTGAGCCGCATTGGCATAAAATTCTTTAACCAAGTGCTCATTTGCATCGAGGACGCTTTGGGTAAACCATTTCCATCCTTTTCTCTCCTAGAACTGTCTGAGGACATTTGGGTTGTGCTTGTCCAAATCCTTCATCAAGAATTGTCTCTCAAGAGTGAGCGATCTCTGGGGCCACCACTCTCTAAATCTGTTGAAGGCGGTCAAGATGACAAATCTGTCTTCCCACGTCTCCCTTCTCCTCTACCTCTCTAAACCCCTTACTGTATCATCACCCTCTCTACCATCATCCGGGACATCATCATCATCATCAACATTGATTGGTGCAGCCGGGGCATGTGAGGAAGAGGGCTCAGAATCTGGGCTACCCTCTTCCGAACCTTCAGAAGAACTAGCAGCGAAAGATGACTCATCTACCAAGTGGAATCTGGCTGGGACTTGTTGTGATTGGGCTTCCGACTGTGCTTGCACGGATTTACCCTCAGAAGCTTCCCCAGATGGGAGATATTCACTAGTCTCGGAGGGTTCAGGAACTCTGTTGGCGGTTGGTTTCTTGCCTATGGTTCTGTGAATGGCAAGTGGTAGGTTACTCTTGCCTCGGCCTCAGCCTTAGGAGGGTTCTGCCCTCCCTTTTGATGTATCTCCTCTATCACATGATCTAACCATCGTCTACAATTCATAACAATAAGAATCAGTTAGAGTTCAGGTTCATAGGACACAGATATATGCATGACAGTTGCAGGCTAGTTGTGGAAAAATAGAAGAGGCAGTGCGGACCGCACAAAAATGAGCGTGGCCGCACTGCCAAGTGCGGACCGCACAAAAGTGAGTGTGACCGCACAACCAAAAGTGCGGACCGCACAATTTTGAGTGTGACCACACAGCCCCATGTATAGAATACTAGGTTCTCTGATCATTCATCAGTGCGGACCGCACAATTTTGCTGTGGACCGCATATATTTGAGTGCGGTCTGCACAATTCAAGCACACAGAAGCCCTAAGTTAAAGGACTGCGGACCGCACAAAAATGTCTGTGGCCACACAATTTGAATTTCATGGGCAGTAAACTAGGGTTCATGCAATTTTTCATAATTTAGACATGGTTTGCACGAATTGACAAGCTTAGTGGTCTACCCAGTCCCTAATTAACACATACGAGGCTACCCACATGATTTTGAACCACATATTAAACACATTTGACATTTATAGGCCTAAAAATAACTAAACTAATCAAAGAAAACAAGAACACAAATTAAGAAGAAAGAACAAAAATCTAACATGGATTGAACATACCAGTAGTGAATGATGCAGGTGAGAATCTAACTTGATGAAATGAGAGAAAATTTAGAGCTAATGGGGTATGCATTGTGCTTGCTTAGGGCTTGAGATTTCAGAGAGTGTAAAGTGTGAAAAGTTATAAAAAGCCCTATTTATAGGTGGACCCGTCGGGCCCAGAACTTACCTGAGTGCGGCCGCACAATTTTTAGTGTGGTCCGCACTCCTTACCTGTACCTTGGAAGAATTTCTGAGGTCTGCACAAGAGTGAGTGCGGACGCAAAATTTATGCGGACCGCACAATTTTGTGTGCGGCTGCAAATTGTTAAGGAAATTTGACAGGCCAAACTTCAAAGACCATGCATTTTTTATCTTCCAGTTGTGCGATCGCGCACAGAACTGTGCGGCCGTAGAGAGATTGTGCGGTCCGCATAATTTTGGTGCGGTCCGCAATTTTGTGACACTTAAGCTAATTTTTCTTACACAGTCCCTGCAATGCACACACATTCCTGCATACACTTCAAAACTAGTTAGCGTAAAACAAAGCTATCTAACAAAGAAGAAAAACAAGAAAAAGAAAAAGAAAAAGGTACATGGGTTGTCTCCCAAGAAGCGCTTGATTTAACGTAGCGGCATGACGCAGATTACCAATCATTTGAAATGAAGAACTGCCACAATGTGGCCATCATCAACCTTGCCAAGATAATGTTTAACCCGGTGCCCATTGACTCTAAACACCTTATCATTCTTATTTTTCAAATCTAGAGCACCAAAGGGGGTTACATTCACCACTTCAAACGGGCCACTCCATTTTGACTTCAACTTGCCCGAAAACATCCGTAACCGGGAATTGAACAATAGCACAAGATCACCCTCTTTAAATTCCTTGTTGTGGATGTACTTGTCATGAAGGTACTTCATCTTCTCCTTGTAAAGAGACGAGCTTGTGTAGGCAAGATACCAAAATTCATCAAGCTCATTCAATTGTGACATCCTTAGATTTGCCGTGACATACCATTCAAGGTTCAACTTCTTTAAAGCCCACATGGCCTTATGCTCAAGTTCTATCGGAAGATGGCATGCCTTCCCGAACACGAACCGGTATGGAGACATCCCGATCGATGTTTTGTAGGCCATTTTATAAGCCCAAAGAGCATCATCAAGTTTTCTTGACCAATCCGTCCGGTTGGCATTGACTGTCTTTGACACAATACTCTCTATCTCCCGGTTAAAGACTTCAACTTGTTCGCTTGCTTGAGGATGGTAGGGGGTTGATACTTTGTGAGTGACACCATATTTTGTGAGTAAAGTATCAAAAGCCTTGTTGCAAAAATGTGAACCCCCATCACTAATAATGGCTCTTGGGGTACCAAACCTCGTGAAGATGTTCGTTTTCAAGAATGCCACCACACTCCCTGCTTCATTGTTGGGCAAAGCAATGGCCTCAACCCATTTAGATACATAATCCACCGCAACTAGAATGTAGGTGTTCCCACAAGAGCTAAAAACGAACCCATAAAATCAATACCCCACACATCGAAGATATATATCTCCAAAATGGTGGTGAGAGGCATTTCATTCTTCTTTGAGATACCATCGGCCCTTTGGCATTCATCACACCGCTTGACAAGCTCACTAGTATCCTTGTAGAGAGTAGGCCAATAGAATCCACAACTCAAAACTTTTGCCGTCGTTCTTGCTCCACCAAGGTGACCACCATACGGTGAAGAGTGGCAAGCCTCAAGAATACCCATTTGTTCTTCCGCCGGCACACATCGTCGGATCACACCATCGGTACATATTCGGAAAAGATACGACTCATCCCAATAATAGTCAAGGCAATCCCATTTGAGCTTCTTCCTTTGGTTTGAAGAGAACTCATTCGGTACAATGCCACTCACAAGATAGTTTGCTAAGTCAGCGAACCATAGCATCCCGGTCATTAAAACGGCTAGGAGTTGTTCGTCGAGAAATGAATCATTGATCTCAAGTCTGCCATGTGGCCTCCCCTCCTCCTCCAATCGAGACAAGTGGTCCGCCACTTGATTCTATCTACCCTTGCGGTCTTGAATCTCTAAATCAAACTCTTGCAATAGAATCACCCACCGCATTATTCTTGCTTTAGAATCTTTCTTGCTCATCAAATATCGAAGCGCCGTATGGTCGGTGTGAACAATCACCTTTGTACCCATCAAGTACGGGCAAAAATTTTCCATAGCAAAAACAATAGCAAGGAGCTCTTTTTTGGTCACTGTGTAGTTGACTTGGGCATCATTTATGGTCTTACTAGCATAACAGACCGGATGGAAGATTTTGTTGATACGCTGCCCCAAAACTGCTCCGACCGCCACATATACTAGCGTCACACATGAGCTCAAAAGGCAAACTCCAATCCGGTGCAGTGATAAGAGGAGTAGTAGTCAACTTTAACTTGAGCAATTCGAATGCCTTCATACAATCCTCGTTGAAATGGAACTTGGCATCCTTCTCCAAAAGTTTACACAGGGGGTTCACCACCTTAGAAAAGTCCTTGATGAATTGGCGATAGAACCCCGCATGACCCAAGAAGCTCCTCACTCCCTTCATGGATGTAGGGGAGGGATTTTGGAGATCACCTCAATTTTGACCTTGTCAACCTCAATACCATGCTTTAAAATTTTGTGGCCAAGGACTATGCCTTCTTCGACCATGAAGTGACATTTCTCCCAATTCAAAACCAAGTTTGTCTCCTCAGATCTTGCCAAGACCTTATCCAAGTTGTTCAAGCAATCATTGAAGGAATTCCCCACCACAGAGAAATCATCCATAAAGACCTCAAGAATATCCTCCACCATGTCGGTGAAGATGGCCATCATACACCGTTGAAAATTTGCTATTGCATAACCCAAATGGCATCCGCGAGAATGCAAAAGTACCATACGGACAAGTGAAAGTAGTCTTTTCTTGGTCCTCATGAGCAATTAGAATTTGATTGTAGCCAAAATATCCATCAAGGAAACAATAAAAAACTCATCCGGCCAACCTGTCAAGCATTTGATCAAGAAATAGAAGCTTTCCGAGTGACTTGTTGAGCTTTTGATAGTCCATGCACACTCTCCACCCGGTCACCGTTCTTGTAGGAATCAATTCGTTCTTATCATTGGTGACCATAGTCATGCCCCATTTCTTTGGGACACTTGCACCGGAGAGGTCCACGAGCTGTCGAAAATAGGGTAAACTACCCCGGCATCCAACCACTTTATGATCTCCTTATTTACCACCTCTTATGTTGCTTCATTTAACCTTCTTTGATGTTCAATGGAGGTTTGGCATCCTCCTCCAAAATAATCTTGTGCATGCAAAAGGAGGGGCTTATACCCCGAATATCCTTCAGTGTCCATCCTATAGCTTTCATCCTCTTTTGAAGTACCGCCAAAGTAGAATCTACCTGCACGTTAGTCAAGCAAGAGAAAAGAAAAATAGGTAAAGTAGAACATGGGCTCATACCTGAGATGTGAAGGCAATGGCTTTAACTCCAAAGTGGGAGGCTCCTCGGTCGAGGGCTTTGTTGTAGGAGTCTTCCGGATCTCAAGATCTAAGGACAATTTTCAGGGTTCATAAGTATACGACTACATTCCTTGTAATGCATTTACACATTCCACATAGTCATCCTTCTCATCATCATCATGATTAAGCAATATGGCCTCCAAAGTATCATCAACATACATCATGGCACTATCATCATCAACAATCACCTTGGTGACTAATTCCACAAACGAACAAACTTTGTTGCTATTCAGTTGCCTCATAGATTTGCACACATGGAAAACCACCTTTTTATCGCCCACCCGAAAGGTGAGATCGCCGGCTTCCACATCAACAAGAGCCTTCCCTGTAGCAAGGAAAAGTCTACCCAAGATAATAGGCACCTCATAGTCCACTTCGCAATCAAGAATCACAAAGTCTGCCGGGAGGATGAACTTATCAACATGAACCAACACATCATCAATAATACCCAATGGTCTCTTCATAGTACGATCTGCCATTTGTAACCTCATAGATGTGGGTCTTAGTTGCCCAATTCCCAAAGTTTTGAACACCGAGTAGGGAATCAAGGTTATACTCGCCCCTAGATCACATAGAGCTTTGGCAAAGTCAGCGCTTCCAATAGTGCAAGGGATTGTGAAAGCGCCGGGATCTTCCAATTTTGGAGCCATTAAGTGCACAATAGCACTCACTTGATGTGTCATCTTGATAGTCTCACAATTCATTGATCGTTTCTTTATCACCAAATCTTTCATGAACTTTGCATAACCGGGCATTTGTTCCAACGCCTTAACCAATGGCACATTAATGGATAAGCTCTTCATCATGTCAATAAACTTTTTGAATTGGTTCTCACTATTTTGCTTGGCGAGCCTTTGAGGGTATGGAGGAGGAGGCCTTGGCATTGGTGCCTTGGCCTTTGGCACTACCGGTTCCGGTACGTCAATCATGTGTTACCTAGACGGGTTCACTTCTTCTTGGGTCTCCTTCGCACTCTCATCAATGTCAATTTTCACTTCTTCATTAGCTTGAACGACATTGCTTGAAATCTCATCTTCTTGAACCACTACATCATCATCCACAATTCTTCTTTGATTTGAGATGGTCGCATCTCCACCTCTTCCACTCCTTATTGTTACGGCCATGGCATGTACCGTGTTGTTCCCACCCTTCGGGTTCACCACCGTATCACTAGGTAGTGCCCCCTTAGGAATAGTGTTTAAAACTTGCGAGATTTGCCCCAATTGAACTTCCAAATTGCGGATTGAAGTGTTGTGAGAGGATAATTGAGCATCGGAGTCGGCATTTTTCTCCATCATTTGTTTGAACATATTTTCAATTCGTCTCATCTCATTGTTGGAAGAACTAGAAACTTGAGACGGATAAGGAGGCGGGTTGTTTGGTTGTTGATACATCGGGGGCCTTTGAGAGCCTGGCCCCCTATTCCCTTGGTTACCGTTCCAACCCCCTTGGTTGTTGCCTCCCCAATATCCTTGATTGTTGCCACCCCAATTGCCTTGGTTGCCTTGATTGCTCCAATTGCCTTGATTATTGTTATTGTTCCAATTACCTTGATTGTTGGTACCACCACTCCAATTGCCTTGGTGGTTTTGATTGTTCCAATTTCCTTGATTTCCTTGAGATCGCCATTGTTGATTCGGGCCTTGAGAGTTGTGCCTTTGCCCTTGGTAATTGTTGACGTATTGCACTTCTTCTTCTTGCTCATTGTATGAATCACCTTGGTCATACCCACTATCATCTTGCATGAATTGTTCCGGACGGCTTTTCCCTTGTTGAACTTTTTGTCGTCTCTTGTTCATTATCATATTTACACCTTCCATCGCATTCACTTGTTTCGGCCCTTGAACTTTTTGCAGCTGAGCTTTGGCGAATTGGTTCATTGTGATTGTTAACTCTGCGATAACTTGCCCATGATCATGTAGTTCCTTATGTAGGTGAATGACATTGGGGTCACCTTGCGGAAAATTAGCCCTACTTTGCCATCCGATGAGGTATCCGCCATCTCATCCAAAATTTCACAAGCTTCGGCATAAGGTGTGTTCATGAAGTTCCCGCCGGCGAGTTGATTTACCACACATTGATTTATTAAGTTGATCCCCCTGTAGAAGGTTTGTTGGATCATGGCCTCGATCATATCATTATTCGGGCACTTTTTAACCATGGTACGATATCTTTCCCAAATCTCGTGCAATGGCTCATTGGGCTCTTACTTAAATGCTAGAATTTCATCCCGTAGTGTAGCCATATGCCCCGGAGAGAAAAATTTGGCAATGAATTTTTCGGCCAACTCATCCCATGTATGGATGGAATGATTGGGCAATCTCTCTAGCCAGTCCAATGCTTTTCCCCGTTAAGAAAAGGAAAATAGCCTCAACCTCAACGCGTCCTCAGAAACATTGGTTTGCTTCCTCCCCCAACAATTATCGACGAACCCCTTGAGATGCTTGTACGCATTTTGATTTGGAGCCCCGGTAAAGAATCCCCGTTGCTCAAGTAGTGTAAGCATCACGTTGGTGATTTGGAAGTTGCCCGCCCTAATACGGAGCGGGACTATAGCACTTGCATAACCCTCGTCCGGCAACACCCTGTGCGCTGCTGCTCTTGGTGGAGGTGGGTGAGGGACGGGAACATTATCATGAGGCGGTCGGCCTCGCCTATTTTCTTGAGGTTCGGGAAGAACCTCATCTCCTTTATCATCGTCCACTTCCTCCCCCAATGGCAAATTACCAATGGGCTCGTTATTGAGAGCCATTCTCGTACCTATAAGCAATCCAAAAACAAAATTAGTGACTCGGAAGAAAAAGAAGACAAATCACACAAAAACCTAGATATATAGCTAAATCCATTTAACTCCCGGCAACGGCGCCAAAAAAATTGATGTCGCCTAAACTCACACCACAAATATAGGTAGTGAGGCGGTCGAAACAATAATAAAACCCAACGCAACTCGGGGTCGAATCCTCAGGAAGTTAGAATTGGGATTAGGTATATATTTAGTGTAATTGTACGATATGCCTTAGATTACACTTCCACATTCTTGTTTGTTGTTTCTACTTCTACTTTAAACTATTGATTGCAATTATAAAACTAAAAGACAATATTTTTGGTTTTGGTTGTTTTTCAAATGATAAATGATCTAGGGTCGTGACTTCCACCTAGGTGGTTACCTAATGGGTTGTAAACTCTAGGGCAAGTTTTATTGGTCGGGGTTGTAATATAGCAATCACACGCAATTACCCACTTTATACCTCTCGGTAGTTTGAGTAATTTTTTCCAATTTGGCTTTCTCAAGTCCAAATGGATATTGCACAAAACAAGTGATAAATGCTCAAGTCAAACCACACAATTATGAGTGCGGCAGCACTTGTCATCTTGCGGCCGCACAATTATGGTGCGGTCCGCATATCTTCAGCGTGCCCAAAAACTAACTCTCTGAATCTCCTCTTCTGCGGTCGCACAATAATTGTGCAGTCTGCATACTTTGAAGGACATCTTACAGTGATGTTTCATTATTCTGCAGCCGCACACAGTATTGTCCAGTCCGCATTGTGGACATTTTTGCCTTGTTTGGTCCTTGTCCATTATTTACTCCTTTATGAGTTGATTTTGACTTCTTTGGCTCGTCTCCCAATATTCCTGCACGAAAGCACATTTTATTAGTTCCCGGGAATACCTTTAAATATTTTTGAGCTAAAATGCAAATAAAAGAGAGCAAATAAGCAGTCAAAATCCCTACTTATCAATTGTATATGGCCAATCCAGCCTAGGGAAGATCCATCTCCAAATATATATCACTGACAGTTAGTCACTCAGTACTGTATAAGGCTAATCCAGCCCAAGGAAGATCCATCCCTCAATATAGATATTTAGGCAAGGTCCATGCAAGGGAAAATCCATCCCAAAAATATAAAATCAACTCCGCTCACTGTGTGGGGTGCAGACTCCGGAGAGGCTCCTTCAGCCCAAGCGCTATAATCCACACAAACAACTCACGTACTGCACGGATAACTCACGTGCCATAGTACCAATATCTGGATCCGCACAGACAACTCGCGTGCTATAGTATCAATATATGGATAATAAACTACAGTGGCGCTCCCGAGGTACCGCCTCGTAGTCCCAAAAAGTAAATACACAGCAGAGGAGCTTCCGAGGTACCGCCTCATAGTCCCAAAAGTAATTATATAGGGGAGCTTCCGAGGTACCGCCTCGTAGTCCCAAAGATTTATGCAACAGGGGAGCTCCTAAGGTACCAACTCGTAGTCCTAAAAGTAAATATGCAACAGGGGAGCTCCCGAGGTACCGCCTCGTAGTCGAGCTCCATAGCTCCAAATGTGTTAAAATGGCCGAAACCCTCTTTTTTAGAATCTATCCAGTCAAGTCGCATTTGACACATGCGACTTGCCTTTGCCCCAGAAAAACAGCAATCTTTCCCGACACGGAAATAGGCATAACTCTCTCATACGATGTTCGAATTTGACGATTCATTTTTCTATGGCTCCGTAATTTTAATCTGGATCTAATGCTTTAATCATAACTGAATGTGGATCTCATTTGCTTAATGTGGTACCATTTACGCTTGAAGATACGACGTCAAAATATTCTAGAAATATCCAAATTAAATTTCGGGCATACGTCCAAGTCCAAAATCACCATTCGGACCTAACGGAATCATCAAAACTCCGATCAGAGATTGAATACTGAAAAGTGAAATTTGATCAACTCTTTCAACTTAAGGCTTCCAACATGGAATTCATTCTTCCGAACATGTTCCGAAATACCTGAAAACAAAATCGATGATTCATACACGTTATAATACATCATATGAAGCTATTCAAGACTTCAAACAGTTTAAAGGGGCGTAAATGCTCAAAACGATCGGTCGGATCGTTACAGTTAGCTTATAGTGTCTAGTTCTCATGCTTATTTGGAAATGTAGAACTTGCCTTGAATGTGGTTTGAGGCGAAATTCTTGGTAGATTTTTGAGTTGAGAAATGAAAGTAAGCCTTCTTTGTTGAGCCATAGCCCAAATTGACCTACCTTAATGATTTTTATCCCTAGTTAGCCCAGTTGAGCCTAAATAAATTATCTCTTATTTTCTTCGTCGCCAAGCTTTAACCCTTAGCATGTTTGTTGTTATGACTTGTTCTTTATTCACCCAATTCTCTTTTGGGCACTTTAAGAGTTGATCTGAATGTAAAAATATAGGCGTGAAGTGTAATTGTGAAAATAATTGGTGAAAGAATAATTGTTTGAGGTTGTCGATCTTTTGATATGTTGCCATGAGAACTGAAAAAGATAGTTGCTTCTGAAATTCTAAAAAAAGGCTTAAAAAAAGAGTTAGCAACAAAGAAATGTTGGCATCTCCATTAAAAAAAGAACAAGAAAATTTGTGAAAGGCATGAAACAAAATAGAGGTTATTGTTTAAATAAGAGCAAAGGCAATTTTGCTTAAGCGATAAAATAAAGTGTAGTGCCCATAGGGAATTTGAGTCACTATTATCCATATGTATCATACTTATCCCTAAGCCTACATTACAACCTTGCAAATGTCCTACATGATCTCAACTCAAAGACTCCTACATTAGTGAAGAACCACATGATAGTCAAGCTTATGGCAATTTCCAGTAGCTTGAGGTACTTCTTTGTTAAGAGTGAGTGATTTTTTTTATCTATGCCCTTCTACATCTATATATTGTGTGATATATGGGCATCTCTCTTCATTTGGTGAGACACACTTGGGATTAGAAAATATTATGATTTCAGTTCTCAATAGGTGAACATGAGTACAGTTGAAAGTTGTTTGAACGCGTAGATTGGTCTTAGTAAATTCTTCTCTGTCAAAACTTCTCATGATTTCACTAAAAGTATTTAGTTACTATGTTCATTTATTTTCTTTGCTCGAGGACGAGTAAAAGTTTAAGTATGGGAGAATTTTAGCATTTTACCAGATGTTAACCACATAATTTCTCTCATAAAAATATATAAATTATCATGTTTCTTCCATATTCTTAACTTTATTTTGCAGGAATAATTATAGAAGAATTGTTGTGCGCAACATGAAAAAAGAAAAATAAATATTCAAGAAAAATACAACAAAGAAGTGTAAGATCGAGCTATGATTCATTATTGCCGTGATAATGCATCGAGTCTCGATTTTTCATGATGAAATCGACGAAATCTAAACTTAGAATGACAGAATTCTCATCTCTGCAAATTTAAAATCTAGATTTGCCATGGAAATCTAGAACCAAATCGAGAAGTCAAATTCTCATCTTTGCAAATGGAAAATCTAGATTTGTCATGAAAATCTAGCACCAAATCGAGAAGTCATCATGAATTTTTCTTATATAAGAAGAAGATGTTGCCCGATCAGAAGAGGGTATCGGAGTGGGAAGAAAGCTTAGAGCTAGAAGTCTAAATACAAATTATTAATAAGCTTCTCTGTTTTATTTCTTTCACTAGTGTCCAGTTATCTTTTCTTTCAAATCATAATAGTGGTTTAGTTATTGTTTCTAAATAAATTTCAGTATAGGAAATTACTTTAGTTCCTGCTTTTAATTAAATAGGAAAAATTATTATTCTTAAATATTTTTTTCTATTTTTTTATTTAATGGACAAGAATATTTCCATTGTTAGTACTAATTCCAGTATGGAGTAACTTTTCTTGTGTTGAGAGAAAAACGGATCTTAATATTTCTATATAATAGTAGATATTATTCCTCAAATTCACATGCTTGAGCTAAAACTTTTTATTTAAATTTTATTTGCTTTTACAGTTAGACGTTATTTGATTTATTAACATTTATCTATCTTGTACTACATATTAACTGTTTATTAATTTTATAAACGAGAGAGGCAGAAGAAATAATATAGTTAATTATAGTATTGATAGGTTTTAATATTTATTCAGTAACATCTATCTCTTTTATGTTATAACTAATTTTACACTTATTTGTAATCGAGAGAGGCGAATAGTGTAATAATCACTTATAACAAGTAGGGTAACCGAAAGGGACTTACTAACAAGAGCATGTTTTAGTTCAATCATATATTTCTGGTTCTTTGGTATTACTATTTTGAAGATTAATTTGTATAACCGAGAGGAGTGCAATTAATTATTCAACTTGAGTAATAATATATATATATTTGTAATCGTGAGAGGCATTTATACATTTTTGAGAAATAGAAATTGAAGAATAATAACTCTACTATATAATAGAAATATTAAGTGAAATTAGGATCCCAACCCCTTTTTATTATATTTTTGAAAAACAAAATATTTTCTATTGCTCTATTCGTGCATTTTTAGTTAGTTAATTCACAACTCAACTCTTTCTGATTTTCTCAAATAGAAATTAAAACAAGAAATATCTGTAAAATAGATAAACCAATCTTTGTGGGTTCGACATATTTCTATATTATTATTTGACAGAGTACGAGTTATAATTTTATATACGCTAGACACTCGTCATACTTCAAGGTATACCTGTCATTACGCTCGCAGGCCTCAGAGTCACCTTCTGTTATTGCATTTAGTATTGTTTACCTTCTTATCAAACAGTGTTGTATTAGATATTCTTAGTATATTTCAGTAGAGCTTATGACTCAGTTCCACCGGTTTTGAAATTAGTATGACTATTGTTCCATTTTGGTTTTATTGTGTTAATTATCAGTTTAATTTAATAGTTTAGTCGTTACTTCTGCTAAATTCTCAATGATTGTTAGGCTTACCTAATCTTAGAGACTAGGTGCTATCATGACATCCTAATGTGGAAATTTGGGGTCGTGACATCCATATAGTATCTTCCTTCCACAAAATAACAGATCTTCTCTAGGATTTTAACAACCCTCCTTTCAAGATATTGAAGAACTTTCCTTCCATAATTTTCGCAGTCTTCTTCTGATATTGTAGTAAACCATTTAATATTTAAAATTTTACTTTCAAATATTATTCCTTCTACGGTGCTTGGAGATTAAATATCTGAAAATAATCTTCCTTGAATCTATTTTTGCTCATGATATTCTTTTTCCCGTATTTGTTTGGATCTTTACTAACTTCTTTTCCCTTGAACAAACTTATGCAAGAATAAGATTACCACAAGTAAATGTTCTTTGATTAATAATTATGTTGGTTTGTTATCATCAAAATTAATACATGAAACCTTGAAGCTAACATGATCAAAATAGACATACAAAAGGCATATGATTCCCTAGAATGGGTGTTTCTTGAACAGGTCCTCACAACAATGAATGTCCAGAACGATTTCTTAGGTGGATTATGACATGTGTCACCACAGTGTCTTATTCCATTGTGATAAATGGCAGACCAGCAGCACATTTTGATTTTAAACGAGGAGTCAGACAAGGGAACTCTTTGTCCCCATATCTCTTTGTCCTGGCTATGGAATATCTGACAAGACTATTGAAAACTTTGAAGGATAAACCGGACTTCAACTATCATCCCAGATGTGATCAAAAGCTGAACATAGTACAACTGAATTTCGCAGATGATTTTGCTCTTATTTTGTAGAGGTGATGTAGTGTCCACTCATATACCATATGAATGCTTTCAACAGTTTTCCACCTCATCGGGATTGATAGCAAACCAAGACAAAAGCTGTATATATTTTGGAGGGGTTCCAATGGACATACAATAACAAATTATGCATAACCTGGGCTTCTCCATGGGATCTTTACCTTTCAGATACTTTGGAGTGCCACTAAGTGCAAAAAGATTATTAATGGCTCAATATCAACCCCTGCTAGACAAGATGCTTGCAAAGGTAAACTATTGGACAGCAAAATTCCTGTCTTATGCAGAAAAATTGTAATTGATCAAAAGTGTTATGATTGACATCCAGTCCTTTTGGTCGCAGATATTTCCATTGCCAAAAAAGATTATACTGAAGATTGAAACTATCTGCAAGAGGTTCTTATGGACAGGGGAAGCTGAAAGCAATAGGAAGGCACTGGTGGTCTGGAAACAACTATGCTGGCCTAAGTTTGCAGGGGAATGAACATCACTAATATCCTCGCATGGAATAGAGCAGCAATTCTTAAGCACCTCTGAAATCTGTGTAAGAAGAAGGATCATTTATGGATACAGCGGATGTACCCATACTATATAAAGCAAGGTGTAGTATGGACTGTCAATGCTAAGCAAGCATCATGGCTAACTCAAAAGATTCTAGGTGCTGCTAAGTACCTAACTGAAGCGAATGTTGGAGTGGAGGAGGTGCTGACGGCAAGAAGTTACTCCATCAGAGACATACAACAAGCTTAGGGGAGACTTTCCAAAGGTTGCATGAAGGAAACTGTTATGCAATAATAACAGTAGCCTTAAATGGATCTTTATCGGGTACATAGCCATACATGGTAGGTTATAAACCAGAGATAGGTTTATCAAGTGGGGTATACTAACCAATCTAGTTTGCTCCTTACGTGAAGGAGAAGTAGAGGATCATGAACACCTGTTTTTCAAGTGCAACTACTCAACGGCTTAATGGAGGAAACTACTATACTAGGCTGGAATTAACAGGGATGCCAAAGGATGGGATGAGGAGATCAAACGGGCTACAAAGTTTGCATCGGGCGGGCAGTCAGATAGAATGCTCTTAACATGTACCGTCTATCACATATGGCAGGAGAGAAATTAGAGAACCTTTCGCAACCAAAAGGGGAGAAGTGAGGACATGGTCAGACTAATAATCCAAGAGCTCCATTGTCAAGGGAATATGAGACCCAACTTACCATGAAACTACAGAACTTAAACTTTTATCCTTAGCTTTATCCTTAGCTAGTTTGTCCTTAGGTTTGGTGCTGGTTAGTTTACGTTATTTTCTAAAGTTGGGGCTGCATGTCCAACTCTAGAATAATAGTGATAGGGTTTTCTTTCTGCCTAAGCTTTTGGTGGGCAAAGTACCCAACACTTGTACTAGTAAGAAGTGGCAAGTATCGAATGCACTAATCGAGATAAACTACTGCTATTTCAAAATAAGGGTTTCATTTTATCTTTAAAAAATCAGTAACTAATCTTGCAAAATCCTCATACTTGATGCTATATTATACAATAAATATTGACTATTCCTTCCCAAATTACAAATTACATCATTAGTAACAACAAATAAATAAAATGAAAAGGAAAAATATGGTAATATAAAAAAATTCGACGAAATATGTTACATTATCCAATGAGACCTAACAATACTTCAAAACTGGAGATCAAGAACAGATCATCTTCAAGATCTCTTCTTCACAAGAGTGGATGGCAAAATTTGGAGATCAAAGAAAAACTTCATCTTCAAGATCTCTTCACTACTGCGGTAGCAAAGAAAGGGTGGTGGCTGAACTCGAATTGAACCTTAAGCGACGGGTCAAGAGTTCCTAGCCGGGATATAAGACCAAGAGCAACACTGTTATGTTCTGCTACTTGTTCTATACGACGAAGCTCTGACATTTTATCTGGATCATTAGAGAAACTGCTCCTTAGATCCTTTGCACTTCTCTGAGCTTCTTTGAAGCAGTTGTACATAGATAAATTCTGCATAATTATAGAGATCAAGTCACACGCCGAGTGAAAACCATGTCTTGAAACCCCCCCTTCAACCCCTCTCAAAAGTAAAAAAGCAAAAAGAAAGAGCAAGTAATATATAACAAAAAATGATAAACTTGGAAACGCATAGTTAACGACGCCAAGGGGGACTTACCGATAGCCGAGCATGAGCAGTCGTCTCCTGGAATGAATAATAGGAGACATGATCGGGCAGGCAAGCTTTTAGAAGCAACTCAAAGTGCTGGACAAACCTCTGAGGAAAATTGCAAGATTGGTCAAGAACGGAAACGTATATCCTGTTACTTCTAGAACAAGTATATTAGTGAAATCAGATGCAAGCAGCGGCAAAAATGGATGACAAATCATACATTTTTTTTTTGGGGGGGGGGGGGGGGGGGGTTCAGCTGAATATTAAGTAGGTTACAGAAAAAGACAGGATTCAGGTGTTTTAGTTAGCTACTTGCGAGTACAAACCAAAGTTCCAATAAAAAATATTACAAGTTGTGACGTGACGCACCTCATGCTCACTGTTGAAAGGTCCTGTACTCAGATAGACTTGCCGTTCGTTCCTTAAAGCTGCGAGCATCTAGAGGAACCAACAATTTCTCAAGCAATTCAGAATCATTTTGTTAAGTTTAATTAAAAAGCTCACCGCACGCAGTGTGCAGATATGAAAGAGACGCTAAAACTATAATGGGAAAACAAATTTACACGCTGTGAACATAGATGAAAGAGCATCATAAACAAAATTATAAAAAATAAAAAAAAAAAAAAAAACTACTGAATTACCATGGTAAGACCTTCAGCAAGATATACATGGCACTGAAGAAACAAAATTGAAGGTGGAAGTTGATAATCTTTTCCTCCATCTTTTACAAAATCTCTTTTCTTCTTCCCTTTCCTTTTACCTGATAGAAGTCAAATACTAAGATAATGTGTGCCTTCTCTGGTTTCACCGGAAAAAGAAAAGAAGCATAATAATAAACTTCAATTCTATTTTTCTTTTATATCTGTTGGACGAGTAACAAGGCTATTAAAGGAGTGGCAAGCAGGTGCAATACTAAAAAATTTATGCCTTCACAACTTTGGGTTGACCACAATTTTTAAGTCAAACCGTGACATGCGTAGTAAAAAAGAATGAGGTGCCAATGACCATCCTTTTTTCCTTTGATTTATTTTATTTTCTTGGCATTATATTTGATGATAGGTGATCTAATGACATACCATTCTAACTCTATTCAACCAGCCAGCAAAAGAAACAATCCATGACCAAGAAACCTAAACATGAAAACCATGATAAAACAACTACGCCTTAATGCCAAGCTAGTTGGGGTCGGCTGTATGAATCCTCAAAATCATAAATGCTCTGCTTGGGTAAATATACAAGTGTTAATTTATTGTAGT
This sequence comes from Nicotiana tabacum, assembly GCF_000715075.1. Lineage (NCBI taxonomy): Eukaryota > Viridiplantae > Streptophyta > Magnoliopsida > Solanales > Solanaceae > Nicotiana > Nicotiana tabacum. The sequence continues at coordinate 17,640,707 of NC_134088.1, read as the reverse complement.
TTTTGGTGTAGGATGCAAATCGTAAATGACGATCACTGCTTGTTGGAGAATCTATCCACTTTTAGAGGAGATAAGTCCAATGACATGGTTGTACATGACTTCCCTTTCTTGGTGCCAGATTACTTTAATGACAAGAAGCTTGAAGCTTCAGTAACTAAATTTTTACTTCTATGAACTTGGTACAGAAAAAGAACAACCTATTAACCAAAGGTTTGTTCCCTTGTACAAGCAACTTTCAGCTAGGGGACAAAAGATGTGGAACAGGTAGGATTCTTACTGATTTCATTGTTTGTCATCGTCCGCATATGTGTTTTCTCCGCAAGCTTGATCAGGATAATATACATGTACCAGTAGACCATACAATATTCACCAGCGGAATACAAGTCTAATTCAAAGCCCAACATCAGGAAACGGGAAGCTATCCAGTATGTTTGCTCCTCAACCCATATGAGAATGTGTCTGCATATCTTCATACAAATATTCTGTGACAGTTGGAAAACGAGTGAATAGTCTCAATAAGAAAAGAAGTTGACTGACAAGATGACAGAGCAAGAAAGCAGCAGAAATCTCCACTTTGAAAAAATAGCGACAAGTGAACACACTATAGCAGCACTATAACTATAAACAATAGTGCACTATAGTTGCAGATAGAATATTCACCTCGTTACTTGAAGTGGTTAAGATATCTCCAAACTCTTTCCTAAAAGCCAGTTCCAGCTAAGGGGAAATAAAAAAGAAACAAATGTACAATTCAGTTCCCAGGAAGGCAAATAACAACAAAAAAAATAACATACTCCAGATGACAGCTGCAGCAGCATGCAAAGATTCTATCGAATGCTAAACAACAAAAGAAAAGGCTACGTACATAAAAAAAGGATCATGAACACACACACACACACACACACACACACACACACACACACATATATATATAGAGAGAGAGAAGGGTTTGCAGCCTAACAATTATGTGAATAGCTACATTTCTTCTTTTTGTTCTTTTTATTTATGTATTTTTTTTTCTTTGGGGTTTGTGGGGGGGATAAGCCAAAAGGCTATATAACTTTGTTTGAGACGACGTGTATGACATGTCGAATTACTAAAGATCATTTAGCAACAAGTACACCTCAATCAAAACTAGATGAGGTCGGCTCTATGAATCATCAATATCCAATCTGCCCCTTTGGGCCATTTCAATACAATACTCAAATACCGTGTTTTAAGCCATATTAGGGTTCTCTAAAACTAGAGGTTCTCTACATTTTCTATTGATTTACAAATCTTTAAACAAACTACTAAAAATCATTAAGCAAAGCTACTAAAATTTGTAACAAATACCAGGTTACTAAAATGAGTACTACTCTAACATCTAAGCAAAACATAAAACATTTGGGTAATATCCAAGTTCTATATCTACTCTTAACAGCCAAAAAACAACAACAACAACAACAACAAGCCTAGTATTTTCCCACAAGTGGGGTCTGGGGAGGATGAGGTGAATATTAATTAAATTGATTCCCACTAGCACCTTAACTAATGAATCCCGCATCAAAGCACAAGGCATAGGAATTCAATGCAACCTTAGGCAAAACATACCCTAATGTAAACCAACATAAAGATAAATATTTCCCTTCATTTTCGACTTGTGTTCCGCACCAATCGTCATGCTTAAATCTAAGTAAAGAAACATTTTAAGGGCTTGCATTTACTAATTTTAAGTTATTTTAATCTGCCAACTGAACATGAGAAAGAGTTCAAATTCTCCTTATCTTCCTTTTCCATCCAAACGGGGAGCAGATATCCATGCAAGAATCTAAGATGTAGGGAGCCACAAAATTTATGAAGAATAATGATCATGATTAGAGAGAAAGAGACAAATACACAAGGAGAAGTACAAATGGGATGAGAACCAGCATTTTGACAAGTGTATACTGTACAAACCTGTACGTGTATGATACGCCAATCTTGCAAAATCTTTCCAAGTTTACGCCTTTGCCAGGAAATATTTGTACAAAGAACTCGAAGAAAAGTGATCAATAACTGTACAAAAACATGTTATTGAAGGTGACAGATCTCGTTAAATTTGATAAGCAGAATATTAACCTATTCAACGGCAAATAAAACCCAAAACAGATTAGCTTGACATTTTAACAGTACCAATACCAGGAAAAGGCTCAGAAAGTTTTTAGATATATCTCTTATTAAGAAGCACTGGACATAGAAAGTTCAAAATCTACCACTAATAAATTCATGTTTTTACCTGCCCAAGTTGTACAAGAGTTTCATTCTTCTGAATATCATGGTTCTTCGCCACCTCAGGTAACAAAGAAGCTTTACAAATCACAGCAAAGACAGGATCACGCCCATAGAGCTTTGCATCTTGAATCAGCAAATGCTGTTGATTAGTCTTTCAACATGAGAATATCATTGTGGAAAAGATAAAATATATCTGAATTGTAAGTTAAACAAGTAAAGAAATGAACTTGAATCACTAAATCTGAGATATGAACCTTCACCCCCCCCCCCACCCCCCCACCACACACACAACACACAAAAAAACCCAGCACAACTGATATATGAATAATCTTTCAGTGACATCTTTCTTCATGTGAATTCAGCAAGCAAATAAATTGTACTCCCTCCGTTTCAAATTAGACGAGGTACTTTCCTTTTTAGCTTGTTCCAAAATAAATGACACATTTCTAAATTTGAAAATAATTTAACTTTAAACTATTCATTTTACCTATTTTACCCTTAATGAGAAGCTTTTATAACCACACAAATGTCATGACCCCACAAAGCTTTTAGCCCTTAAGCTTTTAAGACCACAAGTTTCAAAAGTCTTCCTTTTTTTTTTCTTAAACTTCGTGCAGAATCAAACTACATCATCCAAATTGAAACGGATAAAGTATTAATTAGTGATAACTCTAAGAGTTAATGCCAACCTTTTGTTTCACAGCTACAAGGCTTGTTCAGCCATAAGTAGGCCCATACATAATAAAGATGAGATTTGGAGATAGATTGAGGAAATGGATCAAATTTTGCATTTCTACTATCAAGTACTTGGAATTAGTGAATGATAATCCAATGTGGATTTTTTGGTGGTTCGCGAGGCTTGGGACAGGGGGGCCCACATCAGTTATGATGTTTATCTTTGGTTATGGAAGCGTCAGTTGTGGCAAACGGTTAGTTGAGGGACCTCGGATAGGGGGCAACACCACGTGAGAGTCTCATACCTATTGTTTGCAACAAGTACTAATATGGTTTCAGGCGGTGTCAAGCCTCAAAATGAACCTTAGGAAGTGTGAAATCATCCCGGTGGACATAGTGGAGAACATTGACAATTTATCACAATGACTTAATTGCAGGGTTGGAGCTCTTCCCATTACCTTCCCGGGCTTACCCTTAGGCGCATCCAATAAGGAGCAAGCAACATGGAATTTGGTGATAGAAAGGGCAGAGAAGAGGCTCGCAAGATGGCAAAAGAGATATTTGTTATAATGAGGAAACGAAGTAATAATCAGGAGCACATTATCGAGCACTCCTACATACTTTGTGCACTTTTTATAAGCACCTGCCTATGTTACAGGTGAACTGGAAAAACTTTAAAAAAAAAACTTCCTATGTCACTTGGCAAATGGCACTAGAAAGTTTCACTTGGTTGGTTGGGAGACTGTTACAACCCCAAAGAGTTGTGGCGGCCTTGGGTGAAAGATCCCTGGGTTTTTAACAACGCCCTATTAAGGAAATGATTATGTAAAATTCGAGATAGAGGAGCATGCTCTATGGTGGGAGGTGATAGTAAAAAAATATGGGATTGTAGAAGGGGATCGGAGGACAAAAAATATCATACTCCCTTTCTGTGTGCGCACTGTGGAGGAATGCTTTGAAGGCATGGGAAGAATTTAGTGGCAACATCACATATAGGGGTGGGAAAAGGGAGCAGAATTAGTGTTTAGGGGTATAGGTTTGGGGGGGGGGGGGGGGGGGATAATGCTTTGAGATTCACATTTCCTATCATCTATAGTATTTCAAGCAAAAAGGAGGATGACAATCCAACAGGTTCAGAGGTGTACAGGAACGGGAGTTTCATTAGGAGATAAGGTTTAGAAAGAACCTTCAAGATTGGGAGGTTGTGAAATTTCTTATATCGCATGACAACCAGAATTCTGAGAGGTAGGAGGTGGGGAGTAGTAGTGGATTGTTTTTAATAAAGTCCTATTATAGTAAACTATTGACCAGAGAGGAATCAACATTTCCACATCAAAGGATTAAGATTCCAAAGACTCCAAGAAAGGTGTGTTTATTCACCTTGTTGGCATTTCTTTTTTTTATATATAAAGTAAGTGATTTCAATAGATGGCATGAAGAAGATGCAAGAAGTACATGATTTGGCATTTGAGCTTACAAAAAATATTCCGGCTCCTATACATAATTGGCTAAGCCAGAGTTAAGGAACTAATGAAATCCAAAAGATGATCAATATTGTTGATAGGGTACAGTCTAGACCAACAAAACAAATTGGCAATACACAGAGCCTTTAAAGAACCTATAGGAGTTGAGTTTCCACCAAAACATCTCTTGTTTCTCTCTGTTCAAATGCACCAAAAAATACAAGCAGGGACCATTGACCAGATTTTTCCGATGGCCTTATCAACTCTCCATAAACTCCAGCTCTTATAAGCATCCTTGACTGTGTAAGGGGTGACCCATTTGAGACCAAAAAGGCAAAAAAACATGTACCATATGTCTGAAGCCACCTCACAGTGTAGGAGCAAGTGGCAGGTACTGTCAGTTTTCTTTTGACACCTTGTTGGCATTTCTTCACTTTGTTGGCAGCAACGGGAGCAATTTTAACAGCTGAAAACTTGAGGAATACGATGATTACATATAACGGCTGGTGTTTTATGCGCTAGAGTTCGGATGAAGATGTGGACCATCTTCTTTTACATTGTCAGATAGTATCTCGTTTATGGTGAAAGATTTTTTGATGGTTCAGGCTACAATAGTTGATGCCACGCCAATGAAGGAGGCACTATTCAGCTGGGCTTTAGAAGACAAAGGGCGTAAGATGTAGCTCGACTAGCACTCATTTTGGTTGTATGAAAAGAAAGAAGGAAATATAAGAGTTTTTAAAGGGTAAAAAATAATCTTGTACAATATTTAAGGAATAGCCTCTTGTCCCTCATTTCTTTTAGGTGCATCCATGACATCCCAATTTGCACAAGAAAATTGGGCGTCTTCGCAGAGAATCATATTTCTTCGTAAATTCTCTACTTTTTGGTGAATCACTTGTATACGGGAGTTTTTCTTCCCATCGTCGATAAAATTGTTTTACCTTATTAGAAAAAATAAGGTTCTGGTAATCATTAAATACTATGCAAAAACTTTTATTAAAATTGAACATCAGAGTTCCCCAAAAACTTTTAGAGAAAAGATAAGCATATAGTAGCTTAATAAAAGTCCTTGTTGATGTGCAAATTTCCACTCATGCCGTTGCGACACATAGCAAGATGCATTAGCATGAAAACGGAAGTTATTATGTGCATATGTTTGCAAAATCATTGCGGTGCACAATGACATTAGGAGCATAAAAATATAAACCTTCAGTCATTTACAGTTCAATTTCATGGCTTAACAGCTAGGCTTAAATTTAAGAATACTCCTCGATTAACTCTAAGAATCCATTAGAATTTACATGTGCTAGAAACTTACCTGGAGATGAGCTCTAGCAACCAATTCCGGTTGAAACTTTTGAAATTCAACCACAAATCGTAAAACACCTTCAAAGACTGGATCCAGATTGTAGGAACATATGATCTCTAGCTCATGAAGAAGCTTTTGGAAATATTCAACTGCCTGGTAGATGAATTGCAACTTTAATTATTTATTGTACTACTTAGATCAGAGCAAAGTGCTTCTACACTTTTTCAAGCCTTACCTTCTTCCACCTAATTGTCTGGATAGCACGAGGTGGAGTTGGAGCTGACAATCTACTGTTTAAAGTAGAATCAAACCCGATAGGTTGACAACCTGAAGCAGTTGTTTCATTTTCTGTTCCATCTTCCAGTGTTCCTTGTGCAACGGTAGACCTCAAGAATTCTACTGATTCACTCGTGGAATCCAACTCTTGAAAGCAACAAGCAATATGTTTCTTTGCCAATTCCAAGCCTCTGCCTTGTGGTCTCTTCATATTTGTCACAACATGGTACAAGTGCTGGAAACCCGAAGTCAAAAAATATTACGGCCTGATACATACATTTTTTTTTCAAAATGAATAAAAATGCAATAATGTAGAATCACTATGCCTCACTCCTTTTTTCTTTAATCAGTGGTGGGATATACCAGCAAAAGCTCTTACAGTTAGAAGTTGGAGCAGTCGAACACAATTTTATTTGATAACACTTTCTCCATATGATGAAGATAAAAAGACAGCTTGACCTATGACAGAATTCTATTGAAATGACAACACAGAGTAAGACCTTACGAAAACGTAATCGGCATAACAAAGCTTTGCAGAATCCTTCCTCCAAATCAGGGTTATTTTGTAATGGTTCTATATCTGCACAAAAAGAAGCAAGCCATAAGAATGGTTGTCAATGAGATTAGCATTGTTAAAGTTGACTGAGGTTCCTGCAGTTTTCTCCATGAGAAGGATACTTTTTGATCACGTCATGCTTTTGTAACTATGATTTTCAGAAAATATAGAGTCTGTTTTCCTTAAAATGGTTTTGTTCATTAGAAATAAAAGAGCACCGGATTTTGGAGGACCAAACTTATTTTTTAGTAAAAGGAAAAAAGTATCAACAAACAAAAGAACCAAAATAGTTCCTTTTTCTCAAAGTAAAAAAGGAATGGTGAAATACTTTGGACGAGTTTCTATTTTCCTGAAGTCAACTGTAAAATTAGAATTAAAGTTTGTGTTTTCCAAGCATGATGTAAATAATTCTTCCATTTTCTTTGATAAGGTAAAAAGTAAAATCATTCTTCCTTTAGCATCACACCAGCGGAAAAGTACATAGCACAGACCATTATGCACTATCTAGCATAGAATTTATCAGCAACAGGAAATATAGGTTTGACATTTAAAGTATTTTATGCTTAAGGTTGCATAAGAAAATGTTCAATCTCACCATGCTCAATAACTACCTTCTGTAACTCTCTTCCTAGACAATGTAGATTTACAAGCCCGTAGTTGACGAGCAATTGTTTCTTCAACTGCATGTAGCATTGTTAAACATTTGTCATCTCCATCCACCTTTAGAGGAAGGCCATGTGTCATAGTGAAGAGATCTTCTTCCTGACAAAAAGACAATAAGACACAATGATAGTCAACAACAACAAAAAGAATCCGAGCACAAATTACTTGAAGAATGTATATGACTGAGCTTTTTAGTAGAAAATAAAAATCTGTTCAAAGAAAAGGGGTATTAGAATGAGGACTAGATGTCCTTAAACCTAAGACGGAGTTAACTAGACGAGCAACTACCACATAATTGCAGATCAGTAAATGGTATTAAGAAATAGACATTTCATTACATTTTTTTTGGATCAGGAAAGAAATAGACATATTTCATTACACTACATAAAAGAGAGGGAGACAGCCTTTCTATCCCTTGCAGTAATGGAACACTTTTTATATTCTTTTTTTTTTTTTTTTTTTGGGGGGGGGGGGGGTGTGGTTATGATGGTGGTGTGCGGCCAGCTTGCAAGTACCTCGCTATTCTCCCGGGTACCTGCTACCTTCCACCAACACAGGAATAGGGAGGAGCAGAAGCAAAAATTTTATTGAAGGGACAAGATGCTTAGGACTCACCTGGATAATGATATAAAAGAAAAAGCCTTTCATAATCCATATTCTTTTATAAGTAAGACGACTTTCATAAATCCATATTGTGTAGTGGATTCTTCAAATGGGTGGTGTAATCCTATTATCTTAACCAAATGGCAACCTATCCACCACCACCGCCTTTCCAAATCCCCCAAATATAAAGGAAAAGGATAAAAACCGATCTTGGGCATTCCATCATTGCACACCCACCAAGTACAACTCATAAAAATTAGATGTATCTCCACTAAATCTGTCTGTCCTTCCTATGAAGCAGCCACCAAATGTTTGATAGTTAATAACTTACAGACTCGCACTATAAAATGACAAGGATACCTTTAGTACATTCTACCACATTGAGTGTTTCATAGTTCTATAATGATATACCAGTGAATAACAAAAAGGTATTGACTTCAAAACCAATTGCAAGTATATCATACTGGAATACAACAGAAAACAAACATGGATTGCTATTTGATAACGGTATTACAATGATCAATGGTGCAGAAACATGCTGCAAAGCAGAAGTGGACGAAGGAACCTCAGAAATGGTTCACATAAAAGCTACTCAACTTTCTTTACTGTCATCACTATTTTAGGATGAAAGTGAAGAATGGATGTTTCAATTCTATGGTTTGGAGATGGAAATTGCAGTCATCCCTCCTACGTGCATGTAGACACGGAGAAATTGCACTATCATAAGTTTGCAATTACAAAAGGGCCAAGACTTGTAAGTAAACTATTTCGAGAAACATCATATTCATCACTTATCTAAAAGAAATAGAACACATCCATCACCTTCTTAAATATGTTCAAGAGGACACCAAATGGTACTAAACATTAAAGAGTTGTATGGTGCTTACTTCATTTGTACGTGTATCTGAGACTGTGGAAACCACCGCATTGCAGGTTGCACGAATGACGTTGCAATATGAATGTAGTAGTGCATGGGATGACGTTATATCAGGCCTCAAAAGGTATAAGCAAGAAAAAACAGTTTGAGCCAGTGAACAACCCTTATGCCATGTTGCCTGCATTCCAAATATATCAGCCAAAACATACTTCTTGTTCGGCTACTAACAGCTTAGTGTAAGAAGCTAGGAGTACCTCACAAGCAAGAAGATGATCCATAATATCAATGGTACGTTGAACATCAACTGTTTTGTCAAAACTCAAAGGAATAGGAGCAGCACCATATTCAATAGCTTCATCTACTGAATAGTATGTACGAACCATGCCAGAATCCATCTTTGGGTCCATTATCTAGTTCAATTTTATGAAACATGAAAGATAGTGTATCATCATGAAGAAAAAAAATATTCATCAATATATGACAAAAAATAAAAACATATCAAGCAGATTCTACCAGAGAATATCCAAGAAGTCTATATCGTTTCACATAAGTATCAAGAAAAAACAAAAAGAAATGATTGGTGTCATCCTCAAGATAGTCAGAGAATTCAAGGAAAGACACAAAAGTATAAATGTGATATTCAGAGAATTCAAGGAAAGACACAAAAAAATATAAATGCAAAATTACCTCTAACGCAGACATGGCAGCAAAAAGATTAAAATTCCCCCCGTGCATGAGCTCTCCATCTCGAAGATCTAGGACCAAATAATTCGAAACCTTAGTGTAAGAGTCACATAAGGCAATGTTCTTCCTTGAATTACACAGACATAGATGATATTTGACCACATAAAGAATAATGAGACCCCAAGACCTCATCAAGGTCACTATTTGAATTTATAGCTTCTGAAAAAACCCTTCTTTTCCTTCCAACTCAAATGTCATATCTAATATAATAATGCATAACTTCCTCACCTTAAAAATATAAATAGAATTTTATAAACAAAAAATGTCATGTTCTTCAAATACAACCTTTGTATTCAACAAAGTTGCTTCTCCTATCATTACATCTCGCAATCTAATTGAATAAACGTAAAGCAATAAACCCAGTTTAACCATTCCGATTTCTTTTACAACATAAACATCTTTTACCAAAGTAATTTAAACAAATTGCGGTCAGTATACTAACACCATATATGGTACTTCAATAACATGATTACTCCCTTTTTCACATTTTATGTGGCATAATTTGTAAGGAGAGGCACAGATGTCCCGGTAAAGAGGTGTGAGAGGTTGGTCTTTGAGGGTCTAAAGGAGAGGTAGAGGTAGGCCGAAGAAGTATTGGGGAGAGGTGTTTAGGCAAGACACCGCGATTCTCCAGCTTACCGAGAATATGACCCTGGATAGGAAGGTGTGGAGGTCGAGAATTAAGGCAGTAGGCTATGTAACTGAGTGTTGTCCTTGCTCGTTCCAGTAGTTTTAATGCATCCCTCAATGTTAGTCTTGTATTTTCTTATTATTAGATTTCTGTTATTGCTTATTATTTCTTTTGCTTCAGTTTCTGTTTGGTTTGCTGGTGTTGTTGCTTGCTGTTATTCCTTCCTCTCTCTCCTGAGCCGAGGAGCCGAGGGTCTTTCGAAAATAATCTCTCTACCTTTTTCGGGTAGGGGTAAGTTTTGTGTATATTTTAACTTCCCAAACCCCACTAGTGGGATTAAACTGGGTTTGTTGTTGTTGTTGTTGTTTTACCCGCACAAATATATATGGTTTCTATTTTCTTACTCCTCATAAAATGGGAAGGAGGGAGTATTAGATAAAAACATCAATATTTTCTAGCTCTACCTTATCTCAACTTCTCTATAGTATCATATACCAACTTTTTTTCATAAAATTCAAAAGTTTGATATGGATACACCAAGAATCTCTAATGGGGCAGCATATTTTCTGAAGAAAAACAAACCCAAGATTTTAAAAAAAAAAAAAGTGAATATAGTGATTAAAGTAGAAAAAATACCATTGCAGGCGAGGTGTAGAAGGGAGGAAGCATCAGCCCAAACAGTTTGTTCACCAGAAGGGATTGAAGGGCAAATTGGTACTTCTCTATCTCCTTCAGCTTCAGAAATTTCAGCCATTTTATCCAAACTGAAAAAATCTTATCTGGGTATTTGCTTGATTTTGTAATGAGGCTCTGAAAGTTGGATTCTTGAAACTAAAAGCAGTGTACTACAACAGCTCTGCAATAGGGAAAGAGAAAGAGGACGCTAATTGGTAGGGCAAGTAATGGGTCGGATCCTGTCGGACTTGGATCTTCACAATCCGATTTAATCATTCTTTTCTTTTTTTCTCGTGTTCTTCTTGTATAAAAAAGAAAGTACAAAACGAGAAAAATTAATTTCTCCACTTTTTTCTTCTAATTTGGTTTAATATTCAATTTGATACTTAGATATTTTCAATTTCGTATAAAATAAGTGTTTTAAACATATTTGATTATTGGTTTATATTCAATTTGATACTTAGATATTTTCAATTTCATATAAAATGAGTGTTTTAAATGTATTCGATTATTAGTTAAGTTTATGGGGTCATATGGTTGAGTTAGGCACAAAGACATATTCAAAATTTAAACTCTATGGTTCTTGGTTCATATTTAAGGTTCTAAGTATTGAATATATCTTGTTTTTTATTTTTTCTTGTAAATTTAATGAATTTTTACATATAAATTTATCATGTATATCAAAAATTACGGGTTCAATTAAACTAGTCTCTAACATACGCCCTTGGTTAGGCATAATGCATGAATACACATATGGTTGATTAGGTATGATACACAAATAATAATAATAATAATAATAATAATAATAACAACAACAACAATAATAATAATAATAATAATAATAATAATAATAATAATAATAATAATAATAATAATAATAATAATAATAATAATAATAATAATAATAATAATAATAATAATAATGTCATGATCCAAAATTCCTCCGAAGATCGTCTTCTTTAATTTATTTTCCTCTCTTCTTCATGTCAATTTTCCCTCCCTCTCATTTCCTCTTCTTCTTTCTATTTCTTTTACCCTTCTTGTTGTCAATTTCTTTCGCATCTTATCCTTTGCATTTATCCTTTGCATTTATCGTTATGATAATGTTAACTTTTTATAATTTGATGATAAACATGCATTTACACTTGGATGTGAATAGGAACCTTATACGATGGTATGCGGATACTCTACATCATTTCGACTTTTGCTAGCACAACTCCTGTGTTAATGTAAAAGTTATTGATTTTCTAACTATTAATGTTACCATTTTCTATTTAGAACTAGTACATCTAAAAGGCCTCAATTTGTTCGTATTTTGATTCTCATACTATTTGTTGGACCCATTACAATATTAAAAATACAGTATAGATGGGTGGTAGCGTATTGTGGTAGATGGAAGGAAAAAAATTAAAACAATGAAAAGATGCTAGTCAAAAATTGAGGAGGAGAAATGTGGATGCATTTGAGATTTTTTGTAATGGCCTAGATTATTATTTGCTACGGCCCAACCTTTAAGATCACATGATTTTATTCCCGTGGGTTGTAGTTAAAAAATGTCACAATGCTTGAATTCATGTACCTTCTTATGTGCCGCCTAACTTTCACGGATGTGAGATTTGTTAAATGCGAGTATTATAAACAAAACCCACTTTCGCATTCAATTGCTAACGGTCTGTGAGCCGTTACAGTCACTTGTAGAGACGCAGCCTTCTTGCACATATTTGCCATATCACTATACTAGGTGTCACGGGGCGATTTTTGTCAGCCCAAAGTTACACGCGCGTGACAGTCAAGTTGCGCACTTAACTCAGCCTTCCTAATATTTAATCAAATTTTCAGCAAGTTTGCACTTAAAATTATTTTAGGCAGCAAAGTAAAGAGAACACAATCAAATACGGGAAAATCTCAACCTTTGTGTTAATTCGAAAACTTAAAGGAAAACCTCACTTGACTATGATCATAAGTCGATCATAGCCCCACTTTGACAAAGAACAGAAGTCATTTATTAGCCAACACTAAGACATGCCCAATGCCTAACCTTAGTTCCTTTTGAAACACTTAGAAACCCTCACATTTCACTCTTGTTTCCCTTTTTAATTTCACATAAAATTCCCCACACAAATCTATTTATAGCACATATTTATAGCACATAGGCACATATTTATAGCACATAGGCAGCCTTTGGCACTTGACAACACATTGACACTTGTTGTCTACAGCTTTTGCCACTTGGCGGGCTAATGCTAAATCTGTTCTTATCTTATAGCTGACATCCCCAACTACATAGGCCATGATCTACACAAAATGATAGTGGATACAAGCATAAAACTGTCATAGGTACAAGTAGTTATAAAAAGGTAATCGCCCACTACTTTGGCATGTGCATTGCATCTGCATTTTTGTTGGCCAGCTGCTGCACGCCCAAGGCTGGCATTGCGCCCATCCTTGGCTCCTTTTGACATTGCTCCGCAACAATGTCTTGCCCGCAACCCGCCGCTCATGACTTTGCCGCACACGCCCGACGCCACTGTCGCCCGCACATGTCTTGGCCGAGTTTCTGTCTTGTTCATATCAACCCTTGTTTCACCCATGTCAATGCTTGTATTTTGCTTCACATAGCTGTATCTTAGCTATTGAAATCATTTGCTATCATCCCACACTGCTTTGCCTTATCTTAGCCCGCACTTGGCATCGCCACAACCCAAAGTGCTCGTGCCACTGACTTTGGCGCACATGATATGACATGCCGCTCCAACTTGCCCACACTGCCTTGTCAAGCCTTTGCCAAGCATGTCTTGCCTGCCCCAAGACCTTGGCCAATACTTGCACACTATAGCCCACATGACAATGCCTTGCCCCTTGTCCTCATGATCGTTTTGCCCGCACATAGGCTAATGGCAAGGCCATCACTCACAATCCTTGTCACAGCCGATGTCAAAGAGTTAGGCCCCTAATAAACCACCCGCAACATTTGAAATCGACGTCCTCATTGAGCCAACTCAATTAATCAGCCTCAAGCTGTTGATAACATATATTGCCCATGTTGCTCCATTCACATCTGCCACAATGGCATTTGCTTCCGCCACTTATTCCTGTTTTTTCACAGCCAGCATAGAATTTCACCCTGGTCTTCACCGGACAGTCATTCTTCAAGTGCGGTCCACCACAAGTAAAACAACCTTTCAATTTGTCGCTTCTTTCCTAGCCATTGGAAGTCTCCGTTTGCCTTCCATTTTTGGCATACCTTTCATCTTCAGCAGTTTGGACCTTCCCGATTTTCTTTCATTCCCCTGTCTTTTCCTTTCTTGCATCAATCATTGAATGCGAAGATTCAACCGGGTCATCACCCAAATTGAAATCAGCTAACGCATCTGCCACCGCAATAGCAGTATAGAGGCTTTGAACATTCTGCCTTCTCAACTCTAATTATGCCCAGACCTTCAATCCGCTCATGAAGTAATGCAGCTTGTCCTCTCTGCCATATTACTCACATTCAGCATCAAGGATGAGAAGTCCTTAACATACTCCCTTACTGTTCCACTTTGTTTAAAGCAACACAGTCCATCTCTTGCAACCCATGATGAGTTGCTTGGAAGGAATTGAGATTTTAATTCCTTCTTCAACATCTCCCAAGTTTCAATCTTGGGCACCCAACACTTTCCACTTTCACAACTCGTGTAGGCCACCACACTTTTGCATCATCAGTCAAATACATAGGTGTGATGGTCACCTTTTCCTCATCCGGCACACAAGCAACTTAAAAATACGGCTCCATATCCCACAAGAAATTTTTCAGTTCTTTGGCACTTCTTGCACCATCATAAGCCTTTGGCTCCGGAATCCTCACCTTAGTGCAGTCATCACTTCTAGGGACAATGCTTTGTAATGCCCTTCGAAGTAGAACTACCTAAGGCCATTTTTACCAGCGTAGTCTCATGCCTCACTGTATAATCCGCCTCCATCCGTGCTATTCTCACAAGAACAGAAGTATCAGCACTTATTTCAAGAGCCTGCCTAGCGAGTGCTTCCAACTGTTCCACTCTTTGGCGAAGTTCCGCATTTGTGCCACCAACCATGTTCTAAAATAGTAACACAAAATCTACAACTCGACGTCTTGCCACCTCTACAAACCTAGCTCCGCTCTGATACCAGTTGTCATGGATTTTTGTTAGCCCAAAGTCACACCCGCGCGGTAGTCAAGTTGCGCACTTGACTCAGCTTTCCCGACACTTAGCCAATTTTTCAGCAAGATTGTACTTAGAATTATTTTAGGCAGTAAAGTAAAGATAACACAATCAAATATGGGAAAATCCTAACCTTTTTATTAATTCAAAAACTTACAACGAAAAACCTCACTTGACTATGATCACAAGTCGATCACAACCCCACTTTGACAAAGAACACAAGTCGTTCTTTAGCCAACACTAAGACCTACCAATGCCTAGCCTTTGTCCCTTTTGAAACACTTAGAAACCCTCACGTTTCACTCTTATTTGCCTCTTTAATTTCACACGAAATTCCCCATACAAATCCGACTTAGCCCAAAGGTACCTATTTATAGCACATAGGCAGCCTTTGGTACTTGACAGTACATTGACACTTGTTGTCTACAGCTTTTGCCACTTGGCGGGCTAATGCTAAATTTGTTCCTATCTTATAGTTAACATCCCCAACTACATAGGCCATGATCTACACGAAATGATAATGGATACAAGCATAAAACAATCATGGGTACAAATAGTTACAAAAGGTAACCGCCCACTACTTTGGCATGTGCATTTTTGTTGGCTAGCTGCTACACGCCTAAGGCTGGAATTACGCCTAGCCTTTGCTCCTTTTGACATTACTCTGCACCAATGTTTTTCCCACAACCCGCCTCTCATGACTTTGTTGCACACGCCCGACGCCACTGCCGCCCGCACATGTCTTGGCCGAGTTTCTGCCTTGTTCATGTCAACCCTTATTTCACCCATGACAATGCCTGTATTTTGATTCACATAGTTGTGCCTTAGCTATTAAAAGCCTTTTCCATCATCCTGCACTGCTTTTCCTTAGCTTAGCTCGCACTTGGCATTTCCACAACTCAAAGTGCCCATGCCACTGACTTTGGCGCGCATGCCATGCTATGCCATGTTGCCCCAACTTGCCCACACTGCCTTGTCAAGCCTTTTCCAAGCATGCCTTGCCTTACCCAAGACCTTGGCCAATACTTGCCCACAACAGCCCACATGACAATGTCTTGCCCCTTGTTCGCATGATTATTTTGCCCGCACATAGGCCAATGGCAAGACCATCACACCCAATCATTGCCACATCCATGCCACGCCCGATGTTAAAGAGTCAGGCCCCTAACACTAGGGGAGATATCGGCATTGATATCATTTATAATGGTCCTAATCCAACAACTAAGATATTGTACGCATTTTGGCCTAATCTTTGGAGCCTATCAATTTTTCCCTTTTAAGTTTTAACCCGAAAGGCACTATGGTTGTTGGATTTTTTACTCGGCCTTACATGGCCTGAACCTTTTTCTCTCGTTCCAATGTGGAATTTGCCAAAGGTAAGCTTCGTATCAAAAACCCCTTCCAAGGAGAGTATTAGTGGTTCTTAGGTTGTTATATTCTCCTCCTCAAAGACTCGATGCTCTAACTAAGATTTATCCCACCACTATAGTTGTTATACTATATGTAATAGTGTTAGTAATCTATATTTAGAAAGTAATTATGGAAATAAAATAACGTAAAAACAAAAATGTAGAAGAATAAGTTATTAATCTGAGCCCACTAAATTCATAGTATTTTCTTAAGGAACTTAATCCCCTTCTGGTACCAGAGGTTATGAATTATTTTCTTTCAGGATAGAACGGGTTAAACACTGGTGTAGTGGTACTTCAAACCCTAATATTACAACAAACACAAATGGCAGCAGCAATCACACTTACTCTGAGGGAATGGCCCGGTATTTATAGCCAACATGTTGGGTTCAAACAAAGAGGTGCAACTCTTCAAGATGAATGTTCGCGTAAAACGGCTATTACGTAAATGGCTATTTACGCAAAATAAAACGGGAAACTCAAACCGAATGAAATTCAAATTATTGTTATGTAAACGGTTGATTTGGATTAAAAATATTAATTTAATTTAATTATTTAACATATAAATTTGGTCCAAAAAATTAATCAATCAATCAGATTATTTGATAGAATCCAAAGCCAAAGCCGAAGCCGAGCGAGCGAGCGACGGCGCAAGGCTTGACTTCTTCTCAACTCTTTAAGAGCTAGAAGAAGTGTAATTATATATATACTCAACAAATGAGTTTCTCTCCTCCAATATGGGACAATGTTCCTTTATAAATGAGGGAGAATCAAAATTTTATTTTTTCCTCCATTTCTCATTCACCTCAATTTTGAACAAAAATCCCAACAATCCTTTACATGAATGGGTAATGACTATACAATAGAAATATGCATGAAAAACTATGTGATTCTCAAGTAAGGATTAATCGCATCTGGATAAGTAGGTTTCCCTTTGAACTTTCCGTAGTGAACTTATGTCGGATATACTCTGTCAATTGGTGGATTAGATATCTTTGAATCGTCAAACTTTGGCGTATACCTAGACAACTATAAGTCACACAATCATCCCTTAACCGTCTTTGGATCTCATTGTTGTGCTCGTTTTAGCCATGAACACCGCCTGGTTTCATAAGTACGTAGAGAACTGCCTTACAAAATTCTCCTTGAAGCGGCTAACACTTCATACTTACATAGATGATTCCTAAACATGTCATCCTGTAGATACACTATTTGATATACCCCGTATCAAATTAGAAACCATTAAAAAGCCTTAATGATTTATCTTTGGTACTGAACATTGGCTCATCACGAGAATGGACCAAAATTTTAGTTAGCAATGTTGAACCATCATTAATGACTTTGTTTGATCTCCTTGAACCTAGATCTTGGGATCTCCAGTCTTCTAGGTAGAGTTACCGCCACAATGACTTGTCCTCGTCCATAGTCCCATTCCCCTCGATGATCTTTCAACTACTTCTCTAGTGGGGACTTTCGTAAGTGGATCCGATACATTATCGCTTAACTTTACGTAGTCAATCGTGATAATTCATCTAGAGAGTAATTTCCTAACTGTTTTATTTCATCGCCGTATTTGACGAGATTTACCATTATACATAACGCTCACAGCCCTTTTGATTGTTGCTTGACTATCGCAATGTATACATATTGGTGCCGACAGTTTGGGCTAAAATGGAATATCTTCCAAGAAATTTCGGAGCTATTCAGCTTCTTCACCGGCTTTATCTAAGGCTATAAACTCAGCCTCCATCAATAGTGAATACATATCCACTTGTGGACTTAGAATTAGTTGAACTGGTGATTCAATTTGCATCTCGGTATCCCTCAATCATCGTAGGATATTTACTGTAGTGCAAAGCAAAGTTTTGGGTATGTTTTAAATATCTCAAAACTCGTTTCATTGCTATCTAATGTGATTAACCTGGATTACTCATTTATCGACTCAATTTACTTATAACACAAGCTATATCTGATAGTGTACAATTCATAATATACTTTAAACATCCCAACACACGAGCATAATCCAATTGTGATATGATTTGGTATTTGTTTTTTTTTCAAATGCAAGATATACGTCAATTGAAGTCTTTGCAACTTTAAAATCTAAGTGCTTTAACTTTTCAAGTACTGTTTTAACGTAATGAGATTGTGACAATGTCAAACCTTGAGGAGTTTTAGGGATCTTAATACCCAAGATTAAATCAGCAAATCCCAAGTTTTTCATATCAAACTTGCTTGTTAGCATGCGCTTAGTCGCATTTATGTTGGCAATATCATTACTCACTATCAGCATATTGTCCACATATAAGCAAACAATGATTATGTGATTTGGAATATTTTTAATGTAAACATATTTATCGCATTCATTTATCTTAAAACCATTTAACAACATTGTTTGGTCAAATTTCGCATGCCATTGTTTGGGTGCTTGTTTTAGTCCGTAAAGCACTTAACAAGTCTACATACCTCATTTTCTTTGCCTGAAACCACAAACCTTCCAGGTTATTTCAAGTAAATTTTTTCCTCCAAATCTCCATTTAAGAATGTCGTCTTAACGTCAATTTGATGGATTTCAAGACCATATATCGCATCTAATGCTACTAATGTCCGTATGGACATAATTCTTGTAACTGGAGAGTATGTATCAAAATAGTCAAGACCTTCTTGTTGTCTATACCTTTTGACCATAAGTCTTGCCTTATATTTGTCAGTAGTATCATCATCTTTCATTTTTCTCTTAAAAATCTATTTAGATACCAACGGTTTATTACCGGGAGGAAGATCAACCAATTCTCATGTATGGTTGTTCAGTATGGATTCTATTTCACTATTTACTATCTCTTTCCAAAATAATGATTCCAAAGAAGACATAGCTTCTTTAAACGTTCGAAACTCATTTTCCAATAAGAAAGTCACAAAATCTAGTCCAAATGAAGTAGACGTTCTTTGATGTTTACCTCTTGGATCCTCTTGATTAGATGCACTTTTTTTGTTTCTTCTTGAGGTCGTTTAGATCCTTCCCCAATCGACTCACATTCCTTTTTATATGGATATATATTTTTGAAGAATTCAATATTATCTGATTCTATAACCGTATTATTATGAATGTCGGAATTTTCTGATTTATGAACCAGAAATCGATATGCTTTATTGTTGGTTGCATATTCTATGAAAATACAATCAATGGCTTTTGGTTCTAGCTTTACCCTTTTGGGTCTATGAGCTTGCTCTTTTGTCAAACACCCCCACACTTTAAAATAATTTAAGTTAGACTATCTTCCTTTTCATTTTTCATATGGAATAGATTGTGTTTTGTTATGGGGTACTCGGTTAAGTATTCGGTCAGCCGTAAGAATGGTTTTCCCCCACAAAATTTGTGGCAAACCAGAACTTATCAACAAAATATTCATCATCTCCTTTAATGATCGATTCTTTCTTTTCGCACCCCCATTGGATTGGGATGTATAAGGGGTTGTTGTTTAATGAATAATTCCATATTCTAACATATTTCTTCAAAAGGAGATTCGTATTCGCCACCCCTCTCACTTCTTATCATTTTGATTTTCTTGTTAAGTTGTGTTCCAACTTCGCTTTTATATTACTTGAATGCATGTATTGCTTCATCTTTACTACTAAGTAAGTAAACATAGCAATAGCGAGTACAATCGTCAATAAAAGTTATAAAATACTTATTTTCACCGCGAGATGGTATTGACTTCATGTCGCAAATATCTATGTGAATTAAGTCTAAAGGATTTGAATTCTTTTCAACAGATTTATAAGGATGTTTAACATACTTAGATTCCACACATATTTGACATTTTGATTTATCGCATTCAAACTTAGGGAATACTTCCAAATTAATCATTTTTCGCAAGATTTTATAATTGACATGTCCCAACCGTGTATGCCATAAATCATTTGAATCAAGTAAGTAATAAGAAGTTGAAATGTTGTTATTCTCAACGACCATTACATTCAGTTTGAAAATGATCCCGGTGAGGTAACCTTTACCTGCAAGCATTTCGTTCTTATTTATTACAACCTTATCAGATTCAAAATAGCACTTAAACCCGTTCTTGATGAGTAGTGCAGTAGAGACTAAATTCATCCTAATTTCAGGAACATGAAGGACGTTGTTCAGAGTCACCACCTTGTAATGAATCATTTTCAGAAATATCTTGCCACATCCTTCAATCTTGGCCGTTGCATAATTTCCCATAGAAAATGTCTCTTCGGGTCCAACGGGAGCATATGTAGCAAATATTTATCTAACAGCACAAACATGGCGAGTGGCTCCAAAATCAATCCACCATTCCTTGAGATTTCTCACCAGGTTGCATTCAGAAAGCATATCACACAAGTCCTTAATATCCCCGTGCTTTTCAACCATGTTTGCTTGACTCTTCTTCTTGTCTTTCTTTGGAGCATGACAATCTGCAGATTTGTGTCCATCTCTCCTGCAGTTGTAGCAATTTCCTTTTAACTGTTTCTTGCTTGGGTTACTTTTTGGTCCAGAAGGCTTATTTCTCTTTTTATTATTTTTGTGGAGCATCCTCAATAATGTTTGCTCCCATTATTGTTGAGTTTTCATGACCCTTCTTTTCTACAGCTTTGTTGTCCTCTTCGATCCTCAACTGAACAATGAGATCTTCAAACGACATGCATCTCATTGCATTTGTGTTTCAAGTAATTTTTGAACTCCTTTCACAAAGGAGACAACTTCTCAATCAACGCTGCAACTTGGAATGCTTCATTGATGCCAAAACCTTCAATGATATTTATATTAGTAATAATAATATAATTAATACTTTCAACAAAAATATTAATTCGACTTATATCTTTAGCAAGGAGATCATAAATAATCACTTATAATTCCTGGACTTGGGTAATAACATACTTGCTATCTACCATTTTATAGAAATTTTGTGACAACAAATTTCTTCAACCCGACATCCTCAGTTTTGTATTTCTTTTCAAGCGCAATCCACAATTCTTTTAACGTATCCATATTACTATAGACATTATACAAATCTTCCTTCAATTCGCTAAGAATATAATTCTTGCATAAAAAATTAGAATGCTTCCACGCCCTAGTCACAAGGAATCATTAATTTTTCGGAGTTTCGCCAGGCAGAACAAGAACATCTTCCTTAATTAACTTATGTAGACTTAAAGTCGTCAAGTAGAAAAACATCTTCTGCTGCCACTGCTTGATATCAATTTAGGAAAAAAATTCGGGTTTTTCTGCCGGTGCAAGTGCCAATGCCGGTGTTGTTCGGCTTGTCGATGCATTGGCAGTCACCATAGGAACATGTTGGTTTCCGTTCTCAATCGTCATTTCTGTAAAAAAAAATGATACAAACAAATATTTAATATACGGTGAAGTTTTTATATCTTCAACCGAAAAAAACTGGAGTAGAAAATCACGTAGATTTTAATCTCCAATTGTCACGACCCGATTTCTAACCAAGTCGTAACCGGCATTCGGTACCTTAACTTGACCGAACGAATCATTTGGCTTTTCTATTCTGCTATATTTCTGTTGTGGAATGCATCTCATTACAAATCAATATAATTTAAAATAAATTATTTTCTGAAACTTCAAATGAAATAATATTCTGAAAAGAAATTCATTATATTATCTTAAATACATTGAAAAACCAATGTAATACAAAGTGGACACCCATGACTCTATCTATAAAGCCTCTAAGAAATACTGAATAATAAGATAAAATTCTGGAATCAGCGAACTCCATGAACTAAAATGGAACTCACCAAATTTTCTAGTAATGGGAGGAGAATATCCTAGCTCGTAGCCTTCTTACCCGCAAAATATATGCCTATATTGACATAAGTCAATGTAGGTTCCCATGAAAAGAACATTTATACACCACAAACGATACTCAGTAAGTAAAGTAATCCTCCCACTAAAGCTGGAACGAGACTCTGAAAGAAGTATATATGCATGATAAAAGAAAATTCTAAAAGCTTATGATAAAGAATTGAAACAGACAACTCATATACCTATTGTAAAATTCTTCTTGATGTCATTCATGAAATTCTATTTCTTTTCTGAAAAAATATATATAATTCAAATTGATAAATATATAAACTTTCTCGAAACATTTCTTGTAAATTTTCTAAAGTATTTTCTTTTTCTTTTCTTTTCTTTTCTTTTCTTTTATGCGGAGTTCCATTGATTCTAACATTCTTTCAGATTCTGATTCTGAAAATGTCACCATATGATTGGTATGATGGACAATCCAGCCCGATCGCCGGGACCCCATTCCTGTGGTGCTTCACAGTTCAAGGTTCTAGCATGCCTGCGTTATTGTGCCTTACCAGGGCATTTCTATCATAGTGCCCGAACCAACGTTACACTAATCTCCTACTATGGCATGAGTAATTTCGGGGTAACATAAACTACTAAAGGCTATGAACCCTTCTCGGAGATCTAAGAAAACTCTCAAAATATTCTTCTGAGTAATTCTTGCATCACAAAATTTAAAATAATGATATATCTTCACAGTTCTCATCAAAACAGTTTCATAAAATCATTTAAAAGAAAATTTCATTGTCTATACATTAAAGAAATATATGCAAGTCAGAATGCATGAGACATGATTTATGGTACAATAGACTATTATTGAGTTAATAACCTTGATAATCATCTAAGATATTTTCTACAATTCTAATGGATAATATGAGTCCACTCGTTCCATTCAAAGCCCACATTAATATCCTATACAGTTTAACAATAACTTATGGCATGGTCTTTGTGAGAAGACAATTTTAGTAAAAGCATTGTCTCTACTTACCTTGATTCCTTGCTTTTGAATACCTTCATTTGCTCCAATCCCATGGGCTCAATTCGCCAAACAAATTTATACATAGTTAATTTAAGAATCAATACTGGAAGTCCTTGATTTTGAATACCTTTATAACTTTTCACACATCTTTATGTTCAACTTAGAGCTTGAGCGAGAATATAATACTTAACAGAAAAATTTCAGGGCTTTACACCAATGGAGTAGAAAATCACTAGGATTTTAGTCTCTAAATAATAGATAATAAAGCGAAACAGAATATACGTTAAATAAAAAACGGAGTAAAAAACCACACAGGTTTTAGTCTCCAGAACAGTATATACAACACAAATACATAATATAAATTAACTTCCTTAAACTTGTTAGTAATTTGTATTTGTAAAGTAATTCTGGAAATAAAATAACGTAAAAACAGAGATGTAGAAGAATCAGACATTAATTCAAGCCCACTGAATTCACATTATTTCCTTAAGGAACTTAATCCCCTCCTAGTACCCGAGGTTATAGATTATTTTTTCCCAGGATAGAACAGATTACACACTTGTGTAGCGGTACTTCAAACCCCAATATTTCATCGAGCACAAATGGCAACAACAATCACACTTACTTTGTTTATTTTGTAAGAAAATAATGCAGGAAGGAAGAAGAGATTTCAGAATTTTCGTAAGGAAAATCTGAGGGGATGGCCTGGTATTTATAGCCACGAAGAGGTGCAACTCTTCAAGATGAATGTTCACGTAAAACAGTTATTACGTAAATAGCTATTTACGCAAAACAAAACGGGAAACTCAAACCGGAGGAAATTCAAATTACTGTTACGTAAACGGTTGATTTAGATTAAAAAATATTAATTTAATTTAACTATTTAATAAATAAATTTGATCCAAAAAATTAATCAATCAATCAGACCGAATCCGATCAACAACGACGTGAGGTTTGACTTCTTCTCAACTCTTTAAGAGCTAGAAGAAGTGTAATTATATATATACTCAACAAATGAGTTTCCCTCCTCCAATACGGGACAATATTCCTTTGTAAATGATGAAATATTAAAATTTTATTTTACCCTCCATTTCCCATTCACCTCAATTTTGAACAAAAAAAATCCAACAAATAGCTCTATCCCAACTATCCCAGCTGTAAAAGTATTAGTATTAGTTATGGCCAATCTTGTCGCCCCGCGATTTTATTCCCTTTGATTTTTAACCCCAAAGGGACCTCAATGGTTGAATTCATGAAATCGCGTTACATGACCCCTAATTTTTCTCTCGTATTCTGTCGTGTAATTTGCCTAAGGAAAGCTTCACAAAAAACTTCTTTTTGAGTTTAACCGCCAATAGTTGTTGGCAATTGAGTATAAATGTGTTCGGTCAATGTCAGAAAATCAATTTATGTTTGACCAATATTTATAAAAAGCGTTTTGTGTGTCAAACTAGGAAACACGACATTTAAATTTGTTTTAGTAATTAGTACTATTTAAAATGTAATAATTAAAAATATATATTATAAACTTCTTTAATTGACTTTTAAATTTTATTTAATTAAAATATAATTTGAGGAGACTAATCGTTGTTGAAGTTGAATTATATACCCAACATCTTTCCCGTGTTTTGTCGATATTAGATTCGCTTAGGGTGTCACATACCTCCCTCTTAAGAACCTATCGTCCTCGCCAAAATTTGCTCCACTATCGTTCAATGTTGCACGGGGCGTGACTCTAATACCATATGTAACAGCCCAGCTCACTCGAGTCTCGTGGTTTTAGCAAAGTCACTTTAATTGACTTAGTTAATTTTTTGACATAATAATATTTATTTGCCTTAAATTACTATTGACTTGCCTACTTGAATATTTTAAACCGTGATTAATTATTTTGAGAGCGCGTCTGCTTACAATGTCTTTCTTTGCTTACATATGTTAAACTAAGCAACCTAGCCAAAACACGATTTGTTATTAAAGGGTCAAGGAGTGTGGCTACACACATGATCTTTCTTTGCTAATTAATATTAATTATGGGTGTTTAATGGGCGGGTTGGGACGGGCTGGACACAAAAAAAAAAAATAGTCCGTCCGTTTAACGTTGCGGGCTATACTTTTTCGGATTTTTTTTTTGTCCGTCCGGGTTCGGGCTTAGCGGGCTGTTAGTGGGCTGTTAGCGGGCCGTGGAATTTTATTTTATTTTTTTAAAGTAAATTTTATTTTTCTTATTCAATGTTATTGATACTTAAGTATTTGAAAACTTTTAAGGCTTAGAATTAAACTTTAAAGTTTAAAGTTTTAAATTTTAAATTTAAATTTTATAATTTTAAAATTGAAATTTGAAAGTAATTGGTTACAAAAAATTATTTAATAAAATCAATAGGCAATATGTAAGGATCAAGCTCCGAAGACTTTCATTTGATATTTTTATTGAATAATATATAATACTTCAAATTAAGTTGCAAGTTCTTTTTTGATTTTGTTATTTTTGAACTTGCAAATTAAAAGTTTACAATAATTATAAAAAAACAAATAGTACATACATCACATGCTTTGCATTATTTTTGTAAGTTCATCCATGTCAACATGAGGTTCTTGGTTTCCGGCATTGGTTGAATCAGCACCATAAACCATTATATCTCCAATTTCTTGGTCCTTCGCTTCATCTATCTCGTCACGCCCTTGATTTCGTCGTTATGATCTTATCCAATCTCTGAAACACACTAGAATTTCCAAAGCGTTGCTACCCAATGAATGGCGGGTATCTCCTAGTTGCTGCCTTGCTTGGCTAAATGCGCTCTCTGATGCGACTGTTGAAATAGGCACATTTAGCACGTCTCGAGCCATGGCCGAAAGAATAGAAAATTTATTTGAGTTGCTCCTCCACCAACCCAGTGGTAGAAATTCCTTTGTGTGGGACTCTGCTGACTTTTGCAAGTAGAATTGAAGCTCATCAGTATTCCTGCTACTGGTTTGTTGATGCTCCCCTAGTGTAGACCAAATCAAATAATCTTCAACACCATCATTATCATCCAAAGCACTGGTCCTAGATGTTGAAACTGAACTTGAAGGAATATTTGAATCTACAGCAGAAGAAGCATCAACAATATTAGTATAATAATTATATAATATTTCTAAATGTTTGTGTAGATCAAAAATACAAGTGTCAATATCAGGAGTTTCAGTTGGTTCATTAATTTTTATTTTTTTTAATAAAAAAGCATTAATAAACGGGCTGAACTCGTTAACAACCCGTTAACGAGTTAACGGGCTGAACTGGGTTGTAGCCCGTTAACAACCCGTTAACGAGTTAACTGGATTAGCGGGTTTCGGTGCACCTGTATCAAAAAACTGTTCGTTTGAAACCCGCTCCCCCCCAACCCGTCCCAGCCCGCCCCCCACGCTACAGTACCGGGCTGAACCGGGCTGAACCGGATTGTAAACGGGTCAGCCCGACCTGATTAACAGGTATAATATTAACCAAGGATCGTAACTAAACATATGGTAAACACATCCTAAACGCACCTAAAATTGCTTAGTGCTCAATTAATTTGATTAATATTTTCAGACCATATGTTAAGTGGACCGATTGATTCGAACTTTCCCGTAGCCTCTACGTTAGATCATCAACATGTAAAGAATAATAACTAAAGAAAATACTATAAAGCACATAGAAATCGCGAACTACAGACATTGTATCAAGTAACAAAACGAATGAACCAAAAGAAGAGCATAAGCCATTTTAAGATCTCATTGATTTGGTTTTTATACAACCGTTTTTGGTTGGAAACTCCAATTGGTGTTGAGAGAATTTGGATAGGTCTATATAGTTGAATTGAACTTATGTGCAAAGTTTGAAAGTAATCCGAAGTGTCTAAGTTTAATTAGGACATTGTTTTGAAAGAATAAAAATTTAAGAACTTAAGAGAAATTTTGTTCGGTTTGACACTCAATTCCTTGTTGTGATATTCCTGTGGGTGGTTTGAGACTTTGAAAATATTTATATGAGATATTTGGACTTGTAAGAATGGTGGGATGGAGTCCCGAGAGCCTCGAGTGATTTCCGGCGCATTTGGAGCAAGTTCCGAAAGAATTCAGTTGCTGAAACAGGATTTTTCTGCAGATAGCCTGACTTCAAAAGATCATTTCTCCCAATTTATAAAGGAATTTAGGATGAGGTTTTAGTGAAATTCAATATTTTTTAGTCTAGTTTCTCGTAGTTCAAACCGTTCGTCATTCCGACTTTTGTACATGGAGTTATGACTACTTCACCAGTAGGGGGTCAACTTCTGAAACCGAACATTCAAACTTAGAACTCAATAGCCACTATACTTATGGCAAACAAATTTTGTTTTGATATTAGTTCATTAAAAATATTTGTTCACCCCATTTAAACAACGGAAAAGGGTCAAATATATTCATGTACTGTAACGACTTGACCGATCGTTTTGAAAGTATTAGCCCCGAACCCCTAATTATTGCTCCCTTTATTTCATTTCGTGGTTACGTAACAACTGAGAGGATTTGTTTTGGGTTTCGGAGTGAAGTGAGACACATACTTGCTGAATTGGAAGTTTAAGTTCTAAGTATTGACCGTAGTTTGAATTATGTGAAGCCGACTCTGGAATGGAGTTTCGATGATTCCAATAGCTCCGTAGGGTAATTTTGGTTTTACGAGCGTGTTCAGATGTTGAATTGGAGGTCCGAAGGTTATTTTAGCGCCAAATGGCGAAAGTTGGAAAGTTGTATGATATTTGAAAATTTGGACCGGGAGTGAACTTTTTGATATTGGGGTCAGATTCCGATTCCGGAAGTTGGAGTAAGTCCGTAATGTAAATTATGACTTGTGTGCAAAATTTGAGGTCAATCGGATTTGATTTGATAGGCTCCGGCATCAGATGTAGAAGTTTGAAGTTTTAAAGTTCATTAGGCTTGAATCGATGTGCAATTTGTATTTTTAGCGTTGTTTTAGACGATTTAGAGACTCGACTAAGTTCGTATGATGTTTTAGTACTTGTTGGTGTATTTGGTTGAGGTCCCGGGGGCCTCGGGCAGTTTTCGTATGGTTAACAGACCAATTTGGACTTGTGAGAATGGCTGAAGTGCACTAGTTCTGTTGTAATCGCACCTGCGCAAGATTGACCGTAGGTGCGAGCTCGCAGAAGCGGGCATTTAGGCGCAGATGCGGAGTAGGAGGAAATGGTATGTGGTCGCAGGTGCGGTGTGAAGGCCGCAGAAGCAGAGTCGCTTCTGCGGAAGAGTGATCGCAAAAACGGACGAGTGCTTGGGAGGCATGTCCGCAGAAGCGGACAAGTTTGCGCAGATGCGCACCTGCATAAGCGGGATTTGAACCGCAAAAGCGGAATTTGGCAAGGAAGCTGGGACCGCAGAAGCTGCTGGGAGGGCCGCAGGAGCGGATGGAAAGACCGAAGGAGTGAGGGAAACCGTGGAAGAGGGTATGTTATCATTTCTGCGACGCCGCAGATGCGGCTACGTTTCCGCAGAAGCGCTGGACAGAACACTTAAATACAAGGGTTCACGATTTTGCTTCATTTTAAACATTTTGAGCTCGGGTCTTGGCGATTTTTGAGATTATTTTCGAGGGATTTCTTGAGGTAAGTCTCTTGTGCTCATTTTTTTTCTAATAATCTTTTTTCCCCATTGATGTTCCCACCTAGTTTATGTGTATTTAAGGTGGAATTTTGGAGTTTGAGGCTAGAGATTTGGAGAGTTTAACTTGGGGATTTGAGTGGCGACTTGGTGTCGGATTTTGATAATTTTGGTATGGGTGAACTCGATATCGAATGGGTGTTCGTATTTTGTGACTTTTATCCGATTCTGAGACGTGGGCCCGGGTCGACTTTTTGGGACGATTTTTCGATTCTTTGCCAAAGTCATAGTTTCATTATTTAAATTAGTTTCTTGTCGAAAAGTCGTGGGAAAGACATTCTTATCGACCGATTGAGCAAGATTTGAGGTAAGTGACTTGTCTAACCTTGTGTGGGGGAAATCCCCTTAGAATTTGGTATTGTTGTAACAATTTGTGATATGTGAGCGCCGTGTACGCGAGGTGACGGGTGCGTACATATGCTAATTGTGAAAATTCTGGTTCTTACTGAGTAGATTTCTTTTAAATTCCTTAACTGAGTTGCCTTAGTATGTGTAGTTGTCATGTTAGCCTAGTATCGCATGTCTACATGTCTTAACCTTTACTTGAAATTCGTGCAACATGCTTATTCCATAATTTAATTGTAGGATTCTTTGCCGTAAATTCGTTGTTCCATAATTTATGAGTTGCATATTTACTTTTGTGACTACGGGGCGATACCTCGGGAGATCCCCGTATTATGCATATTTACTTTAGGGACTACGAGGCGATACCTCGGGAGATCCCCCTGTTACATATTTACTTTTGGGACTACGAGGCGGTATCTCGAAAGATTTCCCTGTTGCGCATTTACATTAGGGGTTACGAGGTGATACCTCGGGAGCGCCCTTGTTGTTCACCTCTATTTGTCGTGTTGTTACCTTTATGTAATTTCTTGTTGTTCATTTCTCAATCATTTCATTGTATTATTATATTTTGTGCCTCGTTTCCTTTTGTTCGAGTAGGGCCTTGACCTGACCTCGTCACTACTCTACCGAGGTTAGGCTTGGCACTTACTGGGTACCATTGTAGTGTACTCATATTACTCTTCTGCACATCTTTTTGTACAGATCCAGGTTCTTCCTACCAGACTAGATACCAGTGAGCTGGACCATATGTGGAGACTTAAAAGTATATTTGCCAGCATCCGCAGACCTCGGAGTCCCTCTCTATTCTTATTATGTTGTTTCCCTTGTTCTCTTTAGACTTTGATGTATAAAGACACTTAGTATTTTCTCTTAGAAACTTGCGACTTATTTCTGTCGGGTTTTGGGAGTTGTAATTATTTAAATCGTAGTTTCTATTTATATATCATGTGTTGCATTTTGAGTTCATTTTATTATTCAGTTATTCCATAAATTATTAGGCTTACTTAGCCTTAGAGACTATGTGTCATCACGACATCCTATAGAGGGAAATTGGAGTCGTGATAAGTTGGTATCAGAGCTCTAAGTTCATAGGTGTAATGAGTCACAAACATGTTCATAAGTGTTATAAGTTGGTATCAGAGCTCTAGATCGGTACAAAGACGTTTGTACTTAAGTTCGGGAGGCTATGTAACTGTTAGGAAAAACTTCACTTCCTTGAATCTTTATCGTGCGAGATTTGGAACCCGGATTCTAAATTTTTGTCTTTCTATTCTCTCAGATATGGTGAGGACACGTACAACTGGATCAAATGACCATACACCCACGCCCCATGCTAGAGCCGCAGGAGGCTGGGGCCGGTGTCGAGGTAAAGGCTGAGGACGTCCACGTGGTGCAGCCAGAGCACCCACACTAGCTGCTGTAGAGGAGCCACTAGTAGCTCCAGTTGGAGGACATGCACCTGAGACGCCTGTTACTGCACCAGTCCTCCAGGAGACTCTAGCCTAGTTTCTGAGCATGTTCAACACCTTGGCTGAGGCAGGCTTAATACCAGTTGCTCCTGCCATATCTCAGGCCGGGGGAGGAGCACAGACTCCGTCGTCGGTACCCCAGAGCAGCGGGTTTAGGTCGACCAGGTTCCAGAGATCGTACCGATGCAGCTGGTAGCTCCAGTTCAGCCCGAG
This sequence comes from Nicotiana tabacum, assembly GCF_000715075.1. Lineage (NCBI taxonomy): Eukaryota > Viridiplantae > Streptophyta > Magnoliopsida > Solanales > Solanaceae > Nicotiana > Nicotiana tabacum. Next base: position 17,609,880 of record NC_134088.1, on the reverse strand, counting down.
GTTAGGGCAGCAATTTCTGAGGCGTAGCAGCTCATGCTCGAGAGGTACAAGAAGTACCACCCTCCTACTTTTAGTGGCTTGACATCAGAGGATGCCAAGGGTTTTCTTGAGGAGTGCCATTGTATCCTCTGTACTATGGGTGTTGCGGAGACTAGTGGGTTTCTTTCACTACGTTCCAACTTAGAGGAGCGACCAATAAGTGGTGGCGCACATATGAGTTGGATAGTCCTGCTGAGGCAGCTTCACTTACTTGGACTCAGTTCTCAGATATGTTCTTGAGGGAGTATGTTCCCCAGAGTCTCATAGATGCGTGTCGCGCAAAGTTTGAGCAGTAGCCCCAGGGTTCTATGACCATGTTAGAGTATGCGGTCCGATTCAGTGATTTGGCCAGGCATGCACCAGCCTTGGTTGCTACTGTTCGAGAGCGGGTTCGTCGATTTATTGAGGGGTTCAACCCAGTATCAGATTTAGCATGGCCCGAGAGTTGGAGATGGATATTGCGTACCAGCAGGTAGTGTGGATTGCTAGGAGGTTGGAGGGTATGCTGACTCGGGAGAGAGAGGAGAGAGAGGCCAAGAGGTCTCGAGAGTCTAGCACTTATAGTGGTACTCGTGCCCCAGCTACAACTCGTCAGGGCAGGGGTTATATGGGTCGCCCCATCCATTCAACACTTTCAGCCGCCAACGGTGCTCCGGCCACTCCTAGGCCCCAGGATCCCTATTATGCACCGCCAGTGTCTAGTATGCCTCTTGTACGGGGTGCTTTCAGTGGTTAGTCCAGTCGATCAGGTCCGAGCCAATCGCAGTAGCCACGTCCTCCGAGAGCTTATTTTGAGCGTGGTGACACTCGTCATGTGGTGAGGGATTTCCCTAGACTCAGGAGGGGTGCACTTCCACAGATTGCTCAGGCACCGCGTGCTCCACCAGGTCCTCAGGCTATGATTACAACACCAACTACCACTCCACCTGCACCGCCAGCTAGAGGTGGAGGTTGAGTAGGTAGAGGTCGCCCTAGAGGGGGAGGCCAAGCCAGATATTATGCCCTTCATGCTAGGACGGAGGCAGTTGCATCATATTCTATCATCATAGGTATTGTTCCGGTCTGTCATAGAGATGCATCTGTCTTATTTGGTCCAGTCTCCACTTATTCCTATATTTCATCTTATTTTGCTCTGTATTTGGGTGTATCCCGTGATTTCTGAGTTCACTTGTCTATATATCTACACCCGTGGGTGATTCTATTGTTGTTGACCGTGTGTATCGATTGTGTTTGATTGTTCTTAGTGGTTTTGAGACCAGAGCCAATTTATTATTACTCAGTATTGTGGATTTCGATGTTATTTTAGGCATGGACTGGTTGTCTCCCTATCACGCTATCCTTGATTGTCATTCTAAGACGGTGACGTTGGCTACGCCAGGTCTACCGCGGCTAGAGTGGAAAGGTACCTTAGATCATATTCGTAGCAGAGTTGTCTCATTTATTAAGGCTTAGCTAATGGTTGAGAAGAGGTGTGATGCGTATCTTGCCTATGTGAGGGATCTTAGTGTTGACACTCCTATTGTCGAGTCTACTTCAGTAGTGAGGGACTATTCAGATGTATTCCCGGCGGATCTTCCGGGCATGCCACCCCACAGGGATATTGACTTTGGTATTGATTTTTTACCGGTCACTCAGCCTATTTCTATTCCACCTTATCGTATGGCCCCAACAGAGTTGAAAGAATTAAAGGAACAGTTACACGAGTTGCTCGATAAGGGCTTCATTCGGCCTAGTGTGTCGTCTTGGGGTGCTCCTGTCTTGTTTGTAAAGAAGAGGAATGGTTCTATGTGAATGTTAATTGATTATCGCCAGTTGAACAAGGTTACAGTGAAGAACAGGTGTCCATTGCCACGTATTGATGACCTATTTGATCAGCTTCAGGGTGTCAGAGTGTTCTCTAAGATCGACTTGCGTTCCGGATATCATCAGTTGAAGATTCGAGAGCCAGATATCCCGAAGTCTATTTTCAGGACTTGGTATAGTCATTACGAGCTCCTCGTGATGTCTTTTGGGCGGACCAACGCCCCACCAACATTCATACACTTGATGAAGAGTGTATTTCAGCCCTATCTTGACTCTTTCATTATTGTATTTATTGACGACATTCTAGTGTACTCCCAAAGTCGGGAGGATCATGAGTAGCACCTGAGGACTGTGCTTCAGACCTTGAGAGAAAAGAAGTTATATGCAAAATTTTCAAAGTGTGAATTCTGGCTAGATTCAGTGGCAGTTTTGGATCATGTGGTATCGAGTGAGGGGATCAAGGTAGATCCGAAGAAGATTGAAGCAGTGCAGAGTTGGACCATACCGTCCTCAGCTACGGAGATCCAGAGTTTTCTTGACTTGGCGGGGTATTACTGTCGATTTGTAGAGGGTTTTTCGTCTGTTGCAACACCTATGACCAGGTTCACCCAGAAGGGTGCTCCGTTCAGGTAGACCAAGGATTGTGAAAAGGGCTTTCAAAAGCTCAAGACTGCTTTGACTACAGGCCCAGTATTAGTGTTGCCTACTGGATTGGGGTCCTATACGGTGTATTGTGATGCATCGTGCATTGGTCTCGGCGCGGTGTTGATGCATGACCGTAGGGTGATTGCCTACACGTCTAGACAGTTGAATGTGCATTAGAAGAACTATCCTGTCCACGACCTCGAGTTAGCAGCTATTGTTCATGCCTTGAAGATGTGGCGGCACTATTTGTATGGTGTCCCTTGTGAGGTTTTCACCGATCACCAGAGTCTACAACATCTGTTTAAATAGAAGGATCTAAAAACGGAGATGGTTGGAGCTGCTTAAGGATTATGACATCACCATCCTCTATCATTCTGGGAAGGCCAATGTGGTGGCCGATGCCTTTAGTTGCAAGGCAGAGAGTTTGGGTAGTTTAGCATATCTACCAGTAGTAGAGAGGCCTTTAGCCTTGGATGTTCAGGCCTTAGCCAACCAGTTTGTTAGATTGGATGTTTCCGAGTCGATCCGAGCCAAGTTTTGGCTTGTGTGGTTTCTCAGCCATCTCTTTATGATCGTATCAGAGAGCGTCAATATGATGACCCCCATCTGCTTGTCCTTAAGGACACTATTCAGCATGGCGATGCCAAGGAAGTCACTATTGGGGATGGCGGTGTATTACAGATGCAGGGCAGGCTATGTGTGAGTAATGTAGATGGTTTGTGTGAGTTGATTCTCTAGGAGGCTCACAGTTTGCGATACTCCATTCATCCAGGTGTCGTGAAAATGTATTAGGATTTGAGGTAGCACTATTAGTGGAGGCGGATGAAGAAGGACATAGTGGAATATGTAGCTCGTTGCTTAAATTATTAGCAGGTGAGGTATGAGCATCAACGACTGGGTGGATTGCTTCAGAAGCTAGAGATTCCGGAGTGGAAATGGGAGCGGATCGCTATGGATTTCGTTGTTGGGCTCCCACGGGCTCAGAGGAAGTTTGATGCAGTTTGGGTGATTGTGGATAGATTGACCAAGTCAACTCATTTCATTCCCGTGGTTACTACTCACTCTTTGGAGCAGCTGGCTCAGGTTTACATTCGCGATATTGTCAGGCTTCATGATATACCAGTATCTATCATCTCTGACCAGGGTACGCAGTTTACATCGCGGTTCTGGAGAGCTGTACAATGTGAGTTGGGTACTCGGGTGGAGTATAGTACAACATTTCACCCCCAGACGGACGGATAGTCCGAGCGCACTATTCAGATATTTAAGGATATGCTTTATGCGTGTGTGATGGGTTTTTGGGGTGCTTGGGATCAGTTCTTGCCACTGGCGGAGTTTGACTACAACAGCAGTTATCAAGAGAGCATTCAGATGGCCCTGTATAAGGCTTTTTATGGTAGACGGTGTCGGTCTCCAGTGGGTTGGTTCGAGTCGGGCGAGGCTAGGCTACTGGGTACAGACTTGGTTCAGGATGCTTTGGAAAATGTTAAATTGATTCAGGATCCAGTCCATGCAGAAGATTTATGCGGATCGGAAGGTTCGCGACATTGCATCCATGGTTGGAGAGCGGGTCTTGCTCCGGGTTTCACCCATGAAGGGTGTTATGAGGTTTGGAAAGAATGGCAAGTTGAGCCCTAGGTATATCGAGCCTTTTGAGATTCTTCAGAGGGTTAGAGGGGTGGCTTACATACTTGCACTACCACCTAGTATCTCTACAGTTCATCCAGTATTCCATGTTTCCATGCTCCCGAAGTATCATGGTGATCCATTTCATGTGTTAGACTTCAGCTCAGTCCAGTTGGACAAGGATCTACCTTATGTTGAGGAGCCGGTGGCCATTTTGGATAGGCATGTTTGAAAGTTGAGGTCAAAGAACATTGCTTCTATGAAGGTTCAGTGGAGGGGACATCCGGTCGAGGAGGCGACTTGGTAGACCGAGCATGATATGCGCAACCATTATACTCATCTTTTCACCACTACAGGTATGTCTCTATGCTCGTTCGAGGACGAACGTTTGTTTTAAGAGGGGGAGGATGTAACGACCCGACCGGTCATTTTGAGAGTATTAGCCCCGAACCCCTAATTATTGCTCCCTTTATTTTATTTTGTGGTTACGTAACTGCCGGGAGGATTAGTTTTTGGTTTCGGAGTGAAATGAGACACATAGTCACTGAATTGGAAGTTTAACATCTAAATATTGATCGTAGTTTGAATTGTGTGAATACGACTACGGAATGGGGTTTTGACGGTTCCAATAGCTTCGTAAGGTGATTTTGGTCATAGGAGCGTGTTCGGATGTTGAATTTGAGGTCCGTAGGTCATTTTAGCGTCAAATGGCGAAAGTTAAAAAGTTGGACCGAGAGTGGACTTTTTGATATAAGGGTAGGATTTCGATTCCGAAAGTTGGAGTAGGTCCGTAATATAAATTATGACTTGTGTGCAAAATTTGAGGTCAATCGGACTTGATTTGATAGTTTCCAGCATCGGATGTAGAAGTTTGAAGTTTTAAAGTTCATTAGGCATGAATCGATGTGTCGTTCATATTTTTAGCGTTGTTTGAGGTGATTTAGAGACTCGACTAAGTTCGTATGATGTATTAGGACTTGTCGGTGTATTTGGTTGAGATCCCGGGGGCCTCAGGTGATTTTCAGATGGTTAACAGATCAATTTGGACTTGTGAGAATGGCTGAAGTGCACCAGTTCTGTTGTAATCGCACCTGCACAAGATTGACCGTAGGTGCGAGCTCGTAGAAGCGAGCATTTAGGCGCAGATGCGGAGCTGGAGGAAATGTCCTGTGGTCGCAGGTACGGTGTGAAGGCCGCAGAAGCGGAGTCGCTTCTGTGGAAGAGTGATTGCAGAAGCGGACGAGTGATTGGGAGGCGCGTCCGCAGAAACTGACGAGTTTGCGCAGATGCGCACCCGCAGAAGCGGTCTTTGAACCGCAGAAGAAAATTTTTGCAAGGAAGTTAGGACCGTAGAAGCAGTTGGGAGGCCCGCAGAAGCGAGTCCGCAGGAGTGGATGAAGAGATCGCAGGAGCGAGGGAAGCCACGGAAGCGGGTATGTTGTCACTTCTATGACGCCGCAGATGCGGCTAACTTTTCGCAGAAGCGAAGGTGCGGGACAGAACACTTAAATACAAGGTTTCGCGATTTTTCTTCATTTTAAACATTTTGAGCTCGGGTCTTGGAGATTTTTGAAAGCATTTTCGAGGGATTTATTGAGGTAAGTCTCTTGTACTCATTTTTTTAATCAATAATTTTGTTTCCCCATTGATGTTCCCACCTAGTTTGTGTGTATTTAAGGTGGAATTTTGGAGAGTTTAACTTGGAGATTTGAGTGGCAACTTGGTGTAGGATTTTGGTAATTTTGGTATGGGTGAACTTGATATCGAATGGGTATTCGTATTTTGTGACTTTTACTCGATTCCGAGACGTGGGCTCGGGTCGACTTTTTGGGTTAATTTTTGATTCTTTACTAAAGTCGTAGTTTCATTATTTAAATTAGTTTCTTGTAGTTGTATTTATAGTATGTAATTGCTTTTGGCTAGATTTGGGACATTCAGGGTCGAAAAGTCGAGGAAAAGGCATTCTTATCGACTAGTTGAGTGAGATTCGAGGTAAGTGACTTGTCTAACCTTATGTGGGGGGAAATCCCCTTAGAATTTTGTATTGGTGTAACAATTTGTGATATGTGAGCGCCGTGTATGCGAGGTGACGAGTGCGTACACGGGCTAATTGTGAAAAATCTGGTTCTTGTTGAGTAGATTTCTTTTAAATTCCTTAACTGAGTTGCTTTAGCATGTGTAGCTGTTATGTTAGCCTAGTATCGCATGTCTACGTGTCTTAACCTTTACTTGAAATTCGTGCAACATGCTTAGCTGAATTTCATGTTTCCTTGATTATTATATTCAGTCTTTAATTGTAGGATTCTTTTCCGTAAATTCGTTATTCCATAATTTATGAGTTGCATATTTACTTTTAGGACTACGAGGCGGTAACTCGGGAGATCCTCCTTTTGTGCATATTTACTTTTGGGACTACGAGGCGGTACCTCGGGAGATCCCCATGTTACATATTTACTTTTAGGACTACGAGGCGGTACCTCAGGAGATCCCCCTGTTGCGCATTTATATTTGGGATTACGAGGCGATACCTCAGGAGTGCCCTTGTTGTTTAACTCTATTTGTTGTACTGTTACCTTTATGTAATTTCTTGTTGTTCATTTCTCAGTCATTTCATTGTATTATTATATTTTCTGCCTCATTTCCTTTTATTCCAATAGGGCCCTGTCCTGACCTTATCACTACTCTACCGAGGTTAGCCTTGGCACTTATTGGGTACCATTGTGGTGTACTCATACTATACTTTTGCACATCCTGTTGTGCAGATCCAGGTTCTTCCTTCCAGACCAGATACCAGTGAGCTGGACCATACGTGGAGACTTTCAGGTATATCTGTCAGCGTCTGCAGACCTCGGAGCCCCCCTCTATCCTTATTTTGTTGTTTCCCTTATTCTCTTTAGACTTTGATGTATAGAGACACTTAGTATTTTCTCTTAGAAGCTTGTGACTTATTTCTACCGGGTTTTGGGAGTTGTAATTATTTAAATCGCAGTTTCTATTTATATATCATGTGTTGCATTTTGAGTTTAGTTTATTATTCAGTTATTCCGCAAATTGTTAGGCTTACCTAGTCTTAGAGACTAGGTGCCATCACGACATCCTACGGAGAAAAATTGGGGTCGTGACATGTACTATCAAATATTGTTTAAATATATCCTCCGTTTCACTATCAGTCCATTTAACACCCTACCGTTATACTATGAAACATATTTACCCTTAATTTAGATGGAGCGTCACATGGCAGCTCAGGAACGAATGACCCACCCCCAATTTTAAATACCCGGCCGTTGTTTTTAACCTATTACCATCTTCTTGTTTCTATCATCTTCTTCATCTCACAAACTCTCTTTTACTTTATACCCAATGTAATTTTCATTCTTCAACTAGTATTAGTACCCGCGCGATGCGCGATCGATATTAAAAGAAATGTATTCAAAGTAAGTAATATGTAAAATCACTATTGAGTTTTAAAGCTCAAGTATTTATCTGCTTGCATTGTGTTTAATTGATCCAGTTTCTCATATCAAAATTTTAATACTTAAAGTTAACAAAAACATATTAGCTTTACCCCTATAGCATTTTAATGATATGAAAACACAAAATAAAAATATGAAATTTGTGATACAAATAATATGAATTGATCAATTAAAAATACATAATAATATGATAAAAAATAGATTCAGTGATTCCTCAAACGAATTTGCAAAATTTATTTATACACTACATTTATAGGTTCATTCATTATTTGTGTAATGACTCGACTGGTCTTTTTGAATGTTGTAGCCCCGTTCCCCCATTTACTACTCATTTTACGCTTATTAGTTGTTATGTGACTTGCCATGGTAGTTGGTTCGGTTTAGGGATGGTTCAGATTGAGTTAAGATACTTAGTCTCAAGGTTAGAAGCTTAAGTTGAAAAGGTTGATCGGATGTTGACTTATGTGTAAATGGCCACGAAATGGGGTTTTGATGGCCCTGATAGCTCTGTTGGATGATTTTGGATTTAGGAGTATGTCCGGATAGTGATTTGGTGGTCCGTCGTTGATTTAGGCTTGAAATGGCAAAAGCTGGAAAATTAGAAGTTTTGGAAATTGAGAAGTTTGACCGAGAGTTGACTTTGTGGTTACCGGGATCGGATGTTGGTTCCGGGAGTTGGAGTAGGTATGTTATGTCATTTATGACTTGTATGCAAAATTTGAGGTCAATCGAACGTGATTTGATAGGTTTCGACATTGATGGTAGAAGTTGGAATTCCTTTGTTTTCATTAGGCTTGAATTGGGGTGCGATTCGTATTTTTGATATTGTTTGATGTGATTTGAGGGCTAGAATAAGTTCGTATAGGGTTTTAGGACTTGTCGGTATATTTGGTTGAGGTCTCGGGGGCCTCGGGAATGATTCAGATGGGAATGAGGTTGAAATTTAGACTTGAGAGGAAATCTGGGATGCTGGTGTCTGGTGTCATTGCACCTACGGGGTTTTGGTCGCATGTGCGTGACCACAGAAGCGAGGGAATAGTCGCAGGTGCGGTTTGGGTGAAGCTGGGTAGTGATCGCAGATGTGAAGGGTTGTCCGCGCCTGCGAGGTCGGAGATGCTGAAAGGTGTCGCAAGTGCGAGATTGGGAAAGGAAGCCTAGGGGCGCTGGTGCGGAAGTATATCCGCAGATGCGGATGCGCGTCTGCGCATGAGAGACCGCAAATGCGGAAGTGGTTTGGAGGTCCTGGATCGCAGAAGCGATGGAAAACCCGCAGAAGCGGGACCGCATGTGTGGTCAAGTGATCTGCAGAAGCGAAAGCACTAGGCATATTATATTAATTCAAGGGTTCATGATTTTATCATTTTTGGACATTTCAAGCTCGAACTAAGGCAATATTTGAGAGGGATTTCAAGGGGTTTCTTAAGTTAAGTCATTCGCGATCACTTTTATTCAATAATATTATTTTCCCATTTAATTTCCCACCTAGTTTGGTCATTTTTTAGATGGAAATTGGGAGTTTGAGGCTAGAGATTTGGAGAGCTTAATTTGGGGATTTGAGTGGTGATTTGGTATTGGAATTTGGTAAATTTGGTATAATTAGACTCATGGTTGAATGAGCTTTTGGATTTTGTGAATGTTATTAGATTCCGAGACGTGGGCCTGAGGGTCAACTTTTGAGTTGACTTTTGATTAAGAATTTAGTATTTTCTTATGGAATTGATTCCTTTAGCTCGTGTTGATTGTATCGAATTGTTTGTGGTTAGATTCGAGGAATTCGGAGGCTGATTCGCTAGGCAAGGGCTTATTGGAGTATGGATTTGCACGGTTTGAGGTAAGTAACACTTCTAAACTTGGTTCTGATGGTATAAAACCCCGAATTACGTGTTATGTGATTGGTGTTGAGGTGACGCACATGCTAGGTGATGGGAATATGGGCGTGCACCGTAGGAATTGTGACTTGGTCAATTTCATGAAACTGTATAGTTGAATAATCTTGTCGTTACCCGTATTTTCACCATGTGTTAGAGAAGTTGAGCTACCAATCATGTTAGAAATCATGCTTAGACTACGTGTTAGTACTGTTAGGACCTACAGAGGCCGTGTTACATGTTGAATTAATTTTTTAATTTGCCATTTTTTACTCAGTCACAACTATTATTTGCATATTATATCTCAATCTCTGTTGTCCTTTAGTGATACATTATATCATCATTGTTTGGGCTGATTATCATGATTCTTTTGAGCCCGAGAGACTGGAGAGATGGATTACTGAGTGAGGCCGAGGGCCTAATTATGAGGATATTGCACGTCTTAGCATGTTTATTTGATTCATACCATGCTTGGCTTATTATAGCGCTTGGGCTAGAATTGCCCCTCCAGAGTCTGCACATCCAGAGTGAGCGCATGTACCTACTGAGTGTGAGTGCCGAGCGATTGGGAGGATTGAGTGTTTGTGAGGATGAGTGACTGTAAGGAATGAGTGACTGTAAGGATGGAGTGAATGGGAAGACTGAGTGACTGATACTCTGAGAGTATGCATATGATTTCATTACTGTTTTAATACTTCAGTTGGCATATATAATTGTCATGTAGATATCGAGATGTAGCATAACTTGTTTCAATTAAACTTGACATGATTTACCTATTTGGGCTTTAACTGTTAAACTTGAAAGCATGCCTACATTTCTGTACTGTAATCCCGTAATTGAGCTGTACATGTGAAGCTCGTCACTACTTTCAGTCTAATAGTTAGACTTGTTACTTACTGAGTTGGTTGTACTCACGCTACACCCTGTACTTTGTGTGCAAATCCAGGTGTATCCGGACACGGTGGTTGCTGATTCTCAGAATTTACTATTGTTTGGAGATATTCGAGGTAGCTGCCCTGGCGTCTGCAGACCTTGACTCTCTTCCCCTATCCCTCAGTATTATTTATTTAGTTTTTGTTTTCTTAGATAGTATTTCAGACTTGTATTGAATAGATGCTCATGTACTCAGTGACACCGTGGTTTTGGAAACTTGTGTATTGAGTTGCGACAATTTTATTGGTTTTATGAGATTTTTATTTATTTAAACCTGTTTTAGCATATCTTAAACTTGAAAGTGTTGGAATTGTCTAAGTAGTCGGCTTGCCTAGTACCATGATATACGCCATCACGACAGGTTGAGTTTTGGGTCGTGACAAGTTGGTATCAGAGCCTAGGTTACATAGGTCTCACGAGTCATGAGCAGGTTAAGTAGAGTCTTGCAGATCGATATGGAGACGTTTGTACTTATCTTTGAGAGGCTGTTGAACCCTTAGGAAACTTCACATTCTTGTATTTTCTGTTGTGCGAATTTGTTGATTATGGGAACTAAACTTCTGTTATTCTATTCTCTCACGGATGGTGAGGACATGTGCTACCGGAGCGGACGGACAACCACTAGTACCACCTGTTAGGGTCACGAGACGCCGGGGTCGCGGTAGGGGCCGTGGTAAGGGAAAAGGTGCAGTCGTACATCAGCTAGAGCAGCACCTGCAGATCCACCAATCGCTCCAACTTAGGAGCAGGTTCCTGATGTGGTTGAGCTAGTGGGGCCAGCTCAAGCACCAACTATTCCCATTGTGATTCTAGGCCTTCAAGAGGCTTTGGCTTACATATTGACTGTGTGCACTAGCCTCGCTCAGGTGGTTTCTGTTCTGACCGCGCCAGCCACCTCTTATGCCAGGTAGGTACTCAGACTCTCACCGCCCGTACTCCAGAGCAGGTGATGCAGGGACTTCAGACACCGGGGGTACTACCAGCCCAACGGGTTGCAGTTGCTCAGGCCCAAGCGCGTCATGTTATGAGTGATGATAAGCAAAAGAGACTTGAGAGATTTGGGAGACTCCAACCTCCATCATTTGGTAGGGTTGAGTCAGAGGATGCCCCGGACTTCTTGGATAGGTGCCAGCAGATTCTTCATACAACGGGTATTATGGAGACTAGTGGGGTCTCATTCACTACTTTTCAGTGTACTGGGGCTACCTTCAGATGGTGGGAGGCCTATGAGAGAAGCATGTCAGTCGGTGCTGCACCACTTTCATGGCATGAGTTCTCCGTCCTCTTCTTGGAAAAGTTTATGCCATAGATCCGTATGGAGGAGCTGCGCAGGCAGTTCGAGCAGCTACATCAGGATCGCCTGTCTGTGACCCAGTATGTGATAAGATTTTCAGAGTTGGCTCGTCATGCAGTTTGGTTGGTTCCCACTGAGAGGGAGAGGATTAGGAGGTTCATTGATGGCCTCCACTATCAGTTGTGTTTTGTTATGACTCGGGAGAGTGTATTTGGTGCTCGGTTCAATGAGGTGGTTGATATCGCTCGGTGGCTAGAGATGGTCCGTAGTCAGGAGCGTGAGGAGAGGGAGGCCAATAAGCCTCGTGGTTCAGGTGGTTTAAGCGGTGTTCCTTCTAGGGGCCAGTTCCACCACAACATGGTTCGTCCTTATAAGACCACTCAGATGGCTTGCCCAGTTCATCGTGGTACATCATCTAGCCATGGTTCATACAGTGCCTATCCGGGCCAATCATCTCTCAGTGCTTTCCCAGCTCAAAATTTGTCTCGTGCTCCATCGGTTTAGGGTTCATCTGTAGCAGGTCCTTCTAGCAGTTACTCTGGTACTCGGAGCCCGATTTAGTCCTCACCACCACTATCGGGAAGTTGCTTTGAGTGCGGGGAGTTTGGGCATATGTGGAGACAGTGTCCTCGCTGCCCGGGAGGTCCAATGCAACAAAGGAGTCAGGCCACGACTTCAGCAACAATTACTTCACCACCCACCTAGCCAGTTCGGGGTGGGGCCCAGGCAGCTAGAGGTTGCCCTAGAGGAGAGGCCGATCAGGTGGTGGTCAGGACTGATTCTATGATATTCCTGCCAGACCAGATGTTGTTGCTTTATACACAGTGATCACAAGTATTGTCTCAGTATGCCACAAGGATGCTTTTGTATTATTTGACCCTGGTTCTAGTTATTCGTATGTATCATCATATTTTGCTCGTTATCTGGATATGCCCCGTGAGTCCTTAGTTTCATCTGTTCATGTATCTCTGCCGGTGGGCGATACTATTGTTGTGAACAGTGTATACCGGTTGTGTGTGGTGACTATTGGGGGATTGGAGACCAAAGCCGATCTCTTATTGCTTAGTATGGTCAATTTCGACGTGATCTTGAGTATGGATTGGTTGTCTCCATTTCATGTTATTCTGGATTGTCACGCTAAGAACGTGACATTGGCGATGCTGGGGTTGCCAAGGATCGAGTGGAGAGGTTCTCTAGATTATGTTCCCAGCATGGTGATTACTTATTTGAAGGCCCAACGGATGGTTGGGAAGGGGTGTCTGTCTTATTTGGCCTTCGTGAGGGATGTTGGTGCTGATACTCCTACTATTGATTCTGTTCCGGTGGTGCGAGACTTTCTGGATGTGTTTCCTACAGACCTGCCGGGCATGCCGCCCGACAGGGATATTGACATTGGTCTTTATTTAGTGTCGGGCACTCAGCCTATTTCTATTCCTCCGTATCGTATGGCACCAACTGAGTTGAAGGAATTGAAAGAGAAGCTTCAGGAACTTCTTGATTAGGGGTTTATTAGGCCTAGTGTGTCGCCTTGGGGTGCACCGGTTCTGTTTGTGAAGAAGAAGGACTGTACTATACGGATGTGCATTGACTATAGGCAATTGAACAAAGTTACAATCAAGAACAAGTATCCTTTGCCACGCATTGATGATCTATTTGACCAGCTTCAAGGAGCGAAAGTGTTCTCTAAAATTGATTTGAGGTTTGGGTATCACCAGTTGAAGATTTGGGACTCGGATGACAACATTCAGGACCCGTTATGGTTACTATTTCCTTGTGATGTCTTTTGGGCTGACCAACGCCCCGACAACATTCATGCATTTGATGCACAGTATATTTCAGCCATATCTCAACTCGTTTGTCATAGTATTCATTGATGATATCCTGGTGTACTCACGTAGCCAGAAAGAACATGCCTAATATTTGAGGATTGTTCTACAGCGGCGTGGTTTCTAGTAGTGGTATATCTCGGGTTTTAGGACTTGTTGGTATATTTGGTTGAGGTCCCGGGGGCCTCGGGAATGATTCAGATGGGAATCGGGTTGAAATTTGGACTTGAGAGGAAATCTGGGCTGCTGGTGTCTGGTGTCATCACAACAGGGTTTTGGTCGCATGAGCGTGACCGCAGAAGCGAGGGAATGGCCGCAGGTTTGGTTTGGGCGAAGCTGGGCAGTGATCGCAGGTGTGAAGGGTTGTCCACACCTGCGAGGTTGCAGATACGAAAAGGTGTCGCAGGTGTGAGATTGGGAAAGGAAGCCTGGGAGCGCAGGTGCGGAAGTATATCCACAGATGCGGATGCGCATCTGCGCATGAGAGATCGCAGATGCAGAAGTGGGTTGGAGGTCCTGGATCTCATAAGCGATGGAAAATCCACAAAAGAGGGACAACAGATGCGGTCAAGTGATCCACATAAGCGAAAGCACTAGGCAGATTATATTAGTTCGAGGGTTCGTGGTTTTATCATTTTTGGACATTTCAAGCTCGGACTAAGGCGATTTGTGAGAGCGATTTTGAGGGGTTTCTTGAGGTAAGTCACTTGTGATCACTTTTATTCAATAATATTGTTTCCCCATTGAATCTCTCACCTAGTTTGTGTATTTTTGAGGTGGAAATTGGGAGTTTGAGGCTAGGAATTTGGAGAGTTTAATTTGGGGATTTGAGTGGTGATTTGGTATCGAAATTTGGTAAATTTGGTATAGTTAGACTCGTGGTTGAATGGGTTTTCGGATTTTGTGACTTTTATTGGATTCCGAGACGTGGGCACGGGGGTCGACTTTTGAGTTGACTTTTTGACTTTTGGTTAAGAATTTAGTATTTTCTTATGGAATTAATTCTTTTAGCTCGTGTTGATTGTATTGAATTGTTTGTGGCTAGATTCGAGGCATTTGGAGGCTGATTCGCGAGACAAGGGCTTATTGGAGTAGGGATTTGCACGATTTGATATAAGTAATACTTCTAAACTTGGTTTTGAGGGTATGAAACCCCGAATTACGTGTTATGTGATTGGTGTTGAGGTGACGCGCATGATAAGTGACGAGCGTGTGGGCATGCACCGTAGGAGTTATGACTTGGTCAATTCCATGGAATTGTATAGCTGAATAATCTTGTTGTTACCCGTATTTTCACCATGTGTTAGAGAAGTTGAGCTGCCAATCATGTTAGAAATCATGCTTAGGCTATGTGTTGGTACTGTTGGAACCCACAAAAGTTGTGTTACATGTTGAATTATTTGTTTAATTTGCCATTTTGTACCCAGTCACAACTATTATTTGCATATTATATCTCAATCTCTGTTGTCCTTTAGTGATACATTATATCATCATTGTTTGGGCTGATTATCATGATTCTTTTGAGCCTGAGAGACTGGAGAGATGGATGACTGAGTGAGGTCGAGGGCCTGATTGTGAGGATATTTATGGGATTGGGTTGCACGCCTCAGCATGTTTATTTGATTCATGCCATGCTTGGCTTATTATAGCGCTTGGAATGGAATTGCCCCTCCGGAGTCTGCACATCCATAGTGAGTGCATGTACCCACTGAGTGCGAGTGCCGAGTGATTGGGAGGATTGAGTGGTTGTGAGGGTGGAGTGACTGTGAGGAATAAGTGACTGTGAGGATGGAGTGAATGGGAGGACTGAGTGACTGATACTCTGAGAGTATGCATATGATTTCATTACTGTTTTAATACTTCAGTTGGCATATATAATTGTCATGTAGATACCGAGATGTACCATATCTTGTTTCAATTGAACTTGACATGATTTACATGTTTGGGATTTAACTATTAAACTTGAAAGCATGCCTACATTTTTGTACTGTAATCATGTAATTGAACTGTACATGTGAAGCTCGTCACTACTTTCAGTCCAATAGTTAGACTTATTACTTACTGAGTTGGTTGTACTCACGCTACACCCTGCACTTCGTGTGCAGATCCAGTGTATCCAGACACGGTGGTTGCTGATTCTCAGAGTTTACTGTTATTCGGAGATATTCGAGGTAGCTGCCCTGGCGTCCGCAGACCTTGACTCTCCTCCCCTATCCCTTAGTCATATTTATTTTGTTTCAGTTTCTTAGACATTATTTGAGGCTTGTATTGTATAGATACTCATGTACTCAGTGACACCGTGATTTTGAAAACTTCTGTATTGAGTTGCGACGATTTTATCAGTTTTATGATATTTTTATTTATTTAAACCTGTTTTAGCATATCTTAAACTTGAAAGTGTTGGAATTGTCTGAGTAGTCGGCTTGTCTAGTACCATGATAGGCGCCATGACGACAGGTTGAGTTTTGGGTGGTGACAATTTGTCTATCATCGATTATACTAAAATCTTCATCCCCTTTTATTTTTCAATCGTGAAAGACCAACATAATATTGTGCTTCTTTTAATACTGATTTCTTCAAAACAAATCCTACTTAAGATAATAATTGACCTCAAATTGTATTATGATTAGCTTTTTTTGTTTTAGTTTTGGATTATTTTTTTGGGATTTTCAACCATACCTTTTTTATTTGACAAAAGTATTTTCTCAAGTTTGAATTTTATGTTGTTACTACTACATAATGCATTTATTTTTTTTCACCGTCGTTTCTTTTTCTTTTGTTCTTCTGTTAATTTTATTTAATTGTTTCTTTACTAATAAGCTAAACATGATCGTTATTGCACCAAACATCAACTTCATACCACTTCAACATTGAGCCAGCATATGTTTTCGAGATAATAGTCAATGTACATAATTTTTTCTGTATTTTCGAAACGTTTCTAATATATATATGTGTGTGTATATTGTCATTTCACAAAACTATAATAAATACAAATCAAAATCTAGTATTGCCATATAACAGATAAAAAAATATAAATAAATAAATCAAAAAGATATGTCAAGCTCGAGATTAGTAAACACACGGACATGAATGAAATTATAAACTCATCAAAAGGAAATCTTGATTATGAAACTATATTTTTCACTTGGCACTTCAACTACACAGGATAAATTACCACAAACATGTATCGTAACAGTACTTTGAATATGGCTTAAATTAAGCAAATCAATACTGTTATAAAAATAAAGCATAAAAAATCTGATACAGGCAGGACATAAATAAAAATAGAAAAAAAAATCAGGAATATTTCTTCTTCATATAGCGGACCATGCACTTTCCTTAAAAATTAATAATATTCATTCTTTAGTTTTAAAATATTTAGTTTTTAGTTTTTCTCCTTTTAACCATTGTCTGAAATTATGCGTTGAAATCATCATCAATATCTATACATAGGATTTATTCTCCAATCTATGTCTCTTAACATGGGTCTTTGCAGGAAAGCATACTTTCGTATGATATGAAATATTTTTGCAGGATATTCAAATCTACCACATACAAATCTATCAATTTTTTTTTAATAATAATGCAATAAGGTATTAAAATTTTCTTTTATTTATCCCTAAACTTTGAGATTTATTTTGTATAAAAAATTTAACTTAATTTTTTTTAATTCTATTATTAACAATTCTTTCATTACTTAATAATTTCAGATATTATCTTTTAAGATTTTAGTTGTGTGTTATTATGCATTGTATGACCTTTCTCATTCTAATAAAAAAAAATCGATTTAATTTTAAATGGGTCTATTTTTCTATTATTTTGCACTTTTTTTTTCTCATTTTGTTCCTTGCATATTGTTATTGTATTATTCATTGTTTAATATTTTTGCCACATGACCTTTTATTATACTTCCTCTTGAAATTAGCTAATTATCAACTAAAAGGCTTTAAATTTAGTTGACATTCTTATATATTAGCTAAACAAATGCCATCGAATTTAAAAAAAAAAATTATTAGTAATTTATACTGGCCTTAATATGATTTTATATCTTTAATTAATTTAAGTCCACATGCCTTTCTAAAAAACTGAATCTACAGAAAACAAATCCAAGATCATTTTTCTAGATAGGAAGAGTAAGATGATAATAAATATATATTTTAGATTTCTTTATGCTAATGTGAATTTTACCTACTTGGTCAGGTTTGCGATATCTTTAAGTTTTTTGTATTTTTTTAAACCCAAAAAAATAAAGAAATATCAGCTTTCTTAGCGCGCTAAATTGTATATTTTTTAATCTTATTATAATTTGTGTTAGTATCTATCGACAAATAGAAATAAATAATCTCCTAAAGTAGAAAAAATAAATAACTAATTAATGCATAAATTAAAATAGAAACTATTCGTTATTAAAAAACTTAAAACGTTAATATGAAAGAAATTCAACTTTATATCTGCACTTTTTCTTTGTATAATCAAATTCTTGTATGATATATTCTTATAATAAATTGCATATAGAGATTAAATTTATTGGTCTACTCATCAAGTTCTTTGGCCTGTCGATGAATATTGCTTGAAAGCTTTTTATATAAATCATATAAAAAAGTTAAGTCTATTAGATAAATCAGTCTATTAAATAAACTCATCAAAGAAAGGAATAGGGTATCTAGGCATAAGAGGCAGAAAAACATTTACCTTTGGTTTTACTTATAATTTTTTTATATTTTTATAATATATTTATCATCATCATTTCTCTTTTGACTTCGTATAACCATCATCAACCTTTTTTTCTCTCAATTTATCCAATTTGCCTGTAACTTTATGTTTCAATTTAATTTTTTCTATGTCCATTGACTTGATATCTTTTCATAATGAAAAAAATAAAGGATACTTTTTCTTTCATTTTAATTTTAATAATAATTATAAAACTTATTAGTTCCACTTTGTCCGCCACTAAGAAATGATATTTAAATCATGCCACAACTATATTAATTATACTCAAAGTATTTATTTGGTAATATAAGCTTCTTTTTTTTGCTGCAGTGAATTTGGATAAAAGGTTACTTAAATATACATTGAATACTAATATTTCAATAAAAATATTATTCATTTACTAAAATATTAAGTAAATTAATTTGTATATATCTATACATTTAAATAATAAGAATAAAAATAAAAAGTTGTATTCACCTGATCTTGTCCTAATTCTTATCATGTTTGTCCTAATACTTACGATCTTTATCCTAAATTTATTTATTAATTTTAAATAGATGTAGAAAGATATATAAATATAGATAATAAATATTGTCTTTAAAATTGCTAAATAGCTTTTTCTTATTATAGTGATTCATGAAAGATGCATCAAGTTGAATACAGGAAAAAGAGATTTTGTTATAAGGAAGTCTCATATTTTACATGATTATGCTCAATTTATTTACAACCGTCATACAGGAAAATTTAGTCATCAACAGTAATATTTACTCAAACGTTGAAGCAATCCTAAAAATAAAAAAATTATTCTATTATCACTAATTATTCGATTATTATCCAAATTGTATTGAGTCGCATGGAGAAAGGCGAAAGTAACTATGACAATTGACATCAAGTATACTTTACTAATGAAGTTGACAAAAGGGTAAATGAAAATCGTAACAACAATAGAGCAATGCAAGTATTTTAGGATAAGTATCATGTGTAACGTTGGCTTGACTACAATGAAATGAAGTGATTTCCGCTTATACTCTTCAATTCCTAAAAAATGCTAAATTGAAATTACTGATAGCAATTGTATAGCTAAAGTTTTGAATAGGAAGATAGATACTATTTTGATATACCCTTCATATAATTAAAGTTTATTATTTGTTTGATATTCATTTATACAAATTGAATCTTAAAATAAACATTCTTTAAAAAGAAGAAAAAACAAACTTTTTTGTATATTAACTGATTTTTGTGATGTTTCTTTCTCCAGCATGTAGGTTTACTTCATTATATATGTAAATAAATTTTTATTTGATTTTTAAATTCTTTTATGTTGTCCGGATAAACATAGGCGTGTACCCTATATATTATATTTATTTTAAAACAAATTCACTTTATTTAAATCTCGATATAATGTTTTAAAAAACTATAATTATAGAATTTTAGATGTGAAAGAGTTGCATGATTATATGTAATTTTTTTTTTTGGCCATATGTGAAATAGTATATAGAGACAAATATATGTTATTCGCTTAGACTTTCGAGTTGGAGTTCTGCAAAGTTTTACAAATTATTTTTTATCCGGAAGATTTTATTTTCTAAGTAAGTATTTCTTTTGAATGTTTTCAGAGATTCTTTTTTTGATTGAAGTGTTTTCGGAAAAAAGATAATTCTAACATAGATTAAAGTTCCATAACAAAAGTGAATTGAATATTTTCAAGTCAAAACGGAATTTAAATAATTTAAAATTTAGTTACATTAAATGAGTTTCCATATATAGTTCTTAACATATTTGATAATCTCCCCACAAATTCTCCTAAGATTGCCAAGTAAAAATTTAATTATAGTAAATAAGATTTCATATATTATTCAACCTATATTTTCTTATTTGACTATCTCCCCACAAACTCTCCTTAAGTTTGCCAAGTGACTTGTTAATTAATAACTTGTCACTTTACTTAATTATAATGAAACTTTATTACTTTACTATATAGATGTTTCTCAACTTCTTTCTTAAGATTTAAGTTTTCAAATCTGAAATTTTCTTCAGCAAAAGTTTTAGGATTAACTTCTCTATTTTGAATTGATAACTTGTTTTGTTTTTGTTATATTTTTCATGGATCTATTAAATTTCATTGCATAGTAGAACAGAGATGCGAAGAAAACTGAGATGAATACTCTTATTACTCATCATCTTCATTTCTCTGTTCTTTAATGGTTCTTGAAGTCATGAAATGAGTTCTTCTTAGCTAAATGAACATGGAGATATTTGATGATTTGAGAAATGGAGAAGAGGAACAGATGATAATCAGATATTCAAATTGTATTAGTAGGAAATGGAGTATAAGATCTTAATAGGAAATGAAGATATTAGTAGTAGGAAATGGGTTTTTCTCGGTTCCTTGTCCTTTTTAATGAAAACTCCACCTTGTTCACTACTCTATGTCAATTTATTTCAGCTATTTCTTCTTGTGTTCGTCAAATTGTTGGAAGCTTTTTTTCCTTCTTTTTTTTCATAATATTGTAACTTAAGTTTAACTAAAAAAAATTGATGAACCCAATTTCCGAAGATGGCTGCTTTTTGGTTTTCTGATTTTTGGGTTGAATGTGGGTAGGGGTGGCAAGTGGGTCGGGTCATGCCCTAAACGGGCCTAGTGAGCTGGTTTCGTGGGCCGCGATCCCTGATCTCGGACCCAAACCTTTATGTGGGTGATAAAGGTGGTAGGGTGTTTTGATGACGAAGAAAGAGAAGGTTGAAAAGAAAATGAATAATAATAAAAAAATAAAGAGATTTGGAGGGTAATGGGTCGGGTATTGGGTTAAAAAAGGGTGAATTTTAATCTAAATCGGGTATTTAAAATTGGGGTGGGGCATTCGTTTCCGAGCTGTCACGTGGGGCTCCGCCTAAATTAAGGGTAAATATATTTCATAGTATAACGGTAAGGTGTTAATTGGACCAATAGTGAAACGGATGATATATTTAAATAATTTTTAATAGTACATGGATATATTTGACCATTTACCGTTTAAATAATTATTATCCACTTAGATAGATAAACGCAATTCTATAGAATCTTTTTATAACTGAAATCCGCAATGATTTGCGTTAATCACGATGGTAATTAAGGTAATATTTAGCTATTGTGAGTCTTTTAAAATGGAATGTATATGAATTGTAAAAAAAAATCAGTTAATTTTGATAATTAGGAAACTTCAGTTAATCCGGGTATTTTTCTTTTTCAACATTCTTAGAGTAATCATTTAAAATTTTAAAAATAAAATAAAAGTTATTTATACGAAGATACTTTTGGATTTGATGCCAGACACGCATCCTATATATATATATATATATATATATATATATATATATATATATATATATATTCTTAACGGGTTAACGGATTACTCATAAGATAAATCATTCGATTATGTGAACATTAGGTTGCGGTTAGTATTTTTCATTCCTTATAAATGAAGAAGGAGATGGAGAATAAAATTAAAAAGAAAAATCGAGCCTAACATTTCTTCAGACGAAATATTAAAAAATAAAGGCAATCACTTAAAAATCTAAGTGTTCATTCAATCCAATTTGAAAATGTATACATTATAATTTCATTACATAACAAATGAATGATTATAGCTAAAAGGGTAAAAAAATTAACCCCTTCTATAACACAACGCAATACCTTACATCAAATCATCAAATCAATTTTAAAAATACAAACATAAAAAAGAATAAATTTGATAATCATGTTCCTTTTTTTTTTGTTGGTAAATTAGGTCATAGTGCATTGTAATCTAGGGTTTGTCACAACCCAATCGACTCCGATATTCCAAGAAAATTTGAGCAGCACCATAGTGTGCCAATGCACCTAAGATCACAAATACATGAAATATTTGATGACTATGACCAGCTAGGTCAAAAAATCCAGGCCTCCATCTCTCAGGGATTCGAGTAACATAAAACATAGTCCCAATTAGATAAGATAATGCCATGGCGGACTCATACGCTAGTGTGACATTCCTCTCAGGCTCATCCCAGTTCAATATTACCGCGTGGATTGCAGGTATCAGACCAAAGAATCCCATAGACATGAACAACACAGCTCGAAATGATCGATACTTATGAGTCGAAAACACGGGGGAAAGTAGAGTGATGATAGTGCAAATTCCCATAATTGTGATACCACTTAGGTATACAATTTGCCAATGTTGTGAACATTGGAATATGTAGTAAATTGGTGGAAAGAATGATGTTATTATCATGACTGTGATTCCAACATAGTCCATTCTAAGCAAGAGGATGTTTAACTTGTGGGAATGACAAGAGAAAAGATGACAAATGCTGCTTGAGAGAAGACAAAACATTGAACCAGCTAAGAATACATAAAATGGCCATGTTGTTTCACTTTGTACGCTCTGTGTTGACATTATGTCAAGTTGTAAGTTTTGGTCTTGCTTCAAATCAATTAGTCTACCTGAACCCTGGAAAAAAAAAAAAGATATATTAATTTTCGTATTTATTCGATTTTTCTGTTTTTGTTTAGCGATATAGATAGTGAGGATTTATATAGATGATTCCTAACATGTTTCCGATTCAGGTGTCGTTATTAATATTGTTAGAATTTACGAAAATGAAAGCTAATTTTAAGAGAATTGAAAAGTAACTCACCTGGAAAAATTCCTTTGAATTATTGGAGACATTTGCATCTCCACTCGTGGGAAAGTTCCTGCGAGGTTGAATCAATAATTAAGAATTAATTATCAGAGAATGAAATTAAGCAATCTTTATTCCTTTTAATCTATTTTGGGTAGGGGAGGGACCACAAATAGTGAGCGAAATTAAGGCCTTTGCTGAAATTTACAAGTTATAACGGGCGAAGTGCACAAATAACCATTTTAGGAATGCAATTTAAAGGTTAAAACAGCACGGACTAACCAGTTTTCGGACTGGTAATTCAAAAATAGCCACCATTTGCAAAGTCATTAAAAAATAGCCACTATTTTGCTGCAACACGGACCGGTCCAGCATAATATACTGGAGATTGGAGCACCTGTGTATGAACTTTCAGCATATTATGCTAGACCGGTATATTATACTGGAACTCCAGTATATTATACTGGAATATTTTTCGGATTTTGAACAGTGTTTTCGTTCAAATTTATCTTTACATGAAAAGTGGCTAAATTTCGATTACTTTTGAAACTGTGACTTTTTTTCAATTACCACTAGTAAATATGGCTATTTTTGAATTTCTCCCAATTTAAAGAATAGCTAAAGTTTATGAAGCTTTTAAAATTTAGCCACTTTATAATCAAACTTTAAATCTTCGGATCTCAAGTTTGAACTATCAAACCCAAACTTTAGACCTCAGGTCTGAGTTCAAACTTCAGACCTTCACGTTTCAAACTATTGGGTTTGAAGTTAAACTATTGCAGTTTAGAACTTCAGACTAGAAGATCTGAAGAAGAAGGAGGAGGAGGAGCTGTATGAAATTTGTCAAATCTGTCTAAATTTGAAATATTTTTAAAACACTGGCTAAACTTTAAACAACATATCAAAAAGCGGCTGTTTGGTGCTATTTCTACCGGCACAACCGGTGCATTATAACGAGAGTCCCAAATTAAAAACTTTTTAGTATTTTATATTTTATACTCCGCCTAATTTTTTCTTTTCCCTTCTTCCTTTATAAACTAAAGTGAATTAATAAATTCCAAGAAATTCTTTGGCGGTTGTCAGGAATGTCAATGGATATTTAAAAACCAACTAAATCGACTGAATCGTACCGAACTGAACCAATTTTTAAGTTTTTTTAATAAAATCGTAGATTTTTATATAAATCTATAATTGTACCGATAATTAGGGTAGGTTTTTATTTTATGAAAATAAACCGAAAAAATACCGAACAATACCGAATAAATCTACACGGAAAAAATATATTTATATATTAATAAAAAAAAAAAAAATATTAAATTTTTTATTGGGCCTTGAAATTATAAAAACTGTTACAAGCCAATAATTAATTAAACCCAAAATCTTAATCCCCAAACCTATTATACTAATCCTATTGAAACTAAACTGTTTCCAGCATACTCACTAGTAAGACACAGGGTAATCCAACGATTATGAGTAACAACCTACAATGTATTCAATTTTCGTATGATTTAAATTTATATTTTCAAATATTTAATTTTCTATAAGCTTTATTCTTGAGTCTCAACTTGCTTAATATCTTTTCACCTGTGTGATTTATATTTTCTTTGTCTTTGCTTTTTTTTTTTTACGATGCTATAGAATAGTTGATGGATCTGGGCATCTTTTATGGTTTCTTAGTTCATCACCTTTTAAATGGTAAGATTATCTAGAGAGTTTTGATAAGTCCTATAAAAGTAGGTATGTTATTACATTATACTTCTATTAGTGACTTTTAAATGACTTTTTTAAAAAATACCGAAAATTTAACCGAACCGTACCGATACCGAAGAGAAACCAGCATGATTGGTACGGTTTTTAAAAGTCTAATTTTGGTTATACATCATAAAATAACAAAAAAATTGGTATGGTACAAATTTTATAAAATAACCGATCGAACCGAACCATTGACACACCTAGCGGTTGTGACTATGACTTTAGTGAAGCACCAACCAACAATATTTTTATTGAAGGTTTTTCGTGAATCTCAGCCATGAAATCTTTTTATTAGTATAAATAAATGGGAACATATTTATGGAATGTAGTTGGGAGTTTGATGACCAACAATATCGTACAGCATATTCCAGAAAACCATTCATTTTACCAACATTTCATACATCAAATTGGACCCATATTGAATGTCTTTAGCTGTCACTATGATCTGCTCTAGAAATTATTAGCCTTTTTCATTTTTCGATTTGGCTTTTTAATGGTTGATACATTAAAATATTTTTGCAATAAATAAAGATATATATACATTTTTTGGAAATAAAGAAAAACTTTTTGGATTTTTATATATATATATATATATATATATATATATATATATATATATTCGGTTATGCTAACTTTTGTGCGACTATATAGTGTTCTGCCTAAAAGTTGAACACTAGTTATATTAGAAACGAGGAACATGAGAAGTATACATTAAAAAAAAGGAAAAGGAAAAACGAAACAACTACTAATGAGAATTAAGGAGATTAAAGAAATGGCAACCTCTGAATTTATTTGCATTCAATTTTTTATTTTTTTAGTTTAATAACCAAGATTTAATGTGGATAATTAGTCGTTGTTAATTCATGGGATTGATTTCTAGAGAGAACAAAATAGAAGGGAAAAAAGTTCAAAAACAGTAAATTTAGGTGACTTACCAAATAAACATAGTCATGAAATCAGCAAGTTGAGGTACTTCCACTACATTGACTATGGTTAATCCCACAAAGAGAATAAATCCAAGTAAATGCCTGCAAAAAATCAAACAAGTTTACTTTATTTTTTTTACAATATGCTAGATAAATAGAAAATAAATAAAAACGCTTCCTAAAAATCCAATTTTAAAAATTAACCAAAAATAAATAAATAAAAGAACACCAGCTTTAACTTTTACATACTAATTGTGTAACAAAAATTTACACTATTAATTTGTCTAAATGATAACTACTACATCGATTATATAAAAAAATTTAAACTGTCAGTATATATCAAATCGAACAGGGAAAAAAAATGAAATACTTACGTCCAAACATTAAGAGTTTCATTATGCCAACGAAAAATGCTGAGAAAAGCTTCTTTAATAGGCCAATTAGCTCTGTAATAATTCAAAATAAACTCATTATCCTTCATATATTTTGGCAATTCATGATAACAAAGCAAAGGGTAATTTTCATTTTCCCCTTTGCTTTTTCCATTAATATTTTTCTTCATCTTCTTGCTACTATTTGTAATTAGCTTCTCATCTTTTTCTTGATTCATCATATTCTCCTTGTTTTTCCTCTTCCAAACAGACCCTTTTGAGCTTTTGATCATACTCCTTTAAACCAATGTGAAATTATAAAGAAGAGAAATAAAAATTTTCTTTGTTTCTTGATTGACTTTTTTCTGACTGTTTGGCTTTTGGATTTTTGGGGATATGTTTTTTAGGGTATGTTAAAAAAGTGTAAGAAGAAGAAGACAGTATTTATAGCGATTTTTTTTCTCTTTTTTATTTTCTAAGAGTTTTTCACAATTAGGACAATCCTTTTGAGTTAGGTCATCAATAACTTCTTTGTCATGTTACTTTGATGACCCCCTTAAATTTATATATTTTTTATTTGGTACACGTGGCATCTAGACTTCCCATTTAATTGGTGGCCTTTTTTTGCAAAACAAAATTAGTTCTTATATATTTGATAAATAATTATGTGTAATTTTTGCAATGAATACACGTAGCGTACATGAATCGAGCTAGCTACCTAAATTTTAAATATTACAAAATAAATAGTTGTGAAGAATGAAATTATAATTATATGCCGAGTAGTGATTGCTATCACTCATTCATATTACCTGTTTTTAAGATTTTTACATTCCTTATTAATTTCTTGTATGGGGCAGTTTGACATTGATTTAATTGGTGGTTTTTTTTTTTTTTTTTTTTTATAGTTAGACTTTTGATAAAAAGGATATATGTATTTTTAGCAATGTATACACGTATTTGCTTCAAGCTACCTAAAATTTAAATTTTGCAAATAAAATAATCGGGGAGAATGATATGATACCAAGTAGTGATTATCTTGTAAAAAGGTTTTTGATTGATCTGTTACACGTATAGGTAATGGTTGTAAAGATGAAAAAGTTACTTCTTGAGTAGTAAAAAGGCAATAGCAATATAGCAAATAAAGCAATTTCTCTTTTCTTGGATAATGTTATTTTTCTTTTGTGGAAAGAAATAATTTCATACTTCCTCCATCTCAAATTATTTATTGTAATTTTTTAGCATGATTATCTTAAATTATTTGTCATTTTAGAAGTTCAAGATAAAATTAAAAGATTTCATGAAGTTTAGTCTTAACATGTGTCAAAGATATTTCTTAACTCACACTACGTTCCTTAGAAATGGTGGAGTATAAGTTTTCGCTTTCTTTAAGTACAATCAGATTGTAGCAGGAAAATTAACCAACTCGTGTAGAATGGTATTTAACTTTAATTACTCAGTGAAAAACAATCTATGATATGGACTCATAGAACTATGCTTAAAAAAACTACCAAATAATTAAGTCTTTCTTGCACTGAATCAACTAAATTAAGAAAATGACGGTCAAATTAAAAGGCAAATAAATTCGAAGTCAAATGACAACATGATGTTCTTGATTTTGATCTTAATCCACTTTCCCATGAAAGTTCACTCAATTTTTTTTTCATATTAATTTGATATCC
This sequence comes from Nicotiana tabacum, assembly GCF_000715075.1. Classification (NCBI taxonomy): domain Eukaryota; kingdom Viridiplantae; phylum Streptophyta; class Magnoliopsida; order Solanales; family Solanaceae; genus Nicotiana; species Nicotiana tabacum. Next base: position 17,582,291 of record NC_134088.1, on the reverse strand, counting down.
ATACGTAATTGATCCCTTTATTAAAGAATATTTAAGTAAAGAAAAGTAAAAGCTTATATATTTTACTTTTATTTTTTATATTTTGTTCTTCTCTAAAAACTGAGTTACTTGTAGTGGTGTCAAGCCAACTCACATACATTATTATATTTTATCGAATATCTGATACTTTCTACTCAACATAATTATCTGTTAACTCTACAAGACTAAGACATATAAAACCATTTTCATTTAAACAATGTTCACATGTTCAAATAGTCCACCTAATTTGAATATGGACATAAGATTGCCAAATGAGTAGATGAAAACTTTTCCTACCCATTTTGGTTGGGGAAGCTAAGCTAATTTTGGCTTAAATTTTCCTTTGCTCAAATTGTAGTGTGAAATGCTTAGAATATACTTTGTAAGGCATTGGTGAAATGTGTATAATATTATAAAGTAAATAATGATTAGCTAAGCAATTAGGCAAAAACTATTTTGCATGCTGGGGACAGGTGGCCAACATTTGGAAGGTTTTGCTTAATATCTTTCTTAATTTGTTGCCCTTAAGAAACTCCAATCTTAACCTAAATTAATTTTCTTGAACAAGTTTTTAATTTTATACATTCACAAGGTTTTACAATAAACAAATAAAAAATATCTATGCTTCCATAATTTCCCTTTCCTTCCTCTTTCCCTTATTCCAGGCCTTTGGACACCAAAAAACTACAATTTGAAAATTTTAAAAAAAATTTAAAGAAAGTGCGAAGTCAAAAATGAACAACTAAAACTGAATATGGGGAATAATTAATTAAGTAATGGCACATACAGTTGGTGATTTGTTGCATGTCAAAACTATATTAAAAAAAAAAAGACAAACAAAAAAGTGTGTGCAATGGTTCAATATAGTCAGAGGCGGGCCTAAGATTTTAACGTGACAGGAGCACTATTAATTTGCTCAACTAGTGCCCCTAAAGACTTTTAATGTTTAGGATATCAAGTTATTTATCTAATTATTTTTAAGGTACATATACACATATAAAAAATTCCTGCCTAATTTTACGAGGTCTGGTGACTCCTCAATATTACACATATGCCCGCATCTTAATGTAGTATTAGTAGATGTTAAATTACCTTTATGTTTATGTAGGCAAATCTCTTTTCAATGTAACTAGAAAAAATAAAAAATGGTAAAAATATATGTGAGAGTAACCACTTATACAACAACAACCCAGTGAAATTCCACAAGTGGGATATGGGGAGAGTAGTGTGTACGCAGACCTTACCTCTACTCCGAAGGAGTAGAGAAACTGTTTCCGAAAGACCCTCGATTCAATAACACGAAAAAGACGATAAAAGAAGGGACAATATATTAGTACCGTCAAACAGAAACCAAAGAAACAATAACATCATCATAAAAATTAAAAAATATAGTTGAAATGCAGGAAAAATAAAAGAGTAACCGCTTATAAAAACAAACAAGTTGCTTAGAAGTGCTGGTTTTCAAGAAAACTTACAAAATAAAATACAGACTATATTAATCTGCTACAGTAATCAAGAACCTATTTGATGTACTAACTTTATTAATCTGACAAGGCCTCGTGAACAGAAATTTTGAAAAGTGGAGATGCATGCAGGTTCAAAACATTAGCCCCATTAATGCATGGGACGTAAATCTCCACAAATTTTTACTTGTAAAGCTAGCATTTTTAAAATAAAATAAGATTAGAAAATGGATAAAGTATAAACAATGGAATATATCACAAATTTCATAATACTCAAAAGTAAGAAAGTACGAAATAGTTGGCTTCTACGTATAATACATATGTGTACAGCTTATTTAGAATTTTTAGAACATAAATGACCGGGGCGGCTCTAAGGCTTTGTTAAATTATTACTATTATTATTATTATTACTATATACTATATAATTTATATAGCTAATTAGTATAAAGAAAAGTGTTACAGTATATTTTTTTGTTACTTGATTGAGGTTATTTTATACATCAAATTTATAAATTATGATCATTTTCTTCCCTTATTAGTTAGTATATTTGCTTCACTCTTCAATTTTAATTTTATCCTTTTTATATAGGAATTAAGTTATATATATCAACAACATAATAAATTTCTTTTATAATGTTCTCTGAAACTGCAAGAACACAAAAACATTCATGCACCAGTTTTCTTTTAGTGTAATTCGACATATTATATTAGGTTATTTACAATTTATTTTAGATATTCACCAATAAGTGTTATACTTAATAAAATGAACTACAATCAACGTTTAAATTGATCAGAAGGAGTACATATTTTTAACAGTCAATGCTCAAAAGTTAAGCTATTACGTTATGTACGTTTATTTCGTTTTCTTGTTTATAATGATAGCCAAATCAAAATTTTCACTTTGAGTTTTAGACTTTAACATCCGATAGTCACCACTTTATTTTTTGTGCTCTTCTTCCTTTTTTTTTTTGAAATTTATTTTTTTGCCTTAAATGATTAATTTGTTATTTATAAAATAAATTTGTTGCTAGGGTAAATATTTTATAAAATAAATTTAAGGGTCTCTCAATATGGTTTCGCCTTAGGCCACGAGATCCGTTGAGCCGCCCCTGGAATGCACCATTAAAGAAAAGAGAAAAGAAAATATATTAAGTGGGAATCAATTCATGTTCATTTGGATAAATAACTCAATATTCAATCAAGTGTATCATTCAACCTTTTTGAAACATGTGTGCAACAAATAATAGTGGATCAATTCTAAAAAAATACATACATAAGATATCTAGTTTGACGGAGAAACCATAATTTCATGTGCCCCATAATCTGGGTTACAAGTCCACTAAGAGGTGATTGACACAAAAGGAACTTTTTAAGGTTGGTCTTAACAAAAAGTCCCGAAAATTGACGGTATTTAAAAAATAACCTTGGAACCGCACATAGCTCTTCAAGAGTTTTTTTACCGGATTAAATTGTTCATCAAAGTCTAACGAATTTTCATACATTGCCTCTTTAAGATTTCTCTATCGAATTGGTAGAGTTGATGATATTGTTACTCTACCTATTTGTTAAGTTATTCATTGATGTCTACCTAATTGTCATACTTCTGCCCTTCAAGTATTTCTCTACCGGGTTGGTAGAGTTGATGCATATTTTTTCTACCTATCTGTTAAGTTGTTCATAGAAGTCTACTGGATTAGCATACTTTTTCTGGGTTGTTTTAACAAAGTGTTCTTCAAATTTGTAACTTCAATTTCGATCAAACCATCCCAAATCTGCTCCAAATAATCTCAAATTTGAAACAAAACTTCCAAATACTAACACACATAATTTTCAATTACCAATTTAGTCGAATAATACCAAATCAAAAAGACGTACTTTGTCTTCTTCAACAATTAATTTCTAAGGCCCAACAATAGAGTTTTAAGATTTTACAGTAAATCATCAATATATATATTTGAACTAAAAGTTAAACATAAATTATCAACATTCAAACGATTTTAACTAGGGGTGTCAAAGGATATTTAAAAACCGACCGAACCATACCGTACCGAACCGATTTTTAGATTCTTTTAATAAAATCGTAGATTTTTATATAAATCCACAACCGCACCGATAATTAGGGTGTGCTTTTTATTTTATGAAAAATAAACCAAAAAATAACGAACCGTATAGAATAAATTTACATATGAAATATATATATTTATATATTTCGTGGGCCTTGGAATTATAAAAATGCTTACAAGCCAACAAGCAATTAAAATCAAAATCCTAGTTCTCAAACCAATTAAGCTACTCCTACTAAAACTAAATTATTTCCAGCATATTCACTAGCAAGACACAAAGTATTCCAACGATTATGAGTAGCAAACTACAATGTATTGAATATGTTTCCTTTCGTATGATTTAGATTTATCTTTTTGAATATTTAATCTTCTATAGACTTTATTTTTGAGTCTCAGCTTGGTTAATATCTTTCTACTCGTGTGATTTATCTTTTCTCGTCTTTGCTTAGTTTCTTTTATGTTGTTGTAGAGTAGTTGATGGATCTATACTCTGGTCATCTTTCACGTTTTCTTAATTTATCACCATTTTAAAATAGTAAAACTGTTTAGAGGGTTTTCTAAGTCATATAAAAGTATGTATGTTATTGCATTCTACTTTTAGTAGTGATTTTTACACGACATTTTAAAAAATACCAAAAATTAACCGAACCGTACTGATACTCGAAGAGAAATCGACACGATTGGGACGGTTTTGAAAAGTCTAATTTTGGTTATACATAATAGAATAATCAAAAAATTAGTATGGTACAAAATTTATAAAATAATCGGCCGAACCGAATAATTGACACCCATAATTTTAACAATAATTGATTAGTAACTTTTATTTTCTACCACCAAACAAAAATTTTAAACTTTAAAATTTAAAGAATTATGATGTACAAGTAAAAAAGGGAGACATTTTGCTCAGACCATAAAAAATGGGGACATTCCACCAAGACGATACCATTTAGCGGTCGCGCCATACTAAATTCAGGTATAACAGTATACATAAACCCAACAAATTTGATCAAGTACTCTAGATAAAAAAATCGTTAATTTAATATGTTGGGATCGACGGTTCCATGATACTTTTAACATGGTATGATATTATCCGATATGGATCAAACATGCACGGTTATCCCTAAAATGCCTCACCATTGGAAGATTCCTCCACCTTTTTTTTCTCTCAATTTTTTTGACTATCAATGTGAGATATTACTAGAAATTCGCTAAAAACCGATTAAAAATACCGACCAACGTTGGTCGGTTATGGCAAATTACCGACCAAAACGCGACCATTACGGTGTGGACGGTATTTTGATGGTCGGAATGGCTTACCGACCAAAGTTGGTCGGAAATTACCGACCAACTTTGGTCGGTATCTTAAAACGACCATCTGACAAGTTTAATTACTTACCGACTAACTTTAGCCGGAAACATATTTTATTAATTTAATTTTACCAACCAAAGTTAGTCGGTTTAACTAAATTATAATTTTTAATTAATTATTAAAATTAAAAAAACCGACCAACTTTGGTCGGTAATTGAAAATGTATATTTTTTAAAAATAATTAAAATTAAACATTACCGACCAACTATGGTCGGTAATCTCAACAGTGCAGGCAAAATACCGACCAAAGTTGGTTGGTAATGTTGAATTCTAGGAATTCAATGTTCATTAACCGACCAACTTTGGTCGGTATTTTGGAATAATTTATTTTTTTATTAAAAATCAACCAACTTTGGTTGATTTTTCTGGGTTTAATTTTGGCATAAAATGTCTGTTTTGGCAGCTACACCAGCTGCCAGCATACCAATACAACAACAACAACACAACAACAATAACAACAACAACACAACAATACAACAACAACAACAACACAACAACAACACAACAACAACAACAGCAACAACAACAACAACAACACAACAACAACAAACAAAACATTCAATAAATACTTTAAAACTAACAAATTAAAGCTCAATTGAACATAAAAATCCATAACCAAGTTAAAACTAATTACAACTAGTTCAAAACTGGTTCTATTTGTCTAGTTCAAAGTATATAAAAGTCAAGGGGTATTTTCTACAACATCATCATCACCGTCTGATGAACTTTCATTTACAAGACGATATAGAAAACGGTCTTGTGGAGGATGGGAGGAACAATCACGAGCAGGGCGAGAGGAACGATCACGTGGAGGTCGACCCTCTGGAGATGACTCACGAGATCGGGGGAACGGAAAAGCTCCACTAGATAGGAGAGTTCTAATCTGAGCTTGTATGCCAAGGAATTGAGCATCTCTAAGCCTTTCTCTTTCCTTGGCCGCTTCTAGCTCTGATGTGAGCTTTGTCACTGTCTCCTGCATAGCGGAGAGGCTCTCCCTATTAAGTTGCTCGCCTTGCGAGGAAGTCCCTATTCCTCGCATTCCACACTTATAGCGATGGAAGATTTTAGTAGGAAGCCCGTATACCTTCCCCCATTTTGGACCGCCAACAGACTCCAACCATATTCTTTCAGCATCCTCGTCCGAAGGTTGGGTTGGCTCACCCGATTCACCAGCTGGATGACTACGGATGAATTCCTCCACGTTACTTTGGTAGCGACCCTATATTATTTTAAATTAAATCAGTATTTCAAAATTTTTATAAAAGTAAATTATAATACTTAAAGAAAATTGAAAGCTTACATATGCAGTCGAGGCCCGGTCCTCGACCCACCTATCTTGATCCCCCTCTTTCTTCTTCTTCACAATATGTGTCTCCTTGAATAGCTCATCATGACTCATTGGACGCCCATACTTCTTTTCCTGAAAATAAATTAATTTAGTTAATAAACAGAATAGATATACTTAGAAAAGTAAAATAATTTAAGCAATTACGTACCAATCTTCTTTTTATTGTCCCTAGGCTGATCGCACCTCCAGTGTGCAAGGAGCCTCCCTTCTCGGATGCGCGAGCTTTCTTTCCTTTTTTGCTCCTCTCTAAGAAATCTACGGTAAGCCATTGCCTTTGCAAATCATTCCACAAATTCTCAAGTAACCAGCTAGGCCTCTTGTTCTTTTTTCTAGCATCAGAGAAAGCATCCGCCAATCTCTTGCGAGCTTTATGATGAAAATTTGTAGCCACTTTCGCGCTATAGCGGTCTTCCCATACACACTTGCTCTGTATTTCAAAAGTTAAATATTAGATGAAAACATCATAAATATAAATTATTAAGCTGTTTAAAAGAATATGTATACCTTAAATTGATTGAAAATTTGCTCCTTCAGTGAGAATGGGCAATCAGTCCAAGTCGCATAAGGGCCATCATAAAGCTTTCTGATGGCATTGGTGATTATCCTCGTAGTCTTATTACCCGGCCTGAACCTGCAATTTAACAATAAAAACACATTAATATCTTAGTAAAAATATTACAAATCAATAGACGCAAAAATAATGAATAACACTTACCCATCACCCTCAGGGACTATGATGATCCTGCCATATCGATCATAATGCACTACCTCGTCATCACCATCCGAAGCATGTGTATCAGAGGCATGTGAAGACGGTGTAGGCGGGTCAGAGCTAATGCCTCGCAGGCGAAGGCCTGCAATAGATGGAGTCGATGATGAAGATGGTTGCGATCCCTGTGACTGTGACATAGCTGGATACGACCTAAGTGGATGTGATACTGATGGTTGTGACCCGAGTGGCTGTGACCCGAGTGGCTATGACATGGATGGATGCGATCCATGTGCTTGTGATATGTAGGGATGTGATCCATGTGGATGTGATGCAGATGGCTGTGAGGCTGTTGGACTGTATGTCGGACGTATAGTCCTATGGCCCTATAATGGAAGACTGGGTGTCTGAATGAAGGTGTACGGCTCGTGATGTTGTGGCAGCTCAGTATAGTCGAGTGGTGGAGGATAATACATAGGCATCTCTGAAAAGGGTGGACAAGAGGGAGTATTATTTTCTACCCTCCTCTTTCCCTTCCTACCCTTTTCTCGACCCCGAGAACTAGTAGTGTTATTGTTACCTTGACCCTTGCCTGCCATCTGCATAATATAATACACATTTAGATTGAAACATATAAGAAACTAGCTATAAAACGAGAGTGCTTTAAAAAACTAACTTTTTAATCCTCATCGACGTATTGTTCCTCGTCCGAGAATTCTTTGTCCTCACTTGTTTGAGCTTCATCAGTTGATTCTTCGTCCTCATTTTCTATAATTGTTACTTCATTTATATCAACTTCTTCCAATATGCGTTCAGGATATTCCAAATCATTTTCTAACTGATCGTCCACTATTTGGTGAACATTGGAGATATCATTTTGATATGCAACATCTAACACATTCTCAACTTCCACCCTACCTACAGGCTTAGTTTTTATTACAACCCACCAATCGGACTTATTCCGCCGCAATGGATAAGGAGCATAATACACCTGCCTAACGTTATGTGCAATTATGAAAGGATCATAGCGATCATACTCCCTCGTATGATTAACCTCAATTATGTTATATTGGTTATGTACTCTTGTACCTCTTGTTGGATTTGGGTCAAACCACTTGCATCTAAAGAGTATCAATTTCTTATATGGCCAACCTGTATATTCTAGTTGTAATATTTCTTTGACCACACCATAATAATCAATATCTCCAACTTGGTTGCCATCACCACCTTGAACCCACACCCCGCCGTTGTTGCTATTTTTATTTTTAGAGCAATCCTCTGTATGAAACTTATAACCATTCACTACGTACTTAGACATTGTTGTGACCTGAAGCCCAGGTCCCCAAGATATATCTTTCAAAAATTGATTTACACCATTATTTGGATTATTTACCTACATAGAGTTAAAAAAATTCATAAGTTAGCACAACTTATGAATCAATTTTTATACATTCACTACATATATATATATATATATATATACACTTACAAACTGTATATATATATATATACACACACACACACACACACACACACACACACACACACACACACACACACTTACAAACTGTTTGAACCACGTATCAAATCTCGTATATACAGCATCATAGCCAAATTGACCCACGAAGTGACTGTGACATATCAAATATTTTTAGTAGTTGCATCAATATGTAGTCACAGTAAATTTTACATTTTGATAACTAATAAATCAATACTTACTTGAGAAATGGTTCGGGACAATTTAGCAACACATGAAGTGTAGCTGACTTGTACTCCATATCACTCAAACTTCTCTTTCTAACATCCTTAGAACATCGGCCTGGTTGATTGAATATGGACATTGGTGAATATAATGGATCATTCACACATTCGACCGTGTGCCTATTGGGCCTATTCCTAGAACATGGCACGTTACTCTCAAAATAATAAGAACAAAAATGTGCAGTTTCCTTTGCAAGATAGGCTTCGCATATAGATCCTTCAATCTTATTCCTCTGCTTAACAAATTGTTTGCATTTGCCAATTGTCCTACATAATCTCATGTTAGCCAAGAACATTCAAATAAAATAGAATATTACATCAAACTTATAATATTACCTCTCAAAGGGATACATCCATCTGCATTGAACATGCCCTCCAAGTCGTGCCTCGTGTACAAGGTGTATTGAAAGGTGTTCCATCACATCAAAGAAACCATATGAGAATATTTTTTCCATCTTACTAGAAATTACACGGATGTTCTGGTCCATCCGAAGTAGGTTTTCTTCCCTTAATGTGGTAGAACACAAGTCTTTGAAAAATAAACTAATCTCTGTGATGGGTTTCCAGATTCTTTCAGGCAAATCACAAAATGCAATAGGCACTAAGGTCTCCATGAAAACATGGCAGTCATGACTTTTCAAATGGCTCAACTTCCCTACCTCCATATCTACTTTTTTTTCCAAGATTTGACGCATAACCCTCAGGCATCTTCAATTTCGTAACCCAATCACAAATTTGTCGTCTTTCCTCCAAAGTGAATGTGTAACTTGCTTTGGGCTTGAACACCTTACCATTGTTTGTTGTCTGCAAGTATAATTCAGGCCGCCTACAATATTCTTGTAAGTCCATTCTAGCCTTCGGGTTATCTTTTGTCTTACCTTTAACATCCATCACTGTGTTGAACAAATTATCAAAATAATTCTTCTCAATATGCATGACATCAAGGTTGTGTCGGAGAAGATTATCCTTCCAATAAGGCAACTCCCAAAATATACTCTGTTTCGTCCAATTATGATTAACACCATATCCGAGGAATCTATAAGGTGGAGCCTCAGTAACTTTACTGAAGTTCTGGACCCTCTCCCAAATTTCCTCACCTGAAAGTATCGGAGGTGGAGAATCATATTCCACTTTATTCTTTTTGAATGCATTTTTCATCCTTCTAAACTCATGATCATCATGCAAGAATTGACGGTGACAATCAAACCATGATTGCTTTCGGCCATGTTTCAAAGTGAACGCTTTACTATTTTCCATGCAGTAAGGACAAGCTAGCTTCCCAGCAGTCATCCACCCAGACAACATTCCATACGCAGAAAAATCATTAATAGTCCACATTAAATTAGCACGCAAATTAAAATTCTGCTTGGTTGATATGTCATATGTTTCAATACCATCATACCACAATTGTTTTAGCTCATCAATCAAAGGTTGCAAATATACATCAATCAAACTTTTCGGATTACGTGGACCGGGGATAATACAATTTAAGAATATATATGGACTAGTCATATACAACTCAGGTGGTAGATTATAAGGTGCAAGAAAGACAGGCCAACATGAATATGGTGTCGCATATATAGAAAAAGGCATGAAGCCATCCACATACAGACCTAACCGAATGTTCCTTGGTTCACTAGCAAAATCTGGATATGTCCTATCAAAGTGCTTCCAAGCTTCTCCATCTGAAGGATGACACATAACACCAGGTGGTCTTCTATTTTCAAAGTGCCATCTCATATGAGGAGCAGAATTCATCGACGCATATAACCTCTTTAACCTAGGTATAAGAGGTAAATAATGCATCGCCTTGACAGCGACCATATTCCCGCTGGAAAGCCTCTTGAAACGAGGCTTTTCGCAAAATTTATAATTGTCTAAAGTTGCATCATCTTTATAATATAACATGCAACCATCTTCACAACAATCAATTCTCATTGACGAAAGTCCTAACTTAGAAACCAATCTCTTTGACTTATAGAAATCACCAGGTAAGTTGATATTAGGGTCAACTAGTTCACTCATAAGGTCAATGAAAGAGTCCATGGCAGCTTGAAAAATATTCCAATGAGATTTGATACTTAGTAATCTAACTGCAACAGACAGCTCAGAGTGCGGACTTCCTTCACGTAGTGGACGACTAGCTTCTTCTAACTGTTCATAAAAATATTTTGCGTCATCATTAGGAGTTTGTTCAACATTTTCATTGGGCTCACCCCCAAAAGCATCCGCAACCATATTCTGAATTCTAGAATCAAGATTTGTATTCTCCACCGACCTACTACTTTCACCAACAACCATGTTATGAAATATCCCACGGCTACCATCGATCTCTCCATGATTAGTCCACACAAAATAATTCTCTATAAACCCCTTCATATAAAGATGAAGCTTAACTTCCTCCGATTTTTTAAACTTCATACAATCGCACCTGACACAAGGGCACCTAATTACTCCTTCACTTTGGTATGGTGGAAGTGACATTGCATGTCTAATAAAGTCATCAACCCCTTCTACAAAATCTTCCCGCAATCCCCGCCGATTAGGATAATTTCTATTGTACATCCAAGTACGATGTTCCATCTATACAAATAAAATAAGAATAAATTAATTTATTCTATAATTATAAATTAATTATATCTTTTTTAGTTAATTCAAGATAATTATTTTTTTCTAATTACACCAATTTATATCCTAAAAGTTCAATTCATATCCAAAAGGTCCAATTCATATTTTAAAAGTTCAATTCATATCCTAAAAGTTCAATTCACAAGAACAAATCCTAAAAACTAAAATTTCAATTCATATCCTACGAGTTTAAACATAAACTAACTAAACTAAAGAAATTCAAACCATACCCTAAAAGTTCGATTCACAAGAATAAATTAATTTATTCTACAATTATAAATTAATTATATTTTTTTTAGTTAATTCAAGATAATTATTTTTTCCTAATTACACCAATTTATATCCTAAAAGTTCAATTCATATCCAAAAGGTCCAATTCATATCTTAAAAGTTCAATTCATATCCTAAAAGTTCAATTCACAAGAACAAATCCTAAAAACTAAAATTTCAATTCAAATCCTACGAGTTTAAACATAAACTAACTAAACTAAAGAAATTCAACCCATACCCTAAAAGTTCGATTCACAAGAACAAATTAATTTATTCTACAATTATAAATTAATTATATCTTTTTTAGTTAATTCAAGATAATTATTTTTTCCTAATTACACCAATTTATATCCTAAAATTTCAATTCATATCCAAAAGGTCCAATTCATATCTTAAAAGTTCAATTCATATCCTAAAAGTTCAATTCACAAGAACAAATCCTAAAAACTAAAATTTCAATTCATATCCTACGAGTTTAAACATAAACTAACTAAACTAAAGAAATTCAACCCATACCTTAAAAGTTCGATTCACAAGAACAAATTAATTTATTCTATAATTATAAATTAATTATATCTTTTTTAGTTATTCAAGATAATTATTTTTTTCTAATTACACCAATTTATATCCTAAAAGTTCAATTCATATCCAAAAGATCCAATTCATATCTTAAAAGTTCAATTCATATCCTAAAAGTTCAATTCACAAGAACAAATCCTAAAAACTAAAATTTCAATTCATATCATACGAGTTTAAACATAAACTAACTAAACTAAAGAAATTCAACCCATACCCTAAACTAAACTAATTCATAACTAATTGACTAATTAACAAAACTAATCAGTTAATAAAACTAATTAAAACAAGACCTAAACCCTAATCCTTAATAAAATGCAATGTTCAAATAATTGAAACACTAATCAATTAAAACTAATTCATAACTAATTAACAAAACCTAGAAATAATAAATAAATGGGTTGTAATTCAAACCTAGAATTTTTAGGAGATGGAGAAGGAGAGGGGCGGCAGTGGCAGTGGCAGCGGCGACGGCGAGGGCTGGGCGGTGGCAACGCGGGGTGGGGAATGAGATTTATGTGAGGGAAATAGAGAAGGAGAGGGGAAGGTTTTGAGTGAAGAGAGGGGAAAATTTCAGAGAAATGGGGGTTTCTCCCGTTTTTCAATTCTCTGATTTCAGAATTACCGACCAAAGTTGGTCGGTAATTTTGGTCGGTAATTTTGGTCGGTACATTAAGTGCTGACCGTTTCAAAAAAAATTTAAATTCTTTTTTTTTGTGTGTGTTTTTTTCTTAAAATATTATAAACTATAAAAAAAATATTATAAACTACAAGCATTTATTTTATTTAACTATGCAATTATTATAAATAATTATAAACTATAAGCATAATCTTTATAAATAATTATATTAACTATTTAATTTTAATAAATTATAATAGCATCTATCTAAGTAAATTTTCTAAGTTATAATTAAGTATGTGAGTAATTTCTCACACACACACATACACTATATTGTAATTGATGCTAATAACTTCTTTTTTCATTCGTTCATCACTAATAATGCATGACATAGATTAATCGATATATAGGTCGAGACGTTTTGATGAATCATCGATTAATATTCATCGATACATCTAAGTAAGTTATAAGTCGATGAATCAATTTACAAATAGATATATTTGATGATAAAGTATATATACTAATTAGTATCTTCCCAAGTCTATCCCTAAAAGAACCCGACCCTGTGGTCCTAGCGCTTCGTGTTCTTATATATATATATATATATATATATATACACACACACACACACAAACACACTTCACTGTAATACTTTAACTATATATATAGCTTGTTATAGTATATGTTAGTGTGTATATATATAGTTTGTTAAAGTTTGACCATGTTTGACCTATTAATTTAACTCGTTTACTTAATACTAATAGCTTCTTTCGTTTATTTAATTTGTGATCCATATATATATATATATATATATATGTCAAAGATGTATATATATAGCAAAGATGTTTAGTATTAATTCTTTTATTTTTCATTCATTCATCACTAATAATGCATGGCATAGCTAGATTAATCGATATAAGTCGAGACGTTTTGTTTTTACTATTAGTCGATATAGGTCAAACGTTTTGTTTTTAATATTCATCGATGCATCTAAGTAAGTTATAAGTCGATGAATCAATTTACAAATAGCATGTTATATATAGTATATGTTAGTGTATTCATTATTTGTATTACAAAAGTGTTAACGAATTACATTTATATTATTTAGATAGTAAATATAAAAGTAATTCGAAAGTTTGATCAATGTTGACGTAATAACCGACCAACTTTGGTCGGTTATTTTGCAGAAAATAACAATTACCGACCAAAGTTGGTCGGTAAATGCTTCCCCTACATTAACCGACCAACGTTGGTCGGTAATTTTAAATATAAATTCTTAAATATTATAAAATATTTTAAATAATAAAATAATTATTAAAATTTAAAAAATTGGATCCAGATTACCGACCAACGTTGGTCGGTAATCCAAAATTTTCTTGTCTGACCAGCTGGGTCAATTCGTTGACCAATTTACCGACCAACGTTGGTCGGTATTTAGTTTTAAAAAAATGTAATTTTTTTTTCCCCAGTTTCCGTCCAACCTGGACGGTTTTTGGTCGCTTTTTTTGACCGACCAACGTTGGTCGGAAATAGTTGGTCGATTTTTAGCAGATTTTTAATAGTGACATCCAACATAATAAGTTATAGCTAAATATTAAAAAAAAAATTGAAAAGACTTTAGAGTGTCAAGGACAGACAAATGCCGAACTGTTAGTACTATAGCTGATGCAAATTTCAGCTTTTATTCTCTTTAAAACATTGACTAGCATATGAAAGGCCTTATTTTGCTTGTGGCTAGCATTATTGGAGCTCAGTCCCTTCTCTAATAATTCATTTTCATCTTTAATAGATCCTAATTTCTTCTCAAATTTATCGTTTTTACTTCGCCTTATTCCCCACTTTCCAAGGCTTGAACTCAATTTCAACCAAAAGGACTTGTAAGACAAAAACGATTTTAGTACTAGAAAATTGTAAACCTTCTGTTTCATGCTAATACTGTTATATGTACAACTATGATTTATTAATTTTATCGTTTATAGAGCAAACGTGTACACAATTATATTATCTTAAACATAGCTTTAGCCCAAGTCTAGTATTTCCTCGGATAGTCCTTCATTCAAAATTCACAATATGCTACAGATGAGATTTTGAATCGAGATATGTAGTTGAGTGTAGTTAATAGAGACTATAAAGAGTCGTTTGATTTAAAGAAAAGTTATATTGGGATTAATTATGTTGAGATTAGTTATATATACTAGGATTAACTATTGGGAATTGTTATTCTGATATTATTTTTATTGATTGTTTGATATGTTGTATTAATCCTGAGATTATCAATCTTACTGCTTTATCCTGAGATAATTTATCATGGGGTTACTATTCCATCATCTGGCATGTATAAGTTATCTCAACATTATTTTTAATCTTGAAATAACTTGTCCCAAAATTAATAATTAAATAAAAGATAAGGTGATATTAAATTTTTATCCTAGAATTATTTTTGCTTAACCATCGTACCAAACGACTTTAAACGACCACATAAGACAGCAGACTATCAAGATTCAAACTCACTCGAGTTATTGTCGTCCTTTTGAAACAAATGAGTAATATTTCAAAAGGTTCCAAAATGTGAAGGCATGTGGGTGGGAGTTGGGTAATAATAAAGCAAGTTTCTAGACCTAGTATTTACTGTTGAAATCCTGACATTCAATAGTTTTCCACTCGTGTCTTTTCTTCCATAATCTAGGGAAGGAGACTTTTTTCATTAAAAATACTATATGGTCTTTCATTTCCTTATAGGTATACCCATAAATGATTAATTGCAAGCCATTCCTTGTTCATTATGTTGAAAATTCTAGCAATTTCCATGAAAAAGCAAACTTCTAGGACCACAACAACATGGGTGTGGAAAAGCAAGAGCAAAATTACATGTTGTTTCATGTGTTGCTCGGAATCTTTAAAAATGTCGATGGGTACATGTCGCTTCCTCTAAAAATAATGTATTTTCAAAGGATCCGATACAAGTAGGGGCGTACGGCAACTGTTTTGGAGAGTCCGCAACATAAGTTATTTCCTTTGTCAAAAAACTATACCAATGCATAGATATAAATTGTTGTATTCCTTTTATGTAACGGCCCGAATTCTTTTAGTGTAGTGCCAAAAAATGGTTTGCAATTGCTTTAAGTTGTAGGTTTTGAATCTCTCAAATATTGTATTCTCACCCGTGCAAACATATAAATTGTTGTATCCTTTTGATATAAGGGCCGGAAAAGGTTTTAGTGTAGTGCCAAAAACGGTTCACAATTGCTTTAAGTTGTAAGTTTGAATCTCAAATACTGTATTCTTGCATTTTTTTGAATCCCCTTATTAGAATTTCGGATCCGTCACTTTGTAACAGGTAGCTTTTAACTACTCCCTCCGTCTCATATTATGTGTCGTATTTCTCTTTTACACGCCCCTTAAGAAATATTAATTAGGAAAAGGATTAGATTATTCTACCCTTATTTATATCTTAAGATATAATCTCTCTTCATTGAATATTTATTCTATTTATGTGTTATCTATCTTCAAGAACAATTATTACTAAAGGTAAAAAAGGAAAAAAATAATAATTTTATCTTGAACTTCTAAAATGACAAATAATTTAAGATAACTATTTTTAGTAACTACTAATATGAGACGGATGGAGTAACAGTATGGTTCTTGCTGGCAAATCAGTTGTATATTAATTGTCTTTCCTTAGCTGTTTGATATCGCATTTTTGGAACTCCATCGCATGACTTGCTTTGACGTTCTTAAGCCCATCACTTTCATTCATAGACAATTGGTACCAGTATTTAGGAACAAAAGACGAGCTAGTGGCAGAAACATTTATTAGGAGGACTATAAATGCCATTTAATTGATTGCTTTTAATAGCTTTTAGATGATCAGAACCAATTTAAGTGCCAAAATGTGAACATTTGTAGAGTCAAATGTTAGTGCACCATTTTTATTTATTTATTTTTGTTGCTCATTCAAGTGCTTCAGTCTTTTCTGTTTCCAGTTGTAAGGTAGTTGTTGAGCTCTTTTTTATATTACTAGATATGGGCTGCCCGTGTTGAGCACAGGCCCAATATTTGATTCAATGTATTTTTTGGCATGTTAGTTTCATAGCAAAGAAATTCAAGCAGATAAATTCGGGGTCAGTTTGCGCATGTTATAGATAAACAATGAATTATATTGGCGATTTGGATCAAATCTGCAGGTATTTTGTGAAGATAATTGAACACTAATTTTCCAAACTAATTTTCCTAGTGGAAGTAAAGCCTTTCTTAGAAGATGCTTCCAGGAAAAAAACTGAAAGCAACACTAATGAATAGTCTTAGAATTCTAAAAGAAAGAAAAGGCATGGAACATGAATATGCCATCCATTAAAAACAAAAAGAATTGCGTAAAAGTGCATAAGAACAACCCGAATCTAAAATTCACTCATTGTTAGATTTAAAGCTATTATTAGTTGCTAAAAAATAGTTCCCTCAGTCTCATCAGCAGCTACACTTGCTTCGGTAATATCAGTAGTTTTGTGCTCATTTTTCCTTTCCTTATGCTTTTCTTTATTTTTCAGTTTATAGCATTTAGAGATAATGTGACATTTCTTATGACAATAGCGACACTCTAAATTATTGTATCTGGATATGGAATCGGATTTGCCCCTAACAAACAAGCCAACTTCCGCTTGAGTTCCACTAGCTTCCCAGTAATATCACTATCTATCTGTTCTTTTGATTTTAAGATAGATTTAATATCCTTATAAGAGATATAATCCTTTGCATAAAACATAGTATCTCTTATATGCTTAAAAGATGGGGATAGAGAACAAAGTAGTAACACAGCTTGATCCTCATCTTTAATTTCAGCATCTATATTACTCAAATCCATAAGAATGGAATCAAATGTGTCAAGATGAGAGAGAATAGAGGTACCTTCACCCATACGAATTGTATAAAGCGTCTGCTTCAGGTAAAGCCTATTTTTCACTGTCCTCTTCATATATAAGATTTTTAATTTTTCCCACATGCCTTTGGCTGTGGTTTCTATAGAACCTTCACGTAAAACCTCATTTGAGAGATTTAAAATGATACCTGATTTTGCCTTTTTGTCTATGACGACAAACTCCTGAAACAAACCCGATTAGATCCGGCTCTGATACCAATTTGTTAGGATCGGGTATTCGGATAGTGCATAATTTAGCCAAAAAACGTTATAATGACAATAACAAAGACAATGCAAGTTGATAATAAAGGCAATTAAAGCATATAAAGAAGACACCAATTTAACGTAGTTCGGTCAGTGTGACCTACGTCCACAAGCGGAGAGGAGCAATTTTACTATACCAACAAGAGTACAAAAGAGAGTACAAAATTAGAGTAAATACTCTAATTAATCTCAAATACCCTAAGGGAATAACCTCACAAGATCACTCCAAAGAAAGGGTTCACATAAGTGCTTCCCAACACTTAATTCTCGTACAAAACACTTTTAATAAAGGAGAAAAGGAAGAAACAAGAAATGAAAACTCAAGTCTTGTTGGTGTGTTTAAAATGAACTAATGGCTTTTTCTTTTATAGGCAAAAAAGCCTTGGCCTCTTAGTTGTAAAAGAAAAGATGCAACTTGTGCAAATGATATCCACCACACAATGCAATATTTTTGGGTTCCAAAGAATATTGCCAACGAAGTCTACACTTTGCAAATATGCTTATACTTATATGAGATGGACTCCATTAGCCAAAATATTAGCCATATTACAAAATCTGACATGGGTTAAAATTTGAAATGAAAAGAAAAAAACTGAAAGTAGTAACCTCCAAATACAATGTTTGAAAGCTTCTGCTAGGCAACATGCGATAATGGTATGGGATAATTATATATTATCCCTATTGCGAACTGTTGCGGCAATATTTTTTTAGTACCGCAGCAAATGTATGTGAAAACAAATTGCGGGGTAACAATCATACAATTATTAATATTAATTCCCGTTAATTGACATTTTTTTTGCAGTGAATTTATGGAAAATACCCGCATTTGAATGGACATTAAACAAAATAATTTTGGTCATTAGAGCACAATTTAGTTATTTGTTCTTTATAATACGAATTTACCAATTACCACAACGGCAAATGAATCTAGCTACTTTGTCAGTGATAATGCAAAGGTGTGCGTTTAAGATTACGTTTGCAAGGAGATTTTGCGGAGTATTTAGTAACTTAAAATAATTCATGTTTCTATCTTTAATAAAACCTGGTATTCGGACAAAAGCTTCAGATGATAACTTTTGGCTAAACCTTATTTTTCAGCGTCTTGAACTCAAATGTTTTTTTTTTTTTAATTTTACAAACTAAGCTTTTGCCAAGCTATGATTATCTTATAATTAAGGTACATTAATTTTATTATTACAATTATTTTATTATGTGTCGAGTGATTATATAATCTTATCAAAAGGAGAAAATTGACAGAATTTTTATGTACTTCAAATAAATTTTTATAATACTAATAAAAAATATCCTAAAATTACGAACAAGTTGTCATAGATGCGTCAATATAAACATAAACTCCTCATTCCAATTGGAAAATCGAATGGCCGGGACTGCAGAGACATTGCACGCACTTTTATATTTTTGGAATCTTTACACAAATAATCGTTCTTTATTTTTTTTTAGGCAATATACATAGATTATACACTGATTATATATGAGTATACATATATTATATATGCATTATACATATATTATATATTTGCCGACTATTTTTAGTTTAAGTGGTTCGTTATACGACTATTTAGATTATTTTATTTTTTCTGAACAAAAGTTATTCAAGAGATAAAGAAGAAGAATGTAGTATCAAAAGCTCCAAAATACTATTCCATCATAGATCATAAAAAGGGTACTATAGTTAGAGGCTAATGAAGTAGGTCATTTTCAGTTAAGCCTGATAAAGACATAATTAAACTAAATTAAGAAAAGAAAATGTTGATTAGGGGAGATGATCATTGGAAAGACATGGCTTTGTGCAGTAACATCGTCGAAATCTTCTAAGTAAAGTGCACTTTCCGTCCGTAAAACCCTCATTTATGCAGGCTTTTTTACATTGTCCAAAATTAAAACACAACCCTCTGAATGTTTTGCTCCACTCAGAACAAAGCTTTGCCTCTGCTATACCAAAAGAAAAAATAAGAATAAAATGAACATAAATAATACCAAAAAAATATCTACTTCCTTTTGCTTTTGTTATTTGTTTTTAATTTTAAACAAAGCTTCATTTAATGTTAATCTGTGAAAAAAATCAAATAATACGAGGTTGCATTAAACTAACGATTAGGTGAATAAGGTCGCAACATAAAGAATCATGATCTGAGTAGCATATATAGAATCGAATAGAATATAGAGGATACATAACCGATCTCAACTAGTTCTAAATTGAGACATATATATTGATTGATTGAAGAGATTAAAAAAATTACTAAATTGCTAAAGCTTTGCCTCTGCTATATCCAAAAAGAAAACATAGAATAAAGTGAACATAAATAATACCAAGAAAATACCTACTTCCTTTTGTTTTTTTAAATTTTTTTTAAACAAAGCTTCATTTAATGTGAATTTCGTATAGCTGTGAAAAAAAGCAAATAAAACGAGGTTGCAGTAATTTAACGGTTAAGCAAATAAGATCGTAGTATGTAGAATTATGATTTGAGTAATGCGAATAATCGAAAAGAATAGAATGTATATAGAGGATTCATAATCGATCCAATCAACTAGTTCTGATCAATTGAGAAGTAGTTGATTAAATTAATTGATTGGGAGAGAGGAAAAAAATTTTAAAAACCTTAGTTAATATGGTGTATGTATAATTAAAGATACACGGAAAATGAAAGTAAGAATAAAACAAACATAAATAATACCCAAAAAAAAACCTACTTCCTTTTGTTTTTTTTTTTTTTAAAAAAAGAAAACTTCAATGTGAATTTCATATAGCTATGAAAAAAATTGAATAAAATGAGGTTGCAGTAAACTAACGGTTACGTAAATAAGGTCTCAGCATGAAAAATCATGATCTGAGTAGCACATAGAACATAATGAATATATATAGGATTCATAATTGAGATTTGAGACATAGACATTGATCGATCAAAGAGAAAAAAATTACTAAATGAATTCGAACCCGTGACATTTCTTGTTAAAAGTGCCTTTTTTCTGTTTTTAATTTTGATTGGTATGAAAACCCTAATAAGAAAGAAAGTGTACCTGCATTGCCCATAGAAAACAACACAAGTAGAAAGAGAACTTTAAATAAAGGCAAGGAGTGTTCCATTTTTCTTGTTATCTACTAAAATGGATTTCTAATAGTGAAATATGAAGCCTTAATTAGTCTCTCTTATATAGATAAATAGAACCACTACTATTTAATGAAGATCTCATCCCTTCATCTAGATAATTACTCCATTTTTGCCATTTTACATATACTGCCAAATTCGTCTGGTTTAAAAAGTAAATGGAGATGAGATTAGAGTAAATACATGAGGATTAGGTAATCCACTACATTGTTGAGGGGTTGGGCCTGGAGCTTAATAAGACATGGGCCGGAAAAGAGAAAGGCCAGCCCAACAATCAGCCCAAGTTCAAGAGTAGTCCAGCAGTTATTGATTTTATTGTTTGAATAAAATCAAGAAAAAATGGCATGGTATAACAATCTATTAAGAGAATTGGCATAAAAAAGCCTAGTTTTAGATATTGGCACCCTATAGCCCAACTTTAAGTTTTTCTTTCTTTTAATTGGTATATCATAGCCAAATTTATTTTTATTCAAATTCAAAAGTAACGTTCAGCACATCCTCACTCTCTCCTTCTTTGACGCCATTCTTCTCTCTTCCCCAAATTTCATATTTTTCAAATCCTCCAAATCTCTCTATTTTTCTCCGATAAATACTCTCTTATGGTTTGTTCTTAATCTTTTTCTTAACTATTTCTCTAAATCAAGAGTGTTTTGTAGAATTTCGACGATAATATCAGCATTCTTGCCAAGTTGAAAGATGGGTAAAAATTCAATCGCTAAGAAATCAAAATGTAAAGCAACAATGTTCAAATTTTCATCTCTTAATGTTGATTATAACTCTGATTTCGAAGTTATGGTGTTAAAGGGGTCGAATTCACCACATGCAATAGTCGTTCGAAAGGACAATCAAAGGAAAAAACGGGTTGATGCAATGTATACAAAAGATAAAGGAAAAAAAATCGCAAATGCATATGGTATACAACAAAATATTGTTGTTATACCCAAAAAGAGAAAGCGCGTTAGCACAGAGGAAGTTCAATGTGATAAACATTCTTTGAAAGTATTGTTTAATCTCAATTGATTTAATGTATTTTATCTGATTTATCTTTTACATAGTGTTAGCTATAGTTTTTTTCTTTGTTGGTTTTCACATGTGCGATGATCGCAGAAGCGACAGAGGAGTCGCAGAAGCGTGAAGGGGAGTTAGGCATGAGGATCGCAGGTGCGGGTGCTTGGATGCACCTGCGCAACCGCATATGCGGTTCAAGTGCGCAGAAGCGCGATCACAGAAGCTGCTTAAAGACCACAGGTGCGAAGGAGTGCTGGGTCAGGCTGTTTTCGCGGAAGCGAAGTTTTACTGCAAATGCGGAATCGCTGGGCAGAAGCTATATTATTGAGGGTTTTGATTTTTTCTTCATTTTGGGAGCTATGGAGCTTGGATTGAGGCGATTCTTGAAGTAATTTTCACCATATGAATTGGGTAAGTGTTCTTTACTCAATTTTGGTTATATTTTATGAATCTACCTTCATCTTTGGTAATTGGATTGTGAATTTTAAAGAGGAAATTGGGGGGTTTGGCCTAAAGTTTCATAATATGAATTTTTGAGTTTTGAACATCGAATTGGGGTCGGATTTGAGTGAAACTAGTATGGTTGGAATCGTAATTGAATGAGTTGTTGAATTTTGTAAATTTTGTCGGGTTTCGAGGTGTGGAGCCGGATTGGGATTTTGGCCCATTTTGGGCTTTTTGATTCAAGATTTGATCTTTTTCGATCAGGATTGGTTCTTTTAGCATTGTTTGATGTATTTGAGTGGTTTTTGGTTAGTTTTGAGCTATTCGGAGTTTGGAACGTGCAGGATAGCATTTTGGAACATCGCTTGGCTTGCTCAGAGTTGGAATTAGTTGGTTCGAGGTAAGTGACTCTTCTAATTTTGGAGCTGAGGGTATGAAACCCCGAAATACGTGTTATGTGATTAGTGTTGAGGTGACTCACATGCTAGGTGACGGGCGTGTGGGCGTGCACCATGTGAATTGAGACTCTGTTATTCCCATGGAACTGTATAGTGGTCATACTTTGTTGATATCCGTGTTTTCACCATGTGATAAAGTAGTTTAGCTGTCAATCATGCTAGATATCATGTTTAGGCATTATGCCGATACTGTTTGAACACATAGTGGTCGTTTCTTACTGTCATCTCACTGATTTTATTAAAATTTCATACTTAGTCATATCCATGCGTTCATACCATATCTCAGTCTCAGTTATTATTTATTGATACATCATATCATTGTTGTCGAGCTAGTTTCATGACTTTGTGAGCCTGTGAGTGAGACTGGAGAGATTGATGACTGAGTGAGGCCGAGGGCCCGAGTGAGAGTGACATTTTGGGATCGGGCTACACGCCGCAACATATTATATTGATTATATTTTATGGGATCGGGCTGCACGCCACAACGATATATTGATTATATTCTATGGGATCGGGCTGCACACTGCAGCGATATAACGGTTGGGCTGAAAGGAGCCCCTCCGGAGTTTGCACACCCCTAGTGAGCGCAGTCGACTATAGATATGGATCGGGTTGCACGCCGCAACAAGTATTGTACAATGCTGAGTGATTGAGCGTGCTGAACATAGTGAGAGAGAATGCGAGACAGTGAGATTCAGTACTCTGAGAGTGTGAGTACATAAGCTCATCATCGAGATGCATTGCATTTGACATGTGTACTTGTCATACATGCATAGAGGTTTATTTCCTCCTTCTACCCATTTTTGGGGACATTTATGATTTTACCCGCATCTTGACATGTAGGCATAGATAAGTACTTTTCTCATGCTATTTGAAAATAAAACATCTTACTTATTGTTGAAAGGATTTTGGAAAAAAAAAATTACAGTTTTCAAACTTACTCGTATTTTGGCTTTTTGGTAAATGATTTGGGTTTTCGGTGAGATACTTGAAAAGAAACACCTACTTTTCTGGAACTGTGAATGAATTGAGCCTTTTATTTCTGAGATACTCTTTGGTTACTTGTACTATGCTGTTAGGAACTATTGTGGAATATTGGTGTTGGACCCGACCTTTTTGTTAGCTCGTCACTACTTTTAACCTAAGGCTAGGTTTGTTACTTATTGAGTACATGTGGTCGGTTGTACTCATACTACACTTTTACACCTTGCGTACAGATGTGGGCTACTGATGTTGTTGTGTTCGATGGGAGCTGGATTTGAAGATGTACCTGCGTCCCGGTTATAACTGCCTATTGTTCGTGGTAGCCTTAGATCTATAAAATTCTGTTTATGTACTTTTCAAATAGACGATGTATTTATTTCATTTCAGCTTTGTAAACTCTATTCTTAGAAGCTCATGATTTGTACTACCAGTTCTTGGAAAATGTATAAGATTCAGATATTTCTTTACTTAACCGCTTTATTAAATTGTTATTGGAAATAGTTAGTGGTTAATTGGCTTACATAGCGGGTTGGGTTAGGTGCCATCGTGACTAGTGGATTTGGGGTCGTGACAGCATCCTTGCTTAATGTATACTTAGATGTTATGTGAATATAGAAGTTGAAATAAAAGGTTGGGCACCATTTTTTGCTATCGGTTCTTGTTAATTTTCTTGAATTTTCAGTAAGAATACAAAAATTGAATTTGCCTTTATTAGTGCTTGAGTGAATGTTACTCATTTCGCATAGTTATCTTCATATCGTGTTTACATAATGACTTTGGGTGTTTTAGCTCCATATCGTGGTCTAGGAATTGGCAAATGATCAGTTTATATTGCCCACCTTGTTCAGAGTGAATTATAAAACTAAACTTTCCTCTTTTCCTCTCATGTTTAACACAGAACATTTGTGTATTGATAGAGCCCCCATACTTGACTGTATATTTTTCTTAATCCTTTTTTATTTCGTATTAGTATCTTTTCTTTTATATTTGAATTCAGTTTAAATGCATCATTATTGAGATTTATGAAAAGGTATTGAACTATTCTTTCTGAATATGTGTAGTTGCGGAGAATTTAATGATGTTCACTTTCTACATATATGGCTTAGTATAATTAATATTTTTTTAATGTAGAAATGAGATTTTTGTGTCGCATTGGATACAAAATTATTCCCTTCTTGTTGGAGCTCACATACCAATGTTGAGGTTGTTGATGAGTTAAAGTCGCAATTGACTGATGAGCAGATTCAAATGTTTAGGAAAACTTGTTTCGGCTATTTCCTCGATTTGTGTGATGACCCAAAAGGTCATCTTATGTCTTAGAACTCGAATTTGAGTTCTTAAGCCTTACAAATCTCATTTTTATCCTCTTCGATTTGCGTGCACAGTCCGGACAGGTTTCCGGAAAGCTTTTATGTTGAAAACTAATGAAAATAAGAATTTTTTTCTTAAAAGTTGATTTTAGTTGACTTCAGTCAATATTTTTGGTAAACGGTCCCGGATCCTTGCTTTGACAGTCCCAGTAGGTCTGTATCGAATTATGAGACCTGGGCGTATGCCCGAAATCGAATTCGGAGGTCCCTAGCTTGAGTTATGAATTTTTGATGAAAATTAAAAGTTTAGAAATTATTTGTTTTTAAGAATTAATTGATATTTGGCATTGCTAGTATCGGGTCCGTATTTTGGTTCCGAAGCCCGGTACAGGTTCGTTATGATATTTAAGACCTATCTGTGAAATTTGGTGAGAAACAGAGTTGATTTGACGTGATTCGGACGTCCAGTTGAGAAAATAGAAATTTTAAAGTGTTCTTGAGAATTTCATTTGATTTGGTGCTAAATTCGTAGTTCTAGGTGTTATTTTGGCGATTTGATCGCTCGTGCAAGTTCGTATGATGTTTTTAGACTTGTGTGCATGTTTGGGATAGAGCCCCGAGGGCTCGGGTGAGTTTCGGATAGGCCACAGGATGTTTTGGACTTGGGAAAAATCTGGTTTTCTGCAGATTCTGGTGTCTGGCATATCCTTCTTCACGTTCGCGAAGGTCCTCTCACGAACGCGAAGAGTAAACTGATGAGGCAGGGATTTCTTTTTCGCGAACGCGAAGGCTTGGTCGCGAATGCGAAACGATGGGGGCGTTACCCTTCGCGAACGCGAAGTGTTAGGCATTGGGGATAGGGAGTCAGCCGTTCCTTCATCGTGAACGCGAGCAATGCCTCGCGAACGCGAAGGCCAGGGGGAGTAACCATCGTGAACGCGAAGTCTTGGAAGCCAGTACCCTTCACGAACGCGATGAACACTGTCGCTCAGCACTTAACAAAATCCAAAAACGGGATTTTAGCCAAAAATTCATTTTTCTCAAAAACCAAATGGTGAGAGGCGATTTTTCAAGAGCCATTTCATCCCCAAATTGTTGGTAAGTGATTCTAAACTATTTTCTTTCAATTACCCATTACATTTTATGAATTATCAACCTAAATTCTAGAGTTTTCATGGTAGAATTGGGGGTTAGGGTAGAAACTAGGGATTTCGGAAATTTGAGGATTTAGACCCCAATTTGAGGCCGGATTCCAAAACTAATTACATATTCGGGCTCGGGGGTGAATGGGTAAATGGATTTTGGTCCGAACCTCGGGTTTTGACCAAGCGGGCCCGAGGTCGATTTTCAACCTTTTGGAGGGAAAATTTGGGAAATCTGTAATTATTCATTAAACTTGATTCCTTTAACAATGTTTGATATTATTGAGTGATTTGGAGGTGAATTCCAAAGAAAAAGCTGTGATTGAGAATTAAGTGGCCTTCGGAGCGAGGTAAGTGTTGTGTCTAACCCTGACTTGAGGGAATTAGGAACCTTAAATTACTTGCTAAGTGAAATTCATGTGAGCGACGTATATGTGAGGTGACGAGTACTTATGCGCCGCCAATTTACCTGTTTTCCATGTTTCTCTATTTTTCTTATACTGTCTTATTCCTATGCCTAATTGCTACGTGTTATACCAGTGTTGTTCAATTTATCATTCTTATCATGTTTTACGGATTTTTTAGTGACAATTGAGTTTTTATTTCAAAGTTGAGATTGATATTATGGAACCAAATGTTGAAGTAAGGTTTGTACTTGTTATTCTATCTCCCTGTAGTTATTTATGCATTGCATTATGGTAAGGGAGAGTGTTAATACACGAAGGGTGACGTCGTGCCATATTGTGAGTGTTAATGCACGAAGGGTGATGTCGTGCCATATTGTGAGTGTTAATGCACGAAGGGTGATGCCGTGCCATATTGTGAGTGTTAATGCACGAAGGGTGATGTCGTGCCATATTTTAAGTGTTAATGCACGAAGGGTGATGTCGTGCCATGATATGAGATTTAATGCACGAAGGGTGATGCTATTCCATTTCTATTAATTCTATGGTAAGATTGAGAGTAAAAACACGAAGGGTGATGCAGTGCATTTTTTCTTACTGTATTCACTATTCCTATTAATTCATGGTATATTGACTGCTTCGGTGATCATTCTGTTGTAGTTCTTTATCTTGTATTCTCCTCAGTATGTTCCCCTCCAGACATTTCTTGTTTAGTTCTTCATTTCTGTTATTTGTATATGCACTGTTAAATTGTACAGGTTGATTTGTAGGTGCCTTGCCTTTGCCTCGTCACTTCTTCGTCGAGGTTAGGCTCGACACTTACCAGTACATGGGGTCGGTTGTACTGATACAACACTCTGCACTTTCTGTGCAAATTTTGATACCGGCTCGGGTTGATCGAGATTTTGCTATTGGTCCGTTATCCGGAGACTCAAGGTAGATCTGTCGGCGTTCACAGACCTTGAAGTCCCCATCTATCTTTTCTATTCTACTGTTTCTTTCATTTAGACAGTTGTATTTCTTTCAGACTATTACTTGTAGTAAATTCTAGAATGCTCGTGAATTGTGACTCCAGATCCGGGTGGTAGTAATTAATACAGTTTTATGATATTCCGCACTTATTATATTTCATCTTAGTTAATTATTGTTAATTACTGAATAAAAATAAGGAATTGCTTTAATAATTCTGTGATGACCCAAAATGTTATCTTTAAATTTAATAATTAATTTTGTATTCTAAGACCTCGAAAAGCACTATTTATCATTTCTCGACTTGCGTGCATAGTTCGTAAAATTTTCCGAAAAGTTTAGGTGAAAAATGAATTAAAATGTGAATTAGAGCTTTAAAACTGAACTAAGTTGACTCTGGTCAACATTTTGAGCAAACAGACTCGGATTAGTGTTTTGATAGTTCTGGTAGGTCCGTATCGTGATTTGGACTTAGGCGTATGCCCGGAATCAAATTCCGAGGTCCCTAGCTCGAGATATGGAATTTTGATGAAAAATTAAAAGTTTAAGTTCAAATAGTGACCGAATGTCAAATTATGTGCAAACGACCCCAGAATAGAATTTTGATGATTCCAACAGTTCTGTATGGTGATTTTGGACTTAGGAGCATGATCGAAATTTTATTTGGAAGTCCGTAGTGGAATTAAGCTTGAAATGCCAAAAGTTGAATTTTTGGGAAGTTTGACCGGGGGGTTGACTTTTTGATATCGAGGTAGCGTTCCGATTCTAGAAATTGGAATAGGTCTGTTATGTCATTTATGACTTGTGTGCAAAATTTAAAGTCATTCCGAATTGATTTGAGGCACGATTTGTCATTTTGATGTTGTTTGATGTGGTTTGAAGCCTCGACTAAGTTCGTATTGTATTTTGGGACATGTTGAAATAATTGGTTAAGGTTCCGAGGGTCTCTGGTGGATTTCGGAAGGTAAACGGAATGAATTTCGGACAAAGAGGGTTGCTGGAAATTTGCAGAAATTTCGCCAGAAATTTGCAAACATTTCTGGTGCGTGGAGCCAACTTTGGAAGCTTATATCTCGTAATTCATAAGGAATTGGAAAATTGTCAAAACATAAAAGTTGTAGTCGTTTGATTCCAGTTTCTAGAAAGTTAAACCATTCATTATTTGGACATTTGTACAGAAAGTTATGATGTATTGAATGAAGGCTGGTAGAGAAGTTTCGCCAAAAATTCTGATGCATGAAGTCGACTTTGGAAGCTTATATCTCGAAATTCATAAGGAATCAGAAAATGTGCAAAACATAAAAGTTGTAGTTGTTTGATTCTAGTTTTCAGAAAGTTAAACCATTCATCATTTAAATATTTGTAAATAAAGTTATGATCAATTGAAGGAAGGCTGGTAGAACAATTTCTGGTGGACTTTTAGTGACGGAAAATGGACTTTTAGTGACGGAAAATGGACTTTTAATGACGGATGCGCAGAAACTTAAGGACCAAAAATGGTCATTTCCTTCACTTCGTTTTGGATTTTTGGAGCACAGTTCTTGGGCGATTTTTGGGCTATTTTCATGGGAAAACATTGAGGTAAGTGTTCCTTATCCTATATTGTTTATATTCATGATTCCATATTCATTTACATCATGAATCCGTGAATTTATGGAAGAAAAATCAAGATTTTTGCAAAATCTTTCAAAAACGAAAATTTAAGATTTGGAGGTCGAGTTGTTATCGGAATTTGATAAAATTGGTATGGGTGGACTCGTAATTGAATGGGTGGTCGGATTTTGTAAGTTTCGCCGGATTTCGAGATGTGGGCCCCACGGAAATATTTTGAGCTAATTTCGGATTTTTTTGAAAAATATAATATTTTCTTATAAAATTGATTACTATAATTTTGTTGACTATATCGAATTAATTATGACTAGATACGAGTCGATCGAAGTCGGAAAATCGAGGAAAAAGCATAATACTTGGTTAAATTGAAGCAAGTCGAAGTAAGTGACTTGTCTAACCTTGTGTGAGGGAAATTCCCCTAGGATTGATAATTGTAATGTGTGGAAAGTCGTGTACATGAGGTGACGAGTGTGTACACGGGCTAAATGTAAAAGATTATGTTTTAAATTGTGTAGATCACAGTTGCGCATTAATTAAATTATTTTATTTTTTTATATTCTTCATTATTGATCTAATGTTTATATTTTTAAATTTGCTTGACCTTTTCCTGCTAATTATTTTATCTGTTTAGTTGGAACTTGGTTTCTTTTATTTTGTGCATTATTTGAAGCTTGATTTTCTTTAAATTAAATATTATTAATATGAAGTATTTGACATTTTTAAACTTAATATTGAAGCAATGTATTAAATATTTTGAAATATTATTTCCCTGAATTATTTACTCTGAATATTTTTGTAAGATTTCGTACTCATTGTGATAGAGCAGTGAGCTCTTTATTGTGGAAAAGTATTATTGTTGAATTATTTTGACATGAGCCGTGAGCTCTTTATTGTGGAAAAATATTATTATTGAATTATTTTGACAAGAGCCGTGAGCTCTTTGTTGTGGAAAAATATTATTGATGATTTATTTTGGCATGAGCCGTGAGCTCTTTATTGTGGAAAAATATTGTTGTTGAATTATTTTGGCAAGTTAAATTATTTGAGCATTTGAGGTGCAAATTGTGATATATTGTGATATTGATACGCATGCGGTGGTATAAGGTGCGGGTATTGAAACGTATGCGGTGAGATAAGGGTGGCTTGATACGCGTGGCTAGTAGGGGGAACTACTAGAAGTCATGCGTTGTGATAAGGATGACTAAAATGCGGGATGCTATTTCGGGAAAAATATTTTCTTTAAAATAAATTGTGAAGGCTCCCGCGGTGAGATAAGGAAATGAGATATTGTGAATTTATTTATGATTTGGGACTACGAGGCGGTACCTCGGGAGTGCCCTTGTTGATATTGATTTATGGCCGCAGTTGCCTTTGATTATTGTGTGATTTTCTTAAAGTTAAAAATAATTCTGTTTTGTTTCCACGAGGTATTTATTTGCCATTATTTGATGTAATTAAATGTGACATACTACTTGATTCATTTCCATTGTTATTTTATCTTATAATATTATTTAAACATTTTACCATGCCATTATTTATTCTCCAGTAGGGCCTGACCTGACCTCGTCACTACTCTACCGAGGTTAGGCTTGGCACTTATTGGGTACCGCTGTGGTGTACTCATACTACGCTTCTGCATATCTTTTTATGCAGATCCAGGTACATCTTATCAGACCACGCATCAGTAAACTAGTTGTACGAGGAGACTTCGAGGTATATCTGCCAACGTCCGTAGACTCCGGAGTCCCCTTCTATTCTTGTTATGTTGCTTCCTTATTTTCTTTAGACTCTGTTATATAGAGACATCGAGGATAAATTCTTAGAAGCTTGTGACTTATTTCTACCAGGTTTTGGGAGTTGAAATTGTTTGAATTGTAGTTTAATTATTTAAGATATTTATTATTATTCCGCATTGATATGCTTACCTAGTCTTAGAGACTGGGTGCCATCATGACATCCTACGGAGGGAATTTGGGGTCGTGACAGATTCTCTAACGTTGGATTGCCTAGCAAGTAAAATGTTAGGCGCCATCACGGTCCCGTCGGTGGGAAATTTCGGTCGTGACAGTTTGTATCAGAGCGCTAGGTTGCCTAGGTCTCACAATTCACGAGCAAGCTTAGTAGAGTCTGGAGGATCGATATAGAGACGTCTGTGCTTATCTTCCAGAGGCTATGAAGTTTAGGAACAAGTTTCACTTTTATTCTTCTCCGTCGTGCGATTTTGCTTTCTCAATACTGATTGAACCTTTCTACTCATATTCTCTCTTAGATGGCAAGAACACGTAACACTTCCTCAGCTGAGCAGCAGCCAGAGCCTCCAGTGGTAGCTCCTACGCGGGGCAGAGGTCGAGGCCGTGCCAGAG
Source organism: Nicotiana tabacum (assembly GCF_000715075.1). Taxonomy (NCBI): domain Eukaryota; kingdom Viridiplantae; phylum Streptophyta; class Magnoliopsida; order Solanales; family Solanaceae; genus Nicotiana; species Nicotiana tabacum. The sequence continues at coordinate 17,550,467 of NC_134088.1, read as the reverse complement.
GCCGAGGCAAGGTCAGGGCTCAGCCTAGGGCCCGAGCAGCAGCCCCAGCAGTGGAGCCTCAGATAGAGCTTGACTAGGAGGTTCCAGCCCAGACTGTTCCTGCCGGACCAGCTCAGGTCCTTGAGGGGTTCATTCCTACCCAGTACTTCAGGACGCTTTGGTCCGTTTGGTGGGCCTTATGGATAGTGTGGCCCAGACTGGCGCATTTCCCATGGCACCAGCAGTCTCTCAGGCTAGAGGAGGAGCCCAGACTCCTACCACTCCCGCTCCAGAGCAGATAGCTCCCCAGTATCAGGCTCCAGCAACTCAGCCAGTCAGATTAGTTCAGCCAGTTATTGCGGCACAGGTCGGAGATAGGCCAACTATGTCTTCTGAGGTTTTATGGAGATTAGACAGGTTTATCAAGCTCTTTCCTATTCACTTCAGTGGTGCTCCTTCAGAGGATCCCCAGGAGTATCTTGACAGCTGTCATGAGGTTCTACGAAACATGGGTATAGTGAAGACCAATGGGGTCGATTTTGCTGCATTTAAGATGACTGGTTCCACCAAGAAATGGTGGAGAGATTACTTGTTGACCAAACCAGCTGGGTCGCCTGCTCTTACTTGGGACCAGTTCTCTTAGCTCTTCATAGAGAAGTTTCTGCCTATCACATTGATAGAGGAGCGTCGCCGTCAGTTTGAGCGTCTCCAGTAGGGCAGTATGGCTGTTACTCAGTATGAGACCTATTTTGTGGATTTGGCCTGTCATGCTATTCTTTTGCTTCCCACCGAGAGAGAGAGGATGAGGAGGTTTATTGATGGACTTGCTCAGCCTATCAGATTGCAGATGGCTAAGGAGACTGAGAGTGAGAGTTCTTTTCAGGCGGCTGCTAATGTTGCCAGACGAGTCAAAATGGTTCTTACTTAGGGAGGTCAGGGGTCTGATAAGAGACCTCGTCATTCCGGTGAGTTCAGCGGTGCCTCATCTAGAGGCAGGAGTACTTTTGGTAGAGGCCATCGTCCCAGGCCATTTCATTCAGCGCTCCAGGCATCCCATGGTGCCTCAGGTGGTCGTGGCCCTCAGATGCATTATTCCAACCATCTAGCCTACAGTGCACCACCAGCTCCTATTAATGCACCTCCACTCCAGAGTTATCAGGGTGGTTATTCAGGTCGACTGGGTCAGTTTCAGGGTCAGCAGTCATAGCAGCCGAGGTTATGTTATACTTGTGGTGATCCGAGGCACAATGCTAGATTTTGCCCTTGGGCAACGGGCAGCTCATATCATCAGAGTTCTCGTGCCATGATTACGGCACCAGTTGCTGAACCACCTACTCAACCAGCCAGGGGCATGGGTCAGGCAGCCAGAGGTAGGGGCCAGACAGTTAGAGGTGGAGGTCAGGTCGTTAGAGGTGGAGACCAGCCAACTAGAGGCCGTCCCGGGGACGAAGTTCAGGGTGGTGGGGCCCAGTCCCGGTGTTATGCTTTCCCAGCCAGGCTTGAGGCTGAGTCATCTGACGCTATTATCACAGGTACTGTTTCAGTTTGCAGTAGAGATGCTTCAGTTCTATTTGATCCGGGATCTACTTACTCCTATGCGTCATCCTATTTTGCTTCCTATTTGGTTGTGACTCGTGTTTCTTTGAGTGCTCCTGTGTATGTGTCCTCACCAGTATGAGATGCTATTATGGTAAATCGTGTTTATCGTTCGTGTGTGGTCACCATTGGGAGTCTTGAGACTCGTGTAGATTTTCTACTTCTCGACATGGTTGATTTTGATGTCATACTGGGTATGGATTGACTGTAACCTTATCATGCTATATTAGATTGTCACGCCAATATGGTGACCTTAGCCTTGCATGGGTTGCCTCTATTAGAGTGGAGAGGGAATCTTGGCCATTCTGCCAGCAGGGTTATCTCTTATGTGAAGGCTCGACATATGGTCGAGAAGGGGTGTCTAGCTTATTTGTCTTATGTCCGCGATTTTAGTGCGGAGATTCCTTCCATAGATTCGGTGTCGGTTGTTTGTGAGTTTCCAGAGGTGTTTCCTGCAGACCTGTCGAGGATGCCACCTGATAGGGATATTGATTTTTGCATTGATTTGGCTCCGGGCACTCAACCTATTTCCATTCTCCCATATCGCATGGCCCCGCTAGAGTTGAAAGAATTGAAGGAGCAGTTGCAAGATTTTCTTGATAAGGGCTTCATTAGACCTAGTGTCTCGCCCTGGGGTGCACCTGTGTTGTTTGTGAAGAAGAAAGATGGATCGATGAGGATGTGTATAGATTATCGGCAGTTGAACAAAGTCACCATCAAGAACAGATATCTATTGCCGAGGATTGATGATTTACTTGATCAGCTTCAGGGTGCCAAGGTATTTTCAAAGATTGATTTGAGATCTGGCTACCATCGGTTGGGGATTAGGGCATTCGATGTTCCTAAGACAGCTTTTCGGACTCGGTATGGGCATTATGAGTTTCTAGTGATATCATTTGGGCTGACAAATGCCCCAACATCATTCATGGATTTGATGAACCGGGTGTACAAACCCTACTTGGATTCCTTTGTGGTTGTGTTTATTGATGATATCTTCATCTACTCCCACAGTCAAGAGGAGCATGAGCAGCACCTTCGGATCGTTCTCAGACTCTGAAAGACAGCCAATTATATGCTAAGTTCTCAAAATGCGAGTTTTGGTGGAGTTCAGTTACTTTCTTGGGTCACGTTATATTAGCAGAGGGTATTCAGGTGGATCCTAAGAAGGTTAAGGCAGTTCAGAACTAGCCCAAACACACATCAGCTACAGAGATCCGTAGTTTCTTGGGTTTGGCTGGCTATTACCGTTGATTTGTGGAGGGGTTTTCATCCATAGCAGCCCCGTTGACCAGATTGACCCAGAAGGGTGCCCCGTTTAGTGGTCAGACGAGTGTGAAGCGAGCTTTCAGAAGCTCAAGATAGCTTTGACTACGGCACTGGTATTGGTGTTACCCACATTTTCAGGATCTTATATAGTATATTGTGACGCATCTCGTATTTGTCTGTGTGCGGTATTGATGCAGGATGGCAAGGTTATTGCATACATTCCAGTTGGTGAGAGACCACTTGCATTGGATGTTCAGGCCTTGGCCAACCAGTTTGTGAGGTTAGATGTTTCTGAGCCTAGCCATGTTCTAGCTTGTACAGTTTCTCGGTCTTCTTTGTTTGAGCACATACAGAGATTGGTAGGATGACGATCCTCATTTACTTGTCCTTAGATACACAATGCGGCATGGTAGTGCCATGCAGGTTACTGTTGGAGATGACAGATTTTTGAGGATGCAGGGTCGTATTTGTGTGCCTAATATGGATGGACTTAGTGAGTTGATCCTTGAGGAGGCTCACAGTTCTCGGTATTCTATTCACCCGGGCGCTGCCAAGATGTACGAGGACTTGAGGCAGCATTATTAGTGGAGGCGAATGAAGAAGGACATAGTTGCCTATGTAGCTCGATGTCTAAATTGCCAGCAGGTGAAGTGTGAGCATCAAAGACCTGGTGGTTTACTTCAGAGGTTAGAGATTCATGAGTCGAAGTGGGAGTGTATCACTATGGATTTTGTTGTTGGACTCCCACGGACTTAGAGGAAGTTTGATGCAGTTTGGGTCATTGTGGACAGGCTGACTAAGTCAGCGCATTTCATTCCTGTGGCAGTTACCTATTCCCCGGAATAGTTAGTATAGATTTATATTCGTGAGATCGTTCGTCTTCACGGTGTGCCCGTGTCTATCATTTCTGATCGAGGTACGCAGTTTACCTCGCACTTTTGGAGGGCAGTTCAGCGTGAGTTGGGTACACGGGTAGAGTTGAGCACAACATTTCATCCTCAGATGGACGGGCAGTCCAATTATACTATTCAAATCTTGAAGGATATGCTCCGCGCTTGTGTTATAGATTTTGGAGGATCATAGGATCAGTTCTTGCCCTTTGCAGAGTTCGCCTACAACAACAGCTACTAGTCGAGCATTCAGATGGCTCCCTATGAGGCATTATATGGTAGGCAGTGTCGGTCGCCAGTTGGGTGGTTTGAGCCGGGAGAGGCTCGGTTGTTGGGCACAGACTTAGTACAGGATCCCTTGGATAAGGTTAAGATTATTCAGGATCGACTTCGCACAGCTCTGTCCAGGCAGAAGAGTTATGCCGACCGTAGAATTCGTGATGTTGCATTCATGGTCGGAGAGAGAGTGTTACTTTGGGTATCACCCATGAAGGGTGTAATGAGGTTCGGAAAGAAGGGCAAGTTGAGCCCTAGGTATATCAGACCTTTTGAGATTCTGGAGAGAGTGGGAGATGTAGCTTACAGGCTTGCGTTGCCACCTAGTTTAGCATCTGTTCATACGGTATTCTATGTGTCCATGCTTCGAAAGTATCACGGCGATCCGTCCTATGTGTTAGATTTCAGCTCTGTCCAGTTGGACAAGGATTTGACTTACGAGGAGGAGCCGGTGGCAATTCTAGCCCGGCAAGTTTGCCAGTTGAGATCAAAGAGTTACTCTTCAGTTCGAGTGCAATAGAGAGGTCAGCCTATTGAGGCAGCTACTTGGGAGTCTGAGTCCGATATGCGGAGTAGATATCCCCACCTTTTTACCAGCCTAGGTACTTTTCTACGTCCGTTCAAGGACGAACGGTTGTTTTAGAGATGGAGAATGTGATGACCCAAAAGGTCATCTTATGTCTTAGAACTCGAATCTGAGCTCTTAATCCTTACAAATCTCATTTTTATCCTCCTCGATTTGCGTATACAGTACGGGAAGGTTTCCGGAAAGCTTTTAAATTGAAAACTAATGAAAATAAGAATTTTTGCCTTAAAAGTTGATTTTAGTTGACTTCGATCAATATTTTTGGTAAACGGGCCCGGATCCATGCTTTGACGGTCCCGGTAGGTCCGTATCGAATTATGGGACCTGGACGTATGCCCGGAATCAAATTCGGAGGTCCCTAGCTTGAGTTATGAATTTTTGATGAAAATTAAAAGTTTGGAAATTATTTGTTTTTAAGAATAGATTGATATTTGGCGTTGTTAGTATCGGGTCCGTATTTTAATTCCGGAGCCCGGTACAGGTTCGTTATGATATTTAAGACCTGTCTGTGAAATTTGGTGAGAAACGGAGTTGATTTGACGTGATTCGGACGCCCAGTTGTGAAAATAGAAATTTTAAAGTGTTCTTGAGAATTTCATTTGATTTGGTGCTAAATTCGTAGTTCTAGGTGTTATTTTGGCGATTTGATCGTGCGAGCAAGTTCCTATGATGTTTTTAGACTTGTGTGCATGTTTGGGATGGAGCCCCAAGGGCTCGGATGAGTTTCGGATAGGCCACGGGATGTTTTGGACTTGGGAAAAATCTGGTTTTCTGCAGATTCTGGTGTCTGCCTCATCAGTTTACTCTTCGCGTTCGCGAAGGTTCTCTCGCGAACACGAAGAGTAAACTGATGAGGCAGGGATTTCTTCTTCGCAAAAGCGAAGGCTTGGTCACGAATGCGAAGCGATGGGGGCGTTACCCTTCGCGAACGCGACAAGCCCATCGCGACACGAAGTGTTAGGCATTGGGGAGGGGGAGTCAGCCGTTCCTTCATCGCGAACGCGAGCAATGCCTTGCGAGCGCGAAGGCCAGGGCAGAGTAACCATCGGGAATGCGAGCTGGGTCTCGCGAACGCGTAGGCTTGGCAACCAGTACCTTTCACGAACGCGACAGTGCTCTCGCGAACGCGATGAACACTGTCGCCCAGCACTTGACAGAATCCAAAAACGGGATTTTAGCCAAAAGTTCATTTTTCTCAAAAACCAAACGGCGAGAGGCGATTTTTCAAGAGCCATTTCTTCCCCAAATTGTTGGTAGTGATTCTAAACCATTTTCTTTCAATTGCCCATTAGATTTTATGAATTATCAACTTAAATTCTAGAGTTTTCATGGTAGAATTAGGGGTTAGAGTAGAAACTAGGGATTTCGGGAATTTGAGGATTTAGATCCCAATTTGAGGTCGGATTTCAAAACTAATTACATATTCGGGATCGGGGGTGAATGGGTAACTGGATTTTGGTCCGAACCTCGGGTTTTGACCAAACGGGCCCAAGGTCGATTTTCAACTTTTTGGAGGAAAAATTTGGGAAATCTGTAATTATTCATTAAACTTGATTCCTTTAGCAATGTTTGATATTATTGAGTCATTTTTGAATAGATACGAGTAATTTGGAGGTGAATTCCAAAGGAAAAGCTATGATTGAGAATTAAGTGGCCTTTGGAGCGAGGTAAGTGTTATGTCTAACCCTGACTTGAGGGAATTAGGAACCTTAGATTACTTGCTAAGTGAAATTCATGTGAGCGGCGTATATGTGAGGTGACGAGTACTTATACGCTGCCAATTTACCTGTTTTTCCATGTTTCTCTATTTTTCTTATATTGTCTCATTCCTATGCCTAATTGCTACGTGTTATACTAATGTTGTTCAATTTATCATTTTTATCATGTTTTACTGATTTTCTGGTGACAATTGAGTTTTTATTTCAAAGTTGAGATTGATATTATGGAACCAAATGTTGAAGCAAGGTTTGTACTTGTTATTGTATCTCCCTTTAGTTATTTATGCATTGCATTATGGTTAGGGAGAGTGTTAATGCACGAAGGAAAATGCCGTGCCATATTATGAGTGTTAATGCACGAAGGGTGATGCCTTGCCATATTGTGAGTGTTAATGCACGAAGGGTGATGTCGTGCCATATTGTGAGTGTTAATGCACGAATGGTGATGTCGTGCCATGATATGAGAGTTAATGCACGAAGGGTGATGCCGTGCCATTTCTATTAATTTTATGGTGAGATTGAGAGTAAAAGCACGAAGGGTGATGCCGTATATTTTTCCTTACTGTATTCACTATTCCCATTGATTAATGGTATATTGACTTCTCCGGTGATCATTCTGTTGTAGTTCTTTATCTTGTATTCCCCTCAGTATGTTCCACTCTCGACATTTCCTCTTTAGTTCTTTATTTCTGTTTTTTGTATATACACTGTAAAATTGTACAGGTTGATTTGTAGGTGCCTTGCCTTAGCCTCGTCACTACTTCATCGAGGTTAGGCTCGACACTTACCAGTACATGGGGTCGGTTGTTCTGATACAGCACTCTACACTTTCTATGCAGATTTTGATACCAGCTCGTGTTGATCGAGATTTTACTATTGGTCTGTTGTCCGGAGATTCAAGGTAGATCTGTCGGCGTTCACAGACCTTGAAGTCCCCGTCTATCTTTTCTATTCTACTGTTTCTTTCATTCAGACAGTTGTATTTCTTTCAGACTATTACTTGTAGTAAATTCTAGAATGCTCGTGAATTGTGACTTGAGATCCGAGTGGTAGTAATTAATACAGTTTTATGATATTTTGCACTTATTATATTTTATCTTAGTTAATTATTGTTAATTACTGAATGGAAATAAGGAATTAGTTTAATAATTCTCTAACGTTGGCTTGCCTAGCAAGTGAAATGTTAGGTGTTATCACGGTCCCGTCGGTGAGAAATTTTGAATCGTGACAATTTGCCTCCTGTTATTGTTCAGAATCATGTCATATGGTTCTTAATGTCAAGGGAGTTGTTTCAAGATAGTGATCATGAGTTTTACGTCAAGATCAATCATAGTACCCTGTGTTTTGGGATTAGAGAATTTGCAATTATATCTGGTCTAAGGTGTGTTGGTGAGGTCAACGATGAGGGAACTTATAGTGGATCAAATAGGCTCAAGGATGCCTACTTTACCGATCATGATAGAGTATCAAAGGATGACCTTATTGATTGTTGTATGGAAAAGAGATGGAAGTTAGATAATGATACTCTAAAGATTTCGTTATTGTACTTTATATACACCTTCTTATTTTCCACAATTAGTAAATCTCCTTTGTAAGTAATCGAGATTTTTATTTGATTGAGAGTGGGGAATACGAGTAGTTTCCATGGGGGAATATTGTATTTCAAGCTTTGATTGGTTCAGTGAGAAATAAGTTTAGATTCGTAAAGAGGTTTCATAGGTTTGGCGGCTTACCACTTGCATTGCAGATTTGGATTTATGTCCTTTGCAGTGTATACTGTTTTAGGATCAACATATTTATCACAAATAATTCTTCCAATAATAGGAGCAGTAGCTACACGTTGTGTAAACAATCTATCCCACGCCGAGCATGTGTGATCCTTGCTGAATTTTCCAATCCTAAATATTTTGGACTTGTTTAGAGATGAAGACTTGAAAAACCACGCGCAACGGTCATTGACACATACCAGGCAATATCTAACAACATTCAAATTTACACAATATTAATTAAATTTAGATAAACTATCGTGCATCATTAATATAACAAATTCATGATTGTATATAATTATTAAAGTTAGATATACATTCATACTTTGATGGACTTGATTGATCAACCTTAAACTGAAATTATTTTCGAATAGCGTAGTTATTTAACACAATCATCAGTGTCCCCTTGTCCTTGTAAAGTTAGACTTCCACAACAGTACTATTTAGAGGATCATCTATTATTGGAGTTTCATAAAAATCTACAACTTCAGGATCATCTACGTTATCAAATGCAATCAACTGCATTGTATCACCGTTCTGTATATCATATATACCGACAATTTATAGGCAGACAGATGAATGTTCCTCGTTTCGATTAAAACCTTGATATCTCTCTCTTTCACTGTTAAACACAGTGGATATACATTAAATACATAATTTTTCTTCTTCAACTCGATATATACATGCAATCCTATATCATTGTATATCATCAATGGTGGTGAATTATCATCGCATTTGTACTTGATTTCAAGCAAATTAATTATCGTATCAACCATCAATTGTTTTGAAATTGTAGAAACAAAATCACCAAATTTAATATATGTACTAATCATCACGCCTTCAACTGAGTAATCCACAAATCGATTGTTGCTATCCCAGTGTCCACCGTGCTGTATTAAAATCGGCAAAGAAGTCATTGAATCTGTTCTTCTATATAAAGAGATTGAAAACCTTCTTCAACCGATTTCTTTGAACTACAAAAATAAAGAATTTTGTTCTTGAAGAAAGCACTAATTATTGAATTTGAATTCTGAAAATTGACATTCAACTGTCATGATTGTTGAAAAATCTTCGCACATTTTTGAAGGAAATATAGTTTCGACATTTGTTTTTATTTGGGTCGAATGAATAGTTACGCTTATGAAGGATACATCGTGCAAGCGTGAAGGGTGGATAAAATCTTAAAAATTCCCCTATATTTGAGGGGTTATATAATCGTGTCTGTTGGGATTAGGCTATTTAATGCCAATCTATTTGGGCTACTACTGCCAAACTAGATTTAAGGCCAATAAAATGCTAATTTTAGTTAATCATTGTTATACGGTGTCAATTCCTCTAAAATCAAAACAGTTGTTTTATAAAGAACTTCTATTTTTTACTACTAAACATTCCTAAAGGAAAGATAATACTGTGTCACTCCTCCCAAAAGGAATGACGGGTTATCAAACCCAATCAACTGCAGTATTTCACCGTTCTGTATATCATATGTACCAGCAATTTATAGGCAGACAGATGAATGTTTCTCGTTTCGATTAAAAGCCTTGATATCTCTCTCTTTCACTGTTAAACACAGTGAATATACATTAAACGCATAATTTTCTTCTTCAACTCGATATATACACGCAATCCCATATCATTGTGTATCGTCATTGGTGGTGAATTATCATCGCATTTGTACTTGATTTCAAGCAAATTAATTGTGGTATCAACCATCAATTGTTTTAAAATTGTAGAAATAAAATCACCAAATTTAATATCTGTACTAATCACCACGCCTTCAACTGAGTAATCCACAAATCGATTGTTGCTATCCCAGTATCCACCGTGTTGTATCAAAATCGGCAAAGTAGTCATTGAATCTGTTCTTCTATATAAAGAGATTGAAAGCCTTCTTCAACTTGTTATGGAATACATGGTGAACGCTAGGGGTGTACATAAGCCGGGTTGATTCGAATTTTATCAAACCAAAATAATGATATCCGATATTTAAATCTATAATCCAAACCAACAAATTCGGGATTTTTAATCTCGGTTTTCTCGGGGTTTTCAATTTTTTGGCGAGTTTTCGGACTTTTTCTGCGAAAGTCTTCATAACACAAAATATGTAACTTGTGCTCCAAATATTTCTTTAGTCCTAGTAAGATACAACTATATAATGTATTTTTCAAGAAAATAACACAATAATATGAGATAAGTCATAGCATTATACTAAAATATTCAATAACAAAGATAATAAAATTGCATAAAGCAAATATTGCTAATTAAATACTTTATAGGTCATGCTAAAATAAATATAGCTAATAAGTACTATTAATTACATAACTAAGCACAAAGAAAAAGATAAACTAAGTTATGCATTTCCATTATAAACCAATGTAAAACATGAAAATAGATATTCAATACTTATCATCAGTCCTAGTGTTGAATTGAATATCTTTTGTTAGTATTAGTATTGATTTGAATTTTATTTAAGTTACTGCATTTATGTGCTAACTTATTGGACCATTCAAGAATGTTAAGGCCAAGCTTAAAATAATACATTAAAGGATAAAACTGTGAAAAAATTTAATAAATATTTATAAATTATATTACAATAAATATTTATATATATAAAATATTTTTAAAAATTGTATAAAAGTAATATCGGGTTGGTTTGGTTTCGGTTTAATTTTTTTTAGTTAAAACCAAACCAAACCAATTATGGTCGGGATTTTTTTGAACACCAAACCAAATCAAACCAAACAACAATCGAATTTTTTTCCGATTTGACTCGGATTTTTTCGGGTTGGTGCGGTTTATCGGTTTTCTTTCTACGCCCCTAACCTTTACAATGTCTTTTTTCCTAATTTTGTTTCTGAAAAATTATTTTTTAAATTAAAATTGACATATTAAGAACTACATAAATTACTTTTAAGTTCAAAATATTTATAAAAACATGTTTGATATCGTAGTCAAGGAAAATATGGTTTGACGTTCAAATAATATTGTGTCATTATGAACAAAAAAAGATATTGTGTCATATAAGATAAGACAGGTTAAATATCGCATTTATGCCAAACTGCTAATGTGTATACGCTCAAAACTCTAGAATATACTATTCTTATTACTCCTCCATCCTATTTTAAATGTCGCTTTACCTTCTTTTTTACGTTCATTAAAAAAATTAATAAATACAAGATATAGTTTACTAAGTTACCCTTACTAAATGCTTTATGAGAATTGAGTAGTATAAGAACTTATTCTTCTTTGATATTAAGGGATCGTTTGGTTGGGAAATATGTTATCTCAGGATTAATTATTCAGGGATTAGTTATTACATGATTGTTATCACACCCTTCCGTAGGGATAAATGTAACACTATAATCTCAGAATAACTAATTCCGGAATTAGTTATACCATGATTTTATCTCAATCAAACGTGAGATAAAATCATCTTAAATTTAATCTCGGGATTAATTATCCCTTATTTCTCATACCAAACAAGCTCTAAGGGTGTAGTTGAAAACAACTAACAAATTTAATCTTGAATTTTTAAAGTGACAAATATTTTGGGATAAATTTTTGGGATCTTTACACAAATAGACGGCCATATTTATTATTTACCTTTTTTAGTCATATATATAGATTATACATTAATTATGTAAATTTATACACATATAATAAATAAAATTATGCATATATTATACCTGTACCAGTAATTTTTAGTTTAAGCAATTGAGTGGGCGACTATTTGAGTTAATTCTTCTAAAAGGTTTGAGCTAAAGCGACAATTAAAATGAGACTAGAAAGTAGCATACTTGGACGAGCTAAATTCATGCTGCATCACAACAGAAGTACGTCACAAAAGAGAAATTTCATATACAACTTGAGTCCTCAGCGTTTTTGCAAATTTTGATTAGTGCAAACCTTAAACCAAATCTTTGTAACTATGATTGGTAGTACTTATAATTTTTATAATGTTTGAAGATGTCTGTAACTTATTAGTAGCATGTTATTTGAAATGTTGAAGGATACCTCAGTTGTAAGTCAGGTTTTAGGCATTAAATTTGTCTTGTAAATCCTTGACTAGTTTAAAAGAACAAATGATTAGATTGTCACGATTCAAAATTTAACTAGTCGTGATGATACCTAACCTCACCCGCTAGGTAAGCCAAATATCACAATCTTATTCAATTAATAATTAACTCACTATAATACACTCCCCAAGGACTGGTAGTACAAATCATGAACTTCTAAGATTAGAATTTATAAAACTGGTATGAAATAAATATATCATCTGTTCGAAATGTACATAAACAGATTCTTATAAATCTAAGACTACCATGAATAAGAGGCAGCTATGACCGGAACACAGGTACATCTTCAAGTCCAGTTCCCGTCGATCACAGTAACATCAACATCCAATATCTGTACGCAAGGTGCAGAAGTGTAGTATGAGTACAACCGATCCCATGTACTTAATAAGTAACAAACCTAACCCTAGGTTGAAAGTAGTGACGAGATGGAACACAAGTCAGGGTCCAACTCCAATAGCCAACAACATTTTCTAACAATATAATTTAAAGCAGCACAAGTAATAATTCAATAATAACATGCTCAACTTAATCATGATTTATGAAAATAGCTCTGTCTTTCAAGTGAATCAGTGAAAACTCAAGTCTTTTACCGAAGTTGCCAAAAATATGAGTAAGTTTGAAACAATAATTTTTCCAAAATTCCTTTCGACAATAAATAAGATGTTTCATTTTCTTTCCACATAGCCAGTGGAAAATGCATCAATATGCCCATATGCCAATATGTGTGAGAAGTCATGAATGACATGATACCATACAACATGAGAAAAATGCATCTCTATGCATGTATGTCAAGTGTGCATGTCAATACGATGCACCTCAATAATAAAACCATATGCATACTCTCAGAGTATCATTTCACTCAGTCCTCCTAGTCACCCAATCCTCTCAGTCACTCAGTCCTCACAGTCACTCAATCCTCCCAGTCACTCAATCCTCACAATCCTCACAGTCACTCATGCCTCACATCACTCGGCACTCGCGCTCGGCACTCGCACTCGGCACTCGCACTCAGTAGGTACCTGCGCTTACTGGGGGTGTGTACAGACTCCGGAGGGGCTCCTTCAGCGCAAACGCTATAACAAGCCAATCATGGCATAAATCAGTCACTCATGATGCGGCGTACAGTCCGATCCCATAAATAATAATATATATAAAGCCAATATGACCTGCTGTGGCGTGCAACCCGATCCCATAATCATCCTCATAATCAGGCCCTAGGCCTCACTCAGTCATCAATCTCTCCAATCTTTCGGGCTCACAATGTCATGACAATTAGCCCAAAAATGACGATATGATGAATCAATAAATAGCAACAGAGACTGAGAGATGATACGAAATGAATGAACATGACTGAGTTTTAAAATTTCAATTTAAACAAATTTAACAACAATATGACCATTGTGGGTCTCAATAATACTGGCATATAGCCTCAACATGATTTTAACATGATTCTCAACTCAATAGCTCTAGTACGTAGAGATTTTCATGATTTCAGATAAGTTCAGGTAACTACACAGTACCACAAGAATAACGTAATCACAATTCACACGGTGCACGCCCACACGCCCGTCACCTAGCATGTGCGTCACCTCAACACCAAACATATAACACGTATAATTCAGGGTTTATACCCTCAGCTCCAAGATTAGAAGAGTTACTTACCTCAAACAAGCCAAATTCAATACCGAGCAAGCTATATAATACTTCAAAAATTCCATTCCGCGCGTATCAACCTCCATACGCCTTGCTATTTCCTCAATTCAAGCCAAACGACTTGTATCTATTCAAACAACGTGCAAATTAATCACAACTTACTCTAATACTTACAATTTAACAATTTATAAAAATTCTCAATTCTGCTCGAAAAATCAACAGTAGATCCCACGTCTCTGAATCCGATAAAACTCACAAAATCCGAACACCCGTTTCGATACGAGTCCAACCATACAAAAATTATCAAATTTCGACATCGGATTGACCTTCAAATATTCATTTTACATTTTTGGAAGATTTTATAAAAATCTGATTTTTCTTCCATAAATTCACGGATTCATAATGTAAATGAATATGGAATCATGAAATATAATCAATATATGATAAGGAACACTTACCCCAATGTTTATCCGTGAAAATCGCCTAAAACTCGCCTAAACCGAGTTCCCCAACTTTGTGTGATGACCCAAAATATCATCTTTAAATTTAATAAGTAATTCTATGCTCTAAGACCTCGAAAAGCACCATTTATCATTCATCGACTTGCGTGCGCAGTCCGTATAATTTTTCGGAAAGTTTTTATGTGAAAAATGAATTAAAATGGAAAATAGAGCTTTAAAACTCAACTAAGTTGACTTTGGTCAACATTTTGAGTAAATGGATCCGGATCAGAATTTTGAAAATTCCGGTAGGTCCGTATCATAATTTGGGACTTGGGCGTATTCCCGGAATCGAATTCCGAGGTCCCTAACCCGAGTTATGGAATTTTGATGAAAAATTAAAAGTTTGAAATCTTAATGATTTCTAAGAAATTACTGATGTTGGATTTATTGACCTCGGGTCCGTATTTTGGTTCTGGAGCCCGGTATAGGTCCACTATAATATTTATGACTTGTCTGCCGAATTTAGTGAGAATCGGAGTTGATTTTACGTGATTCAGACGTCCGGTTGTAAAAATATAAGTTTTAAAGTTTTCTTGAAAACTTCCTTTGATTTGGTATCCGATTCGTAGTTCTAGGTGTTATTTTAGAGATTGGATCGCGCGAGCAAGTTCGTATGTTGTTTTATAACTTGTGTGCATGTTTGGTTTGGAGCCCCGAGGGCTCGGGTGAGTTTCAGATAGGCTACGAGATGTTTTGGACTTTGAAAATCTGGTATTTTGCTGCAACAGGTGTTCTGGCATGTTCTTCTTCGCGTTCGCGAAGGTACTCTCGCGAACGCGAAGGGTAAACGGGGCAGCTGGATCTTTCTTCTTCGCGAATGCGAAGCGATGGGGGCATTACCCTTCACGAACGCGACCATCTCCTCGCGAACGCGTAGTGTTAGGCATACCTAGGGGAGGGTCGATCATTCCTTCAGCGCGAACGCGAGCTATGCCTCGCGAAGGCCAGGGGGAGGAAACCTTCACGAACGCGACATGCCCTTTGCGAACGCGAAGATGGCCTGACCCCTGTGACTTAAAACAGAACCAAAAACGGGATTTTTTTCCTATTTTTCACAAACCCTTAATTATAACTCGGCTTAGGGGCGATTTCAAAGGAGTTTTTCACGATTTCGGACTGGGTAAGTGTTCTTTATCATATAGTGATTGTATTTCACAAATCAATGTCTATATTCATTATTTATTTCGGATTTAGATGGAAGAAATTGGAATTTTTGTAAAACTTTCCAAAAACGAAAAATTAAGATTTGAAGGTCCATTTGATATCGGAATTGGACAAATTTGGTATGGTTGAACTCGTATCGGAACGAGTGTTCGGATTTCGCGAGTTTTTCCGGGATTTGAGACGTGGGTCCCACTGCCGAATATTTTAATGAATTTTGAATTTTTATCCGGTAAAATTATAAATTCATATGAAATTAATTCCTATGATTAGTATTGAATATATTGAATTATTTGTGAATAGATTTGAAGCTTTCGAAGGCAAATTTAAAAGGAAAAGCTGTGGTTGAATAATTGATTGGAATTTGCAAATCGAGGTAAGTGTCGGAGTTAACCTTGGCTTGAGGGAATAGAACCCTTAAATTATTTGTTATGTGAATTGCATGTGAACGACGTATAGGCGAGGTGACGAGTCTCTATACGTCGTCAAATTAATTGTTTGCCTGCTTACTTGAAAAATCATAAATAATTTTTAATCATAAATTAATTATTATAATAATTATTTCTCTCTTATTCTTTGCAAATATAAATTCTTAAATTCCTGCATTAATTGTTACATGCTATTTGAATTATGTGCCTTAATTGTTATTTGACATTTAGCATATTAAATATTAAACTGCCTATTTACTCCTTGACTTCCATAATAATTTGCTATTTGTCATTGTTTGCTTCATAATTAAACCATAATTATTGTATGCTTGTTATCTTCAAATTCTATATTAATTGTTACATTTATTGGGAAAATTTCTTCTATAAGAATTGATAAATGAAAATGTTGGAGGAGCGGCTTGCACGCCGCAACATGATTGATTATAATGAATATATTGGAGGATCGGGTTGCACGCCGCAACAGACTTATTAAAAGTCAATATTGGAGGATCGGGTTGCACGCCGCAACAGACTTATTAAAAGTCAATATTGGAGGATCGTGTTGCACGCCGCAACAGACTTATTAAAAAGTAAATATTGGAGGATCGGGTTGCACGCCGCAACAGACTTATTAAAAGTCAATATTGGAGGATCGGGTTGCACGTCGCAACAGACTTATTAAAAGCCAACATTGGAGGATCGAGTTGCACGCCGCAACAGACTCGTTAAAAAGTTAATATTGGAGGATCGGGTTGCACGCCGCAACAGACTAGATTAAAAATGAATATGTTGGAGGAGCGGGTTGCACGCCGCAACAGAACTGAATGTGGATATATTGTGAGAGCGGGTTGCACGCTGCAACAGAAATAATGGAAATGATAATTGGTTATGACTGCTGAGTTGCCTTCAATTATTATAAATGAATTACCTGATTTATTCCTATTATTGTTGTTGTTACTAATATTGCGTACATGTTAATGTAAGTGAACCGCCTTAGCCTCGTCACTACTTCGTCGAGGTTAGGCTCAGCACTTACCAGTACATGTGGTCGGTTGTAATGATACTACACTCTGCACTTCTTGTGCAGATTTTGGAGTTGAGCCTAGCGGCGTACCAAAGACTTGCTCGGATTTTAGCTATCAGAGGAGACTTGAGGTATAACTGCATGGCGTCCGCAGTTATGAAGTCCCCGTCTATTGTACTTTAGCTGTGTGTTTATCTCCAGATAGCTTTATATTATTCAGACCTTTATTTGTATTTATTCTAGAAGCTCGTGCACTTGTGATACCAATTCTGGGATGGTATTTAGACACCGTTGTTTGATGGATTATTTCACTATATTTCAAACTTTTCTTCCGCATTTGTTTCCTTGTTATTAATAAATTTAAAATTGTTTAAAAAATAGATAATATTATTCTAACGTTGGCTTGCCTAGCAAGTGAAATGTTAGGCGCCATCACGGTCCGAAGGTGGGAATTTCGGGTCGTGATACTTTGTTTTTGTCAAAAATGGCTGAAAACCCCTGTTTTATGGGTTTTTTATGTCTGTGGCGTCACAAGTGGCGTGGGGCGCTGCATATGGTGCCCTTTCCAGTACCTCCAGCAGTCCCAGCTCCAGGGATAGCACCCCACATTACCCTAGGCGCTGACAGCGACAGGAAATCATTCTTGACACGGAAATGGGCATAACTCTCTCATACGATGTCCGAATTCGACGATTCTTATTGCTATGGCTCCGTAATTTCAATATGGGTCTAATTATTCAATCAAAACTGAATTTGGAGCTCATTTTCTTAATGTGATACCACGTATTCTTGAAGAAACGATATCGAAAGATGGCAAATTGACTTCAAAATTTGCACACAAGTCATAATACATCATATGATGCTATTCAAGACTTCAAATAGTAGAAAGGAGAGTAATTACCCAAAACGACAAGTCGGGTCGTTATATTCTCCCCCACTTAAACATACGTTCGTCCTCGAACGTGCCAAGAGTTGTTTTCCAAGCCATCAAATCACTATTCCATCTTACCACGCACATACTCGAGGGTTATCACACGTCACCCTATACCATATAGGCCTGACAACACCACATAACTGAAAATAACTAATTTAGTCTTAGCCCATTAACCTTGGAATCCAATTTCCAACATCCAAACATTTCGTTTCAAGGACCGAATCTCACATCTACACACTGTATGAGTCTTAATAAGCTGTACTAGGCCTTAGACATAGCTCCAGATGTAATCACATGATATACCACACAACTCGCATACTCGCAATAATTTATAATCACTGTAGCTGCTTAAAACAAACCTGATACCGGTATTAAACCACATATCAAACAACAACTCATTCCAAAACCTTCGTACACAACCAATAATAAAAGAAACACGTGGAATCTCATAACCCCTTATCAGATCAACAAGTCATAGAGCTCTCTCACCCCAACCAGAACCATAATCACTTTCTAAGCCGACTTTCAATATTATCCTCCCGAATATACCGTAAACAAACCTGATAGTACCCATTCTAGGTCCAGTGACTTTATATTATCAAACATAACTACTCCATATACACGCCACACCAATATATCTCAAGCCAAAAACTGTGCAATCTGTGCACCCAAAAATGGAAAATATCTCAAAGAAGAGAATCGTTTCGCAAGTTTAGCTAGCACCACCACAACCTAATATTTACAACCAACTCCTCAAATTTCGTGAAGAGGATAACCGTAGGCGCATGTACACAATTCCTCAAATACGCTGCTCATGTAATTTTTATCATAGAGGAAGGAAAGCAATGAAATCCGATAAATTATCAAAGAAATAAAATTCCCACACATGGCACGGACAACTCACGTGCCAATAATATGAATCGCCTGGCATGGTCACATGCATCCAATCCCGGCATATCATACATGAGCAATTAAACAAGTACACTTGTATATGATAATGAAATACGATTCTCATGCCCCTGGAGTGGTATAAATAACACGCCATAGTGTAAGCATGTGCAAAGTCTGCTCACACACTTCAAATCGGCAATATAACGCAGAAATAGTAACTACCCCGTTTATTCAGGGAATTAGCCTCTTGTAACCTCAAGTGCAAACCGGATGGTTCTCAACAAAGGTAAGAACACAAGAAACGTAATAACTTTATGCTTAACAGTCAACTCTAGGCATATCATAGCCTAAACATTCTTTCGAGTATAAATACTTGCCCCGATGCCCGCACATTGTCTCAAATCTCACATATATACGCACTCATAGCGCGTAGTTGTCCCAAATAATTAATGCAACTAGTGCCTCCACTGGATTTAAATAAATTACTCACTTCAAATAGGTCACAACCTTGAAACAATATGCTTCTGAGAACTCCCAATCTCCAAATTCATAGGATGCATGAATCATCATAACTGATCCCAACTTTAGCATTTAAATGACTAACACATATCTCATGCACAATCATCCCACGAGGAATTCTTCCAAAACTTTTCCATGCCACATAACAATAACTAGAATATCAACAGTCTATCAACCAGGTGAGTACCGCAATACTGATGAACATCCGTAAGTCAAAATACTATGCGCCCTCTGAAATGCGCACCCTTCTCAGGGATTACCGAGCAGTTATAACATTCACCTAAATATCTGAAATTGACCATGCTGTCCAAAATTCTTGACCTTCCCTTCAAGACTGAACTGCCAATTGTAGATGTAAATCTTAATCCTACACAACATACCACATCTATCATGCCATCATGTGACAAGCACAAAAATCTCATTATGAACTCTGAGTCACCGGCAAATTACATACCTGGTTAGTTAGAAACCTTTCTATTGCTTCCTTCCAGGAGAAAATCACAATACACAACACGTTCCCCACACCGGTAAAAAAGAATATCCGGTTTAAACCATGGTAGAAACTATCAAGAACACTTTGAAATCCATTTGCATATAACCAAGCCATTAGAGTTGAATCTCCCTAACTCTACCAATGGCATCTTGCTATACCCTTTTGTAGCCACAATTTCTACGCAATCACTTAATCTTTTTGAGTCCAAACTCATTATCAAGACATGGGAATTTAATTTGTCCCCAATTTCACAACGTAAAAGATCTTTCAACACACTCATAACCCGAGACTATAAGTCATATCAAGATAGAAATTAAGCACCAACAGTCATTTTCACATCCCAAACAAACTCATCACGTCATATTCAAACCTTCTGGACACATTCTGTAGTCACATCACGCTCATCATATAGCTATTCAATCGCTCATCAAGCCATAAATTGCACTCATAGGGACACTACTGGACATATGAGTCCAAATGTATAAGTTCACACAATTGAAGCTACCGAGCCTAAGTTGTGGTCTAAATCTGGCCTCAAGTCCTCCAGAATGGCCCATCATCAAAACACAGAATACACATCTCAAACATCGTTCATGGAATCACAAGCCGGTGATGCACAGCTGATACCGAGCGCTCACATGCACACACGAAAGCGTGGAAGGAATTCAAAGAGTAATGTTTCAACCTGAATCAATTCCTCATGATAAAGAAAGAAAGATGAAAAATTATCCTAAATTCCCTGTAGCCTCTCGATGATACGTGTGGACGTTATCATACCGATCCGCAAGACTCTACTAGACACTTGCTCGTGACTTGTAGAACCTATGAACCTAGAGCTCTAATACTAACTTGTCACGACCCAAAATCCAACTAGTCTTGATGGCACCTAACTTCACCCGCTAGGTAAGCCAAATAACACAATCTGATTCAATTAATACTTAACTGACTATAATACACTCCCCAAGGACTGGTAGTACAAATCATGAGCTTCTAATATTAGAATTTACAAAACTGGTATGAAATAAATACATCTTCTGTTCGAAATGTACATAAATAGATTCTTATAAATCAAAGGCTACCATGAACAAGAGGCAGCTATGACCGGCACATATGTACATCTTCAAGTCCAGCTCACGTCGATCACAGCAACATCAACATCCAATATCTGCACGCAAGGTGCAGAAGTATAGTATGAGTACAACCGACCCCATGTACTCAATAAGTAACAAACCTAACCTTAGGTTGAAAGTAGCGACGAGATGGAACACAAGTCGGGGTCCAACACCAATAGCCAACAACATTTCCTAACAATATAATTTAAAGTAGCACAAGTAATAATTCAACAATAACATGCTCAACTTAATCATGATTTATGAAAATAGCTTTGTCTTTCAAGTGAATAAGTGAAAACTCAAGTCTTTTACCGAAGTTACCAAAAATTTGAGTAAAATTGAAACAATAATTTTTCCAAAATTCTTTTACCAAACACATAAGACACATAATTCAGGGTTTATACCCTCAGCTCCAAGATTAGAAGAGTTACTTACGTCGAACAAAATCCAATACCGAGCAAGCTGTACAATACTCCGAAAATTCCATTCCGCGCGTATCAACCTCCATATGCCTTCTTAACTCCTCAATTCAAGTCAAACGACTCGTATCTATTCAAACAACATGCAAATTAATCACAACTTACTCTAACGCTTACAATTTAACAATTTACAAAAAATCCCAACTCCGCTCGAAAAATTGACAGTGGGGTCCACGTCTCGGAATCCGAAGAAACTCACAAAATCCGAACACCCGTTCCGATATGAGTCCAACCATACAAAAATTATCAAATTCTGACATCGGATTGACCTTCAAATCTTCATTTTATATTTTTGGAAGATTTTATAAAAATCTGATTTTTCTTCCATAAATTCACGGATTCATGATGTAAATGAATATAGAATCATGAAATATAATCAATATTGGATAATGAACACTTACCCCAATGTTTATCCGTAAAAATCGCCCAAAAATCTCCTAAACCGAGTTCCCCAACTTTGTTTTTTGTTTTTGTCAAAAATGGTTGAAAACCCCCGTTTTATGGGGGTTTTATGTATGTGGCACCACAGGTGGTGTGGGGCGCCCTTTCCAGTACCTCCAGCAGTCCCAGCGCCAGGGATAATGCCCCACGCTACCCTGGGCGCTGACAGCGACATGAAATCGTTCTCGTTACGGAAATGGGCATAACTCTCTCATACAATGTCCGAATTCGACGATTCGTTTTGCTATGGCTCTGTAATTTCAATACGGATCTAATGCTTCAATAGAAACCGAATTTGGAGCTCATTTGCTTAATGTGATACCACATATTTCTGAAGAAACAATATCGAAACATAGCAAATCAAATCCGATTGACTTCATATTTTGCACACAAGTCATAATACATCATATAAAGTTATTCAAGACTTCAAATAGTAGAAATGAGAGTAATTACTCAAAATGACAAGTCGGGTCATTACATAGATAAACTAAACAAAACTTAGTCAATTAACGAGTTTAAAGTGGGACAAAAGTTGTGATAATATTTTTCTACCTTTAATTTACGTTTACTTTAGTACAAATTATATCAATTACTTGAGAAAAACATGAGCTTGTTTAGTTGTGTGGTTTTAGTCTTGTCTTTGGTAGGGTTAAACTCGTGTTATTTTTACATCATGCCCCTTTACAATTTTGAATTTAAGAAAATGACCTTTTTAGATCTCTTATGTGTAAAAGATAAATCTCTTACGTGTAAAAGTAAATCTTTCATGTGTTAAAAAAGAGGTAGGCTCATAAAACTAAAAATAAATTTGTAAAGAGCCAAAAAACCGATTGACCCGGTTAAACTCGTTGCTCTTATTTGGAAACATTTAAGATTATTTGTATAAGAAAAGTCATCTGATATGGGGACCATTAATGTTCTTACTTTGTGATCGATAATAAGTATGAATTCAACCTAAAAAAGTATTTCTATTATTTTATTTTATGTGAAGGTATTTGACTCAACACGAAATCTAAAAAATTAAAGGAGAATTTTGACGTAAGTCAAAAAATGCAAAGTACTAAAATTATCCTTTTAAATAGGTGATGATGATCAAAGTTTAAGGAAAATTATCTTTCCTTGTGGCATCATTAAGTCGTCTGCAATCAATACAGACTCTCCATCCTGTGACTGTTCTGGTAGGTATGAGTTCGTTATCTTCATTTTTATTACTGTCATGCCTCCTTTGTTTGGTACTACCTGCACCGGACTTACCCAAGGGCTATCAGATGTCGGATAGATGACATTTTGCCGCTAGAAATTTTAGTACTTCTTTCTTGATGACTTCTTGCATTGTTGGGTTCAGTCTCCTTTGGGGTTGGACTATTGGCTTATAATTATCCCCCATAAGGATCCTATGCGTGCAAATAGCTGGACTGATTCCCTTGATGTCAGCTATAGTCCACCATAAGGCTCGTTTGTGTCCTCTTAAAACTCCAATTAGTTTTATTTCCCATTCTGCAGTCAAAGAAGATGAAATAATTACTGAAAATAATTTAGGTTCAAGAAAAATATATTTCAAATGAGAAGGAAGAGTTTTGAGTTCAATTTTTTGTTGAGCTTCTTCTAGTGAGATTTTCTCATTTTCTGAATCCTTTTCCAGCATTTTGACTTCTTTTCTAATTGTGGTGTCATCATCACTTGTGGTACCTGACTTTGCCAAACATTTTTTCAATGAATCGGTAATCAACTGATCGTCTTTATATTCATCTGCAAGGTCACTCAACAAATCAATATGAAAACAAGATGATGGTGACTCATCCTCAGGATATTTCATTATTTTCTGCATATCAAAAATCACTCTTTCCTCATCAACTCGCAAAATAAATTGTCCTTGATGGAAATCAATTATTGCTCTTCCTGTTGCAAGAAATGATCTGCCTAAAATCAATGGTATCTCAGTATTTTCTTCCATTTCAAGTACTATAAAGTCTACTAGGAATATAAATTTATCAATTCTAACGAGGACATTTTCTATTATTCCTTTCGAGTTTTTAGTACTTTGGTCAGCCAATTGAAGAGACACACCAGTGTTCTTCATTTCACCAAGTTCTAATTTTCTGAAAATTAAAAAATGCATTAGATTTGTTGAAGCACTCGAATCACATAATGCTTTTTCAAAATGAGCACCTTCCAAAGTAAAAGAAATTGTAAAGCTGCCTGGATCATCGAGTTTTTGTGGAAGCTTATTTTGAAGTATACTATATTTTTCTGTAAGTTTAACCACTGAAACTTCTTCCAATTTTCTTTTACTTGACAAAATATTTTTAAGAAATTTAGCATATGCCGGCTTTTGTTTCAAAGTATCTGTAAAAGTTATGTTAATGTAAAGCTGCTTTAAAATTTCTAGAAATTTGAGAACTGTTTGTCAAGCTTTTCTCTTTTCAACTTTTGGGGAAAAGGGAGGGGTATAAAGTGAGAATTTGTCATCAATTCATTTTCTTGTACCTTTTTTCATTTATCTTTTCGTTCTTTTAGAAGTTCAGAGTCTCATTTATTCTCACCTTCATTTACTTGTTCCACTTCTTGTGGCTTTTCTTGTCTATCTGCATATGGATCATCAAGAGATTTACTTGACCATAGAGAGGTGGCTTTGAGGTGTTCCTTTAGATTTTTCTCGGTGTTACTAGGTAGATCACCTTTTATTTGTCCATACATGAGGGTTGCTAATTGGCTCATATGGATTTCCAAATTCTTGATTGTTGAATTTTGACTTTCAACTTTCTCGTCTGTAGCCTTAATGAATTTGTACATCATTTCTTCAAGGCTTTGCTGATGAGCTCTTTGGGGATGTTGTTGATATTGCTAAAAATCTTGTTGCCCACTATTTTGATTTTGAAAACCAGGTGGTCCTTGCATGTCATGGCCCGAAGGTGGAAATTTCGGGTCGTGACATATGGTATCAGAGCACTAGGTTACATAGGTCTCACGAGTCACGAGTAAGCTTAGTAGAGTCTGAAGGATCAGTACGGAAATGTCTGTACTTATCTCTCACAGGCTATGAAGTTTAGGAGCAATATCACTTCTTTCTTATTCTGTCGTGCGATTTTATTCTATCATCGATGATTGAACCATTCTACTCGTATTCTCTCACAGATGGTGAGAACACGTAATACCTCTACCGATGGAAAAAAACCAGAACCCCCGGTGGCAAATATGGCCAGGGGTAGAGGTCGTGCTAGAGGCCGAGGTAGAGCTCAGTCCGGAGCTCGAGTAGCTGCACCTATTATAGAACCTCAGGTGGATCTTCGGGAGGAAGTTCCAGTTCAGAATGTACCAGTTGGACCAGTTCAGGTCCCGGAAGGATTCATAGCCACTCCAGTACTTCAAAACGCTTTAATCCGTTTGGTAAGTCTTATGGAGGGCGTGGCTCAGAATGGTACATTTCCAGTGGCACCAGCCGTCTCACAGGCTGGGGGAGGAGCACAAACTCCCACTACTCCCGCTCCAGAGCAAATGGCTCCCCAGAATCAGGCTCCAGCATCCCCGCCAGTTGGGATAGTTCAGCCAGTTGTTACGGCACAGATCGGTGATAGGTCCGCCATGTCTTTTGAGGCCTTATTGAGACTGGATAAGTTTACTAAGCTCTTTCCAGTTCACTACAGTGGTACACCTTTTGAGGACCCACGGGATTATCTTGAACGCTGCCACGGGGTGCTATGGAACATGGGTATAGTTGAGACTAATGGGGTTGATTTTGCTATATTTCAGATGATGGGTTCCGCCAAGAGGTGGTGGAGAGATTATACATTGACCCGACCAGTAGGATCTCCTGCACTTACTTGGGAGCAGTTCTCTTAGCTTTTTCTGGAGAAGTTGCTTCCTATCACACTGAGGGAGAAATTCCGCAAGTAATTCGAGCGTCTACAGCAGGGAAGTATGACTGTTACTCAGTATGAGTCCCACTTTGTGGATTGGGCCCGTCATGATCTCCTTTTACTACCTATAGAGGGAGAGAGAGTGAGGAGGTTTATTGAGGGACTCACTCACCCTATCAGACTTCAGATGGCCAAGGAGACCGGAAGTGAGATTTATTTTCAGGCGGCTGCTAATGTCGCAAGGAGGATCGAGATGGTTCTTGCACAGGAAAGAGGGCAGAGGTCCAATAAGAGGCCTCGTCAGTTCGGTGGTTTCAGTGGTGCCTTGTCTAGAGGCAGGGGTAATTTTGGTAGAGGTCATCCTCCCAGACTGCTTCATTCAGCACTTCATGTATCTCCTGGTGCTTCAGTGAGTCACGGTCCTATTATGCCTTACTCTAGGAAGCCAGTATTCAGTGTATATTCAGTTCCTATCAGTGCACCACTACTCCAGAGTTACTACAGTGGTTATCCAGCCCATCTGGGTCAGCTTCAGCTTCAACATCCACGACATCAGGATGGGTGTTATTAGTGTGAGAACATTGGTCACATCAAGAGGTATTGCCCTAGATTGGCGAGTAACAAATCTCGGCAAGATTCTCGTTCTATCATACCGACACCGGTTGCTTTATCGCCTGCTCAGCCAGCTAGAGGTAGGGGTCAGGCAGCTAGAGGTGGAGGTCATGCTATTAGAGGTGGAGCTCAGGCCATTAAAGGTGGAGGTCAGACCATTAGAGGTGGAGGCCGGCCAGTCAGAGGCCGTCCCAGGGATGCAGTTCAGAGTGGTGTGGCCCAGCCCCGATTTTATGCTTTTCCAGCTAGGCCTGAGGCCGAGTCATCTGATGCTGTGATCATAGGTATTATACCAGTTTTCCATAGAGATGCTTCAGTTTTATTTTATCCAGGATCTACTTATTCCTATGTGTCCTCCTATTTTGCTTCATATTTGGTTGTGCCTTGTGATTCTCTGAGTGTTTCTGTGTGTGTATCTACACTGGTGGGATACTCTGTTGTAGTAGATCATGTCTATCATTCGCGTGTGGTTACTATTGGTAATCTTGAGATTAGTGTGGATCTTCTACTTCTTGATATGGTAGATTTTGATGTCTTCTTGAGTTTGGATTGGCTGTCTCCTAATCATGCTATATTGGACTGTCATGCCAAGATAGTGACCCTAGCTATGTTGGGGTAACCTCAGTTAGAGTGGAAAGGAAACTCCTGGGCGTTCTGCCAGCAGGGTTATTTCTTATATGAAAGCTCGACGTATGGTAGAGAAAGGGTGTCTAGCCTATTTGGCTTATATTCGCGATCCCAGTGCGGATGTCCCTTCTATTGACTCAGTACCAGTTGTTCGTGAATTTTCAGAAGTATTTCCTGCAGATCTGCCGGGGATTCCACCCGACAAAGATATTGACTTCTATATTGATTTGGCTCCGGGCACTCAGCCCATTTCTATTCCACCATTCTATATGGCCCCGCCAGAATTGAAAGAATTGAAAGAGCAGTTACAAGACTTGCTTGATCAAGGATTCATTAGACCCAGTGTCTCGCCCTGGGGTGCACCAACAGTCATTTTCACATCCCAAACAAACTCATCACGTCATATTCAAACCTTCTGGACACATTCTGTAGTCACATCATGCTCATCATATAGCTATTCAATCGCTCATCAAGCCATAAATTCCACTCATAGGGACACTACTGGACATATGAGTCCAAATGTATAAGTTCACACAATTGAAGCTACCGAGCCTAAGTTGTGGTCTAAATCTGGCCTCAAGTCCTCCAGAATGGCCCATCATCAAAACACAGAATACACATCTCAAACATCGTTCATGGAATCACAAGCCGGTGATGCACAGCTGATACCGAGCGCTCACATGCACACACGAAAGCGTGGAAGGAATTCAAAGAGTAATGTTTCAACCTGAATCAATTCCTCATGATAAAGAAAGAAAGATGAAAAATTATCCTAAATTCCCTGTAGCCTCTCGATGATACGTGTGGACATTATCATACCGATCTGCAAGACTCTACTAGACACTTGCTCGTGACTTGTAGAACCTATGAACCTAGAGCTCTAATACTAACTTGTCACGACCCAAAATCCAACTAGTCTTGATGGCACCTAACCTCACCCGCTAGGTAAGCCAAATAACACAATCTGATTCAATTAATACTTAACTGACTATAATACACTCCCCAAGGACTGGTAGTACAAATCATAAACTTCTAATATTAGAATTTACAAAACTGGTATGAAATAAATACATCTTCTGTTCGAAATGTACATAAATAGATTCTTATAAATCAAAGGCTACCATGAACAAGAGGCAGCTATGACCAACACACATGTACATCTTCAAGTCCAGCTCACGTCGATCACAGCAACATCAACATCCAATATCTGCACGCAAGGTGCAGAAGTATAGTATGAGTACAACCGACCCCATGTACTCAATAAGTAACAAACCTAACCTTAGGTTGAAAGTAGCGACGAGATGGAACACAAGTCGGGGTCCAACACCAATAGCCAACAACATTTCCTAACAATATAATTTAAAGTAGCACAAGTAATAATTCAACAATAACATGCTCAACTTAATCATGATTTATGAAAATAGCTTTGTCTTTCAAGTGAATAAGTGAAAACTCAAGTCTTTTACCGAAGTTACCAAAAATTTGAGTAAAATTGAAACAATAATTTTTCCAAAATTCTTTTACCAAACACATAAGACACATAATTCAGGGTTTATACCCTCAGCTCCAAGATTAGAAGAGTTACTTACGTCGAACAAAATCCAATACCGAGCAAGCTGTACAATACTCCAAAAATTCCATTCCGCGCGTATCAACCTCCATACGCCTTCTTAACTCCTCAATTCAAGTCAAACGACTCGTATCTATTCAAACAACATGCAAATTAATCACAACTTACTCTAACGCTTACAATTTAACAATTTACAAAAAATCCCAACTCCGCTCGAAAAATTGACAGTGGGGTCCACGTCTCGGAATCCAAAGAAACTCACAAAATCCGAACACCCGTTCCGATATGAGTCCAACCATACAAAAATTATCAAATTCCGACATCGGATTGACCTTCAAATCTTCATTTTATATTTTTGGAAGATTTTATAAAAATCTGATTTTTCTTCCATAAATTCACGGATTCATGATGTAAATGAATATAGAATTATGAAATATAATCAATATTGGATAATGAACACTTACCCCAATGTTTATCCGTAAAAATCGCCCAAAAATCTCCTAAACCGAGTTCCCCAACTTTGTTTTTTGTTTTTGTCAAAAATGGTTGAAAACCCCCGTTTTATGGGGGTTTTATGTATGTGGCACCACAGGTGGTGTGGGGCGCCCTTTCCAGTACCTCCAGCAGTCCCAGCGCCAGGGATAATGCCCCACGCTACCCTGGGCGCTGACAGCGACATGAAATCGTTCTCGTTACGGAAATGGGCATAACTCTCTCATACAATGTCCGAATTCGATGATTCATTTTGCTATGGCTCTGTAATTTCAATACGGATCTAATACTTCAATAGAAATTGAATTTGGAGCTCATTTGCTTAATGTGATACCACATATTTCTGAAGAAACAATATCGAAACATAGCAAATCAAATCCGATTGACTTCATATTTTGCACACAAGTCATAATACATCATATAAAGGTATTCAAGACTTCAAATAGTAGAAATGAGAGTAATTACTCAAAATGACAAGTCGGGTCATTACATAGATAAACTAAACAAAACTTAGTCAATTAACGAGTTTAAAGTGGGACAAAAGTTGTGATAATATTTTTCTACCTTTAATTTACGTTTACTTTAGTACAAATTATATCAATTACTTGAGAAAAACATGAGCTTGTTTAGTTGTGTGGTTTTAGTCTTGTCTTTGGTAGGGTTAAACTCGTGTTATTTTTACATCATGCCCTTTTACAATTTTGAATTTAAGAAAATGACCTTTTTAGATCTCTTATGTGTAAAAGATAAATCTCTTACGTGTAAAAGTAAATCTCTCATATGTCAAAAAATAGGTAGGCTCATAAAACTAAAAATAAATTTGTAAAGAGCCAAAAAACTAATTGACCCGGTTAAACTCATTGCTCTTATTTGGAAACATTTAAGATTATTTGTATAAGAAAAGTCATCTGATATGGGGACCATTAATGTTCTTACTTTGTGATCGATAATAAGTATGAATTCAACCTAAAAAAGTATTTCTATTATTTTATTTTATGTGAAGGTATTTGACTCAACACAAAATCTAAAAAATTAAAGGAGAATTTTGACGTAAGTCAAAAAATGCAAAGTACTAAAATTATCCTTTTAAATAGGTGATGATGATCAAAGTTTAAGGAAAATTATCTTTCCTTGTGGCATCATTAAGTCGTCTGCAATCAATACAGACTCTCCATCCTGTGACTGTTCTGGTAGGTATGAGTTCGTTATCTTCATTTTTATTACTATCATACCTCCTTTGTTTGGTACTACCTGCACCGGACTTACCCAAGGGCTATCAGATGTCGGATAGATGACATTTTGCCGCTAGAAATTTTAGTACTTCTTTCTTGATGACTTCGTGCATTGTTGGGTTCAGTCTCCTTTGGGGTTGGACTATTTGCTTATAATTATCCTCCACAAGGATCCTACGCGTGCAAATAGCTGGACTGATTCCCTTGATGTCAGCTATAGTCCACCATAAGGCTCGTTTGTGTCCTCTTAAAACTCCAATTAGTTTTATTTCCCATTTTGCAGTCAAAGAAGATGAAATAATTACTGAAAATAATTTAGGTTCAAGAAAAATATATTTCAAATGAGAAGGAAGAGTTTTGAGTTCAATTTTTTGTTGAGCTTCTTCTAGTGAGATTTTCTCATTTTCTGAATCCTTTTCCAGCATTTTGACTTCTTTTCTAATTGTGGTGTCATCATCACTTGTGGTACCTGACTTTGCCAAACATCTTTTCAATGAATCGGTAATCAACTGATCGTCTTTATATTCATCGGCAAGGTCACTCAACAAATCAATATGAAAACAAGATGATGGTGACTCATCCTTAGGATATTTCATTATTTTCTGCATATCAAAAATCACTCTTTCCTCATCAACACGCAAAATAAATTGTCCTTGATGGACATCAATTATTGCTCTTCCTGTTGCAAGAAATGATCTGCCTAAAATCAATGGTATCTCAGTATTTTCTTCCATTTCAAGTACTATAAAGTCTACTAGGAATATAAATTTATCAATTCTAACGAGGACATTTTCTATTATTCCTTTCGAGTTTTTAGTACTTTGGTCAGCCAATTGAAGAGACACACCAGTGTTCTTCATTTCACCAAGTTCTAATTTTCTGAAAATTGAAAAATGCATTAGATTTGTTGAAGCACTCGAATAACATAATGCTTTTTCAAAATGAGCACCTCCCAAAGTAAAAGAAATTGTAAAGCTGCCTGGATCACCGAGTTTTTGTGGAAGCTCATTTTGAAGTATACTATATTTTTCTGTAAGTTTAACCACTGAAACTTCTTCCAATTTTCTTTTACTTGACAAAATATTTTTAAGAAATTTAGCATATGCCGGCTTTTGTTTCAAAGTATCTGTAAAAGGTATGTTAATGTAAAGCTGCTTTAAAATTTCTAGAAATTTGAGAGGGGTATAAAGTGAGAATTTGTCATCAATTCATTTTCTTGTATCTTTTTTCATTTATCTTTTCGTTCTTTTAGAAGTTCAGAGTCTCATTTATTCTCACCTTCATTTACTTGTTCCACTTCTTGTGGCTTTTCTTGTCTATCTACATATGGATCATCAAGAGATTAACTTGACCATAGAGAGGTGGCTTTGAGGTGTTCCTTTAGATTTTTCTCGGTGTCACTAGGTAGATCACCTTTTATTTGTCCATACATGAGGGTTGCTAATTGGCTCATATGGATTTCCAAATTCTTGATTGTTGAATTTTGACTTTCAACTTTCTCGTCTGTAGCCTTAATGAATTTGTACATCATTTCTTCAAGGCTTTGCTGATGAGCTCTTTGGGGATGTTGTTGATATTGCTAAAAATCTTGTTGCCCACTATTTTGATTTTGAAAACCAGGTGGTCTTTGCATGTCATGGCCCGAAGGTGAAAATTTCGGGTCGTGACATATGGTATCAGAGCACTAGGTTACATAGGTCTCACAAGTCACGAGCAAGCTTAGTAGAGTCTGAAGGATCGGTACGGAAATGTCTGTACTTATCTCTCACAGGCTATGAAGTTTAGGAGCAATATCACTTCTTTCTTATTCTGTCATGCGATTTTATTCTATCATCGATGATTGAACCATTCTACTCGTATTCTCTCGCAGATGGTGAGAACACATAATACCTCTACCGATGGAAAAAAACCAGAACCCCCGGTGGCAACTATGGCCAGGGGTAGAGGTCGTGCTAGAGGCCGAGGTAGAGCTCGGTCCGGAGCTCGAGTAGCTGCACCTATTATAGAACCTCAGGTGGATCTTCAGGAGGAAGTTCCAGTTTAGAATGTACCAGTTGGACCAGTTCAGGTCCCGGAAGGATTCATAGCCACTCCAGTACTTCAAAACGCTTTAATCCGTTTGGTAAGTCTTATGGAGGGCGTGGTTCAGAATGGTACATTTCTAGTGGCACCAGCTGTCTCACAGGCTGGGGGAGGAGCACAAACTCCCACTACTCCCGCTCCAGAGCAAATGGCTCCCCAGAATTAGGCTCCAGCATCCCCGCCAGTTGGGATAGTTCAGCCAGTTGTTACGGCACAGATCGGTGATAGGTCCGCCATGTCCTTTGAGGCCTTATTGAGACTGGATAAGTTTACTAAGCTCTTTCCAGTTTACTTCAGTGGTACACCTTTTGAGGACCCACGGGATTATCTTGAATGCTGCCACGGGGTGCTGTGGAACATGGGTATAGTTGAGACCAATGGGGTTGATTTTGCTGTATTTCAGATGATGGGTTCCGCCAAGAGGTGGTGGAGAGATTATACATTGACCCGACCAGTAGGATCTCCTGCACTTACTTGGGAGCAGTTCTCTCAGCTTTTTCTGGAGAAGTTCCTTCCTATCACACTGAGGGAGGAATTCCGCAAGTAATTTGAGCGTCTACAGCAGGGAAGTATGACTGTTACTCAGTATGAGTCCCACTTTGTGGATTGGGCCCGTCATGATCTCCTTTTACTACCTATAGAGGGAGAGAGAGTGAGGAGGTTTATTGAGGGACTCACTCACCCTATCAGACTTCAGATGGCCAAGGAGACCGGAAGTGAGATTTATTTTCAGGCGGCTGCTAATGTCGCAAGGAGGATCGAGATGGTTCTTGCACAGGAAAGAGGGCAGAGGTCCGATAAGAGGCCTCGTCAGTTCGGTGGTTTCAGTGGTGCCTTGTCTAGAGGCAGGGGTAATTTTGGTAGAGGTCATCCTCCCAGACTGCTTCATTCAGCACTTCATGTATCTCCTGGTGCTTCAGTGAGTCACGGTCCTATTATGCCTTACTCTAGGAAGCCAGTATTCAGTGTATATTCAGTTCCTATCAGTGCACCACTACTCCAGACTTACTACAGTGGTTATCCAGCCCATCTGGGTCAGCTTCAGCTTCAACATCCACGACATCAGGATGGGTGTTATGAGTGTGAGAACATTGGTCACATCAAGAGGTATTGCCCTAGATTGGCGAGTAACAGATCTCGACAAGATTCTCGTTCTATCACACCGACACC
This sequence comes from Nicotiana tabacum, assembly GCF_000715075.1. Taxonomy (NCBI): domain Eukaryota; kingdom Viridiplantae; phylum Streptophyta; class Magnoliopsida; order Solanales; family Solanaceae; genus Nicotiana; species Nicotiana tabacum. Next base: position 17,517,034 of record NC_134088.1, on the reverse strand, counting down.
GGTTGTTTTATCGCCTACTCAGCCAGCTGGAGGTAGGGGTCAGGCAGCTAGAGGTGGAGGTCAAGCTATTAGAGGTGGAGCTCAGGCCATTAGAGGTTGAGGTCAGACCATTAGAGGTGGAGGCCAGCCAGTCAGAGGCCGTCCCAAGGATGCAGTTTAGAGTGGTGTGGCCCAGCCCCGATTTTATGCTTTTCCAGCTAGGCCTGAGGCCGAGTCATCTGATGCTGTGATCATAGGTATTATACCAGTTTTCCATAGAGATGCTTCAGTTTTATTTTATCCAGGATCTACTTATTCCTATGTGTCCTCCTATTTTGCTTCATATTTGGTTGTGCCTTGTGATTCTCTGAGTGTTTCTGTGTGTGTATCTACACTGGTGGGATATTTTGTTGTAGTAGATCATGTCTATCATTCGTGTGTGGTTACTATTGGTAATCTTGAGATTAGTGTAGATCTTCTACTTCTTGATATGGTAGATTTTGATGTCTTCTTGAGTTTGGATTGGCTGTCTCCTAATCATGCTATATTGGACTGTCATGCCAAGATAGTGACCCTAGCTATGTCGGGGTAACCTCAGTTAGAGTGGAAAGGAACTCCTGGGCGTTCTGCCAGCAGGGTTATTTCTTATATGAAAGCTCGACGTATGGTAGAGAAAGGGTGTCTAGCCTATTTGGCTTATATTCGCGATCCCAGTGCGGATGTCCCTTCTATTGACTCAGTACCAGTTGTTCGTGAATTTTCAGAAGTATTTCCTGCAGATCTGCCGGGGATGCCACCCGACAAAGATATTGACTTCTATATTGATTTGGCTCCGGGCACTCAGCCCATTTCTATTCTACCATTCTGTATGGCCCCGCCAGAATTGAAAGAATTAAAAGAGCAGTTACAAGACTTGCTTGATCAAGGATTCATTAGACCCAGTGTCTCGCCCTGGGGTGTACCAGTATTATTTGTAAAGAAGAAAAATGGTTCTATGCGGATGTGTATAGACTATCGGCAGTTGAATAAGGCCACTATCAAAAACAAATATCCGCTTCCAAGAATTGATGACTTATTTGATCAGATTCAGGGTGTCAAGGTTTTTTCGAAGATTGATTTGAGATCTGGTTGGTTACCATCAGTTGAAGATTAGGGCACTTGATTTCCCTAACACTGCTTTTCGGACTCGGTATGGGCATTACGAGTTCCTAGTGATGTCATTTGGGTTGACAAATGCTCCAGCAACATTTATGGATTTGATGAATCGGGTGTTCAAGCCTTATTTTGATTCTTTTGTTGTTGTATTCATTGATGATATCTTGATTTACTCCAGTAGTCGAGAGGATCATGAGCAACATCTTCGAAGTGTGCTTCACACCTTGAAGAATAATCAGTTATATGCCAAGTTTTCAAAATGTGAGTTTTGGTTAGACTCAGTTGCCTTTTTGGGGCATGTTGTATCGGTAGAAGGCATAAAGGTGGATCCTAAGAAGATTGAGGTTGTTCAGATTTGGCCTAGACCTACTTCAGTTACAGAGATCCGGAGTTTCCTGGGTTTAGCAGGTTATTATCATCGGTTCGTGGAAGGGTTTTCATCTATAGCAAGCCCATTGACCAAACTAACCCAAAAGGGTGTCCCATTCAGATGGTCAGATGAATGTGAGTTGAGCTTTCGGAAGCTCAAGACCGCTTTGACTACGACGCCAGTGTTGGTATTACCCACAGGTTCAGGATTGTATACGGTATATTGTGACGCATCTCACATTAGGCTTGGTGCAGTATTAATGCAAGATAGCAAGGTAATTGCATATGTGTCGTGACAGTTGAAAGTTCACGAGAAGAATTATCCTGTTCATGACTTAGAATTGGCAGCCATTGTTCATGCGCTGAAGATTTGGAGGCATTACCTCTATGGTGTCTCATGTGAGGTATTTACTGATCATCGTAGCCTCCAGTATCTGTTTAAACAAAAGGATCTTAATTTGAGGTAAAGAAGATGGATGGAGTTGTTGAAAGACTATGATATCACTATTTTGTATCACCCCGCTAAAGGCCAATGTGGTGGCCGATGCCTTGAGTAGAAAGACTGTGAGTATGGACAGTCTTGCGTATATTCCGGTTGGTAAGAGGCCATTAGCTACAGATGTTCAGACTTTGGCTAATCAGTTCGTGAGGTTAGATGTTTCAGAACCCAGTCGGATTCTAGATTGCAGAGTCGCTCGGTTTTCTTTATATGAGCGCATCAGAGAGAGGCAGTATGATGATCCTCACTTACTTGTACTTAAGGACACGGTGTGGCACGGTGATGCCAAACAGGTTGCTGTGGGGGAAGATGGGGTTCTGCGAATGCAGGATCGTATTTGTGTGCCTAATGTGGATGGGCTTCGTGAATTAATTCTTGAAGAAGCACACAGTTCCAGGTATTCTATTCATCCAAGTACCGCAAAAATGTATCAAAATTTGTGGAAACATTATTGGTGGAGGAGAATGAAAAAAGATATAGTTGCATATGTATCTCGGTGTCTAAATTGTTAGCAAGTTAAGTACGAGCATCAGAGACCTGGTGGTTTGCTTCAGAAGTTAGAAATTCCTGAGTGGAAGTGGGAGCGCATCACTATGGATTTTGTTGTTGGGCTCCCACGGACTCAGAGAAAATTTGACGCAGTTTGGGTCATTATGGACAGGTTGACCAAGTCAGCCCATTTCATTCCAGTGGCAGTTACCTATTCTTCAGAAAGGTTAGCTGAAATTTACATTCGTGAGATTGTCCGCCTTCACGGGGTGCCCATGTCTATTACTTCAGATCAAGGTTCGCAGTTTACCTCACATTTCTGGAGGGCTGTACAGCATGAGTTAGGCACACGGGTGGAGTAGAGTACAACATTTCATCCACAGACAGACGGACAGTCAGAGCGCACTATTCAGATATTGGAAGATATGCTTTGCGCTTGTGTTATAGACTTTGGAGGTTCTTGGAATCATTCCTTCCACTTGCGGAGTTTGCTTATAATAATAGCTACCAGTCGAGCATTCAGATGGCTCCATATGAGGCATTGTATGGAAGGCAATGTCGATCACCAGTTGGTTGGTTTGAACCAAGAGAGGCTCGGTTGTTGGGTACCGATTTGGTACAGGATGCCTTGGATAAGGTCAAGATTATTCAGGATCGACTTCGCACAGCTCAGTCTAGGCAAAAGAGTTATGCCGACCGTAAAGTTCGTGATATTGCATTCATGGTTGGAGAAAGAATATTGCTCCGGGTTTCACCGATGAAAGGTGTAATGAGGTTCGGAAAGAAGGGCAAGTTGAGCCCTATAGGCTTGCATTACCACCTAGTTTATCAGCGATTCATCTGGTGTTCCATTTGTCTATGCTCCGAAAATATCATGGTGATCCGTCCCGTGTGTTAGATTTCAACTCAGTCCAATTGGACAAAGATTTGACTTACGAGGAAGAGCCGGTGGCTATTCTAGCCCGGCAGGTCCGACCGTTGAGGTCTAAGAGTTATCCTTCAGTTCGGGTGCAATAGAGAGGTCAACCGGTAGAGGCATCTACCTGGGAGTCTGAGTCGGACATGCAGAGTAAATATCCACGCCTTTTCTCCAGCTCAGGTATTTTTTCTAACTCCGTTCGAGGACGAACGTTTGTTTTAGAGGTGGAGAATGTGATGACCCAAAATATCATATTTAAATTAAATAAGAAATTCTGTGTTCTAAGACCTCAAAAAACACTATTTATCATTACTCGACTTGCGTGAGCAATCCGTAAAAATTTTCGGAAAGTTTTCATGTGAAAAATGAATTAAAATGTGAAATAGAGTTTTAAATCTCAATTGAGTTGACTTTAGTCAATATTTTTAGAAAATAGACCTAGATCAGTGTTTTGACAATTCCGGTAGGTCCGTATCGTGATTTGGGACTTGGGTGTATGCCCGGAATCGAATTCCGAGGTCCCTAGCCCGAGATATGGAATTTTGATGAAAAATTTAAAGCTTGAAAGCTTAATGATTTTTAGGAAATTACTGATATTGGATTTATTGACCTCGGGTCCGTATTTTGGTTCCGAAGCCCGGTGTAGGTCCACTATAATATTTATGACTTGTCTTCCGAATTTGGTGAGAATCGGAGTGGATTTGACGTGATTCAGACGTCCGGTTGTAAAAATATAAGTTGTAAAATTTTCTTGAAAACTTCCTTTGAGTTGGTGTCCGATTCGTAGTTCTAGGTGTGATTTTGGCGATTTGATCAAGCGAGCAAGTTCATATGATGTTTTAGCACTTGGGTGCATGTTTGGTTTGGAGCCCCGAGGGCTCGGGTTGATTTCGGGTGGTTAACGGATCATTGTTGGACTTAAGAAAACTGCAGAAATCTGCTTCTGGTTTCCTTCTTCGCGTTCGCGAGGGGAGTCTCGCGTTCAGGAAGAGGAAATTTGGACTGACACTTTTGTGCTTCGCGTTCGCGACTGAGGGAACGCGTTCACGAATAGTCGAGGTGCAAAGCGTCGCATTCGCGATCGAATCCCCGCGTTCTCGAAGGGAAAGGGGCAGGCCAGGGAAATGGCATTCGCGTTCGGGAAGGGGCAGCTCGTGTTCGCGAAGGCCAAGCCAGGGAAGCTTCGCGTTCGCGAAGTAGCCCTCGCATTCGCGAAGAGTAAAATTGATCAGCAGGAATTTGTGCTTCGTGAACGCGAGGCACTGACCGCGTTCGCGAAGGTTAAAAGTTCTAGAAGCAGAACTTAAGTTCTGGAAAATGGGATTCGCCCCATTTTCAACCCTTTTCATTTTTGAGCTCGGGTAAGACGAGTTTTGGGCGATTTTCACGGAAAAATATTGGGGTAAGTGTTCCTTATCCTATATTGATTATATTTCATGATTTCATACTCATTTTCATCATGAATCCTTGAAAATTTGGAAGAAAAATCATATTTTTATAAAATCTTCCAAAAACGAAAAATTAAGATTTGAAGGTCCATTTGATATCGGAATTGGACAAATTTTGTATGGTTGAACTCGTATCTGAATGGGTGTTCGGATTTTGTGAGTTTTTTTAGAATTTGAGATGTGGGTCCCACTGCCAAATATTTTAATGAATTTCGGATTTTTATCCGAAAAATTTGTAAATTCATATGGAATTAATTCCTATGATTCGTATTGAATATATCGAATTGTTTGTGAATATATTTGAAGCTTTCGGAGGCAAATTTTAAAGGAAAAGTTGTGGTTGAATAATTGATTAGAATTCGCAAAGCGAGGTAAGTGTCGGGGTTAACCTTGACTTGAGGGAATAGAACCCTTAAATTATTTGTTATGAGAATTGCATGTGAACGACGCATAGGCGAGGTGACGAGTGTCTATACGTCATCAAATTAATTGTTTACCTGCTTACTTGAAAAAAAATCATAAATTAATTATTATAATAATAATTTCTCTCTTATTCTTTGTCAAATATTAATTCTTGAATTCCTGCATTAATTGTTACATGCTATTTGAATTATATGTTTTAATTATTATTTGACATTTAGCATATTAAATATTAAACTGCCTATTTTTTCCATAATTTCTATAATAAATTGCTATTTGTCATTGTTTGTTTTATAATTAAATCATAATTGTTGTATGCTAGTTGTCTTTTGATTTTATATTAATTGTTGCGTTTATTGGGGAATTGCTTCTATAAGAATTGATTGAAATGGAAATATGGGAGGATCGGGTTGCACGCCGCAACAGACTTGTTAAAAAGTTAATATTGGAGGATCGGTTGCACGCTGCAACAGACTTATTAAAAAGTTAATATTGGAGGATCGGGTTGCACGCCGCAACAGACTTGTTAAAAAGTTAATATTGGATAATCGGGTTGCACGCCACAACAGACTTATTAAAAAGTTAATATTGGGGGATCGGATTGCACGCCGCAATAGACTTAATGAAAAGTCAATATTGGGGGATCAGATTGCACGCCGCAACAGACTTATTTAAAAGTCTATAAATATACTTTATTGAAATAAATATATGACAGACTTGATTAAAATAAATATATTAGAGGAGCGAGTTGCACGCTGCAACAGAACCGAAAGTGAATATATTGTGAGAGCGGGTTGCATGCTGCAACCGAATTGGTTGAAATGATAATGGATTATGACTGCTGAGTTGGTTTCAATTATTATAATTGAGTTACCTGATTTATTTCTATTATTTATTGTTATTATTAATATTGCGTACAGGTTAATGTAAGTGAACCGCCTTAGCCTCGTCACTACTTCGTCGAGGTTAGGCTCAGCACTTACCAGTACATGGGGTCGGTTGTACTGATACTATACTATGCACTTTTTGTGCAGATTTTGGAGTTGGTCCCAGTGACGTACCATAGACTTGCTCGGATTGCAGCTACCAGAGGAGACTTGAGGTATAACTGCATGACGTCCGCATTTCTGAAGTCCCCGTCTATTGTACTTTAGCTATATGTTTATTTCCAGACAACTTTATTTTTATTCAGACCTTTATTTGTATTTATTCTAGAAGTTCGTGTACTTGTGACACCAATTCTGGGATAGTATTTAGACACCGTTGTTTTTATGAATTATTTCAAAATTGCTTCCGCATTTGCTTCCTTGTTATTAATAAATTTAAAATTATTTTAAAAATAAATAATATTATTCAAATGTTGGCTTGCCTAGCAAGTGAAATGTTAGGTGTCATCACAGTCCGAAGGTGGGAATTTTGAGTCGTGACATTGCACCTGCTGCTTTTGATTAAAAAATCTTTGAGGATTTTCAGCACCATTTGGGTTACTCCATTGGAATCCCGGTTGTTTTTGTGCCATGGGACTACTGAATGGGTAATGGGTTCTATAACCAATAACATTTACTTGTTCTTCATTTTGCGATAAAGCTTGGCACTCATAATTGGGATGATTACCTCCACAAACGTCATAATTATAATGTTGAGATTGAGTATTTATCTGAAAGGCCTCAACTTTTTGTGTCAGAGTTGTAATTTGTTGTGCTAATAAATTTCAAGCTTCAACTTGATTGACTCCTGCTACTTTTTTAACAATCATTCTGTCAGAGGGCCATTGAACAACATTTTCTGAAATGTTATTGAGCAATTACATGGCTTCTGCAATGGTTTTGCTCATTATGGATGGATCCTCCTGATGCTGCATCAATAACATTTCTAGCAGAGGGTTTAAGACCATGATAAAAAATATATAAGATATCAGGATCTTGGATACCACGGTGTGGGCATTTTCTTAACATTGCTTTTAATCGTTCCCATGCTTGGTATACAGATTCAGAATCTGTCTGTATAAAATTATTGATTTCTTGCTTCACTTTAAATGTTTTTGCAGATGAAAAATACTTATTAAGAAATTTCTGAGTCATTTTGTCCCATTTAGTGATTGAACCTCTTGGCAGACTTCACAACTATATTTTTGCTTCACCTTTTAATGAAAAAGGAAAAAGTCGCAACCTGATAGCGTCTGTTGTGACTCCATTATACCTGCAAGTTTTAACTAATTCATGAAAATCAATTAGATGGGTGTGAGGATCTTCACTCGCATCACCAGTAAACTGACATGACTGTTGAATGGTTTGAATCAAGCCTGTGCGAATTTCAAAGTTGTTTGCTGCAATTGGTGGTCTCCTCGCACTTGATTTTCCTTCAAAACGATCTGGCCTTGCATAATCTCTGAGTATTCTCGGTAGACCAGCAGGTTCTCCTCCCATGAATTGGGATGAGTTCACACGCCTCTTCCTGGACAAATATATTCCACCCTCTTAGAGGGAAGAGTTGCGATTTCAGTTCGAGCAGCTCTAGTAGGGCCAGATGTCGGTGACCGACTATGAGGAAAGATTCTCTAAGTTGTCTCGCTATGAACTTATGATACTTCCTACTAATGCAGAGAGGGTGCGAAGTTCATTGTGGGTTTTCACTCTGGTATCCAGACCACTATGGCCCGAGAGGTTGAGATAGGGACTTCGTACGAGCTAGTTGTGGAGATAGCTCGGAGGATCAAGGGTGTTCGTCAGTGGATCCGAGAGTAGGCGATGAGGGATAAGTGGTTTTGATATTCTGGAGGGTTTAGTGGTGCCCCGACTGGGGGCAGACGTCAGTTTGTGAGGGGTTAGTCTAGTAGGCCCACATATCCAACATCGCCATCTCCCAGGGGTGCTCCAGTGCAGCCTTATTTCGGCGCCATTCCAAGGAGCTCATATAGTCCCCCAGCTATTTAGGGTTCCTCTAGTGGGCCTTCAGTCCATCAGGGTCAGACTTCAGGTCAACAATCCACCATACCGAGAGGTTGTTTCGAGTGCGGGGATCTTGGTCACATGAGGAGGTTCTACCCCAGGCTTTGAGATAAGGCAGTGCAGCAGGGTCAGCAACCTATGATTACAGCACCAGCTGCAACACCAATCATCCGGCCGGCCAGAGGCAGAGGGAAGGTGGGTAGGGGACGTCCTAAAGGCGAAAGCCAGCTAGGTGGTGCTCCAGCCTGGTTTTATGGCTTTCCAGCCAGACCAGATGCGGTAGCCTTATATGTCATGATCATAGGTACTATTTCTGTCTGCGGTAGGGATACTTCGGTATTATTTGATCCAGGGTGTACATATTCATATGTTTCATATCTGTTTTCTCATTTCCAGGGTGTTCCTCGCGAATTCTTGGGTACTCCTATTTACGTGTCCACTCTAGTAGGCAATTCTGTTATTGTGGATCGGGTTTATCCGTCATGTATCATGACCTTCTGTGGTTATGAGACTAGAGCGGATCTTTTATTGCTTGATATGATCGACTTTGAGGCCATCCTGGGCATGGACTGGTTGTCTCTATATCAAGCCATCCTTGATTTCCATACCAAGACTGTTACCTTGGTGATGCCAGAGTTGCCTAGATTGGAGTGGAAGGGTTTGTCTGTCAGTGCATCTAGTCGGGCTATCGTTTTTCTGAAGGCTCAACACATAGTTGAGAAGGGTTGTTTGGCTTATCTAGATTATGTTCGGGATACTACTATAGAGACTTCGGTGATTGATTTAGTGCCCGTAGTATGGGTGTTCTCCGATGTGTTTTCTTCTGATCTTCCAGGCATGCCACCAGATCCTGATATCGATTTCTGTATTGATTTGGCTCCAGGTACCGATCCTATCTCTATTCCACCGTACCACATGGCTCTGAAAGAGTTGAAGGAGTTGAAAGAATAACTTGAGTAGTTGCTAGCAAAGGGGTTTGTCAGACCGGGTGTGTCACCTTGGGGTTCACTAGTGCTATTCGTGAAGAAGAAAGATGGGACTATACGGATGTGCATTGATTACCGCCAGTAGAAAAAAGTTACCATTAAGAACAAGTACCAGTTACCACATATTGATGATTTTTTTGACCAGTTGCAGGGTGCCAGGGTGTTCTCTAAGATTGACTTGAGATCTGGGTACCATCAGTTGAAGATTTGTGATTCGAATGTTCCGAAGACGGCTTTCCGGACTAGATATGGCCATTATAAATTCCTAGTGATGTCATTCGGATTGACTAATGCCCCTACGACGTTTATGGATTTGATGATCTAGGTGTTCATGCCGTATATTTATTCATTTTTCATTGTCTTTATTGATGACATTTTGATCTACTCGCGTAGCATGAAGGAGCACGAGCAATATTTGAGAGTGGTGCTTCAGACCTTGCGGGAACTGAAACTCTATAATAAGTTCTCCAAGTGTGAGTTTTAGTTAGATTCTGTGGCATTCATAGGGCATATTGTATCAAGCGAGGGTATTAAGGTAGATCCCAAGAAGATCGAGGCAATTCAGAGTTGGCCTCGTCCTACTATAGCGACTGAGATCAGGAGCTACTTGGGGTTAACAGGTTATTATCGTCGGTTTGTTGAGGGCTTCTCATCTATTGAAGCACCTTTGACTTGATTGACCCAGAAGGGTGCTCCATTTCGATGGTCCGATGATTGTGAGACGAGCTTTCAGAAGATCAAGACCGCCTTGACTTCAGCACCGGTGTTAGTGTTGCCTTCCGATTCAGGGATGTATACTATGTATTATGACGCTTCACACATTGACCTGGGTTGTGTATTGATGTAGGAGGGGCGAATTATTGCATATGCTTCATGTCAGCTGAAGCCCCACGAGAAGAATTACCCCGTACATGATCTGGAGTTGGCCACGACTGTTTATGCTCTTAAGATCTAGAGGCATTATCTTTATAGGGTGTCCTGTGAGGTTTACACCGACCATCATAACTTACAGCATTTGTTCAAGCAAATGGATCTCAATTTGAGGCAGCGCAGGTGGCTTGAGTTACTGAAAGACTATGATATTACCATAATTTATCATGCGGGTAAGGCAAATGTATTTGCGGATGCCTTGATCAGAAAGGCGGAGAGTATGGGTGGTTTGTCATTCATTTCAGTAGAGGAGAGGCCATTAGCTTTGGACATTCAGTTCTTGGCTAACAGACTTGTGAGGTTAGATATTTCATAGCCCAACCGATTTCTTGCATGCGTCGTCGCCCAGTCTTCATAATTCGAGCAGATCAAGGCTTTCTAGTATGACGATACACACTTATTGGTTCTCAAAGAGACTGTACTACAGGGTGGTGCCAAGGAGGTTATTATCAATCAAGATGGTGTTCTGTGACTCCAGGGTCATCTATGTGTCCCTAATATCGATGGATTGAGGGAGAAGATTTTAGAGGAGGCACACAGTTCTCGGTATTCTATTCATCTAGGTGCTACGAAGATGTATCGCGACCTGATGCAGCATTATTGGTGGCGGCGGATGAAGAAGGACATAGTCGAGTATGTAGCGAGGTGCCTAAATTGCCAGCAGGTTAAGTATGAGTATCAGAGGCCAGGTGGCCTACTCCAGCAGATGGTTATACCTGAGTGGAAATGGGAGCGCATCACTATGGACTTTGTAGTTGGGTTGCCGCGGACCTTGAGGATGTTTGATGCAGTTTGGGTCATTGTTGACATGTTGACTAAGTCAGCACACTTCATTCTGGTAGTGACCACATATTCTTCACAGAGACCGGCCCAGATTTACATTCAGGAGATTGTTCGTTTGCATGGAGTGTCGATTTCCATCATATCAGATAGATGCCCTCAGTTTACTTCGCATTTCTGGAGGGTACAGAGTGAGTTGGGGACCCGTGTAGAGCTCAACACGATCTTTCATCCGCAGACCGACAAGCAGTTAGAGCGGACGGTTCAGATCCTGGAGGATATGCCCAGAGCACGTGTGATTGACTTTGTAGGGCAGTAGGATCGATTCTTTCCTTTGGTCGAGTTTTCTTACAACAATAGTTATCAGGCCAGCATCGAGATGGCTCCATTTGAGGCTTTATATAGTCGGCGATGTTGTTCATCCATTGGATGGTTTGAGCCCGGTGACGCTAAGTTATATGGTACCGATTTGGTGAAGGATGCCTTGAAAAAGGTAAAGTTAATTCAAGAGCGACTTCGCACATCACAGTCCAGAGAGAAGAATTATGCGAATCATAAGGCGTGTGATTTATCATTTATGATAGGCGAGAAGGTTCTCTAGAAAGTCTCGCCGATGAAGGGAATCATAAGGTTCGGGAAGAAAGGCATGTTAAGCCCAAGGCTTATAGGTCCATTTGAGGTGTTGAGACGAGTTGGGGAGGTTGCTTATGAGCTTGCTTTGCCTCCCAGTCTATTGGGAGTTCATACATCCTTCCATGTGTCTATGCTCTGGAAGTATCATGCCGACAGGTCGCATGTGTTAGAATATAGCACGATTCAGTTAGATGCAAGCCTGGGTTATGAGGAGGAGCCAGTTGCCATTGTTGGCAGGCAGGTTTGCCAGTTGGGGTCCAAGAATATTTCTGCACTAAAAGTTTAGTGGAGGGGCCAACCAGTCGAGGAGGCAACTTAGGAGACCGAGGAGGACATGCAGAGTAGATATCCTCACTTATTCGTCACTCCAGGTACGATTCTATACCCGTTCGAGAGCAAACGCTTGTTTAATAGGTGGATAATGTAACGACCCAAACGGTCGTTGTACTTTCTAGAAACTTGTTACCTTAAATAAGACTCCTCGTATATGCTTTTATTGTTTTATAACTTACGGGTATGGTTAGATCGGGTTTGGAAGGTTCGGGTTGAAATCGGAACACTTAGTTCCTTAATATTAGCTTAAAAGGGTTAAGTTTGACTTGGGTCAAGATTTTTAGTAAACAACCTCAGAACTGGGATTCGATGGTCCCAATAGGTTCGTATGATTATTTTGGTCTTGGGCGTGTGTTCGGGTCTGGTTTTGGATGACCCAAGAGCGTTTCGGTGCCTAAAGTTGAAAGTTGGCGCATTGAAGGTTTTAAAATTCTTTAAATTTGGTTTGAAGTAGGTTTTGGTGTTATCGAGGTCCGTTTGAGATTTCGAGCCTGGGAATAGCTCCGTATGGTTATTTAAGACTTGCACGCAGAATTTGGTTTCATTCCGAGTAGTTTAAGAATGGTTCATCGCGTTCGGAGTGAGTTGGAAGAACTTGATATTCATAAGTTGATTTGATTTGATTTGGAGTGTAATCATTAGTTTTAATGTTATTTCATTTGTTCCGAGTTTTGAGCAAGTCCATTTTGTGATTTCAAACTTGTTGGTATGTTTGGACTAGGCCTCGGGGGCCTCCGGTGCTATTTGGTCGATGCGCGGATCAAGTTTGAACTTGAAAGAGTTGCTGGTGCCCCAGTTCTGGTGCATCCGCACCTGAGAGTTTTTGGCCGCATGTGCGAACTTTTGGCCGCAGGTGCGAGATTTTGGCCGCAGATGCGGTTTTGGGTGAGTGGTTAGTGGCCCGCAGAAGCGACTTCTCTTCTGCGATGGAAGTGCCGCAGATGCGAGAAGAGGCTGGCTAGGCCTGGACCATAGGTGCGACGAGCTTCCACAGAAGCGGGTCTGTAGAAGCGAGAGTCCGTCCTCAGAAGCGAAGGCTGGTGGACTGGGCTACGACCGCACCTGCGATGGATTTTCCACAGGTGTGGCACCGCATATGCACCCTAGGATCCGCATAAGCGAGAATCATTGGGGCAGTGAGGTTCATTTAATGTCGGGAATTAGGCATTTTTAGCTCATTTCTTTCATCCCTTGGGCGATTTTGGAGCTCTTTGAAGAGGTGTTTTCACCTAGCACTTTGAGGTAAGTAATTTCTATATGAGATGAGTTTAATACATGTATTTTGGGTAGATTCTTAGCATATAAAGTGTAAAAATTGTGGGTTTAGTTGAAAAACCTAGATTTTGATAAAAATGAGATTTAACCACGAAAATGATTATGGAATTGGGTGAAAATTATATATTTGAGTTCGTGAAGTTATGGGTAACAATTATCTTTAAACATTTCCTGAATCCGGGCACGTGGGTCAAAGGGTGAATTTTAGGAATCTTCCAATTTGGGTTGGGTAATTGCTCTAATAGTTGAATTATTAGCTTTCGAGCGCATATTGATTAATTATTATAATTTTTGGCTAGCTTCGAATTTGTTTGGCACCAAGTTGGGTTCTTAGAGTGAGTTTGTGGCCGGAAAGTGCACTTTGAGATGAGGTAAGTCTCTTGCCTAACCTTGTAAGAGGTAATTTACCACATAGGTGATTTAAATTACTATTTGCTTCTAATTGTGGGGGCTACGTATGCACGAGATGGCGAGAGTACGTACATAGCTACTAATTATGCTTATGTCCGGGTAGCCTAGGACCCAAATCATGAAATACTTGTAATGTTTGTACCCTACTTGTTAATTAAAGTGCCTAAATTATATTGAAACTTGATAAGGAATTTGTAAAGACCGAATTTCACTTACTTGAGTTTTGGAGGGTTACTTGACCGTTAATCGAAATTGTGCTTCTTTGTGTATTAGCCTTGTAATAGCTTTTAAATCGGATGTTCATAAGTATTCTCTCTTCTTGTGGAGCAGACCGAACGCCTCGGCAGTAGAATAGATGCATCTATGATTCGTGTCGCTCGACCCTCGGTAGTGTATACATTATTCTGGATCGGGCATACGACCTCGGCATAAATCGTGCGTGTTTATGCTTGGAGCTCGAATACACTTGATACTATTTTTCATGAAATGAGAAGTTATAATTTAATTATTTGCTCGAAATTTATTTGGTATTAGTATGTGTTAGTGGAAGACTTTTGGAATTTGTTATTAGTTAGAGAATCATCTAATCACTGTTGCTATTATGCTAATATTGTTATTCACATATTCTATGCCTATTTAGTATTCCTGTATTTTATTGTTAGCTCATAGTAAGTGTCGATGTTGACCCATCGTCACTACTTTTTCGAGGTTAGACTGAATGCTTACTGAGTACATATTGTTTATGTACTCACACTATACTTCTGCGCTAATCGTGCAGGATCTAAGACAGGTGCATTTGGCAGTCATACTGGCACGCACCCCCGTTACCCCGAGGCCTAGTGGTGAGCTGCTTTTTGAGACCGTTCTGTAGCACCCGGAGTCTCTCTTTTTCATTTATCTTCTGTCTACTCTATTTCAGACAGTAGTTAGAGTTTTGTATATTCTACTAGTTTCTGATACACTTGTGACACCAGGTCTTGGAACACACGCTAGTAGATTTTATGATTTTGGAGCATTTAATTCACTGCATTTGTTCACTCATTAGCTTTCGCTTTACTTTATTAAATTTTCTTACTCCTTATTTTCTTGATTAATGAAATTCAACTATTTGAAAATTTATTAAAAAGAACAATCACATGGTTAGTTCATCGTTGGCTTGCCTAGCGGCGATGTTGGGCGCCGTCACGGCCTATAGAAAAATTTGGGGAATGACAGCTGATCCTAGAAACAATAGTGTGATACTGTAAAGTAAAATAAAATCTTAAAAAATGAAGAAAGAAAACGATATAAAAACGGTATGTAGTAATATCGTTAATAAGAGAAAACTAGAAAAGACATTACTAGTAACAATAGTAAAAGTAGTAACAAGAAACAAAGATAATAATAATAATAATAGTACGTTAACAAATTAATAACAAAACAATTAATCTGAAGTAGATGTTGCAAATCTCCGGCAACGGCGCTAAAAAATTTGACGAATGTCTGGCGTATATATAATTTAAACTCGTACTGTGTCAAATAATAGTATAGAAAGATGTCGAACCCACAAAGTTTGATTTATATATTCTACAGACGTTTCTTGTTTTAATTACTATTTGAGAAAATCAGAAAGAGTTGAGTTGTGAATTAACTAACTAAAAATGCATGAATAGAGTAATTAAAATATTTTATTTTTCACAAATATAGTAAAAAGATATTGGGATCGTGACTTTACTTAATATTTTTATTATATAGTAGATATTTTTATTCTTCAATTTCTATTTCTCATAAATGTATAAATGCCTCTCACGATTATATTTATATATTATTACTATAGTTGAATAATTAATTGCACTCCTCTCGGTTATACAAATTAATCGTTAAAATGGTAATATTAAAGAATCTGAAATATATACTTGAACTAAAATATGCTCTTTTTAGTAAGTCCCTTTCGGTTACCCTACTTGTTATAACTGATTACTACAATATTCACCTCTTTCGATTACAAATAAGTATAGAATCAATTTTATCATATAAGAACTAGATGTCAATAAATGAAAGTTAACATCTATCGACACCAAAATTAACTATATTACTTCTTCCGCCTCTTTCGATTACAGAATTAGTAAGAAGTTAATATATAGTATGAAACAGATAGATGTTAACAAATTAAATAACACCTAACCATAAAGCAGATAAAACTTAAATGAAAAGCTTCAGCTCAAGCATGTGAAATTGAGGAATAATATCTACTACTCCCTCCGTTTCAATTTATGTGAACCTATTTCCTTTTTAGTCCGTGCCAAAAAGAATGACCTCTTTCCTTATTTGGAAACAATTTACCTTTATGCAATGATTTATAGCCACACAAAATATATGTGCCTCATTTTACACCACAAGTTCAAAAGTCTTCTTTCTTTTCTTAAACTCCGTGCCCAGTCAAATGGGTTCACATAAATTGAAACGGAGGGAGTATTATATAGAAATATTAAGATCAGTGATTCTCCCAACACAAGAAAAGTTACTCCATAATGGAGTTAGTACTTACAATAGAAATATTCTTGCCCATTAAATAAGAAAATAGAAAAAAATATTTAAAAAAATAATTTTTCTATTTAATTAAAAATAGGAACCAGAGTAATTTCCTACCCTAGATAAGTGAAGAAGTAGAAGAAAGAAAAAGACTTATTATATTCCTGCAAAGAAAAATAAAAATATTAATATTAAAATTAAATTAATTAGTTGTTTTACGCAAAATATTTTTCTCTTATCATGCACCAGCTCTTGGTGACAGAGGGTTGTGCAAGGATTGCAAGATTATTCCGGGTGAGACCCTCGCGACGCAGGATAAGCTCATGGTGATGGACGTCGATATCAGGATAAAGAGGATGAAGAGGTTTATACGACGACGAACAAGGATCAAGTGGGGAGCCTTGGCTAAGGATAAAGCCAAGGAGTTGGAGGGGAGGTTATTGGATATGAGAGCCTGTAGGAGTAGTGGGGATGCGAATGCTATGTGGACGATGATGGCGGACTATATTAGGGCAGCGACGAGAGAGGTGCTAGCAGTCTCGAAGGGTTACTCCGACGGGCACAATGGTGATTGATGGTGGAATGAAGTGGTTCAAGGTAAAAGGGAAGCGAAGAAGGCGGTGTACCTAAAGTTAGTAGGGAACACAGGCGAGGAGGAGAGGAAGGCGAACAGAGATGGGTGAAAGGTATCTAGGAAGGAGGCGAAGTTGGAGGTCATGGAGGCTAAGTTTGCGGTGTTTTGTCTTCTGTACGAGGAATTGGGGGACAAAGACGGGGAGAAGAAATTATTTCGACTAGCCAAGGCGAAAGAGAGGAAGGATCGGGATCTGGACCAAGTGAGGTGCATCAAAGATGAGGACGGTAGAGTATTGATGAAAGAGGCTCAAATTAAGCGGAGATGGCAGACTTACTTTCATAGACATCTAAACTAAGAGGGGATCGAGACATTGTGCTAGGAGAATTGGGTCACTCCGAGAGTCATCGAGACTTTAGGTATTGTAGGCGCATTAAGGTTGAGGAGGTCATGGGGACTATGCGTAAGATGAGTAGGGGTAGAGTAACCTGGCTAGATGAAATTTCGGTAGAATTTTGGAGGTGTGTGGGAAGAGAAGGCTTAGATTGGCTAACTGGGCTATTTAATATTATTTTCAGGACAAAGTAGATGCCAGATGAGTGGAGGTGAAGCATGGTGGTACCGTTGTATAAGAACAAAGGTGATATCCAGAGTTGTAACAACTATAGGGGTATCAAGTTACTAAGTCATACCATAAAAGTTTGGGAGAGGATGGTAGAAGTGAGAGTAAGGAGGATGGTATCTATATCCGACAACCAGTTCAGGTTCATGCCGGGTTGTTTACTACGGATGCTATCCACCTTTTTAGGAGGTTGGTGGAATAGTACATGGATAGGAAGCAGGACCTGCACATGGTATTTATTGACCTGGAGAAAACGTATGACAAGGTCCGTAAAGAGATCCTTTGGAGATGCCTGGAGGCTAAAGGTGTGCTAGTTGCCTACATAAGGGCGATTAAGGACATGTATGTTGGAGCTAAGACTCGGGTTAGGACAGTGAGAGGGGGAGGCGACTCGGAGCATTTCCCTATTATTATGGGGTTACACCAAGGATCTGCGTTCAACCCGTTCTTATTTGTCTTGGTGATGGACGCACTTACTCGCCATATTCAAGAGGAGGTGCCTTGGTGTATGTTATTCACTGATGACATAGTGCTGATAGATGAGGTGCGAGGAGGCATTAACGAGAGGTTGAAGGTTTGGAGACATACCTTTGAGTCTAAAGGTTTCAAGTTGAGCATGACTAAGACGGAATATCTGGAGTGTAAGTTCAGCGCGGAGCCGAGAGAAGTAGGCATGGAAGTGAGGTTTGAATCACAGGTCATCCCCAAGAGATAGTTTCAAGTACCTTGGGTTGGTTATCCAGGGGGATGGGGAGATCGACGTGGATGTTATACACCATATAGGGGTGGATGGATGAAATGGGGATTTACATCTGGAGTCTTGTGTGACAAGAAAATGCCACTAATGCTCAAAGGTATGTTTTATGGAGTGGTGGTTAGACCGACCATATTGTATGGGGCTGAGTGTTGGCCAGTTAAGAACTCACATATCCAGAAGATAAAAATAGTAGAAATGAGAATGTTGTGGTGGATGTGCGGGCACACTAGGATGGATAAGATTCAGAATGAAGATATTCGAGAGAAGGAGGGGGTGGCTCCTATGGATGCCAAGATGCGGGAAGTGAGGCTCAGATGTTTCGAAAACGTACGGAGGAGAAGCTCGGATGCTCCGGTAAGGAGCTGTGAGCGGTTGGTTTTGGCGGGTACGAGAAGAGGTAGAGAGCGGCCTGAGAAGTATTGGGGAGAGTTGATTAGATAGGACATGGCGTGACTTCAGATTTCCGAGGATACATCCCTTGATAGGAAGGTGTGGAGGTCTCGCATTAGAGTTGTAGGATATAAGGTAGTTTAGCATTATTTTCTACTTCGTACCGGTACGAGGTTAGTCTGATAGGGTTTTGTCTCCGACTGCTAGTGGTTAATATTGTGTTGATCACACTATTCTCCATTTTCTTTGTGCCGGGTCTTATGTACTGGTTATTGTTATTGCTTTTTATCTATTTTCTGGTTCTTATGATGTGCCATTATTTCTTGATTTTCTGTTGATGGTACTGATATAGTGTTTCTTTTCGTCGTCTTGAGCCGAGGGTCTTTCGGAAACAACTTCTTTACTCTCTCGGATGGCATTTTACTAGGTTGTTGTTGTTATTATTGTTTATTAAAGAATGAACTTTTATGTCACGACAGGATAGAGGAAAAAGAAAAACGTATCACGTAAAATGGGACAGTAGCAATATATATTTAAAAAATGGTATATATGGAGGATTTTATAACTTAATGAAGATTTCATCGCTTTATCTAGATATTGTGGAACAAAACAACAGAAAGATGAAGCAATTTATTTCTTTTTTCTTTCTGATGTGTACAAGTAATTACGCTTGTTTTTTCATTTTACATATACCGCCAACATCAAGTAAATGTAGATGTGATGAAAGTAAATACATGAGGATTACTTTAATTAATCCGATCCATAGCTATCCACCCAACTGCTTAAAGTAAAAAAATATATCGATATATTATTATATGTATAAATTATTTTTAATATGCATAAAATCGGGTTAAATTAATATATAATTTATGTATACTAACTAGAAAAAGTAAACAATGAATCCGATTTATAATGTATGCAAAAATACCATTCTGGTTTAGGAATGGATCACGTACGTCAGTTGTTGCGGTTCATTGGTTTAATAAGACATGGGCCTGAATAGAGAAAGACCAGTAGAACAGTCGGAGGGTAAGTGCACGGACAACCATTCTCAGTTATACTATTTAAAAATTAGTCAGTAATTATTTTGTCCTAAAATTTCAAATTAAAAATCTTAATTTTAGGACAATTCAGAAAATTTTTGTCTTGAAAAATTAAACTGAAAAACTGAAATTCAAGACGCACTGACTAATTCCTAAATAACAGTCCTTTAAAGTGGCTATCTGGTGTCATTCTACTCAAATTAAATAGGAAAAATAATATTATATAGCTGCTTTCAAAATAACAACTATATATATGTTATATACAAAAAAAAAATATAAATTTTATATACTTTGGAAGCTACTGAACGAAAATAGTATCGGCCGCGGGCTAAAAGTGATCTTTGCCATTAAGTACAAAAGCCTGATCTTATGTATACTGCCATCAAACTCACACTTAGTTTATGTATAATATATGTATAACTATATATAATCAACGGATAATCTATATATACTGACTAGGAAAAATAAATAATGAATCTGTTCGACTATTTTTGTAAAAATCCCTTCTTTTTTCGTGAAACAAAATTTTGTCAAAGAGTTGAAGAGGTGGAATGTAGCATCAAAAGCTCCAAAATACTATTCCATAATAGATCATCAAAGGATACATTAAATTAACATATCTTTTAAGTTAAGCCTCATAAAGACATAATTAAACCAAATTAAGAAAAGATAATATTGATTGTGAGAGATGATTATTGAGTGGACATGGCTTTGTGCAGTAGCATCGTCGAAAAAATCTACCTATAGTGCACCTTCCCTCTGCGAAATCCTCGTTTTTGCAAGCATCTCTACACTTTTCCCAGTTATAGCACATTCCCTTGAATGATTTGCTCCATGAAGAACAAAGCTTTGCCTCTGCTATACCCAAAAATAAATAAATAAACATATAAAAATGCTATGTATAAAATAAAGTAAATATTACAAACAAAAAAAAAACTACTTTCCTTTTGTTTCTTTTTGCTTTTCTAAACTTCGTTGGATTTGGAATTCATATAGTAACTGTCAAAAATACGAATAAAGAAAGCAAGCGCAATCAGACCTATGTATAATAATATCCATATATAACATCCATTCATTATAAAAATCAAGTTTTTCTCGAAATTTTTTATGTTATAATATATGTCCTCTATAACAGCATTTTACTGTAGTAATAAAAAAATATCAAAACGAACAAGACTATTATAAAAAGGTTTGAATGTAACAATAAATTGACAGTTGCATAAAATAAGGTTGTAGTACAAAGAATCATATGAGTAGTGCATGGAACCTAGTAAAACATTATAAATATAGAGAATTCATAACTTCAACTAATTATGAATTGAGACGTAGTTGATTAATTAATTTATTGAATAAAATACAACAACAACCCAATAAATTTTTACTAATGGGGTCTGGAGAGGGTAGTGTGTATGCAGACCTTACCCCTACCCGAAGGAGTAGAGAGACTATTTCCGAAAGACCCTCGTCTGAAGAAAACAAAAAGACAAAAGGACAAAAGGATACAATATTAGTATCACCACAACAATCATAGGAAAAATAAGAACACCATGAAATCCAGAAGAAAGATGCAAAGCAAAAAACAAGTTAGTAAATAGGTCCTGCACTGAAAAGCGAAATAGTAAGACACAACATTGCCACTAGCTATCTTAGACAAAAACCCTACCTGACTAGTCCCACAATGGTACGAAGTAAGGCAAGACTTAACTACCTCCTAACCTACAACCTTAATACTCGACATCCACATCTTCCTATCAAGTGTCATGTCCTCGAAAACCTGGAGGCTCGCTATATTCTGCCCGATCACCTCTCCCCAATATTTCTTAGGCCGCCCTCTACCTCTTCCCGTGCCCTCTACAACCAGCCGCTCACCCCTCCGTGCCGGAGCATCTGGACTTCTCCTCTGAACATGTTCGAACCATCTAAGTCTCGCTTCCCGCATCTTGTCATCAATGGGAGCTACGTTCACCTTCTCCCGAATATCATCATTCCTAATCTTATCTATCCTAGTGTGCCCGCACATCCACCTCAACATCCTCATTTCTGCTACTTTCATCTTCTGGATATGTGAGTTCTTAACGGGCCAACACTCAGCCCCACACATCATGGCCGGTCTAACCACCGCTTTATAAAACTTTTCTTTGAGTATCGGTGGCACTCTCTTGTCACACAGGACTCCAGATGCTAACCTCCACTTCATCCATCCTATCCCAATACGGTGTGTGACATCCTCGTCGATCTCCCCTCCCCCTGGATAACTGAACCAAGGTACTTGAAGTTTCCTCTACTCGGGATGACCGTGATTCAAGCCTCACATCCACGCCCACTTCCACCGGCTCAGCGCTGAACTTACACTCCAGGTATTCCGTCTTCGTCCTGCTCAGCTTGAAACCCTTAGACTCAAGAGCATGTCTCCAAACCTCCAGCCTCTCGTTAACACCGACTAGCGACTCATCAATCAGAACTATATCATCGGCGAATAGCATGCACCATGGCACCTCCCCTTGAATATAGTGTGTCAACGCGTCCATACCAGGGCGAATAAGAACGGACTGAGCGCAGAACCTTGGTGTAACCACATTACAACCGAAAAATACTCAGAGTCACCTCCTACTGTTCTAACTCGAGTCTTAGCCCCATTATACATGTCCTTAATCTCCATAATGTAGGGAACCGACACACCTTTTGCCTCCATGCATCTCCAGAGAACTTCTCTAGGTACCTTGTCATACGCTTTCTCTAGGTCAATAAACACTAAGTGTAGATCCTTATTCTTCTCTCTGTACAGTTCCACCAACCTTCTAACAAGGTGTATAGCTTCTGTAGTCGAACGACCCGGCATGAACCCGAACTGGTTTTCGGATACAGACACTGTCATCTTCATCTTCGTTTCAACCACCCGCTCTCACACTTTCATGGTAAGCCTCAGTAATTTGATACCCCTATAATTGTTACAACTCTGGATATCACCTTTGTTCTTATATAATGGAACCACCGTACTCCACCTCTATTCATCCGCTATCTTCTTCGCCTTAAAAATAACATTAAACAACTTAGTCAATCACTCCAAACCTGCTCTCTCCACACACTTCTAAAATTTCACCGGAATCTTGTCTGACCCGGTCGCTCTGCCCCTACTCATCTTACGCATAGCTCCACTACCTCCTCAACCTCGATACGCCTGCAGTACCTAAATTCACGATGACTCTCGGAATGCTCCAATTCGCCCAACACAATATCCCGATCCCCTTCTTCGTTACATAGTGTCTAAAAGATGACTGAATTCGAACTAGTGACATTTCTCGGGCCTTTTTTTAATTCTCTTTTCACTTTTGATTGGTATGAAAAAGATTGTACCTGCATTCCCCGTGGAAAACAACACAATGAGAAACAGATTAACTTTAAATAAAGGCAAAGAGAGCTCCATCTCCCTTTTGTTATCTTCTAAAGGGATTTATGATAGTGAGATCGATGAAGCATTAGGCTTCCTTATATTGATCTAATGATGCACTACTATTTTAATGAAGATCTCATCCATTTATCTAGATATTGTGGAACAACACAGTTATAACATGAAAAGCAATTAATTTATTCCATCTTTCCTTTTTGAGTGTACAATAGTTACTCTATTTTTCCATTTTACATATACTGCCAATTTTATGTGGACCATAAAGTAATTAGAGATGAGATGAAAGTAAATGTACAATAGTTATGGATTAGGGTAATCCACTACATTTGGTGAGGAGCTGAACCTAGTAAATTGGGCCTCGAGTTTAATAAAACATGGGTCAAAATAGAGAAGAATAATTAAGAGAAATGTATATTTTAGTCGCTCTAAAACATAATAGCCGATAATATATATATTTTTTGTATATATATTTTAGACACTGTTCGGCTAGCGGATGTAATAAGTTTCAGCCGATCGATCAATTTAGTATTTTGCCCAAGAATAAGCTAAAATAGCAGCCTCGCCTTAATCTCTTAAATTAAAAATAGCCGGCGGATATATAATATATGTATAATTCATATATAATATGTATATCCATGTATAATCAGTCGATAATCTATATATATCAGTAATAAAATGTAAATAATAATAAATTTGGTGGGCTATTTGTGTAAAAATTTTGAGTAAAAGGCCAGCCGAAGCTCAAGTTCAAGAGAGGCCCAGCCATCTTAAGTATACTGCCATCATCCTCACCATTCATCAATGGAAAATTTACCTGCCATAGCTAAATCTAAGAGCTATTAATGGATAATAACTACCTTTTAATTTAATTATTTTTCATAGCTACAATAAATTTTTAATTTACCCATCATAGCTATACCAAATACACAGAGTTATTCCATTGTATAATATTTTCTCTCAACCTTTTTTCTCTCTTCTCCCTCAACTCTCTCTCATTTCCCCTCTCTCTTCTCCCTCGGCAGCAGAGAAGTCATCGCCGACAATCTTCTCCGGCGGAGCTCTATGGAGCCCAACTAAACAGCCCCTTCTTTCTTTCTTCCCCATACATCATCACCCTCCGACGTATACCCCTTCACCGAAAATCACCCTTAAACACCGTCGCCACCCACCGTAAGATCCAGATTTGAAATCACGAAGTTGGGATCAATCCATTACCGGCAACGAAAACAATGGAGGAAGATCATAGGCGTACTAGATCTGGATCTAACGGAGATGCCGGAATCTATGGCTTCTTCTCCTTCTTTGTATCTCACATCTGAGTGTATTCGTCTGACCTGACACTTATTCCTCCACCACTACTTCTCAAGCCGGAAAAAGAAGCCTCCTCTTTCTTCTCCACTGCCTTTCAAGTCATAAAATCATTGTATAAATACAATGAATTTGGTATTTTCGTCAGAGATCTAAAGTGTATTTTGGATTTTTGTCGGAGATCCGACAGGATTTGATTGTATTCTTCATTTTTAAATATAGTGTATTTTGTATTCTCGTCGGAGATTTGATGGTATTCTTAATTTTTCAGTTAAATATAATTAATTTTTAAAAGGATTTGAATGTATTCTTCATTTTTTTAGTATAAATACAGTGGTATTTTATATTTCGCCGGAGATCCGACTGGGTTTAATTGTATTCTTCCTTTTTAAATATAGTGTATTTTGCATTTTCGCCTGAGATTTGGCCGAATTTGACTATATTCTTCATTTCGTCATTTCTTTTACTGTAAATACATTCAAATACAGTCGAATATGTTCAACCTTGCCACATTAAATAAAGTTGGATACAACTGAATTGTGTATTTAAATACACTCAAATACACGCGGGAAGAAAAAAAAAGTTGAACAGTATATTCAAATACACTCAAATAATGGCTGGCGACCAGCCATCTTTTCCGGCTGGTCGGCCCTCCCCCAGCGTCGCACAACAACATACAACAACTAACTCCAACCCACTCCTCTAGATTACTCTAAGATTTTGAAACCAAATACTTTAAATCCTCCAGCGATGGCTACTGCTGCAGCTTCAATTCAACTCATTCCATTGCGACCAGCAGTGTATTTGAATGGCCAACCAGCGGTTAAATTTATAGAGGCAGAAGTAGATCAAATGAACGTGATTGAAGGCCTCCAATATGCTGTCGTTGGCAAGCTTTCATATGGATCTCCGGAGATTCACGAGCTTCGCCGAATAATTCCAACTCAATGTGGTATCAAAAGTGAGTATAATATCGGATTCCTTAGAGATCATCATGTGTTAATTAGATTAACTCTATGGCAAGACTTTCTCAATTTCACATCGAAGAGTACGTACTACAGCAAAGCCAAAGATGGGTACGAATACCAATTGCGTACTCTTATCTACTAAATTTAAGACGGGTGAAGAAACTCCGATGGCGATGGCGTGGATTTTTTTTCCTGGACTGCTGCCTACCTTTTTTGTAAAGGAAACTCTGTTTTCTTTAGCTACAGCTGTGGGAAGGCCAGTGTGTCTTAACGCGACAACTACAAACAAAACTAGGCCAACTTGCGCAAGAGTAAAAGTTCTTGTCGATTTGTTGGCCGAACTACCTAAAAAGGTGCGATTGGATATTGATGATGAAGCTTCTGGTGGTGTTCGAACAGAATGGGTGAGAATTCAGTATTAC
Organism: Nicotiana tabacum; assembly: GCF_000715075.1. Lineage (NCBI taxonomy): Eukaryota > Viridiplantae > Streptophyta > Magnoliopsida > Solanales > Solanaceae > Nicotiana > Nicotiana tabacum. The sequence goes on along the minus strand of NC_134088.1, from coordinate 17,491,459 downwards.
ATGCTACCAAAATATTGTAAGGAGTGTAAACTAAAAGGACATGATGAAATTGAATGTTGGCGTTTGCACCCCGAGCTTATTGAGAATCGAAGCAGCGAGAAAAGAAATGATCTTGCTGAGTCGAACAACTGGAATACTGCTGCTGATGAACAAGGAAAAACCAAAAATCACACTACCTCGTTAATGATTCTCACGAGTGGAAAAGTAGTCGGGAACGTAGGTGAACAATGGAAGAAAGTTCGGCATAATCAGGAACCAACAAAAATAACAAAACCCAGGTAAAAGGGCAAACTGGCAATGCCATCGTGCCAGTGAATGCTGGTGTACAACAGGTGCACACTACAAATAACTTTGCACTGGTGGAGGTCGAAGAAGATCATACAAACAAGGTTCAAGCAAGGAATAAATTTGCAGTATTAGAGAAGGAACAAAGTGATATAAATGAGAACAATCAACTGGTTTTGGTGGGGGGAAAACCAGTCTTCAGTTCTAAAGATGGTCCTACTCCTTCTGGGATTCAGTCCACAATCGAATGGGTTCATAGAAGGTTTGGTACTAGAAATGATGAGCTAAAATAACTCAATGTGACCACAAACCAATCTTGTCATGAGATTCCATCTCAAACATTTAAAGATTCTGGGCAGATTGAGGATCTTGATGAGGTAAACTCTACAAAGGTCTTATGGAGCGATGTTGTTGAGGTTAAGGATGATCAGCTGAGCAAAACAAAGACAACAGAAGACAATGTGAAGAAGGACAATAAGCCAAGCTCACCTGGTGACGCCAGGCCTAAAAGCCACTCTCACCAGGGCTAAAGCCAGGCTCCCCAGGCATTAGGCTGGCGACGCCAGGCCTAAAGCCAAGTTCACCTGATGAGGCAGCTACAGTAAACCCCAACCTTAGTGCAACTGGAGAGATTTTGGCCTATGTAGATGGTGTTCCGGTGTATGCATCAGAGAACAAACTTGATGGAGATGTTGATGTGAAGATTAAGGATGATATAGTGGGTTCAGACCAAATTTCAAGCAATGGGAAGGGTGGTGATCTCACTAGAACAGTATTTTCAGAGCAGACTGCTACAGTAACTCCTGGGCTAGGCAGTGTCTATGAGCTACAATTCAAGGAGTATGAACAGGCTGATGAGCAGGCAATTGTTCTAAGAGCATATGGGGAAATAGAAGAAGTGCCTATGGAATCTGGCATTGATCAACTTATGCAGCTACATCTTAATGTTCCACTTAAGACTCCTCTACAACATTTACATGATTTAGTTACATACAATGTGACACCAATTGATGAAGACTTATTGAGACAAAATCCAATGGAGGATGAAGGAGATGATGAATCAACTGCAGAAAACTTCAAACAAGTGGCTAGGGAAAGGGATTTATCACCCACAGCTAGTGCTAAAGGAGGTAAGAAAACTAAGAAGAATCAGAATAAAAATCCACCACAACCTTCAAGAATAATGCCCAGGAGGGCAACTTCTTTATCTAAATAATGATGATCAAAACATTAATATGGAACATAAGGTATGTGAATACATAACATGCCTTTCCTAGGGTGATCAACATGAATAGGGAGCATAATTTTTATGTAGTTACATTGATGGAGCCTTTTCAAAAGAAGGGACTCATTGATAGATATAAAAGGAGGTTGAATATGGAGACTGCTTATGCAAATATTAATAGGCAAATATGGTTGTTCTTCGATGCAGTGGTGGAATGGGAATTAGTGGAGGATATTGAGCAACAGGTGACTGTGAGAGTGTTTCACCATGACCTAGGGCAACACATGATGATGACATTTGTTTATGCAGAGGTTGGATTTGTAGGATCACTTGTATTACTTAGCAATTGATATGGAATTACCATGGTTGGTAGGAGGGGATTTCAATGTGGTATTGCATAAAGATGAGAAAATAGGGGGACTTCTAGTACACCCTCTGAATATGAGAATTTTGCATTTTGTGTAAACTCTTGTGATTTGTTTGAGCAAGGGTACAAAGGAAGTCCATTCACATGGTGGAATGGGAGATCCAATGCTGAGTGTATATTCAAGAGATTGGATAGTATTTTTGTGAATTTTCCATTTCAGAACATGTTGCCAACTATTGAAGTTGAGCATCTAATCAGAACTGGATCAGATCATGCACCATTGCTAATAACATATGGGGAGCAGACAACCAATTTTGTCAAGCCTTTCAGGTTCTTTAACTTTTGGAAAAAGCATGCTACATTCATGGATGTGGTGAGGCAGAATTGGGAAGCTGATTTCATAGGGAATCCATTTTTGATGTTCAAGCAGAATATCAAGAGGGTGAAGGCAGCACTTTCAAAATAGAGTAGGGAAACATTTGGTGATATCTTCAAGCAATTGGCTATTTTGGAGGATATTCTTAGGGTGAAGGAGATGTTGTTTGAAGAAGAGCCTACAATTGAGAATAGGATTGTGCTTCAAAAGGCTCAATCTAAATTGAAGAAACACTTGAGTATTGAGGAGCAGTATTGGAAGCAAAAAGCTGGGATGATTTGGTTTGCTGAAGGAGATAGGAATACAAGTTTCTTTCATAATTATGTCAATGGCAAAAGAAAGAAATTACAACTGAAGAGGATTAAAAGTAGTAGTGGGGTATGGATTGAAGACCAGGAGCAATTAGCTACAACTGCAGTGGACTTCTATAAAAAATAGTTCACAAATGACGGTGATGCTTCTGAAATTTCCTTGCTCAATAATGTACCTTCAATGGTCACTAGGATCATAATTTGGAACTTAGCAGATTGCCAACAATTGAAGAAGTAAGGGCGGTAATTTTTGAGCTTAGTGGGGAGAGTGCTAGTGATCCTGATGGATTCACTGGCCTGTTTTATCAAACATGCTGAGATGTTATTGGTGTTGATATACACAACATGGTGCTACACTTCTATGGAGTAGCTGCATTGCCTTAATCCATCACTCACACCAATCTAGTGTTGCTACCCAAGAAACCTAAAGTTGAGACCTTCTTTGACTTAAGACCTGTTAGTTTGAGCAACTTCACTAACAAGGTCTTGTCTACGGTGTTACATGACAGATTGGAGAGTATTCTGCCATCTTTAGTATCTCCTAATCAATCCAGATTTGTAAAGGGTAGGAGTATATTTGAGAACATTTTATTAACTCAAGAAATTGTCACTGACATAAGGTTAAGGGGAAAGCCAGCTAATGTGGTGATCAAGCTTGATATGGCAAAGGCCTATGATAGGGTTTCATGGAAGTACTTGTTACATGTGCTAAGGAAGATGGGATTTTCTAAGAACTTCATCAACATGGTGTGAAACTTGATGTCAAATAACTGGTATTCAATATTGGTAAATGGGCAGTCCTCAGGGTTCTTTAAGTCTACAAGGGGTGTGAAGCAAGGGGATCCCCTATCTCCAGCATTGTTCATTCTGTCAGCTGAGGTACTTTCCAGGTGTTTGAATAAGCTCTTTGAAGACAAGTCATTTGTGGGATTTGGAATGCCTAAGTGGTCTGATCCTTTAAGCCACTTGGCATATGCTGATGATACCATAAACTTTGCATCTGCTCATCCTCCCTCCTTGAGCAAGATTATGGCAGTGTTGGGGAACTATGAGAAGATATCAGGTCAGATGATCAACAAAGATAAGAGTTCATACTACATGCATTCAAAGGTTGCTAATGGATTGTTTCAGGCAGTTGGAGCTATTACAGGATTTACAAGAGGTAAATTCCCCTTCACATACCTAGGGTGTCCTATTTTTTATACTAGAAGGAGGAAGGACTATTATGAGGATCTTATCAAGAAGGTGAAGGCTAAATTGCATTCATGGAAAGTAAAGTTGCTGTCATTTGGAGGAAAGGCAACACTAATCTCTAGTGTATTGCAAAGTATGCCAGTTCATATGTTATCAATCCTTGATCCACCAAACAACATCCTGAAGCATCTACATAATATTTTTGCTAGGTTCTTTTGGAGCACAAAGGAAGAAGGGAGAAGCAGACACTGGGCTTCATGGCAAAATCTTTACCTTCCTAAAGAGGAAGGGGGCCTAGGTTTTAGGTCACTACATGATGTCTCAAGGGCAATGTTTGCTAAACTATGGTGGAGGTTTAGGACCACAAAATCTTTGTGGTCTAATTTCATATGGAATAAGTATTGCAAGAAGGAGCTACCAACAGTGGTGCATTTTAGGAAAGGGTCTCATGCTTGGAGACAAATGCTGAATACTAGGGAAGAAGTAGAACATGAGATCGTATGGGAATTGAAGAGTGAAACCACTAATATTTGGCATGAAAATTGGACTGGATTGGGTGCACTTTATCACGTATTACCTGAAGACTTTCCAATCAATGAAGATCTTCAGGATGTGGCAGAACTGCGGCAAGGGGAAGCATGGGATATTCAGCTGCTAGATCAAACTTTCAATGAGGAAATTGCAGAACATATAAGGCTGAATGTGTATTATGAAGGCAGTGAGGGATATTGGGATAGGCCATACCGGATGCCAACTCCTTCAGGCAAGTTCAGTGTTAGCAGTGCTTGGCAAATATTAAGGCATAAGGCTGATCCTAATCAGGAATTCAAGTTAATGTGGATTAAAGGTTTGCCTTTCAAGATATCCTTCTTCTTGTGGAGATTGTGGAGCCAGGAAATAGCCACTGATGACATGTGGAGGAGGTAAGGGCAAATGGTAATGTCTAGGTGTTGGTGTTGTCAGCATCCCCAAGAGGAATCCATTCAGCATATATTTGTCACAAGTCGTACTGCCTCTAAGGTATGGAACTTGTTCATGGGGGCTGTTGGAATTACTGTGCCATTGATTCAACTGAAGCAGGTTATTAGACATTGGTGGTATGCTCAGTGTTGTCCAAAATTAAAGCCACTGTTTCAAGCAGTACTAGCTATCATCACTTGGGAGCTTTGGAAGAAAAGAAATGCAGGTAAACATGGGAGTTCAGTGTCCACAAATAGGGTGATTCATGAGATAAATAGGACATTGCATGAAATGGCAAGGGTGAGGTATGCTTGGATGCCTAATATTCCAATGTTATGGCCATACATGATTCAATACTTTGAAGGATAGAAACCTATATTGATCACTACAAGAGTAACATGGCAGCTTCCTTTTCATGGTTGGTACATATGTAATACTGATGGAGCCTCAAAGTGAAATCCTAGACCTAGCTCCCTAGACTTTTGTGTGAGGGATGATGAAGGTGATGTGGTGTATGCTAGGGCAGTAGACCTAGGAGTGACAACTAATGTGGTAGCTGAAGCTAAGGTTATTCTTTAATGGTTGGAATACTATGTGGAGCATGATTTTCACCCTCTCATATTGGAGACTGATTTGTTGGTGATGAAGAAAGTGATAGAAGTGGAATGGGATCCTCCTTGGGTAATTGCACAGGATGTGAAGAAAATTATAGAGATAAAGGACAACTTCAATGTGGTCTTTCAACATGTGTTCAGAGAAGGCAACTCAGTGGCGGATTTTATAGCTAACATTGTGTTTTCTTTTGTAGGTACTTCTGAGTTTCATTCATTCTCTGACCTGCCTAATACAGGGAGGAGGTTGATCAATCTAGACAAATCTCAATCACCTAACCTTAGGGTTAGGATAGCAAAGAGAAGAACCACAGACTGATGGCTTCACAGGATTGGACTCTGCACAAACCTGCATGTTTCTTTGTCTAATTCAGTATGCTATTAAGGTACTTTCCAATGGTATTAGCATGGTCTCATGCTCATTATGTGGGTGCTTTGATAGTGTACAAAAAAAATACGATAAGCAGGTGTTGGATGGTATAATTTATCCTAATTCTGATATGTCCAAATGCTAAGGAAAATGCTGAACCAATCATATGGTATTTCTGGAGATTGTTGAATCATTTCTCAATGGTATTAGCATTCTTTCATGCTTAATCTGAGGATGGTTTAGCAATGTTTAGAATGATGTCTACATTAAAGGTTCTAGTCGGGAAGGATCTGAGCTTACAAGATCACAAAAAGGCACAGCCTGGCCTTTGCCTTGCAAAGCCTGCTTAAAGCCAGCTCATTCCTGGCTTTTGCCTTGCAAAGCCGGCCTAAAGCCAGCTCATGCCTGGCTTTTGCCTTGCAAAGCCTGCCTAAAGCCAGCTCAAGCCTGGCTTTTGCCCTGAAAAGCCTGCCTAAAGCCAGCTCAAGCCTGGCTTTTGCCTTGCAAAGCCTGCCTAAAGCCAGGCTCCTCTTCTACACATTAATTCTAATGAGTGAGCATATGATTAATACTTAGACAAAATCAGTTCACTGCATATGGAGATCATATAGTAACTACACTTGGAAGACTATGTTGGCTTCAACTCTATGGTGGAGATGTTTGAAATTCATTTTAGCCTATGGACAATATACCCTGGCGCCTGGTGATAGTTTGATAGGTGTTGCTTGGTATTTGCCAATGACAATTGGATTCACATACACTGATAGGAGAAGGAAGCATTCAACTTATTATATTGTAATAGCTAGTTCATTAGATTTTAGCTTTTCTATATTTTTTAATAGCTAGTAGCTTCATGCAACTTCTATTTTGGTTTGGACATCTTGTAAGTTTTGGACCCATTTTGGAATTTTATTTATATATTAACCACTAGGCAAGTGCTGCCGAGTGGTATAGTTGCTTAAAAAAATACTCAAATACAGAGAATTGTCCAAAAGTAGCTATAAAATATAAATACATAATATGTAGCTACATATTGTTAAAAGCCCCTTAATAGTCATTTCTGAAGGCTTCTCTCAACGCACAATAGGCTGACATTACTATCTTGCGCAGTTGCCAGAAATGCCTAGAGGAAGACCTGCTAAGGCTGCGAACAAGGCTGTAGTGGTGGAGCAGAAGAGTGTCATGGGTAATGGAGGTCAATTGGGATTCAAACATGCAACCACACCTCCGCAATTAATCAGAGGAAACTCAATTCAAAAATAGAAGCATGGTTCAATTACAACCAATCCGACGGAGACAAGCGGAGTAAGTCCAACGATAGTTCACCATCCATGTATGAATTCAACTAATACAACTAGTGGTAGTAGTGAAGTGACCATGCCTTCTGGAGTAAATGAGCTCAACTCTACGACTGATACTAATAAGGATCAATTGAACAACATTGCTGAGAAAGAATCTCAAAGGAAAGAAAAAGGAAACCATGTAGAGGGAGCGGGTAAATCATGGGTTGGGCTATTTGCTGGAAGTAAACTTGCAGCTCAAGGAATGAATCCGAGCTCTGTGGAATCGGTGATCATTGATGGGGAGCATTTTGCTCAATTACGGAAAGAAATTTCACAAGAGACTCTGAAGTGGGAGAAGACAACCATTCTCTATGTGGTAGGTGATTATCCAACTATAGGTGCTTTGGAGAGTTTTATTCCTGCAACTTGGAACTTCACTTCTAAGCCAAATATTTACTATCATAATGAATACTATTTTGTGGTGTTATTCAATAGTTTAGAGGATCGTGATACCATTATATTTTATGGCCCATACACCATAAATAGCATACCTATCATCGTAAGAGCCTGGAGTCCAGAGTTTAACTTAAGTGAAGAAGTGGGAGCATTCCCCTTTGGATTAGATTGCCAGATTTACCTTTGAATTATTGGGGTACTGTTATATTGAGTAATATAGGAAGCGTGTTGGGATGCCTATCTATGCAGATGAGTGTACTTCTGGTATCAATAGAATATCCTATGCTTTGGTGAAAATGGATGTCACTTGCGAACTTCCAATTAGTATAAAAGTACAGGACCTAGAAGGCAAGTACTTTGAACAAACAGTGGAATATAATTGAAAACCAATCTATTATCCAGAGTAATTGCAGATACGACAAACATATCTAATTGGGCCGCTAATGGTGACAAAGGGAAGCAAACTAAGAATAAAATGATTAAAATAATCTGGCAGAAAACTCTAAAGCCGGATAGTGTGTCAATGGAACAAATTCAACCCAAGGGGCAGTTGAAGGAAAATGATGGGAAACAAAGTGTTGTTGTTGATTCCACTGCATTCATCACTAATACCAATAATAATATAGAGAAGATAGATAAAGAAGATGATTGGTAGAAGGTGAGAGCGAATGCAATATCAAGGACTTCGGTACCTTGCAAGATGGATGTTGTTAGGGTGAAAAATATTTTTAGTCCCTTTGGTGGGAGAAGATAATAAGAAAAGGCATAATCCTGCTGGGACAATAGATATAGCACAGAGTAGTAGAGGAGGAAATAGAAATTCTCAACTTAAAATCTTATAAGATGAAGCTAGTAACTTGGATCGTAAGAGGGCTCAACAAGATCTATAAGCAAAAAGAGTTGAATAAGTTCTTAAAAGAAAATAAGGTAGGCATAATGGCTATTGTTGAACACAGAGTTAAGCATCAAGTAGCTGTTAAGATTGTTAATAAGGTAGTTGTCGGATGAAAATCTGAAACTGGAGTTTTAACTATCAACATACAGGAAAAGGAAGGATTTGGGTGTTATGGAATCAAACTTATTTTGATTTTACTATATTAAGAACTCAAGAACAATTTATGCATGGGCTGGTGAAGGTGTATTCCTTACAAATGGAGTTCTTTTTCACTGTTGTGTATGGATTGTACACCATTCAAGATAGAAAAGTATTACGGGAAGAGTTGCATTGTACAACTCACACAATGAGTGATCCTTGGTTACTTATGAAAGGTTTTAATGATGTCTTATCTATGGAGGATAGAGTAAATGGTACACCAATTCAGGAAGCTGAAATTAGAGATTTTAAGAACATCTTACAAGTTACAAGCGTGATGGAAATGAAAGTTGTAAGAAGAACATTTACCAGGACTAACAACCATGTGTACATCAGGATTGATAGGGCACTAGTTAACCCTGCTTGGGTACAAAAATCAACTCATTTGGAAGATTTAGTTATAGATCTGTTTTTCTCTGATCATTCTCCTCTGAGTAAACCATTTAAGTTCTATAATTACTTGGCCGATCATCCAGAATTCATGGCAATAGTAGAGACAACATGGTCCAGACCCGACAACTCAATTCCAATTGTTAAGGTATGGAAGAAATTGCAAAAGCTAAAAGTTGAATTGAAAAAATTAAACAAAAAGGAATTTGCTGGAATATCAGATAGAGTTAAGAAGACAAAAGAAAAATTACAAGTTTTGCAGAGCCCAATGAGACAGATACCTAATCATCAAATTATGCTTGAAAAGGAAAAAGATTTGTTACACCCCATATTTTTTAACGTAAGAGTACGTCGTAAGTCAATTAATGTAAGATCAGAAATGAGATCATCTTTGAAAAGTTTATAAAGTAAGTTAATCATGTTACCGTGGTGGTTACAAATATTTAACATCATGAATACCAAGTACCAAGAAGGGTTGGAAGGCTTAGAAGCTAAACGAATTGAAGAAAATATTTTTTGTCGAAAGCCGACAAGTTGAGAATGTTATAACATGTACTTTTGGGGTGAGACTAGGGTGCTTAACATTATAAGGAGGTTATGTTATGAGTTATTTTAGATGTATAACAGTCTTGTGTTATGTTTTGAAGTCTGGCGAGTTGTGGAACAAAAGTTGGCAAAGGTCATCACAAGTTACATTCATAAATGTGCTGAAGATTAGGTCAAATATAGCTGAGTTTTTCACCCAATATACCAGAAATTACGAGGTGATCTACCTATCAAATTGAATATCTACGAGTATAGTTTATAAATCATTTAACTGTTTATCGATACAACATTATAGTAGAGAGATATTCGTTTTTTCGCGAGACTGCGCAAGCAGTTCCCATGGGACCCACAAAGTCGGTGTAAAACTCTAGCTTGTATTTAAGTCAGTGCTAAGTCATTTTAACTCATTTTGCTCGATCCAAATAGTTCCTAAACCCTTCTATATTCTCTCTAAGAGTTCCTCCATGATTATAGAGTGAAAACCAAAGATTGAAATATGAATCCAATGCTAGAAATCCCGTGGTACTTGCTAAATCGCAGTTCTTCATCTTGTGGCTGTTTTGGAGGGTTCTTCAAAGTGAAGTAAGATCAAGTTTCGTGTTGTTATTGTTGATTAATATAATAATCAGTCCCTTCTTCCTATGTATTAGATTTTCAAGGTAACTACAAGTGTTTACATACCAACTTGAGCACCAAAAGTTGATTCAAGAAGAGAATACAACACCTATAGTGTTGTGGTGTCATTAAGGATAGTTGTGGACTGTGCTTGGATGAAATTTATTTTTTTCTACTGGTTAAGGTTAGTATAACATCCTAATACATGTGCTTGAAGTTGTTTGTATGTTTGTTGCATTATTTGAGCAAAATACTACAAGAGAAAACTTGAAATAGTTTGAGATGTTATTATTTTTAATGGACTGTTTGGGAAACGTTGTTTTCATGATACTATAAATGGTTTGAAACCTTTGAAAACGACTCTCTTATGATGTTTTTACTATAAAATATTGTCTAAATGTCGAACTTGTTATTGGTAATGTGAGTATGAAGAGAAAGGACAACATAACAATGGAAAGTTGTACTTGTTGCTGTTGTTAGATTGTTGGGCTGTTTAAGGGTGAATTATGAGATGAATAGGAGGTTAGAAGTCCTTCAATTGTACTTAATATCATGTTTTCTTTGTTATTAAGTTAATTAATGAATGGCTTTGGGGTTAAAGGATTCAAAAGGGATTCAATCCGAGCTTGTCGTTTGTCGTGTTAAACAGTAGTTTCGTTGGTGATGTTTATGTACTTGTTATTGTGTAGCTTGATTTGTGCTATGGTGGTGAAAGTATATTGTTGAAGATTGTATAGGTTCGTATTAGTTGATGGACTTGGTAAAGTACGGCACGTGGCCGGGTACAATTCTACCGAGCCTTATGATAGCCGGGTACATTTTTTACCGAGCCTATTATAGCCGGGTACGATATGATGATGATGATTCCCACCGAGGCGAATGTTTTAAAGGTTTATGTATTTATACATATGTATCATGCATTTCATGTCAGTAGCCCTCAGAGGTACTAAGATGTTACGGGTTGTATATTCTCTATCCTTGCTTACATTACTGATCGTATTTATGGTTCCCTGCCTTACATACTCAGTACTTTATTCGTACTGACGTCCTTTTATTTGTGGACGCTGCATGTCGTGCTGCAGGTCCTGATAGACAGGCAGGTGCAGCTCCCCCACCACAGTAGGCTATCCAGTTCAGCGGTGATTGGCGAGATCCCTTCTCTGGACTTGCCTATTTAGTTAGTATGATTTGGACATGTACTGATTGGTATGGAGGGACCCTGTCCCGACCTTTATGATGTTTATGTACTCTTAGAGGCTTGTAGACAGATATCAGGTATATAGATAGTTGTATGGCCTTGTTATCCTATGGTTTGAGTATACAAATGATCATGTCGGTCTTATAGGCTTGTATGTCACATGTATAAGTTTGCATATCATGTTGGGTCATCCTATATCGAGTATTCCCTTATGTTTTATTTTGGTTATCCCATGACGGACTTTCCGGCTCATTTACCCATAATATTACGATAAGAAAGATATGTTACATTGGTACTCAGTTGAGTAAGGCACCGGGTGTCTGTCGCGGCCCCTTCAATTTGGATCGTGACAAGTTTTAAAGCTGGAATTGGAAAAGTGGAGTCTAATTGGGGAGAATGTAGCTAAATATAAGGATAGAGTCTAATGGTTGAAGTTAGGAGATTCGAACACTTCTTATTTTCATGCTTGTCTAAAGAAAAGGATTGCACAAAATCAAACTAGAAATCTAGTCACAGCTGATGTAGACATATTGAAGAATAAAGACTCAATTGAAGCTGCAAATATAGAGTTCTATAAACAACTCTTGGGATCATCTGCAAGACAACTTCTTTGTGTCAGACATGTAGTCATGCAGATGGGTAATGTACTAAGTTGACAATAACAACTGAAGCAAATTGAGCCAGTTACAAGAAGTGAGATAGAAGCAGCACTGAATGGGATTGATGATTAGAAGGCACCAAGTACTGATGTATATATTGCTTTGTTCTTTAAAAAGCCTTGGAATGTAATAAGAGATGATATTACTGAAGTTTTTATGGGGTTCTTTCAGAGCACTGATATATTTCATCATATAAATTGTACTTCTGTGACTCTAATACCCAAGGTACAACATCTGATTTCAATTAAAGAATACATACCAATATCATGTTGAATTGTCTTATATAAAATCATCTCCAAGATTATTACTAGTAGGATGAGTGAGGTCATTGATATCCTTATAGGTAGAAGTCAACATGCGTTTGTTCCTGGAAGGATTATATCAGATAACATTACTCTGTCATGAACTTGTTAAGGGATACAATATAAAAAGAATATCACCAAGATGCATGCTAAAGTTGGATATTCAAAAAGCATATCTATGTAGAATGGGTTTACTTGGAGCAAATTCTAGTAAGTTTATAGTTTCCTGAAGTTTTTGTAAAATGGATTATGTGATATATTAAATCAGTATCATACTCTATATTGATAAATGGTGTGCCTACTCCCCCCTTTTCTCCTAAGAAAGGCCTAAGGCAAGGTGACCCAATGTCACCTTATCTATTTGTACTAGCAATGGAGTACTTAAGTCGACTACTGAAAACACTACAGCATGAGCCTAGATTCAGGTATCATCCTAAGTGTGCAAAAATGAAGATTGTGTAGCTGAGTTTTGCAGATGACTTACTTTTGTTTAGCAGAGGGGATGTTCAGTCACTGCAGATATTGTTTGATTGCTTTACACTGTTGTCATAAGCTTCTAGATTAAATGTAAATCTCCTTAAGAGCTCAATCTACTTTGGAGGTGTGAGTAACAATGTGTAGGAGCAAATACTGGATCTATTAGGGATCAATAACAGAGAACTGCCAATTAGGTATCTAGGGGTACCACTAAGCTCTAAAAGATTATCTGTCATACAATTTCAACCATTGATAGATAAAATGATTGGCAAGATAACTTCTTGGACTTCAAGATTACTTTCCTATGCTGGTAGAGTGCAATTAATAAAGTATGTCCTTTTCTAAATTCAAATATAATGGTCTCAGTTGTTTATATTACCAAAGAAGATTATTGTGTTGATTGAGAGGATTTGCAAAACCTTTCTATGGACAGGAATGTGGAAGCTTCCAAAAAGGCATTACTAGCCTAGGATAAACTATGTGTAACGACCCGATCGGTCATTTTGTGTAATTACATCATGTTATCTCCTTTTATACTTCACACATGTGTGATTATGATTTTATGACTTGTGGGATTGGTTAGTTTCGTTCCGGGGAGCTTTCAGGTTGATTTGGACCCTTGATTATTAACTTAAAAGTTAAAATTAGAAAATATTGACTAAACTTTAACATTTGTGAAAATAACCTCAGAACTGTGTTTTTATAACTCTGATAGCTTCGTATCAAGATTTCGGATTTGGGCGTATGCTCGAAATTAATTTTGAAAGTTCGTACGTTGATCTATGTTGATTTGCCGAAATTTGGCAATTTGAAGTTGAAAAGTTTGACCTTAGGTTAACGTTTAGCTATCGAGCTCGGAATTTGATTTTGGTACTTGGAATAGGTCCATTATGGTATTTAGAACTTGTATTCAAAATTTGGTGTCGTTTGGATTTGATTTGATAGGATTCATACGTTTAGTTGTAACTTTAGAAATTCTTGAACTTTACTTTGAAATTCATGCATTTTAGTGTTCGATTCGTAGTTTTAGATGGTATTTTTGTGTTTCTATTGCGCAACCGAGTTCGTATGATATTTTTAGACTTGTGTGGATATTTGGTTTGGAACCTCGAGGGCTCAGCTCAGTTTCGTATATGTTCCGGAGCGGTTTAGAGTCAAATTTGCAAAAATCTGGTGTCTGGTGCTCTAGTATCGCAATTACGAACACCAGGGTCACATTTGCGAAGGTGACAGAAGGGTTAGTTGTCTCAAATGCGACTTCATCTTCGCATTTGTGAAGACAGCAAAATTTGGAGAGAGTTCACAATTGAGAACACTTGTTCGCTTTTGCGATGTCCCCAGCTTCGCAATTTCAAAGCCTTTCTCGCAAATGCGATGATGTCTTAATTTGTCAGGGTTCGCAAATGCGAGCCCTGGTCTACAATTGTGAGAGTTCACAAAAGTGAATCCGGTATCGCAAATGCGACATGTGCAGCTGTTTAAAGGGTGGGGAGAAGGGATTTTTGAACTCATTCTCTCATTTTTGAACTCTAGACCTGGTAGGAGGCGATTTGGAGAGGGGAGTTTTACCTATAAACTTTGGGTAAGTGATTCTAATGAATTTCTAATCATATTCCATCAACATATCTTAGATTGTAACATCAAAATCATGTGAATCAAAGTGAAACATCGTCAAGCTTTTTAAAAATAAGAAATTGAGTTTTGAGAGTCGATTTGGACTCGGATTTTGAAACTAATCACATATATGAACTCGTGGGGTCATGGGTAGACGGAATCTACCATTGGACCCAGATTTTGACCGGGCAGGCCCCAGTTTGATTTTTGTTGACTTTTTGAGAAAAGTGTAAAGATCTTAGATTTATCTATTGCAATTGAATTCCCTAGCATTGTTTGATGATATTAAGTCGATTTTGGTTAGATTTGAGCCGTGTGAACACGAATTTCAAGGGAAAAGCTATTTTTGAGTGTTGAATTGGCCTAGTTGAGGTAAGTGTCTTGCATAACTTTGTGTGGGGGAACTACCCCTTAGGATTGGTATTGATTTGATTCATTTGTGCTATGTGAAAGTTGTGTACGCAAGGTGACGAGTGGGTACACGGGTTGTACGTGATATTTGACCGGTTTAGGCTACTTAGACTCTATCCATGCTTTAGTTGAGTTGTAGTATCATGTTCTAAATTCTCTTAGTTAATCGATTCTTACTTGTGTTAGTCTATCCATACATGCATTAACTGATTCTTTAATACTTGTTCTACCTCCTAATTAATAAATTGCTCTCATGCTTTAGTTGAACTTGTTGCCTCTTTTGATGTAACATGCTATCTCTTCATTGTTGATTATCATTATTTGAAGTCATTATACATGTTATCTCTTTCGTTGTTGATTATCATTAATTGAAGTTATTGTTCATGTTATCCCTTTCATTGTGGATTTTCATTATTTGAAGCCATTGCTACACGTTATCTCTTCCATTATGAGTTACACTTATTTAATATCGTGGTTATGCATTGTCTCTCATTGTTGAGTTATTAGTGTTGAAGTACTGAAAGTCATTATCACATTGAGGCGAAATTGTTATTGTTGAAACACCTTCCTTGTTGAGCAGTTTACATTCCATGTTGTTGTTGATATTCTTGTACCGTGGTGGTGGAGTCGTAGGCTATTGTTGTGGAAATATTGATATTATGTATTATTGGCAAATTGTGATATATGGGCACTTGTGCTGCGAGTTGTTATTGTGTTGTGATATTGGCACACATGCGACGGTATAAGGCTTGGGGTTGATATGCATGCGGCGGTATAAGGTGGGACTTATGTGCACGTTGTTTGTAGGGAAACTACGTGAATCCACGCAGCGTCATAAAGTGGGATAAAGTGTGTGTAGCTATTTCGAAAAAACTGTTTTCAAAACCTATTTCAAATGTAAGGCTCACGCAGCGGTATAAGAAAAAATTGTGATCGAAATTGAGAAATGTGAATACGAGGCGGTACCTCGGTAGTGATTCTTGATTATATGAGGCGGTACCTCGGTTGTGATTTTATTGTACACGAGGCGGTACCTCTTTGTGATTCTTGCTGTTTATTTCATGTTGTAAAACGTTTTGGTGGGAATATTTCTTGTTGTTTCATTCTTTATTGTTCTAGCAGTTGTTATCCGAATATGATCATTGTAATTCTCTTAAGTTGTTTCTTTTATGCTATTTCCATGTTTAATTTCCGGTATTAGTTCATACTATTATCTTGGTTTGTATCAGTTATTTCTCCCCTTTCCATTATTTATCCTTATTAAATTTTCATACTATTTCCTTATATCCTAGTAGGTGTCTTGACTTGGCCTAGTCACTACTCTATGGAGGTTAGACTTGATACTTAATGGGTACCGTTGTGGTGTACTCATACTACGCTTCTACATAATTTTTGTACAGATCCAAGTACGTTTGTCCATGCCGGATGCTAGAGTTGATCTGAGCTACTGCTTGTAGATGTCAAGGTATACTTGCTCCACGTCCACAGGCCTCGGAGTCGCCTTCCCTATTTTACTTCCTATTGTATTTCTTTCAGACAATGATGTATTAGATGTTCTAGTTTTATTCTATATATCTTATGACTCAGTTCCACCGGTCTTGAGGAGTGTATTGATGAGATTATGTTTTGTTTCGGAAGGTTATATCACTTATTCAGCTTTGTTTTAGTATTTTGATAATTGTTTTCGACAAGTTGTTATTATCTGTTAGGCTTACCTATTCGTAGAGACTAGGTGCCATCACGACTTTCTATGGAGGGAAATTGGTGTCGTGACAAGTTGGTATTAGAGCTCTAGGTTCATATGTTTTACCCGTTATAAACGGGTTTAGTAGAGTCTTTCGGATCGGTATAGAGACGTCTTTACTTATCTTCGAGAGGCTACAGAACTGTTAGGAAAAACTTCACTTCTTTGATTTCGTATCGTGCAAATTGTTTGACTTCGAAAATTGAATCTTTGACTTTATATTCTCTCACAGATGGTGAGGACACACACTACTAGATCCGACGATCAAACACCTGCTCGCTTTGCTAGATCTGCGAGATGTCGGGGCTGGGGCAGAGGCCGAGGAGGGGCACATGGTGCAGCCAGAGCACCTACCCGAGCCGCGACAGAGGAGCCACCAGTAGCTCCAATTGGGGGACAGACACTCGAGGCGCCTATTGCCACCCCACTACTTCAGGAGACCTTCATGCAGTTCTTGAGTATGTTCGGTACCTTAGCTCAAACAGGGTTGACTCCACTTGCACCAGCCGCATGTCAGGATGGGGAAAGAGCGCAGACTCCCGCGGCCCGTACCTTAGAGCAGTTGGTCCAGGTCGATCAGGTCCTAGAGATCATACCGGTACAGCCTGTTGCTCCGGTTTAGCCTGTGGTTCGGGCAGCATCATTTGAGGAGGAGCAACATAAGCTCGATAGGTTCGAGAAGTATCACCCTCCTACTTTCAGTGGTTTAGCTTCATAGGATGCACATGGTTTTCTTGAGGAGTGCCACCGTATTCTCTACACTATGGGTATTTGGAGACGAGCGGGATTGCCTTCACTACTTTCTAGCTGTCCAGAGCGACTATTAGTGCTGGAAAATGTACTAGGAGGTTAGCCCAGCCGAGGCGGCTTCACTTACATGGACTCAGTTTTCAGAGTTATTCTTGAGAGAGTTTGTTCCTCAGACCCTTAGGGATGCATGGCGTGTAGAGTTTGAGTAGCTGCGCCAGGGTACTATGATAATGTCAGAGTATGCTATTCGATTCAGTGATTTATCTAGATATGCGCCTGCCTTGGTTTCTACAGTTAGAGAGCGAGTCTGATGGTTTATCGAGGGGCTCAACTATGGTATTAGATTCATCATGGCTAGAGAGTTGGAGACAGATATTCCATATTAGTAAGTGGTTGAGATTGCACGAAGGTTGGAGGGTATGCGGGGCCGTAAGAGAGATGATAGGGAGGCCAAGACACCTCGTGGTACGGGAGGATTTAATGGTGGTCACGCTGCAGCTACAACCCATCATGGTAGAGGCTATATGTAACAAGCCAACTTGTCGTTTTAAGAATTTATGCCCCGTTCAGCGACTTAAGGTCTCGAGAAACTTCGTAATAAGTATTATGACCCGCGGGTGTGGATGAGTTTTATTTTTCGGAAGATTTAGAATTAATTAAAAGAAATAATCCTTAATTAGAAGCTTAAATGGAAAGAGTTGACCGGAGAGTTGACTTTTGAGAAAACGACTCTGGAATGGAATTTTGATAAAGTCAATAGCTCCGTATGGTGATTTTGAACTTAGGAGCATGTCCGAAAATATTTTTGGAGGTCCGTAGTGGGAATTAGGCTTGAAATGCCGAAAATTAAATTTTTGGGAAGTTTGACCTGGGGTTGACTTTTTGATATCGAGGTCGGAATCCGATTCTAAAAATTGGAATAGGTCCGTTATGTCATTTATGACTTATTTGCAAAATTTGAAGTCATTCCGAATTGATTTGATGTGTTTCGGCACAAGATATAGAATTTGAAAGTTCAAAGTTCATAAATTTTGATTTGAGGTATGATTTATCGTTTTGATGTTGTTTGACGTGATTTGAAGCCTCGACTAAGTTCATATTATATTTGGGATGTGTTGGTATAATTGGTTAAGGTTCCGGGGGCCTCGGGCGAGTTTTGAATGATTAAACGGACTAAAATAGAAATGGTTCCAGTTCTGGTGCAATCGCACCTGCGATGGAAATGGTCGCAGGTGCGCGACCGCAAAAGCGACAAAATGGTCGCAGATGCGGCCTGGGCTGGAATGGGTAGAGGTCGCAGGTGCGATGCATTTTTCGCACCTGCGTGACCGCAGAAGCGGAACTCTTTCGCAGGTGCGAGAGGGCAGTGGTCAATGGACATCGCAGAAGCGAGAAGTTTCTCGCAAAAGCGAGCTCGCATGTGCGACTAATGTGTCCGCAGGTGCGAAACTGGGCAGAATCATTAAGGACCAAAATTGGTCATTTTGCCACATTTCGATTGGGATTTTGGAGCTCAGTTCTTGGGCGATTTTGGAGAAGTTATTTAAGACTTTGACTTGGGTAAGTGTTTTATATCCTAAAGTGATTATATTTTATGAATATGTGGTTATATTCATCGTTTAATTCGAGTTTTAATGGAAGAAATCAAGATTTCTGAAAAATCTTCCAAAACGAAAATTCAAGATTTGGGGGATAATTTGTTGTTGGAATTTGATAAAATATGTATGGTTGAACTCACATCGGAATGGGTGTTCAGATTTTGTAAAAAATTTGTCGGGTTCTGAGAGGCGGGCCCCGCGTTGACTTTTGTTGACTTTTTGGAATAAATTTTTAAGTCGGCGTATTATTATCCGAAATTGTTTCCGATGAATTTTAATGAAGTTATACAATTAATCTGGATAGATTTGAACGGTTAGGAGGTCAATTCAAGCAAGAAGGTAATTTTAGAATATCGGCATAACTTCAAAAAGGTAAGTGTCTTGCCTAACCTCAAGTGGGGGAATTACCCCTTAGACATCGAGTTTTATGTGCCATTTGTGAAATGTGAAAAGCTGTGTACGCGAGGTGACAAGTACGTACTCGGGCTTATATGTGCAAATTTTATTGGGTTAAAGTCTTAGGCATTATTGTGTAGTAAATTGGATAATTGTTGGCATTTATTAAATCATCTATTTGCCATGCCTAAATCCTTGTTTGTAGAATTTATTTTTATATGACAATTTGATGTGATTGTTATTTGAATATCTATGTAATTCCGTGAGTTTGTTGGTTTGATATTTCTTGAAATTTAATTTCATTATGGATTTTTCCTATGCAAATAATTAATTAAATGAGCTTAAGAAAAGGTGTTTATATAATTATTGAGAATTTAGATTAATGAAGGCGTTGCCCTATGCTGAGTAATTTCTATCTCTGTTGATTATTTTTGAGGTCTTATACACATTGTATGGAACCTTCAGCTATTTATTCTGAAATTAATTGATTTGTTGTATCTTTAGAATTTGTTGTGGCCATTGGACAACTTGTGATATGAATTAATTTTGTTATGTTACCGTGATAATTATCCGTGTAAATTATTGTATTGTGTGAGTTGTTATTTTGAGGATATAAGGGTGGCATTTCACGGTCGATATTATGTGGGTATAAGGGAGGCATTTCACCGTTATTATGTGTGTTGGGATATTGTCCGGGCGGAGTGATAAGGGTAGCTATAGGAGAGATAAGGGTGGCTATAGGAGAGATAAGGGTAGCTATATGAGCGATAACGGTGGCTATTCATATTGTCAGGGCGGAGGGATAAGGGAGGCTATTATAGGAGTGATAAGGGTGGTTATAGGAGAGATAAAGGTAGCTATTGTCAGGGATGATATGTGATGATATGGAGTGGTTGCATTGGTGATTTTTCTGTGATGTTGTGATTTTTCTTGTGTTTATTTTTATACCTTGTGCAATTTATCTTGTTGTTGGTAAATTGATAATAGTCTGATTTATGTTAAAATTGGGAGTCTGTGGCTATTGCCATGCGGTTGTGATAAAGAAATGTGGGCACGAGGTGCCGTGAGTAAATAATGATGATATTGGCACGTGAATTATCCGTGCAGCTGAGATATGAAACGGGGGCACGAAGTGCCGGGGAAAATATGATGGTTTTATTATTGGCACGTGAACTGTACGTGCATATGTTATATGAAAAATGGGCACGAGGTGCCGGAGAAATATGATGATTTAATTATGGGCACGAAGTGCCGTAAAAATATAAAAATGGGTTGAGACCCGTATTTACGAAAAATATGAAAAGGGCTGAAACCCGTATTTTTATGATTATAAAATGAGGTGTCACATGGTTACTTTTTATTGAAAGATATATATTCAAAATATTTATTTGGAAGGATTTTTATTCAAAAAGTATTTATTGAAAGAATTATATTTGAAAGATACCTAATTAAGGAAATTACGTTTGAAAGAGATTTATGGAAAGAGTTATATTTGAAAGATATTTATTTGAGAAAATTATATTTGAAAGAGATTTATTCGGAAGAATTATATGTGAAAAATATTTATTTGAAATACTTGATTTAATTGGGTGTACTTATATTTATAAATTGTTGAGCGTTATTAATGGTGTTCTTGTTGCACTTATTGTTATTTGTTTCCTATTATTTTGTATATCTTATTGCACATGCTATTAGACTAGTGAGTGTCTTGATTGTACCTCATCTCTACTCCACTGAGGTTACTCTTGATACTTACTGGGTACCGACCGTAGTTTACTCATACTATACTTCTGCACATTTTTGTGCAGAGCCAGGTATTGGAGTTATCGGACTCGGACAGAGTTAAAGTGTGATCACAAGGATTCAGGGAGAGCTGCTTGGTCGTCGCAGTCACTTGAAGACTTTTTATTTTATTGTACTGTTAATTATTAATCAAACAGTATTGAGTATTCGATCCTTGAGATCATTTCATGTATTCAGTGAGAGTTTGTGACTCGGTACTATCAGTCTTGGGAGGTTATTATATTCATATTTGTTCCGATGTTGGTTTTGATTACCTATTCAATTCATATTAAAAAAAATGGCTTCGAAATGTAATGAAAATCGGCTTACCTAGTTTTAGAGACTAGGTGCCATCACGACGCCTGTGGTGGGATTTTGGGCCGTGACACTATATGAGTCGTCCAGTTCACTCAGCACTTCCAGCTTCTAGTGGTGCTCCGGTTGTTCCGAGGTCTCAGGTTGCACACTTTTCTCAACCACTTTCTAGTGCATCTCCTCCATGGGGTGCCTTCAACGATTAATCCAGCCGACCAGGCCCAAGCCAGTCACAGCCTCCATGCCCACCGAGAGCTTTCTTTGAGTGTGGTGATACCTGCCACATGGTTAGAGACTGCCCCAGAATCCGGAGGGGTGCACCTCCCCAGGCTACTCAGACTCTGCGGATTCAGTCAGGTCCATAGACTTCCTGGGCCATGGTTATTGCCCTAGTTGCCGCTCCACCCGCACAACCAGCTAGAGGTGGGGGGCGAGTGGGTAGAGGTCATCCTAGAGGGGGAGGTCAGGCAAGATTCTATGCTTTTTCGGGTAAGATGGAGGCAGTTGCTTCAGACTCAGCCATAACAGGTATGGTTTCGGTTTGCCATAGAGATGCATCAGTCTTATTTGATTCGGGATCCACTTATTCATATGTGTCATCTTACTTTGCTCTGTATTTGGATATATCTTGTGATTCCTTGAGTTCTCACATTTATGTGTCCATGCTTGTGGGAGATTGTATTATTGTGGATCGTGTATATCGGTCATGTTTAGTTGTTATTGGTGGTTTATAAACCAGAGCTGATCTATTATTACTTAGTATGGTAGACTTTGATGTCATCTTGGACATGGACTGGTTGTCTCCCTATCATGCTATTTTAGATTGTCACTCCAAGACTGTGACGCTAGTTATGCCAGGTTTACCATGGTTAGAGTGGAGGGGTGCATTAGATTATGTCCTAGTAGGGTTGTATCATTTCTAAAGGCTTAGCGGATGGTTGAGAAGTGGTATGATGATTATCTAACCTTCGTCAGGGATATCAGTGTTGATATTCCTACCGTTGGGTCAGTTCCGGTAGTGAGAGACTTTCCAGATGTATTTCCAACGGATCTTCCAAGTATGCCACCCAATAGGGATATCGATTTTGGTATTGAGTTATTGACGGGAACTCAATCCATTTCTATTCCACCATATCGTATGGCCCTAGAAGAGCTAAAGGAATTAAAGGAGAAGTTGCAAGAGTTTCTTGATAAGGGTTTCATTCAGCCTAGTATGTCACCGTGGGGTGTTCCGGTCTTGTTTGTGAAGAAGAAGGATGGTTCTATGCGCATGTGTATTGATTATCAATAGTTGAACAAGGTTACAATGAAGAACATGTATCCATTACCACGCATTGATGACTTATATGATCAACTACAAAGTGCCAAAGTGTTCTTAAAGATTGATTTATGGTCAGGTTATCATCAGTTGAAGATTTAGGATACAAATATTCCAAAGACTGCCTTTAGGACTCGGTATGGTCACTATGAGGTCCTCTTGATGTCATTTGGGCTGACCAATGCCCCAGCAATATTTATGCACCTGATAAACAGTATATTCCAGCATTATCTTGATTCATTCATCATTGTGTTTATTGATGACATCTTGGTGTACTGTCGCAGTTGGGAAGATCATGAGCATCACTTGAGGATCGTGCTCCAAACCTTGACAGAGAAGAAGTTGTATGCAAAATTCTCAAAGTGTGAATTCTAACTTGATTCGGTGGCATTTTTGGGTCATGTGGTGTCGAGTGAGGTGATCAAGGTAGATCCGATTGAAGCAGTGCAGAATTGTCATAGACCGTCTTCAGCTACTAAGATCTGGAGTTTCCTTGGTTTGGCCGTGTATTATCGCCGTTTCGTAGAGGGTTTCTCATCTATAACTGCACCTATGACCAGATTGACCCACAAGGGGCCTCCTTTTAGATGGTCTGAGAAGTGTGAGGCGAGCTTTCAAAAGCTCAAGACTACTTTGACCGCAGCCCCAATGTTGGTGTTGCCTAGGGGCTAGAGGTCTTATACATTGTACTCTGATGTGTCACATATTGGCCTTGGCGCGGTGTTGATCCAAGATGATAGGGTGATTGCCTACGCGTCTCGATGACTGAAGACCCATGAGAAGAATTA
Source organism: Nicotiana tabacum (assembly GCF_000715075.1). Lineage (NCBI taxonomy): Eukaryota > Viridiplantae > Streptophyta > Magnoliopsida > Solanales > Solanaceae > Nicotiana > Nicotiana tabacum. The sequence goes on along the minus strand of NC_134088.1, from coordinate 17,468,025 downwards.
TCCACTCCACAACTAGGAGTTGGAAGCCATTGCTCATGCATTGAAGATCTGGCGGCATTATTTGTACGGTGTTCCTTGTGAGGTCTTTACTGACCACCAGAGTCTACAACATCTGTTCAAACAGAAAGATCTTAACTTACGGTAGTGGAGGTGGTTATAGTTATTTAAGGACTGTGATATTACCATTCTATATCATCCCGGGAAGGCCAATGTGGTGGCTGATGCCTTTAGTCAAAAGGCCGAGAGTTTGGGTAGCTTAGCATATCTACCGGCAGTCGAGAGGCCATTAGCCTTGGATGTTCAGGCCTTAGCCAACCAGTTCGTTAGATTGGATGTTTCGGAGTCCGGTCGAGTTCTTGCCTGCATGATTTCTCGGTCTCCTCTATATGATCGTATCAGGGAGCGTCAGTATGAAGACACCCATTTGCTTGTCCTCAAGGACACGGTTCAGCATGGCGATGCTAACGAGGTTACTAATGAGTATGATATTGTGTAATGGATGCAGGGCCGGTTATGTGTACCCAATGTGGATGGTTTGCGTGAGTTGATTCTTCAGGAGGCCAACAGTTCGCGGTACTCCATTCATCCGGGTGCCGCTAAGATGTATCAGGACTTGAGAAAGGACTATTGGTGGAGGATAATGAAGAAAGACATAGTGGAGTATGTAGCTTTGTGCCTAAATTTTCAGCATGTGAAGTATAAGTATCAGCGGTCGGGTGGTTTGCTTCAGCAACTTGAAATTCCCGAGTTGAAATAGGAGCGTGTCACCATGGACTTCTTTATTAGGCTCCCACAGACTCAGAAGAAATTTGACACGATATGGGTGATTGTGGACAAATTGACCAAGTCAGCTCCATTTCATCCTGCCCTCAGACGGACACATAGTCCGAGCGCACTATTCAGATATTTGAGGATATGCTTTGTGCCTGTGTTATGGATTTCGGGGGTGCTTGGGATCAGGTTTTGCCACTTGCGAAGTTTGCCTACAGCAACAGCTACCAATCGAGTATTCAGATGGCTCCCTATGACACCCTATACGGGAGACAATGTCGTTCTCCAGTTGGGTGGTTTGAGCCGGGAGAGGCTAAGTTATTAGGCATGGATTTGGTTCCAGGTGCTTTGGAGAAGGTCAAGATGATCTAGGATCGGCTTATTATAGCCCAATCTAGGCAGAAGAGTTATACGGATCGGAAGGTTCGCAATGTTGTATTCATGGTTGGAGAGCAAGTCTTACTCCAGGTTTCACCCATGAAGGGTGTGATGAGGTTCGGGAAGAAGGGCAAGTTGAGCCCTAGGTATATCGGACCTTTTGAGATTCTTGAGCGAGTTGAAGAGGTGGCCTACAAGCTTGCTTTGCCACCTAGTTATCTGCGGTACATCCGGTGTTCCATGTCTCTATGCTCAGGAAGTATTACGGTGATCCATCTCATGTTCTAGACATCAGCACGGTCCAATTGGATGAGGATTTGACTTATATTGAGGAGTTTATGGCTATCTTGGACCGATAGGTCCATAAGTTGAGATGAAAGAATATTGCTTCAGTGAAGGTTCAATGGAGGGGTCCATCTGGTCGAGAAGGCGACCTGGGATACTGAGCACGACATGCGAAGTCGTTATCCGCATCTATTCACCACTTCAGGTATGTCCTTATGCACGTTCGGGGATGAACATTTGTTTTAAGAGGGGGAGAATGTAACAACTCGATCGGTCGTTTTGTGTAATTTGGCCTTGTTACCCCTTTTTATGCTTTACACATATGTGTTTATGATTTTATGACTTGCGGGGTTGGTTAGTTTTGTTCCAGGGAGCTTTCGGGTTGTTTTGGACCCTTGATTCTTGATTTAGAAGTTTAAGTTAGAAAATATTGACTAAACTTTGACTTTTATGAAAACGACCCCGGAACTATATTTTTGTGACTCCGATAGCTTTGTATCATGATTTCAGATTTTAGGCGTATGCCCGAAATTGGTTTTGGAAGTCCATAGGTTGATCTGTACTGATTTGCCAAAATTTGGCAATTTAAAGTTGAAACGTTTGACCGTAGGTTGACTTTTAGTTACCGAGCTCGGAATTTGATTTTGGGGCTTAGAATAGGTCCGTTATAGTATTTAGAACTTGTATGCAAAATTTAGTGTCGTTTGGAGTTGATTTGCTTGGATTCGGACATTTAGTTGTAACTTTAGAAATTCTTGAACTTTACTTTGAAATTCATGCGTTTTAGTGTTCAATTTGTAGCTTTAGATAGTATTTTGTGTTTTGATCGCGCCAGCGAGTTCGTAAGATATTTTTAGACTTGTTTGAACGTTTGGTTTGGAGCCCCGAGGGTTCGGATGCGTTTCGGACATATTTCGGAGTAGTTTGGACCAGTATTTTAAAAGGCGTGGGCGTAAGGCGAGGCGTTCTACATATGCCTCAGCGAGGCGTAAGCCCCTAGGAACGGGGCGTAAGCCCCATAGGTATTTAATTTTTAATATTTTATAAAATAATATAATGACAGTAAATATTTATAAATAGGTAAAATTGCATAAAAATTGAAGAAAACTATATATATGTGTGCTCCATCCCCACAAAAAACTAATCAAAACAATCTATTATACGTTACTTACAAGCACAAGTAATTTGAGTCTAAAAGAATAAAGTTTTCTATATGGAGGAACAAAAAGGATGATTAACCTGCAATTTGAACTTTGAATTTGCTGCTATAAAGAAAAAAGTTTTCTACATGAAGGAACAAAAAGGATGATTAACCTGCAATTTGAACTTTGAATTTGCTACTATGAAGGAAAATATAGTTCTCTTTGTATTTGTAAAAAAAATTAAATATTCGTTGCTTTTGGGAGATATTAGCAGACTAGCAGACAAGATAAAGAATTGGGAAAGACCATGAATTAGGACTTCAATCAATAAAAAAGGCCTTGACTTTTAAATTTAATACTTTTGAGTTTATTTTTAAACCTTTTGAGTAATTACCAAGCTGACTTTTGAGAATTTGGGTATTATATGAAAGATTTATTCAACAAATTTTGTGAATAAATTGCAAACACCAGGGTAACATTTGCGAAGGTAACAGAAGGGGGCAGTTGTTGCAAATGCAACTTCCCCTTCGCATTTGTGAAGGCGGCGGAATTTGGATAGAGTTCGCAATTGCTAACACTTGTTCGCTTTTGCGATGTCCCCAGCTTCGCAATTGCGTAGCCTTTCTCGCAAATGCGATGATGTCTTAGGCTATCAGGGTTCGTAAATGCGAGCCATGTTCCGCAATTGCGCCTATGCCGCAAATGCGATATCTGTAGCTGGTTAAAGGGCTAGGAGACGGGGTTTTTGAACTCATTCTTTCATTTTTGGACCCTAGACTCAGTAGGAGGAGATTTGGAGAGGGAATTTTCACTTACAAACTTTGGGTAAGTGATTCTAATCCATTTCTAATCATATTCCATCAACATATCTTATATTTTAACAACAAAAACATGTGAATCAAAGTGAAAATTTGCGAAACTTTGTCAAGTTTTTGAAAAATAAGAAATTGAGTTTTGAGAGTCGATTTGGACTCGAATTTTGAAACTAATCACATATATGAACTCGTGGGGTCATGGTAGACGGAATCTACCATTAGACCCGGGTTCTGACCGGACGGGCCCCATGTTGACTTTTGTTGACTTTTTGGGAAAATTATAAAGATCTTAGCTTTATCTATTGCAATTGAATTCCTTAGCAATATTTGATGATAGTAAGTCGATTTTGGTTAAATTTGAGCCATGTTGATATGAATTTTAAGGGAAAAACTATTTTCACGTATTGAATTGGCCTAATCGAGGTAAGTGTCTTGCCTACCTTTGTGTAGGAAAACTATTCCTTAGGATTAGTATTGATTTGATTTATTTATGCTATGTGAAAGCCGTGTATGCAAGGTGACGAGTGGGTACACGGGTTGTACGTGGTATTTGACCGGTTTATGCTACTTAGACTCTTTCCATGCTTTAGTTTAGTTATAGTATCATGTTCTAAATTCTCTTAGTTAATCGATTCTTACTTGTGTTAGTCTATCCATACATGCCTTAAATGATTCTTTATTACTTATTCTACCTCCTAATTGATAAATTGCTCTCATGCTTTAGTTGAACTTGTTGCATCTTTTAATGTTACATGCTATCTCTTCATTGTTGATTATCATTATTTAAAGTCATTATACTTGTTATCTCTTTCATTATTGATTATCATTAATTGAAGTTATTGTTCATGTTATCTCTTTCATTGTGAATTTCCATTATTGTAAGTCATTGCTACACATTATCTCTTACATTGTGGATTTCCATTATTTGAAGTCATTGCTACACGTTATCTCTTCATTGTGAGTTATTCTTATTTAATATCGTGGTTATGCATTGTCTCTCATTATTGAGTTATTGGTGTTGAAGTAGTGAAAGCCGTTATCACGTTGAGGCGAAACTGTTATTATTGAAACACCTTCCTTGTTGAGCATTTTACATTCCTTGTTGTTGTTGATATTCTCGCACCCGTTGTGGTGGAGCCATGGGCTATTATTGAGAAAATATTGATATTGTGGATTGTTATATGGTCACTTGTGGTGCGAGTTGTTATTATGATGTGATATTGACGCGCATGCAGTGGTATATAAGGCTTGGGGTTGATGTGCATGCGGCGGTATAAAGTGGGGCTTATATGCGTGTTGCTTGTAGGGGAACTACGTGAAGCCATGCGGCGTCATAAGGTGGGCTAAAGTGCTTATAGCTATTTCGGACAAATTGTTTTCAAAACCTATTTCAAATGTAAGGCTCGCGCGATGGTATAAGGAAAAATTGTGATCCAAATTGAGAAATGTGAATACGAGGCAGTACCTCAGTTGTGATTTTATTGTATATGAGGCGGTACTTCTTTGTGATTCTTGTTGTTGATTTCATGTTGCAAAGAATATTGGTACGAACATTTTTTGTTGTTTCATTCTTTATTATTCTAGCAGTTGTTGTCCGAATATGATCATTGTAGTTCTCTTTAGTTATTTCTTTTATGCTATTTATATGTTTAATTTTCGGTATTAGTTTATACCATTATCTTGGTTTGTATAAGTTATTTCTATGATTTTCATTATTTATCCTTATTACATTTTCATATTGTTTCTTTATATCCCAGTAAGTGTCTTGACCTGGCCTCGTCACTACTCTACCGAGGTTAGGCTTGATACTTACTGGGCCGGGTATCATTGTAGTATATTCATACTACACTTCTGCATAATTTTTGTGTAGATCCAGGTACGTCTGCCCGTGCTGGGCGCTAGAGTTGATTTGAGCTGCTGCTTGGAGATTTCAAGGTATACCTGCTCCACGTCCGCAGGCCTCGGAGTCACCTTCCCTATTTTACTTCATGTTGTATTTTTTTCAGACAATGATGTATTAAATGCTCCAGTTTTATTCTATATAGCTTATGACTCAGTTCCACCGGTCTTGAAGAATGTATTGATGAGATTATGTTTTGTTTTAGAAGGTTATATCAGTTATTCAACTTTATTTTAGTATTTTGATAATTGTTTCCGCCAAGTTATTATTATTTGTTAGGCTTACCTAGTCGTAGATACTAGGTGCCATCATGACTTCCTACGGAGGAAAACTGGGGTCGTGACACTATGTCTATTATAGATTACAGGAGGGCTAAATCTTCTAAACATTCACCTATGGAATAAAGTAGCTATGTGTAAGCTATTGTGGAAATTGAGTAAGAAGAAAGATATCTTATGGGTGAAGTGGATTCATATATACTATAGGAGAGAAAACTCGATGTGGGATAAATTTCCCAAGCAAGCTTGTTGGAGAAGATTAACATGCAACAACCCATGATCTCCTAAATAGTTGTTCATTGTGACTATGGTGGCTCATGGAAGGTTATATACAAAGGATCGGGTAGCTCGCTGGGGAATGGTGGTAGATGAGACATGTCCTTTGTGTCAGACAGCATTGGAAAGTATTGTGTATCTATTCTTCAGATGTGTTGTATCTACTTTTATTTGGGAGAAGCTATTGGAATAGCAAGGTATATCAAGGAATGTTATGGACTGGACCGAGGAAATGCAATGGCTTGAAAGTAATCGCAGAGGGAAGAGTACAACAACCACCATATACAGAATAACTTTGGCAGCAACTGTGTATTACATCTTGCAAGAAAGGATCTTGGTGGTGTTTCAGAGCAAAAGAAAACAACCTCCGGGAATTATCAAGATGATCATCCAGGAGGTGTTTGTAAGAACCAGTATGTGTAGGAAGCTGAGCAGCGAAATAAATACTATGAACTTTTATCCTATCTTATAAGGATTGTAGGCTATTTGACATGGTGAACTGAGTAAAGTCGGAGTGCAAATCTAGGGTAGTTCAGTTTGCTGTTTTCGTTTTTTCTTGAGGTGTATTTCTCTTAGTTGGTAATAAAATTGCTTATTTACCCCCCAAAAAATAGTCATTTTTGAAAGTTCACATTCATCAATTCTCCAATATTTTGGAGTACAGCTCCTTTTGCCTCTCCTACTTTTGTTTTCTTTTTTCTTGTTTTTTTGTTTTTGTTTTTTGGGAAACCCAATATATTACTTTCAAAAGTTTATTATTGTTTGCTTAAAATCAAAACAATTGTTTTATGAGAACCTATTTATAACTACATGAGAACATGGTATTCCTTCTTAGCAAAAGGAACGATGGGGTATGGAATACATGGTTAACGCAATATTTGGGTGCAAACTCAAATGTGGATTAATTCTTAAGTTTTTGAAGTAAAGTAATACATATTAGAAATTACATGAAAGTACTATTTATGGTTCAATATATTTTAAAAAGAATATTTGATATCGTACTCAACAAAAAATGACTTCCAAATAGTGTAATGCCATATAAGATAACACAGGGTAAGTAATGCATATCTGCCAATGTGTATACGTTCAAATTCAGAAAGACAAGCATACAAGCTCTTGAATATACAGTTCTAGTGAACTTACTTGACGAGGCCAAACAGGGGCGAAGCCGGAGTTTAGGATAAAAACTGTGGCGAAAGTTTTACTTTTACTTTAGAAAAAATTAAAATCAATAAAGAAAAGCATAAGCTCTCTCTCTATATATAAACCGTATGAATTTGGCTCAAAACAAAAAATATCACATTATATTAAGAGTATATTTGAGTCGATTTAGCCTGACAAATTGTATCAACGCCAATAATTTGGCTGGACGAATATGGAGATGGTAGAGTATGGCGTGGGGGTCCAACATAGTATCTTTGCCCGTCTACGAACATTTATTACTCATATCATGTTGGTGATTATGTCAAAATTCACGCAATTAGTTCATTTAATCCTCGTACTCCACAAGGGTTCTTGGGTATGTGTGAACAAAGTCCCACGTAGAAAATAGAAAAGAAAAAAAAAACTACTTACAAGGAGTTAGATACTCTTAATAGTGTGAGGTCCTTTGGGAAAAATTGTGCGGGCTTGACCCAAAACGACAATAAATTTGCGTCAAGAAAATACAGTATAATTATTTTCAAAAATCACATTAGTGTTGTTTTCAAAAATAGCATATTCATTTACACAACTAGCAGATTTCGAATAGTATTAATATACGGTCTTTTAATAGAAGAATTTTATAATAAATAAAAATGCACAAATCAAGGGTAATCCTTATCAATCTATCCTATAATCTCCCATCATCTTAATAACTAGCTTTTTTATCTTTCTATTTATTAATCCTCCCTTTCTTTCATGATAAGTTTAACCCCTCTTTTCTGTTTAGTCCGTATATAATTTTCTTCACAAAATTAAGAGCCCGTTTGAATTAGCTGATTATAATATCTGATAATACTGAAGTGCTGAAAAGCTTTTTTAAGTGTTGAAACTGATTTTTAAAATAAGCATTTACGTGCGTAGATAGAAGTGTTGAAACTGATAATAAACCGTTGATGTATTTGATAAAAAAGTGCTTATAAGCTATTCTTTTATTAAAATGACTAAAATATCCTTGAATTATTTTTCAAAATATTATAAATTAAAAAATTTCTTTATAAAAGATAGAATTAACAATGAATATGGAATGAAGCGAAAGTCAGAAAATTTATTTTGGGAAAGTATTTTGTGAATTAGAAAATATTATTAAGGATACACTAATAAAAGTGTTGGTCAAACTAAAAGTGTTTAGAAGAAGTTAGAGTAATCAACTTATGATTTATGGCTGATTTTAGCTTATAAGCACTTAGTTTATAAGTATTTTGGGTATTTACCAAACGCGTTGATACCCTCAAATTCACTCCACGCTCTACTCATATACTCTATTCCAAAGTCTACTCATACCCAATTATAGAGATACACATCAACCATGTGTACATAGTATATTGTAAGTTATATCACCTAAATTCTTTTTACAAATAACCTTCATACATAGTGAGATTTGCAATCTTCTTGGAAATAAAATAAACTAATAATGTAAAATTCTTTACCCCATCTGTCAATATTAGCATTTCGCCTCTTATTTGAGAGTTCGACTAGCAATTAGTCATTCTAATTAATCCGACTTGTTCAGTTCATTCCCAAAGTGTTTTCACAGGAAGTACTCCGGCCAAAATATGTCATAAATTACGTACAAAAAATCATCTTCGTTTACTAACTTTTATTTTGATTACAGAATGTACGGGTTTATATCTTCACTAGCATGCACACAGATACTACAAAACAAATAAGAGAATAGAAACAGAAAACATCCATAATGTAACAGAAAACCAAATTAGCTACACCATAGGAATTGCATAATTAAAATCATTGATTATTAGTAGAACGCAACCAGAATTATCGTCCCTTGAAACGGTTGTGCTGGTTGCAAGGGCTTGCCTCTGCAATTGTCATCGGTCCCATCTCTGCAAAACAATTGTTCAACTTTAGTAGTAATATCATGCAGTAGCGGAGTCGGGGCGGATTTATAGTTCTAACATATAGGGCACGTGAACTCATGGTCTTTCCGTCAAACTAGATATTTCATATACATATTTTTTATAATTGATCTAAAATTGTATGTTGGCACCCATGATCCAAAGAGGCTAAATGGTGCATTTGGTTGAATGCTGAATTATTTATCTGGGGAGTAGGTAGCAATTCCACTTAATTTTCTCTTTTCTTTAGTGGTGCACCCATATTATAAGAATGCTAGATCCGCCTCTGAGCGGAGCCACCTATTGTCCAAGGTTTGTCGATTGATGCCCCTTCATCGGCATATTACACTCTGTAGCAAGATTATTTTTCTTACTTATGTATATATTATATTATATGTTGAATCATCTTACTTTTTTCGTGTTTACTTTTTTTATATTTTGTCTTTCCTTAATGAAAATACTATCTCAGCGCTACTGTATCCATGCATGGTAGAAAGAGAGGCAAATTCAAGAACAAAGTTAGTGGACTGGGAGCATCGGTATTCTTACTTTCCGATCAATAATATAAATGGGGCATGAACTGAACATAAATATATACTCCATCTGTTTCAAAAATATTGTTTTAGTTTGACTTGACACAAATTTTAATAAAGAAGAGAAGATTTCTGAGATATATGGTATTAAATAAGCCATAACATTTGTGTGGCTGTAAAACTTTTAAAATCTGTGATATGAAACCTTACATACCATTTTTGTGGCTATATATAAATGCTTCTTATTAATAAAATATTGAAAGGTGTCGGTCTTTTTGAAACAGACTAATAAAAAAATAATGTCAATTTTTTTGAAACACAAGAAGTATATATATATATATATATATATATGTTAAAAATTGCGCATATGCTTTGGAAAGATCTTGTGGTATTAAATTAGTTATCATAAGCAATGATAAAATTTAAAGCTTACTGATTCGAGATTCTAGTCTTTTTAAGTTCTAAATTAATATTTGTACTATTTAATTAATAGATATCTTAAGACAAATATAAGATTTGACAATCGTCCAACGTGTATTCTAGCACTACCCTGAAGTGTGACAAACATTGACAAGTTTGATAGAAGTAGAAGAAGAAGAAGACCAACCAGTGGCCATGACAAACATAGCTAGAAGTAACACAGTAGCAAACAAACGAATGGAGTTTGTCATTTTCACAGACAGAAATATATTTGATAGTGAAGAACCTTAGTATCAGAGTTTGTGAACGTAACAGAACTAATGATCCTACCTTTTGCTGAGCTACTGAATCTGGTATATGGTAACTGAGGGTTTTATATAAGGGCTTTCCTCTAGCTGGATAAATTAATCTAAATTTTGGAGAAGTATAAATTAAAAGTACTACTACTACTATTTAATGAAGATTTCGTCTCTTTATCTAGATGTTGTTGTTGAAGAAGACGGTTGGAAGGTGGAGCAATTCATTTCATTTTTCCTTTTTATGTGTACTGCAATTACTCCTTTTTTCCATTTTTCATATATCACCAATTTAATCTGAACCGTAAAGTAAATGCAGATGAGATGAAAGTTATTACATGAGGATTAAGGTAAGAGATGTTTAGAGACACGTCAAAATATAAAATGTTTACGAGCCACTTAGCCTTAAAGTACCTTTTACTATTTCTGAACAATAAGAAGTTACCAATAATATGTATATTAAAAATATCTATAAAAAACAGATTTTTTTCAATTGTTGTGGTTGGAATTCATGGAAAATATATAAACAAGGGAATATACAAAATTTGGAGGAAGATTAGTGTTGATTTTGACTGGTCTAAAATTAAAATTCATAGTTAAAATAGAATCGAAAAATATTTTTGTGACACAGGTATATCACATGTATCCATGTTATTACATGCTTATATACATGAATATACAAAAATATAGAGGTAATAAATAGGAGACACACAAATATACAAGGAAAATATACACAGTTATACATGGCACAAACTTCATCTACTTCCTTCGAACCGTAACTCAAAATTAATTCGACCAATTTCGAAACTCCACCAAAACGTCCTAAAATTAAAATTCAAACTCCTTAAAAACCTAGTAAAGGAGGGAACTGGAAAGACCAACTTGGCAGTTGGTGAATGATGTTGGGACAGAAAACCATGGAGTTTATTTAGTTGTGGATTTGGTCTTTATGTATTCGTAGGTTTACCATCGCCCTTATTTGGGTACGTGTCAGAATATTCGAATTATAAATCTATACTGATGTCAATTCATTTCAATATTCATTTTGAATTAACTTAAGTAGGAAGAAAATAGTTACCTACACTCCGGTTTTGTGTAAAATCAAAAGTGCATAAGTGTATTTTTAATATAAGGGTGATCACTTAACTATACTCCATTACCATGCATTTTAGTTTCAATTTATCTAAATCTCATTAAAATAATATGTACATAGTTCAGATAAATTTTTTTCATAGTAGGATTGTTGGGTTTAAGCTTCTTCGAGCTTAAAAGAGGATGAATGAAAAATGGAGGGAAAAATAAAATTTTAATTTTCCCTCTTTGACAAAGGGACATTGTCCCATATTGAAGGAGGCAAAAGACTTTTGATGGGTACATATACAATTGCTCTTCTTCTAGCTCTTAAAGAGTTAAGAAGAAGGCAAGGCTCGTGCCGCCGTCGTTGAGTTTGGATTTGGATTTGGATTTGGTCAAATGATCGATTGATTGATTAATATTTTGGACCAAATTTATTTGTTAATATTAAGATTAACATAATATTATTTTAATCCAAATTAGCCATTCTTTTTCCTCCGCGTTTTGATTTCCCGTTTTATTTTGCTTAAATAGCCATTTACGTAATAGTTGTTTTACGTGAACAGTCATAACAGACATTCTGAAGAGTTTCACCTCTTCGTTTAAACTCAACATGTTAGCTATAAATAGTAGACTATTCCTTCGGATTTTCCTTACGAAAATTTCTGATTTCTCCTTCTTCTTTCGGCATTGTTTTAACAGAAAAGAAAGTAGTAAGTGTGATTTACTACTGTTCTTTGCTTTCGTTGTTATTGGGGTTTGAAGTACCGCCACACTAGTGAGGTTATCCATTCTATCCTGGGAAGAAATAATCTTATACCTCGGGTACTAGGAGGGGATTAAGTTCCTTAAGGAAACAATGTAAATTCAGTGGGCTCGGATTCATTCTGTTCTTCTGCATTTCTGGTTATACATTGTTTTAATTTTTTTAATATATTTTCGAATACATAATACTAACAAGCTTAAGGAACTTAAATTATTTTTTCTGTATTCATCTTATAATCTATTTGTGGGAAACTAAATTCTAGTGATTTCTACTCTCAGTTTAGAGACTAAAATCTTTGGATTTTTTACTTCTTGATTGACATTACGAGATTAAAATCTTTGTGATTTTCTACTCATTATGTTTTCGGTTTGAAGAAATAAAATCTTCACTTTTGTTTCAGTTTTGTTAACATAAATGACAGAAACAGTAACCCTCGTGGTTGGCTCTACGAGCAATATTGCTACTTCCAGTCGTTCTGTGCCACCACCGGCTCTGGCAGAAAAGCCCAAAACATTTTTCGAGATTGATTTCAAACATTGGCAACAGAAGATGTTCTTCTATATGACTACTTTGAGTCTACAGAAGTTCATCAAGGAGGACGTTCTGGTTCTGCCGGAATGAACTCCTGATAATGAACGTTTTATTGTGACTGAGGCATGGAAGCACTCAGATTTCTTATGCAGGAATTACATTCTTAGCGGACTAGAGGATGATCTTTGCAGCATCTATAGTAATGCAGAAACTTCTAAAGAACTATGGGATGCGTTGGAAAAGAAGTATAAAATCGAGGATGTCGGTTTGAAGAAGTTTGTTGCAGCCAAATTTTTGGATTACAAGATGGTAGACAACAAGCCTCTCATTACCCAAGTTCAAGAGTTGCAAGTTATAATCCATGATCTCCTTGCTGAAGGTATAATCCGAATTAATTCTTCTGTTGAAAGTATTAATTTAGTTACTAATTACGAATTTTTCGCTGAAGATTTGGTCATCAATGAGGCATTTCAAGTTGCAGCAATGATTGAGAAGTTGCCTCCTTTATGGAGGGACTTTAAAAACTACTTGAAACACAAGCACAAGGAGATGAAACTTGAAGATCTCATCGTTCGATTGAGGATAGTATAGGGCAACAAGGCTGCAAAAAAGAAGACACGTGGGAACTCAACAATTATGGGAGAAAATATTGTTGAGACTGCTCCAACTAATCTGAAAAAGAGGAAGAAGTCTTCTGGACCAAACAACTATCCCAGCAAGAAGAAATTCAAGGGAAACTGCCACAACTGTAGAAAGGTTGTACACAAAGCTGAAGAATGTCATGCTCCAAAGAAAGAGAAGGAAAAGGGTCAAGCAAATATGGTTGAAACAAATGATGATACTGATGACTTGTGTGCTATGTTATCTGAATGCAACTTAGTGGCAAATCCTAAGGAGTGGTGGATTGATTCTGGAGCTATCCACCATGTTTGTGCTGTTAGAGAAGCATTTGCTTCACATGCTCCCGCTGGACCCGACGAGACCATTTTTATAGGAAATTCCGCAACGGCCAAAATTGAAGGTTATGAAAAAATATTTCTGAAGATGACCTCTGGCAAGGTGGTGACTCTGAACAACGTTTGTCATGTTCCTGAAATAAGGAAGAACTTAGTTTCTATTTTACCTCTCGTTAAGAACGGGTTTAAGTGTGTTTTTGTTTCAGACAAAGTTGTAATAAGTAAGAACGATATGTACTTAGGAAACGGATACCTTAATAAGGGCCTTTTTAATATGAATGTAATGGTTGTTGACAATAATAAAATTTCAGCTTCTTCTTGCTTGCTTGAGTCAAATAATTTATGGCATATACGTTTGGGACATGTCAATTATAAAACCTTGCGAAAAATGATTAATTTAGAAGTATTGCCTAAGTTTGAATGCGACAAATCAAAATGTCAAATATATATAGAATCTAAGTATGTTAAAGATCCTTATAAATCAGTTGAAAGGAATTCAAATCCTTTAGACTTAATTCACACAGATATTTGCGACATGAAGTCAATACCATCTCACGGTGGAAAGAAGTATTTCATAACTTTTATTGACGACAGTACTCGATATTGCTATGCTTACTTACTTAATAGTAAATATGAAGTAATAGATGCATTCAAGCAATACAAAAATGAAGTCGAATCGCAACTTAACAAGAAACTCAAAGTGATAATAAGTGATAGGGTGGTGAATATGAATCTCCTCTTGAAGAGATATGTTTAGGAAATGAATTTATTCATCAAACAACGGCCCCTTACACGCCCCAATCCAATGAGATTGCGGAAAGAAAGAATCAATCATTAAAGGAAATGATGAACGCCATATTAATAAGTTCGGGTTAGCCAGAGAACTTGTGGGGGGAGTTATCCTTACAGCTAACCGGATATTAAACGGAGTACCCCATAGAAAAACGCAGTCGATTCCATATAAAAATGGAAAGAAGGAAGCCCAACTTGAATTATTTTAAAGTGTGGGGGTGTTTGGAAAAAGTTCAAGTTCCTAAACCCAAAAGGGTAAAGATAAGACCGAAAATCGTTGATTGTGTTATCATAGGATATGCAACAAATAGTAAATCATATCGAATTCTAGTTCATAAATCAGACAATCCCGACATTCATAATAATACGGTTATAGAATCAGATAATGCTGAATTGTTTGAGAATATATATCCGTATAAAAAAGAATGTGAGTCGATTGGTGAAGGATCTAAATGATTTCGGGAAGAAACAAAAGAAATTACGTATAATCAGGAGGATCCAAGACGTAGTAAACATCAAAGAACGTCTACTTCATTTGGACCAGACTTTTGTGACTTTCTTATTGGAAAATGAGCCTCGAACATTTAAAGAAGATATGACTTTGTCACGACCAATAATCTAACTAGTCGTGATGACACCTAACCCAACCCGTTAGGTAAGCCAACTATTCACTATCCAATTCCAATGTAATTTAATAAGACAATTAAGTAAAAGAAAATATCTAAATCTTATACATTTCTTAAGGACTGGTAGTACAAATCATGAGCTTCTAACATTAGAATTTACAAAACTGGTATGAAATAAATACATCATCTGTTAGAAATATACATAAACAGATTCTTATAAATTTAAGGCTACCATGAACAAGAGGCAACTACAATCGGAACGCAGGTACGTCTTCAATTCCAGTTCCCGTCAAGTACAGCAACATCAATATCTAATATCTACACGCAATGTGCAGAAGTATAGTTTGAGTACAACCTACCCCATATACTCAATAAGTAACTAACATAACCTTAGGTTGAAAGTAGTGACGAGCTTGTACCAAGGTCGGGTCCACCACCAATAATCAACAACAGTTCATAACAATATAAAAAAAAGTAATACCATAAGTAACTCAACAATCAAATGCTCAACAAAAACATGATTTCTGAAAATAGTTCTACCTTTTAAGTACTTCAATAAAAACCCAAATCGTTTACCGGAGTTGCCAAAAATATGAATAAGTTTGAAAACAATAATTTTCCCAAAATCCTTTCAATAATAAATACGATGTTTCATTTTCTTTCCAGATAACCAGTGTAAAACAAATGCATCACTATGCATCTATCAACATGTGTGAGAAATCATGAATGATGTGATACCGTACAACATGAGAAAAATACATCTCTATGCATGTATGTCATGTGTGCTTGTCAATGCAATGTATCTCCGAGATGAACTCATGTACACACACTCTCAGAGTACTCAATCTCACTTTCTCACACATTCCACACATCATGCCCAATCACTCGGTACTGTATATGGCCAATCCGGCCCAGGGAAGATCCATCAGGGTCAATCCAGCCCGTGGAGAAAATCCATCTCCGGGTATATAATACTTCGGACAAGATCCATCCCTCAATAATATCAACCGCGCTCATTGGGGGTGTGTGCAGACTCTGGAGGGGCTCCTTCAGCCCAAGCGCTAAAAACTGCACGAACAACTCACATGTTGCACGGACAACTCACGTGCTATATAAAGCATATAAGGCCTGCTGCAGGCGGAAAGCCCCGATACACATAATAATAATAATAATAATAATAATAATATATATATATATAAGCAAACATGGCATGTTGCGACGTGCAACCCGATCCCAAAAATATCCTCACAGTCAGGCCCTATGCAACTCGATCCCAAAAATATCCTCACAGTCAGACCCTGGCCTCCCTCAGTCATCAATCTGTCTAGTCTCTCTATCATGGGCTCACAATATCATGAAAATAGCCCAAAAATAATGATATGATGTATCACTAAATAACAACAGAGACTGAGGTATGAAATGAATATAACTGAGTATAAATTTTCAATTTAAAATAAATAATTTACAGCAATTCGACCTATGTGGGTCCCAATAATACTGGCGCATAGCCTCGATATGATTTTTAATATGATTCTCAGCTAAATTTCTTCAACATATAAAACTACATAGAAAATGCCAAGATTATTTGACTTCAAAATTTCACGAAAATAATTTTGTCATAATTTCTATGATACACGCCCACACGCATGTATGTTACCTTCAAACAATTTACATAATACGTATATTCAGGGTTCCTTCCCTTAGCTCCAAGATTAGAAGTGTTACTTACCTCGAACAAGATGAATCCAATACCGAGCAAGCTAAACAATGCTCTAGAAATCCCATTCTGCCCGTATCAACTCATGAATGGCTCGAATCTAGCCACAATAAATTTGATTCAGTCCACACAATTATAAGAATTAATTCCATATCAAAATACTAATAGTTTCCCACAAAATCCGAAATTACACTCCGAAAATCGCCCGTGGGGGCCACGTCTCGGAATCTGACGAAACTCACAAAATCCGATAACCCATCTAATTACAAGTTCAACCATACTAATTTCACTCAATTTCGACTCCAAATCGATGTTCAAAACTCAAATATTCATATTATGAACTTTAGGCCAACACCCCCAATTTACTCTTTAAATTCATCAACCAATTGCTAAAAATGAAGATAGATTCATGGAATATAATTACAAGAGAGTCAAGAACACTTATCCCAAGTTGTGTAAAAACATTCCTCTCCAAAGTCTCCCAAACCAAGCTCCAAAATGTCCAAAATGAGTAAAATCTCGGAAAACCCTCGTTTTTAACACTGCCCAGGCATTTCCACACCTTTGGTTCCTGGGCTCGCGCTTGCGCATCCGCTTTTGCGGACGAAAATGCTGGCCTGCGGACACAGGCAGCCCTCCAAAGCCTCGCATCTTCGGCTCCCTTCTCGTATTTGCGGGCTCACAGATGCACTAATATAACTCAGATTCACAAATCGTGCCATCTGTGCGCCAATACGTAATCGATCACGCAATACCCAAATACTTATCTCGCTCATGTGTACATATAACCAATGAATCACAACTCTTCGTAGCATAGAAGAGTAATACACGGATCATTTCAGAACACTAATAAGTCCAACACCAACCGAATGGCACATCCCTCAACAATTGCAGTATAGAGCCAACCAATCCGACTCGGTGTAGAATACACATCCTAATTGGGCCTACCAATGGACCCTCAAATCAACTCTGGTCACCCACCAATAGATAAATAACCCTCCGAAAATCCACATCGACTGAATCATAATACATACTAACAAGGGAAAACTTCAACATAAGAATTTTCCTCACAAGGATCTCGTCCTTATATAACTTCCACTGCAGCTCGTTGCCCGGTTTAAACATATCAATTTATATAAAAAATGTGAGGATCTCGTCCTCAGTTCTGAATCACAAGTAATATGCACATCGTGCCAATTGAAAATTTCCATTTTCTCTTTTTAAATAATTTCAGTTACACCAAATCACAACACATAATGAACCCCACACCGGTAGGGCATATAATTCACAATTTGCAATTAATTATTCGAAATTTACATCAAAATTTACCAAAATGAGTAACAGAAAGCCACATTTAGCCTCACAGGTCTTATTAGTGACCAACGTGGAATGATAGGTGTAGTTATCTCCATGGAATCTCCCAACATGAGTAAATACATAAGTAGATTATAGAATTATGAAACTCACTCATAAGTGGAGCACAATAGGAGGACTCGTCTCGATACTCAGAACCGAATCAAGTTAAGGAAATTATTCCTTTATATTATATAAAGGTCGTACCTGTAACGACACCAACTGATGTAGCGACCTCCGCCATACCATAAAACAAATATATCAATGGTTGGGTCTCCACCTCTAGGACGCCTTCTACCCGTCTGTCCTCCACCCCTAACTGGTTGTGTGAGTGGTGTAGTAACTGCAATGGGGCACGTATCCTGAGTGCTTTGATGAAATAAGTCTCTCCCAAGTTTGGGATAGTTTTATTATGATGTGCTTAGTAATCTGATGTGCGGACTGGGCTGGCCGACTGCCCGAGCCCCTGCCATAGTGATTTATACTTGCAGAGTAGAATCCACTGAATCCCCCAGAACCTCGAGACGTCTTGGTCTCCTTAGTTTCCTTTTTCCTCACCCCGAATACATTCTAATATCTTGGTAATTTGTATAACTAGCAGAAATGAAGTATCAGCTTATAGCTCCCGAGTCGTACAAAATTTTATGATCATAATTGAGTCCTTTAATGAGTCTATGGACTCGCCCTCTGGCTGTAGGAAGCAAAGTAGGAGTATGACGGGCTAACTTATTGAACTTGATAGAATATTCTGTCACCGTCAATGGTGACCTGACGCAACCGTTCAAACCCTATGCGCCACGCATTACGGAGAGTCTAGAAAATAAACTCTTTCAAAAGCGTTTCTAAGAATTGAGCCAAGTGGGCGGTGTTGCATTGGCCGGTCTGCCCTCTTCATAGGCTTTCCACGAACACTGGTGGAGAATTATCTCTCCCAAGGCAAATTTCTTCTTTTGTTATGCTGACTCAACACTGTTGAGCTGACCAATTTCTTAACATACTTTTTGATTCTTCTTTGGGGTAACCCTTACCCCTATTTATACACAACGATCACAAAAGTAGAGCTCCATACAGACAAATATTATCGCGAACCACATAGTCTAGACTCACGTCAACAAGCGTACTTCCTCCGAAGCACCCCCAAAATCCGCAACAGTGACGTCCACGCTGAGTAGACCTTCTACAAATTTAGAGTTGTTTCTATAACTCCTTTGGTATTGAAGTATAGGATTATTAAGGAGGCAGACATACTGTAAGTCCCAACCTTATCCTCTACAAAATCTCAGGTCTTAAACATGTGTAAATTTTAGGTAATATTTCACTACCACAAATATACATTTCAGGCCAAAACTGATATAACACATGACCCCGCAATCCACCCATTGGTAGTGGACTCCCCCCACTCGGCGCAAAGTCATAGGTCACAACGTTCGATGATCCACAATAATAACCTTCACAACTCGTATAAATCAACCAGACGCCAACGTCCGTTGCAGCCCCCATATGATTCACTAGGTGATCTCTCAATACGCCTGCATCTTCAGTCGGAACCACACGTTGAGGCAATGTTTGAGCATCTCTGGCTCCCTCGAAGTCCATATGCGGCATCACGAACCGTCGACGCACAACTGATACCGAGTGCGCAATGTTATACACGAGGGGATACAAAAGAATATAAGATATATGTTTCAAGAAAAATCAATGCCGCACGATAAGGAATCAAAGAAGTGAATATTTTCTAACAGTTCCATAGCCTCTCAAAGATAAGTACAGACATCTCCGTACCGATCTGCAAGACTCTACTAAACCTGCTTGTGACTCATGACACCTATGAACCTAGTGCTCTGATACCAACTTGTCACGACCACAAATTCTCTCCGTAGGATGTCGTGATGGCACCTAGTCTCTAAAACTAGGTAAGCCTAACAATGCGGAATAATAATAAATATCTAAAATAAATAACTACAATTCAAACAATTTCAACTCCCAAAATCCGGTAGAAATAAATCAAATGCTTCTAAGAATTTATTCTCAATGTTTCTCTATATCAAGGTCTAAATAAAATATAAAGAAGCAACATAAAATGATAGAAGGGGACTCCGGAGTCTGCGGACGCTGGCAGATATACCTCGAAGTCTCCGTACGCAAGTAACTCACTGACGTCTAGGCTGGTAAGATGTACCTGGATCTGCACAAAAAAATGTACAGAAGCGTAGTATGAGTACACTACAGCGGTACCCAGTAAGTGCCAAGCCTAACCTCGGTAGAGTAGTGACGAGGTCAGGTGAGGCCCTACTGGAATATAATAATGGAATGGGAAAATGTTTGACAATATAGTAAAATAAAATGACACTAAAAATGAATCAAATAGTATGTCACATTTAATCACACCAAATAATTGCAAATAATATCTCGTGGAATCAAAACAGAATTTCCTTCAACTTTATAAAAATCACAACAATTAATCAAAGGCAACTATGGCCATAAATCAATATTAACAAGGGCACTACCGAGGTACCGCCTCGTAGTCCCATTTGCTATTAATTTCACAATATTAAATAGCATCTCGCGTTTTAGCCACCCTTATCAGACCGCATGACTTCTACTAGTCACCCCTACTAGCCACGCGTATCAAGCCACACTTATCTCACCGCATGCATTTCAACATCCAAACTTTATACCACCGCATGCGTATTAATATCACAATATATCACAATTTGCACCTCAAGTGCCCAATATTTCAATTTTCCACGAAAATAAAATCTCACGAAAATATTCAAGAATAAATAATTCAAGAAAATAATATTCCAAATTTTTAATACGTTGCTTCAATATCAAAATTAAAAATATCAAATACTTTATATTAATAATATTTAATTTAAAGAAAATCAACCTTCAAATAATGCACAGTATGAAAGAAACCAAGTTTCAATTAAACAGGTAAAACAATTAGCAGGAAAAAGGCAAACAAATTTAAAATATATATCACAGATCAATGATGAAGAATATAACAAGATAAACTAATTTAATAAATGCGCAACAATGATCTACACAATTTTAAAATATAATCTTTCACATTTAGCCCGTGTACACACTCGTCACCTTGTGTACACGACTTTCAACATATTTCAATAATCATATTAATATCAATTCTAGGGCATATTTCCCCCACACAAGGTTAGACAAGTCACTTATATCGACTTGCTCCAATTTAACCAAGTATTATGCTTTTTTCTCGATTTTCTAACTCCGATCGACTCGTATCTAGTCATAAATAATTCGATACAGTCAACAAAAATTATAGTAATCAATTTCATAAGAAAATATTACATTTTTATTAAAATCCAAAATTAGCTCAAAATTTGCCCGTAAGGCCCATATCTCGGAATCCGGCAAAATTTATAAAATCCGATAACCCATTAAATTACGAGTCCACCCATACTAATTTTACCAAAATCCGATAACAACTCGACCTCCAAATCTTAAATTTTCATTTTTGGAAGATATTGCAAAAATCTTGATTTTTCTTCCATAAATTCGCGGATTCATGATGTAAATAAGTATGGAATCATGAAATATAATCAATATAGAATAAGGAACACTTACCCCAATATTTTCCCGTGAAAATCGCCCAAGAATCGTGCTCTAAAAATCCAAAATAAAATGAATGAAATGACCATTTTTGGTCCTTAAGTTTCTGTCAATCCGTCACTAAAAGTCCATTTTCCGTCACTAAAAGTCCATTTTTTGTCACTAAAATTCTACCAGAAACTGCTCTACCAGCCTTCCTTCAATTGATCATACATTTATGTACAAATGTCCAAATAATAAATCGTTTAACTTTCTGGAAACTAGAATCAACTCACTACAACTTTGATGTTTTGTAACTTTTCTGATTCCTTATGAATTGTGAGATATAAGCTTCTAAAGTCGGCTCCATGCATCAGAATTTCTGGCGAAACTGCTCTACCAGCCTTCATTCAATCCATCATAACGTTTTGTACAAATGTCCAAATAATGAATGGTTTAACTTTATGGAAACTAGAAACAAACGACTACAACTTTCATGTTTTGACTATTTTCGATTCCTTATGGATTACGCGATATAAGCTTCCAAAATTGGCTCCACACACCAGAAATTTCTGGCGAAATTTCTGCAAATTTCCAGCAACATTCTTTGTCCGAAATCCATTCCGTTTACCTTCCGAATTTCACCCGAGACCTTCGGGACCTTAACCAATTATTCCAACATGTCCTAAAATACAATACGAACTTAGTCGAGGCTTCAAACAACATCAAAACGACTAATCGCACCTCAAATCAAAATCTATGAACTTTGAACTTTCAATTACTACAAACAACACCGGAACCTATCAAATCCAGTCCAATTGACCTCAAATTTTGCACGCAAGTCATAAATGACATAACGGAGCTATAAAAATTTTCAGAATCAGATTTCGACCACGATATCAAAAAGTCAACCCCTCGGTCAAACTTCCCAAAAATTCAACTTTCGGCATTTCAAGCCTAATTCTATTCCGGGTCATTTGCACATAATTCGACATCCGGTCACTATTTGAACTTAAACTTTAATTTTTTTATCAAAATTTCATATCTCGGGCTAGGGACCTCGGAATTTGATTCTGGGCATACGCCCAAGTCCCAATTCACGATATGGACCCATCGGAACTGTCAAAACACTGATACGAGTCCGTTTGCTCAAAATATTGACCAAAGTCAACTCTGTTGTGTTTTAAACATCTAATTCACATTTTAATTCATTTTTCACCTGAAAACTTTCCGAAAAATGTTTACAGACTATACACGCAAGTCGAGGAATGATAAATAGTGCTTTTCGAGGTCTTAGAATACAAAATTAATTATTAAATTTAAAGATGATATTTTGGGTCATCACATTCTCCACCTCTAAAACAAACGTTCGTCCTCGAACGGAGTTAGAAAAAGTTCCTAAGCTGGTGAATAAGTGTGAATAACAGCTGCGCAGGTCTCCCAAACCTTATACCACCGCATGCGTATCAATATCACAATTTGCACCTCAAGTGCCCAATATTTCAATTTTTCACGAAAATAAAATCTCACGAAAATATTCAAGAATAAATAATTCAGGAAAATAATATTCCAAATTTTTAATACGTTGCTTCAATATCAAAATTAAAAATGTCAAATACTTTATATTAATAATATTTAATTTAAAAAAAATTAACCTTCAAATAATACACAGTATAAAAGAAACCAAGTTTCAATTAAACAGGTAAAACAATTAGCAGGAAAAAGGCAAACAAATTTAAAATATATATCACATATCAATGATGAAGAATATAACAAGATAAAATAATTTAATAAATGCGCAACAATGATCTACATAATTTAAAAATATAATCTTTCATATTTAGCCCGTGTACACACTCGTCACCTCGTATATACGACTTTCAATATATTTCAATAATCACATTAATATCAATTCTAGGGGATATTTCCCCCACACAAGGTTAGACAAGTCACTTACCTCGACTTGCTCCAATTTAACCAAGTATTATATTTTTTCCTCAATTTTCTAACTCCGATCGACTCGTATCTAGTCATAATTAATTCGATACAGTCAATAAAAATTATAGTAATCAATTTCATAAGAAAATATTACATTTTCATTAAAATCCAAAATTAGCTCAAAATTTGTCTGTTGGGCCCACATCTCGGAATCCGGCGAAACTTACAAAATCCGACAACCCATTAAATTATGATTCCACCCATACCAATTTTACCAAAATCCGATAACAACTCGACCCCCAAATCTTAAATTTTTAATTTTTGGAAGATTTTGCAAAAATCTTGATTTTTCTTCAATAAATTCGTGGATTCATGATGTAAATGAGTATGGAATCATGAAATATAATCAATATAGGATAAGGAACACTTACCCCAATATTTTCCCGTAAAAATCGCCCAAAATTTGCCCAAGAACTGTGCTCCAAAAATCCAAAACGAAATGAATGAACTGACCATTTTTGGTCTTTAAGTTTCTGTCAATCCGTCACTAAAAGTCCATTTTCCGTCACTAAAAGTCAATTTTTCGTCACTAAAATTCCACCAGAAACTGCTCTACCAGCCTTCCTTCAATTGATCATACCTTTATGTACAAATGTCCAAATAATAAATCGTTTAACTTTCTGGAAACTAGAATCAACTCACTACAACTTTGATGTTTTGTAACTTTTCTGATTCCTTATGAATTGTGAGATATAAGCTTCCAAAGTCGGCTCCATGCATCAGAATTTCTGGCGAAACTGCTCTACTAGCCTTCATTCAATCCATCATAACGTTTTGTACAAATGTCCAAATAATGAATGGTTTAACTTTATGGAAACTAGAAACAAACGACTACAACTTTCATGTTTTGACTATTTTCGATTCCTTATGGATTACGCGATATAAGCTTCCAAAATTGGCTCCACACACCAGAAATTTCTGGCGAAATTTCTGCAAATTTCCAGCAACATTCTTTGTCCGAAATCCATTCCGTTTACCTTCCGAATTCCACCCGAGACCGTCGGGACCTTAACCAATTATTCCAACATATCCCAATATACAATACGAACTTAGTCGAGGCTTCAAACAACATCAAAACGACTAATCGCACCTCAAATCAAAATCTATGAACTTTGAATTTTCAATTTCTACAAACAACACCGGAACCTATCAAATCCAGTCCAATTGACCTCAAATTTTGCACGCAAGTCATAAATGACATAACGGAGCTATGAAAATTTTCAGAATCAGATTTCGACCCCGATATCAAAAAGTCAACCCCTCGGTCAAACTTTTCAAAAATTCAACTTTCGGCATTTCAAGCCTAATTCCACTACGGACTTTCAAATAAAATTCCGATCACGCTCCGAAGTCCAAAATCACCATACGGAGCTATTGGAATCATCAAATTTCTATTTCGGGGTTATTTGCACATAATTCGATATCTTGTCACTATTTGAACTTAAACTTTAAATTTTTCATCAAAATTCCATATCTCAGGCTAGGGACCTCGGAATTTAATTCCGGGCATACGCCCAAGTCCTAATTCACGATATGGACCTACCGGAACTGTCAAAACATTGATCCGAGTCTGTTTTCTTAAAATATTGACCAAAGTCAACTCAGTTGTGTTTTAAACATCTAATTCACATTTTAATCCATTTTTCACTTGAAAACTTTTCGAAAAATTTTTACGGACTGCACACGCAAGTCGAGGAATGATAAATTGTGCTTTTTGAGGTCTTAGAATATAAAATTAATTATTAAATTTAAAGATGACATTTTGGATCATCACACCAAACCCAAGAGTATTGCCACAAAGCACCTGTAGAAAACCCCCACATCATAAGCACCCAAATAACCGATCATATCCATTACCATACTGATCCAACCTACCACCAAGATATCCTATTTCTCAGAGTCCCTTCCGAATTTGTCTTCAAATTGATACTTCTCCTTGCTAAGACACCGCGATCTTTAACCACAACTCACCCCACGAACCCTAGCATAGAACCACAATGCCCTACGGCCCTTAAGCAACAATATTCTTCTTAAGCACCTCCATAAATACCACAACTGTAACACTCACTCTGAAAATACCTTATGTGAATTTAAAATTGTTCTTCTTACCTTTCTTATACTAAAATGTAGAATCCGTAGTCATATAGAATTTCCGTAAGTCCAGGCACCATCAAATGCAAATCTCAGATTTTATCCATACACAAGTCCGGAGGAAATCTCAATTGCTATATGTAAACCTCAGACCTATTGGAACTTTCTCGAGAGTTACCCACTTTGCTCAAATCTAAAAATTGCACCGCCCAAACGGACTGAAAGACACGTGCCTCATTAGTATAGCACCACTCAAAAAAGTAACCCTTCATTAATACCACTGATCCAATTCATACTTTCTACGCACTACATCTTTCAGAAATAATAGCTCACTCATCCAATGATTTTCCTATACTCCTAAAGTTCCATAACCCTTATCCAGAAATTTTCTTACTCAAGTCATTCTCGAACTCCACCTCTGCAAGTCATCACCAATTCCCAAGTATACTTTAGACAAAAATAAAAAATTGACACATAACCATCAATTGAATGGTCAATAGAAGACTCCCCCACTTGGCTCAAAGCCATAAATTTAAACACTAGATAACTCACAATATACATACTCTATTACTGCCATAATACTTCAGTCAGTTCAACGAAAATTCTTCTTAAGCTCATACAACGGGAACCATAAAATACCTCAATCGTTCGCTAAACTCGCATTCATTATTTTAACACTCAAGTCAACTTTCTCAACCCAATTCAAATTCAAATCTCAACACTTATGCCCCACTGGCAGAAAAGAAACTCTCTACTCACATTATAAGGAACACCTACATAGATTACTCGGCAGGGGATAACCCACCTACTTAGCCTCAAATTGGTGTCTTGTTATACCCTTTCGCAGTTACAATTACTATGAAATCACTTAATCTTTCTGAGTCTAAACTCATTAACCAGACATGAGAATTTAATTTGTCCCAAAATTTAACAACGTGAAAGATCATTCAAAACATTAATACTCGAGATTGTACGTTACATCAAAATGAAAATCAAGCATCCAATGGCCTTTCCTTTACATTTCAAGGAAACACTTCTCGTCATATTCCAAATAGTCTTAACACATCCCGCAGTTACATCATACTCATAACAAAGCCATTCCACTGCTCATCGAGCCATAAATTCCCCTCGTAGGTATATTACTGGACATATGAGTCCAAATGTAAAAGTTACAACTGAAGCTACCAAGCTTAAGCTACGGTCTAACCCTGGCCTCAAGTCCTCCAGACTGTCCCATCACCAAAACACAAAATGCATATCTCAAACTTCATTCATAGAATCGCAAGCTGGCGATGCACGGTTGATACCGAGCGCTCATGTGCGCATACAAATGCGTGAAAAGAATTCAAAGAGTTATGTCTCAGGCTAAATCAATTATGCACGATAAGGAAAGAAAGATGGTAAATTATCCTAAATCCCCTGTAGCCTCTCGAAGATAAGTATGGACGTCATCATACCGATCCGCAAGACTCTACTAGACACTTGCTCATGACTTGTAGAATCTATGAACCTAGAGCTATGATACCACCTTGTCACGACCCAAAATCCAACTAGTCGTGATGGCACCTAACCCAACCCGTTAGGTAAGCCTACTATTGACTATCCAATTCCAATGTAATTTAACAAGACAATTAAGTAAAAGAAAATATCTAAATCTTATTCATTCCCCAAGGACTGGTAGTACAAATCATGAGCTTCTAAGATTAGAATTTACAAAACTGGTATGAAATTAATACATCATCTGTTCGAAATGTACATAAACAGATTCTTATAAATTTAGGGCTACCATGAACAAGAGGCAGCTACAATCGGAACTCAGGTATGTCTTCAATTCTAGCTCCCGTCGAGTACATCAACACCAACATCCAATATTTGCACGCAAGGCGCAGAAGAGTAGTATGAGTACAACCGACCTCATGTACTCAATAAATAACCAACCTAACCTTAAGTTGAAAATAGTGACGAGCTTGTACCAAGATCAGGTCCACCACCAATAATCAACAACAGTTCATAACAACATAAAACAGTAATACCAGAAGTAACACAACAATCAAATGCTCAACAAAAACATGATTTCTGAAAATAGTTCTGCCTTTTAAGTACACCAATGAAAATCGAAATCGTTTACCGGAGTTGCCAAAAAATATGAATAAGTTTCAAAACAATAATTTTTCCAAAATTCTTTCAATAATAAATAAGGTGTTTCATTTTCTTTCCAGATAACCAGTGTAAAACAAATGCATCACTATGCCCATCTGTTAACATGTGTGAGAAATCATGAATGATGTGATACCGTACAGCATGAGAAAAATACATCTCTATGCATGTATGTCATGTGTGCATGTCAATGCAATGTATCTCAGAGATGAACTCATGTACTCACACTCTCATAGTACTCAGTTTCACTTTCTCACACATTCCACTCATCATGCCCAATAACTTGTATTGTATATGGCCAATCCAACCCAGGGAAGATCCATCCCGGAATATACACATCAACTGATGAGTCACTCAGTACCGAGTAGGGCCAATCCAGCCCGTGGAGAAGATCCATCTCCAGGAATATAATACTTAGGACAATATCCATGTCCAGGGAAGATCATTCCCCAATAATATCAATCGCGCTCACAAGGGGATGTGCGCAAACTCCGGAGGGGCTCCTTCAGCCCAAGCACTATAAACTGCACGGACAACTCACGTGCTGCACGGACAACTCACGTGCTATAAAGCCTATAAGGCCTACAGCAGGCGGTCATCCCCAATCCACATAATAATAATAATATATTTAAAGCCAACATGGCCTTCTGGGTGTGCAGCCCGATCCCAAAAATAACCTCACAATCAGGCCCTCGGCCTCCCTCAGTCATCAATCTCTCCAGTCTCTCTAATGGGCTCACAATGTCATGAAAATAGCCCAAAAATAATGATATGATGTATCACTAAATAACAACAGAGATTGAGATATGAAATGAATATGACTGAGTATAAATTTTCAATTTAAAACAAATAATTCACAGCAATATGATCTCTGTGGGTCCCAAAAATACTAGCACACAGCCTCAATATGATTTTTAATATGATTCTCAGCTAAATTCCTTCAACATAGTAGAAAATGCCAAGATTATTTGACTACAAAATTCCACGAAAATAATTTCGTCACAATTTCTATGGTGCACGCCCACACGCCTGTCACCTAGCATGTGCGTCACCTTCAAACAATTCACATAATACGTATATTCAGGGTTCCTACCCTTAGCTCCAAGATTAAAAGTGTTATTTACCTCGAACAAGACGAATCTAATGCCAAGCAAGCTAAACAATGCACCAGAAATCCCATTCTGCGCGTATCAACTCCTGAATGGCTCGAATCTAGCCACAATAAATTTGATTCAGTCCACACAATTATAAGAATTAATTCCATATCAAAATACTAATAGCTTCCCACAAAATCCGAAATTACACTCCGAAAATCGCCCGTGAGGGCCACGTCTCGGAATCTGACGAAACTCACAAAATCCGATAACCCATCTAATTACAAGTTCAACCATACTAATTTCACTCAATTTCGACTCCAAATCGATGTTCAAAACTCAAATATTCATATTATGAACTTTAGGCCAACAACCCCAATTTACTCTTTAAATTCATCAACCAATTGCTAAAATGAAGATAGATTCATGGAATATAATTACAAGGGAGTCAAGAACATTTATCCCAAGTTTGTGTGGAAAAATTCCTCTCCAAAGTCTCCCAAATCGAGCTCCAAGATGTCCAAAATGAGAAAAATCTCGGAAAATCCTCATTTTTTACGCTTCCTAGGCATTTACGCACCTAAGGTTCCTGGGCTCGCACCTGCGCATCCGTTTTTGCGGACGAAAATGCGCACCTGCAGACACAGCCAGCCCTCTAAAGCCTCGCATCTGCGGCGCCCTTCTCGCATCTGCATGCTCGTATATGCACATTCCCCCTTCGCACCTATGTTTGCCCCAGGCCCGCATCTGTGCCAACCACGCCGCACTTGCGGCCAAGACCCTCGCAGGTGCGATCACACCAAAGGCAGTAGTTCCAGCATTTTCCTTAAGTCCGAATTTGATCCGTTAACCATCTGAAACTCACCCGATGCCCTCGGGACCTCTACCAAATATACCAACAAGTCCCATAACATAATACGGACCTACTCGAGGCCTCAAATCACACCTAACAACATCAAAACGACGAATCACTCCTAAATTTAAAATCAATGATCCTTGAAACTTCAACTTCGACAACTGATGCTGAAACCTATCAAATCACGTCCGATTGACCTCAAATTTTGTACACAATTCACATTTCACATTACGGACCTATTCCAATTTCCAGAATCAGATTCCGACCTCGATATCAAAAAGTCAATCCCCCGGTCACATTTTCCAAAAATTCAATTTTCGCCATTTCAAGCCTAATTCCACTATGAACCTCCAAATAATTTTCTGGATACGCTCCTAAGTCCAAAATCACCATACAGATCTATTGGAATCATCAGAATTCTTTTCCGAGGTCGTTTGCATATAAGTCGACATCTGATCAACTTTTTCCAACTTAAGTATTTCATTATGAGACTAAGTGTCTCATTTTACTCCGAAATCTTTCTGTACCCTATCCAACTAATCCGATAAGTCATAAAATAACTGTAAAGTATAAGTTGAGCAGTAAACAGGAAAACGGGGCTGTAATACTCAAAACGATCGGTTGGGTCGTTACAGACTTCTTCCGAATCATTATTTTGGAAAGAGGTAGTCAATAGTGAAATAGAATACATACTAAACAACTATACATGAGAATTGGTTGATCTTCCTCCAGGCAATAAACTATTGGGTTCTAAATAAATTTTTAAGAGGAAAATAAAATATGATGGTACTATTGACGAATATAAGGCAACATTTGTGGTCAAATGGTATAGACAACGAGAAAATCTTGACTATTTTGATACATACTCTTCAGTTACAAGAATTATGTCCATACGACCGTTAGTGGCATTAGCTACGGTATATGGTCTTGAAATTCATCAAATGGACGTTAAAACGACCTTCTTAAATGGAGATTTAGAGGAAGAAATTTACATGGAACAACCTGAAGGGTTTGTGGTTCCAGTTAAAGAAAAGAAAGTATGTAGACTTGTTAAGTTGCTTTACGGACTAAAACAAAAATCCAAACAATGGCATGCAAAATTTGACCAAACAATGTTGTCAAATAGTTTTAAGATAAATGAATTTGATAAATGTGTGTACATTAAAAATGTTACAAATCACATAGTCATTGTTTGCTTATATGTGGATGATATGCTTATAATGAGTTATGACATTGCTAGCATAAATGCAACTAAGCGTATGCTAACTAAAAAGTTTGATATGAAAGACTTGAGAGTTGTCGATTTAATACTGGGTATTAAGATCCATAAGACTCCTCAAGGACTGGCATTGTTGCAATCTCATTACATTAAAATAGTACTTGAAAAATTCAAAGTACCTAGATTTTAAAGTTGTAAAGACTCTAATTGACGTGAATCTTGCACTTGCAAAGAACAAAGGCCAAAACATATCACAATTGGATTATGCTCGTGTGCTGAGATGTTTAATGTATATCATGAATTCTACCTGACCAGATATAGCTTGTGCTATAAGTAAATTGGGTCGATACAAGAGTAATCCAGGTCAATCTCATTGGATGGAGATGAAACGAGTTTTGGGATATTTAAAACATACCCAAGACTTTGCTTTGCAGTACAATAATTATCATGTGATGATTGAGGGATATTGTGGTACAAATTGGATCACCGGTTCAACTGATTCTAAGTCCATGAGTGGATATGTATTCATTATTGGTAGAGGAGCAGTATCTTGGAAGTCATTCAAACAAACGTGTATTGCCCGCTCTACAATGGAGGCTGAATTTATAGCCTTAGATAAAGCCGGTGAAGAACCTGAATGGCTTCGGAATTTCTTGGAAGATATTACATTTTGGCCCAAACCGTTGGCACCAATATGCATACATTGAGATAGTCAAGTGGCAATTGGAAGGGTTGTGAGCGTTATGTATAACGGTAAATCTCGTCATATACGACGAAGACATAAAACCGTTAGGCAGCTACTCTCTAGACGGATCATCACAATTGACTACGTAAAGTCAAATGACAATGTGTCGGATCCACTTACGAAAGGCCTAACTACAGAGGTAGTTGAAAGATCATCGAAGGGAATGGGACTTTGGTCGAGGACAAGTCATTATAGCGGTAACTCTACCTAGAAACTAGAGATCCCAAAATCTAGGTTCAAGGAGATCAAAAAAAGTCATTAATGACGGTTCAACATCGTCAACTAATTTTTTTTTGGTCCATTCTCGTGATGAGACAATGTTCAGTACCAAGGATAAAGTATTAATGCTTTTTAATGGTTTCTAAATATGATACGGGATATATAAAAAAAATGTATCTACGGGATGACACGTTTAGGAATCACCTATGTAAGTGAGAAGTGTTAGCCGCTTCAAGGAGAATTTTACAAGGCCACTTCTCTACGCACTTATGAAACCAGACGATGTTCATGGCCGAAACGAACACAACAATGAGAATCAAACACATTTAAGGGTTGGTTGTATGACTTATGGTTATCTAGGTATACACCAAAGTTTGACGGTTCAAGGATATCAAATCTACCAATTGATCGAGTATATCCGGTATAAGTTCACTATGGAAAGTTCAAAGGGAAACCTACTTATCCAGATGCGATTAATCCTTGTCTGTAAATCACACAGTTTTTCATGCATATTTCCATGTTATAGCCATTCCCCATTCATGTGGGGAATTGTTGGGCTTAAGCTTCTTAGAGCTTAAAAGAGGGTGAATGAAAAATGGAGGGAAAAATAAAATTTTGATTTTCCCTCCTTGACAAAGAGACATTGTCTCATATTGGAGGAGGAAAAGACTTTTTATGGGTATATATACAATTGGTCTTCTTCTAGCTCTAAAGAATTAAAAGAAGGCAGGCCTCGCATCATCGCCGTCGTCGTTTGCTCATCTCGACTTCGGCTTCAGATTCGGATTCAGATTTGGTCAAATGATCGATTGATTGATTAATTTTTTAGACCAAATTTATTTATTAATATTAAGATTAACGTAAGATTGTTTTAATCCAAATTAGCAAATTCTTTTTCTCCGCGTTTTGATTTCCCTGTTTTTTGCGTAAATATCCATTTGCGTAAAGGTCGTTTTACGTGAACAACCATAACAGACATTCTGAAGAGTTGCATCTCTTTGTTTAAACTCAACATGTTGGCTATAAATAGCAGATTATTCAATCAGATTTTCCTTACGAAAAATTCTGATTTCTCCTTAATTCTTCTTTCTGCATTGTTTTAACATAAAAGAAAGCAATAAGTGTGATTTACTACTGTTCTTTGCGTTCGTTGTCACTGAGGTTTGAAGTACCGCCACACCAGTGAGGTTATCCGTTCTATCCTAGGAGGAAAATAATCCTAAACCTCCGATACTTGGAGGAGATTAAGTTTCTTAAGAAAACACTGTGAATTCAGTGGGTTCGGATTCATTTTGTTCTTCTGCATTTCTGATTTTACATTGTTTTAATTTTTTTAATATATTTTCGAATACATTAATACTAACAAGGATTAGGTTCAAGAATGCAAGATAAAAGTAGGACTAGGAAAGGGGTTGGTGGTGGCTTAATTAAGGACCACTCTTCTCTCGATAGGCAGACATACTGACATTGTAACTAATTACGTACCTTAGGTACTATTTCACGGTGATGTAAATTCCTTATATTTCACGAGTTTCCTCAAATTAACTTTTTTCGTTTTTACTAATATGACGTCTTTCTCCTACTTCACTGACAACAACAATAATTAAAATAACAGATTCAATGTATTTCTTTACAAGTAGGGTGTGTACGCATCGTTATTCCTGTCCTGTAAAGGTAGATGTGTTGTTTCGGCAGAGTCTAATATGGAAATTTAATAGTATTGTTGGTACAACCATAAAGTACCGTAATATATTCTCTTGTTATAGATTTGGCGCAAAGAATTTACTTATTAAAATCATCGGCATTCCCACTCTACTAATTAGTGTTAAATAATGCAATTTTTAAGTAACAACTCATTCTATTGATATTTATTCCTAGCGGCCTTGTGAATTTGTACCAAGATGTGTAGTAATTTGAAACCAAAAAATAAATCTATGTGATCAATTCATTAAACCCGAATTGAAAATATCAAGAATTGCTTCTCTTCTTAATGAGAGTTTTGAGTAGTAATAACACAATCTTAAAAATCGATTTGTTTGGCTCATTTCAGAAGTTATTTCACACAAAAATATGTCAAAATCATATATAAAAATTTAATAACTAATTCCGTGGGTTAGTAGTTTTTTTTCCCCTTATAATTACTTAATTTCTGGTAAATAAATATAATCTTCCATTATTATTTTCCCTTCTTTTAATTTGAACAAAATATGAAACCGGATCTGCCCCCATATGCACAAAAGTCAAAACACACTACTGCTACTACTAATACTATTATAGTATCACACATGACGTAACAAAAATTTGAATTATGAATTTTAAATCTTTTAAATTATTATATTTTAAATTAATAATTTATATGTATTCAATAAATCTTTTAACACAAACATAAATTTTGGACCAAAGTTATTAAGTTAAGCCGAAACCATTATTCATAACGTTACTTAAAACCAAAAGTACAACACCGAAATTGCATACCTTTCTACCACCATAATTGCATACAATCAAAGATCACGACAACTAGTTTAAGAAATTAAACTAGCTAGCACGTCCATCTTTGAACAATCATAGTGCTTATTTCAAATTAAGTGACTTTTACATACATAATTAAGGGATAATATTCTCAATTAGCAAGGCCTGGTACAGAAACAACGGCGGCGGAATCCACGGCAGTCGCCACCGGAAAATCCTTCGGTCAGACAAACGGTGGCACAGTTGCTATCTCTTGAGCATGGTCCCTTGAAACGGTGGCTCTGGGACTCACAAGTTCTTGCCTCTGCAATTGTCATTGGTCCCATCTCTGTAAAATTTCCTCAACCTTAGTTAGTCATTAAGTTCATATGAAAAGGGTAGATCCAAAATTTTAATTTAATGGATGCAAACTACAACTATTCTCATAAAACATAAATATATACTCCCTCCGTCTCAAGTTAGGTGAAACTAATTAAATACAAATC
Source organism: Nicotiana tabacum (assembly GCF_000715075.1). Lineage (NCBI taxonomy): Eukaryota > Viridiplantae > Streptophyta > Magnoliopsida > Solanales > Solanaceae > Nicotiana > Nicotiana tabacum. The sequence continues at coordinate 17,433,160 of NC_134088.1, read as the reverse complement.
AGAAAAATTTGTGTGGTTAGAAATCATTTCATTAAGATTAGTTTTTTTTAAGTAGTTATATATATCTTTTTAAATAAGATTAAAAAAGAAAGAATAGGTTACTTTATATTTGAAAAATGTGCTCCATCTTAGAAAACACAGCAATATTATGCAGGGACGAATGTAAAAAGTTTAATTTATCATGCAATATTATAGGCTCAGATTTTATTTAAGTGTTGAAAGATTCATTAGATAAGTATAAATAACTTATTTTAAACCTAATAAATCGAATGAGTTAGTGACAGAATCCTCAACATGAAAATATAATGCTCAAATCTTGAAATATATCCCCCTATGGTATTTATGGTACGATAACATTGACAATTTTGATAAGTAACCGCTAGTGGTGATGAGATAGTTGAGATCTGAACTCTCATATAAAGGTTTTGGATTTAGGCGAGATAAATAAATAATTTTTGATAGGAAATGCTTAATGAGCTTAGAAAAGTAGCCTAAGTGGTTTTGAAATGCTTAAAACTAAAAGAAACACCCACCCAATTCAAATAAGAAAAAGTTAAAAAAATTAAAGGAGACGATGACTAGTGAAAATCGAAAACTCACAAAGACTTTGAACACCCTTGATTACTAGCTAACTATGCTTTTAGGTTGTGTCAAGGTATACAAAACAAATTTTATCTTATATGCAAAGTATAATTTTTCGACAAAGAGGGTTCAGATAAACCCCTTCCGCCCCCCTAAATCCGTCCCTGCCGTCAACATACACACACACAATTTTCATAGGGAAGAAGAAGACAAACCGGTAGCCGTGACAAGCAATGCTATAAGTAACACAGTTGCAAAGAAGCGCATGGAGTTTGCCATTTCCACAGACAGATCTTTGAAAGAGAGAAGAAGAAATATTTTAGTATGTAAGAGCTAATGCTCTATCTTGGCTATGGTATGGGGTTTTATAAGGGGTTATTACTGCAAGGATGACACATTGCTTTTTGACCGTTTGAAATAAATTACACTACTTAGTACAATAAAAAAGTAGTACTACTTTTTCTCTCACTCTCTTCTGATTGTTTGTACCAAACGAATAAACACTCTTTCTCTTTCTTTAATGTAACAAATTCTTTGAGTTTCAATTTATGTGGTATAATTTGAATTTCAAGAGTCAATTTTAATTATGAATTTAGATAGTAGTAAGCAACATTTTAAAATATTTAAACGACATATAGAAAAATTATTGTAAAAAAAAATTCGTTTGACTCTCGAAATTTCAATACTAGCATATCATTAATTGAGACGGAGGAAGTAATAAACCTCTTTTCATTTTCTTTAAACACTAATCTTATCGCTTGATGAGGTTATATTACGTAAAGTAAGAAACCGTTTAGTTAAAAGATATGGAAATGATAATTAATAACTACCGTGCAAAAAGATAGTTTAGATTTTCAAGTTTCAAACAAAACTTAAAGAATTAAATGTCGCTGAATTGAGTGTCTACGTGAACGGTGAGAATGAGAAGGCTGTTGGAAAATTGTGTTCAAGGTTGGTAATTCAATACTTGCTTTTCTATGTTGTCTCTCCTAACTAATTTTCGTTCTCAATTTATGTTACAGTTTTTGACCAAATATTAAATTGAATATTTTAAAATTTTTAATCTAAACTAAATTACGCAAAAAAAAGGTTTTAAAATTAATTATTTTAAATAATAAAGTATAATATTTTTTAGAATAAACTAAAAAAAGATATGGCATAGCAAAAAAAAAGGTTTTAAAATTAATTATTTTTAAATAATAAAGTATAATATTTTTTTAGAATAAACTAAAAATAGATATGGCATATAAATTAAGCTAGAGATGAGTACAAGGAAGTGGACAACATGATTTTCATTTAGGAGATCACTATGTCTCCTTTTAGCTTTAATTGTCACATATAGTATGAAGATATATATTTTTAAAATGAAAGAATGTATATGCACAAATCTAGAACACTAGGTGTCATTACACCACAAATTTAACTTTTACACATTAATAATATAATTTTTTTTATATCTTATTCCGTCTAGCTTCATCCCTTTTTTGCTTTTTGCTTTTTCTTGTTTTTTTTTTTTTTTTTTTCTGAATTCACTTTTAACTTTTAGCATGCGTGTTAAAATATTCTGTCCGTGTAACTTACGTACACACTGTGTTCTCACACAATACGCAAACCGATAATCCAATCTACTCCCTCCATTTATTTTTATTTACCAGTTATACTGAAAATATATTTTTACTTTTACTTATCTATTTTAACAAATCAAGAGAAAGATAAATTTTATTTTCTTATTTTATCCTTATCATTAATTACTCATTTCTAAATTTTCCAAAACCTTTTGAAATACTATCATTATTAGGGGTTATATGGTAAAATAAATACTATAATTATTATTTCTTAAGGGGCGTGAAAAGTCCAAAGTAAATAATTAAAAGTGAACGGAGGGAGAAGTAATCTGGACTACCGTAAGAGAGATCTATTATGGTGGAATGGACTACTTTCGAATTCCGGATGACACTTTCAGGGGCGGATACACGTATAACGAAGCAGTGTCTTGCGATACTGCTTTGTCGGAAAATTTTACAAGATATATATAATAATACTATATAAAAATAATAAGAAAAAGAAAATGATACCATTTGACCTATATTGTTGTTTGGCATGTTGGTTAAGTTGCTAATTTTGCTCTAAGAGGTAGAGAATAGAACCTAGATCCTTTATTTTGGCAAATATTTGAAAGAGTTTTTATTGTTAAAAATTGTAGATAGCTAAGAATTGAACTCAAGGCCTTCTTTTAACTTAAGGCTTAATAAAATTAATGGACTAAAGTTATTTTTTATTAGGTAATATGACAATTAATAGGTATTATTTATTTTTCTCTCTTCTATAAATATTGACACCGTACAAATTTTTTTTACGTAAGTCCCCGAACATTTCTATCAATCAGCGAAAGTCCTACTCCCTTTAGCCTAATTTATGTTTTATATTTTTCTTTTTTGTCTCTTTCAAGAAAATTATCACATTTTCTTATTTAAAAATAATTTAATTTTTCGATTTTCCCTTAATGGAGGTGATTTATAGCTATACCAATATCTATGAATTATTCTATACCACAAGATTAAAAAAAAAAATTCTTAAACTTTGTATAAATAACCACAAGATTCGAAATTTCTGTACAAAATCAAATACCATCACATGAATTAAAACGGAAGAGTAGATAATAGACACCTACTTACTAAGATGTTGTTGCTAAACACTAGTTTGAATTTGAACTCGTGATATGTTAAATTAGTGAAAAAGAAAAAGGAGAAGATCAAAGTTGATCGTTACAGTACCCATACTGCTTAAGTTTTCGTAGCTTAAACACTTTGTCAGACTTTGGGAACATGTGATGTTGAACTAATCTTTTGTGTTTCTATTAGGTGTCCTACGTTTACATTGGCCCTTCAAATTCACACTAAAAATTTATATTAAAGCTAAAGGGTTTTCTAACAAATATGACTTTATAACTCAGATTGAACATAAAATTACTGATTTAGCAGGCGTTTGGACATAAAAATTATACTTTTTAAAAAAAGTAGTATTTAGAGTTAAGTTGAATAATAATATTTAAAATTTAAAATTATGTTTGAATATGTATTTCACTTGAAAAAATATTATAATTTGTGAGTAAGAAAAAATCTCCAAAAACTTATAAATTTTTATGAACAAATATATTTATATATAGAGAGAGAGAGACGGGTCCTTAGAATAAAAACCACCTCCATAATAATTGTTGGTGTGATGTTGAATTGGTAAAAAGAAAAAGCAGAAGATGAAAGTTGAATATAAGGCAGTACAAAATTATCTGTCATATACAGGAGCCATGACCAATAATTGAATTACTATCCGACACATCTGATGACTGTCCTTATCTTTAACCAATATTATGATAGCCAGTACCAATTAATGTCGGCAGCTGAATTTATACGATTCTCAAGATTTGAATTTGAAATTTTGGCAGAACAAGTAATGCTAATTGCTCAAAGGATTGCCACTAGTTAACATCTAATTGTGCAGAGTTATGGTTAGTTAACTGTATACAAATCTGTGTGAGAGTGTTTAGATTGAGTTAAAAGTAATTTTTGACTTATTCTCATGTTTGGCACTCTAACGATGTATCAAAAATAACATCTTTATCTTTTTAAAATATAGGTAAAGTATACATTCATGACCTTTCAGATCTCACGGATTGGATTACACTGAATTTGTTATTATTGTTGTTATTGTTGTTGTTTTAATGTTTGACAAATTTAAAAAATATTTTTAAATCAAGTGCTATTAAGTTAAATGGACTCTTGTGAAGCGAAAACAACGACGACAACAACAACAAACCAAGTAGTTTTCCACAAGTGCGGTCTGAGATGGTAAAATGTACGCAGCCTTACCCCTACCCCTGAAAGGCCAGAGAAGCTGTTTCCGATAGACCATCGGCTGAAAATGAAAAGGTAATTGCAACAAGTAGGAATAGTAACAAGATAAAATAAGATCGAATTCAAGAATGCAGTGAAACTCTAGGTAGTAATAGCAATCTATGAATAAAAAGATATCATACTAACACGAATACTAGCGAACTAAGTAAGACAAAGAGAAATGCTTGACTACCTACAAACTTCCTACCCTAATCTTTGACCTCCACACCCTCCTGTCTAAGGCCATGTCCTCAGTCAGCTCCAGTTGCGCCATGTCCCGCCTAATAACCTCTCCCCAAGACTTCTTAGGCCTACCTCTACCCCTCCTACTACCCATTGAGGCTAACCCCTCGCACCTTCTAACTAGGGTTTCTATACTTCTCCTCTTAACATGCCCGAACCATCTCAACCTCGCCTCCCGCATCGTATCCTCCATAGGGGCCACTCCTACCTTTTCCCGAATAACTTCAATCCTAATCTTATCCAATCGAGTATGCCCACACATCCACCTTAACATCCTCATCTCATCTGTTTTTAGCTTTTAGGTATGAGAGCTCTTGACTGGCCAACACTTTGCTCCATACAACATAGTCGGTCTAACTACAACCTTGTAGAACTTACCTTTACGTCTCAGCGGTATATTCTTATCACATAAGATACCGGAAGTGAGCTTCCACTTCATCCATCCTGCTCCGATACGATGTGTGACATCTTCATCAATCTCCCTGTTACATTGTATTATAGATCCAAGATACTTGAAACTACCTCTCTTGGGGATGACTTGCGTATCAAGCCTCACCTCCATATTCTCTTCCTGGATAACGTTGCTGAACTTGCACTCCAAGTATTCCGTATTGGTCCTGCTCAACTTGAAACCCTTAGACTCTAGTGTCTGCCTCCAAACCTCCAGCCTCTCGTTAGCACTACCCTGCGTCTCGTCAATTAAGATTATGTCATCAGCAAATAACATACACTATGGCACCTCACCTTGAATGTGTTTTGTCAATGTACCCATCGCCAAATAAAATAAAAATGGACTAAGAATTGATCCCCTGGTGTAATCCCATCATAATAGGAAAGTGTTCCGGGTCTCCTCCCGCTATCCTAAACCGAGTCTTAGCTTCATCATACATGTCCTTAATCACTCTAATGTAGGCTACTCGGACCACCCCTTTAGCCTCCAAGCATCGCTAGAGCACCTCTCTCTAGACTTTGTCATATGCTTTCTCTAGGTCAATAAACACCATATGAAAATCTTTCTCCATCTCCCTATACCGCTCCACCAATCTCCTCACAAGGTGAATGGCTTCCATAGTCTAATGCCCCGGCATGAAACTGAAAAAGTTCTTAGAAATGGACACATTGGTCCTCACCCTCACTTCAACCACCCTCTTCCAAACGTTCGTAGTATGGCTATGTAGCTTAACCCCCTATAATTATTGCAACTTTGGATATCACCCTTGTTTTTATATAGCGGAATCATCGTACTTCACCTCCATTCATCCTAAAAATGACGTTTAACAACCTAGTGAGCCATTCCAAACCTGCCCTACCCGCATTCTTCCAAAATTCCACAGGGATTTCATCTGGTCCGGTAGCTCTACCCTTGTGTATCTTACGCATAGCCTCCTCGACCTCCTCTACTCTTATGTGCCTACAATACCCGAAATCTCGCCACATCTCGGAGTTCTCCAAGTCGCCCAGCACAATGTCCCTATCACCCTCTTCCTTCAGAAGTTTATGGAAATATATCTGCCTTCTTCGTCTAATCTGAGCCTCTTCCATCAAAACTCTACCGTCCTCATCTTTGATACACTTAACTTAATCCAGATCACTGTACTTCCTCTCTCTCACGATCCCCGTATTTGGCCCCAAGCTCTTCATACAAACGCCCAAACGTCGCAGTCTTAGCCACAGTAACTGCTAAATTCGCCTCCTTCTTAGCCCTCATATACCCCTCCTTGTTTATCCTCTTCACCTCTTCGTCCATGCTCTTTATAAGCTTCAAGTACGCCGTTTTCTTGGCTTCCACTTTCTCTTGTTCCTCCTCACTGCACCACCAGTCACCTTTGTTGCCAGAGAAACCCTTCGAGACCCCTTACACTTCTCTCGTAGCAACTCTAATACACTCCGCTATTTTGGTCCACATACAACTCGCGTCCCCACTGCTCCTCCAGGCTCCCATAGCCAACAACCTTTCCACCAACTCCTGCGCTTTGTCATTAGTCAAAACATCCCACCTAATCTTGGGTTGACCATACACAACCCTCTTTTTCCCTTCCTCACGATCTCTAAGTCCATCACCAATAACCTATGCCGAGTCATGGGATTCTCGTTGGTATAACCTTGCAATACATACACAGACTCCTATCGCACTTCCAAAGTAGTAGATAATCAATTTGAGTCTTGGCCAACAAACTCTAAAATGTGACAAAGTGCCCTTCCCTCTTTGAAAAATACGAGTTAGCAATCACCAATCATAGGCTTTAGCATTGTCCAACAACGAACTACCTCCTCCGTTCCTAACTCCAAAGCCAAAGCCGCCATGCACACCGTCAAAACCCCCAGAGGTCGCCCCAATGTGACCATTGAAGTCACCTCCTATGAATAACTTCTCGGTGTGCGAAATGGCATGGACCAACCCTTCAAGTACTTCCCAGGAACGCCTCTTAATCTCCTCATCTAAACCCATTTAAGGCGTGTAAGCACTAATCACGTTTAAAGTAGACCCTCCCACAACCAACTTAATAGCCATCAACATGTCAGTCACCCTCCTAACTTCTATCACTAGCTCCCTAAGATCCCTATCAACCAAGATATCTATCCCATTCTTACCCCTCTCGCGTCCTAAGTACCACAATTTAAACCCATTAGCATCTCGAGCCTTCGAACCCACCTATCTAGTCTCCTGAATACAAGCTATATTGATCTTCCTCTTCAGGAGGATCTTCGCTAGCTCTATAGATTTTTCCATCAAAGTACCTATGTTCCAGGACCCCACTCTCATCTTAGAGACTCCCTTGCCACCTTTACCCCTTACCCCTACCCCACTCGAGGACATGACCTTATTCCACCATCACTCACCGCAACCACTATAATCTAAGAAAAATTACGCTAGAACTGTCACTACAACAGACAAAGGATTAAATTAAAGGAGGTAGGTCTAATACTTATAGCTCTAACCACTAGAAATGCATACAGATAAGACAAATAGACAAGCAAGAATTAAACTAGTGATAACAATAGATAAATAAAAAAGGCCAACCGAACAAGTACTAAGAATCCAAATTACAGACTAGAAATCCCTAAAGAGTTACAAAATGCACTAATTAATTGTAGGCAATATAAAATTAGACTTAAACTATAGCAAACTAATTGGATACCAACAAGGGAGACATAGATATTGATCGAAGTACAGGAGGTACCAACTCCCGATTAATGCGAAACCTGGGTGAATCGTCATAAATGACAAGGTCGCGCTGCCGTAGTAACCTTAGTTGATTTCCCGTTGCCTCCAACCGATTTTGACGTCCGCCGCACGCTCTGATCTAATAGTGAATACCTGCAAAAATATAAGGGGGAACCAAAGGGGGAAAAGGGGAGGAAGAAAAGAGGTATGCGATACCGCAACCTCAAATCCGGGCCAATTTTCGGTGGGTCTCCGATAGAAACTCCGGCGGTACAAATGCTCGCAAGAAAAAGAGGGAAAAGAAGCGACAGAGAAAAGGGGAGGGAGAATTGGGGAGAAAGAAAGGGGGACAGACCACAAGAAACATAGTGGAAAGAGATGGGGGAGAGAAATCGGGGAGAGAGAGAGTAGTGGGGGGAGACTAGGAGAACCAAAGGAGCGAGAGAGAGAGAGAGAATGATCGGGAGAGGAGAGGACTTACCTGGGTGTTCTGGTGGTACAGTCACCGGCGGGCAGGGAGTTCGTGAGAGAGAAAGATGTTACAGAGAAAAAATCGGGAGGAGAGAGAAAGTTCGCTCGAAGAACTGATAGTTTAGAGAGAAAGCTCGCTCGAAAAATATCACAAAAATTGGGGTGAGTAGAGTAATAATTACTCGTATCAAAATATTTTTTCCATACTGTAATTAAATTTTAAAATGTATTACAAAATATTTTAAAATATATTACAAAAATTGGCGTGCAACCATATTTACTTTTCTTGCTACATTTTCCCTTTATTCTCTTCTTAATTAAAGGGTAAAAAAAATACTCCAATAGACTAATATGTTTCTATAGAGCAAGTAATTGGTATTCATAGTATTATATCCGGAAGAGAAACCATTCTAGTTATTCTTATTCTTATTTTTTTAAAATTTTCAAAGTCTAGCTATTTTGTAACTAATTAATATGGTCATCATATATGAATATTATGTCAATAGAAAATGTTATTTTTCAGATTAAATCAATAAAACGCCAGATAGGAGAACAATGAGAATAAGTTAAACCTAACAAGTAAAACAATGAGCCAAGAATTAATAACTCTATTACTTTCTGGCAAATAAATATAGCCTTCCTTTACTTTCCTTCTCGTTATTTTTTAATTTTTATTTTTATTTTGTAATGATTTTGTTAGCTGAGTTCGAATAAAAATAAATATTTGCGAGTTTTGTAAACTTCAGGAGCATGCTTCACCCCAACTTTAAACGAAGGGTAAGAATAAACTATTATTTTTTACGTTTAATTTATGTGAACCTATTTGATTGGATACGAAGATTAGAAAAAAATTAAAAAATTTTAAAATTTGTGGTTCTAAATAAATCATGACATTTTTGTGACTGTAATTCTTTTGAAACTTTTGAAATAATTGTATGACTATTAAAGTTTTTCATTAAGACTAAAATTAAAATTTTATGCTAAATTATTTTCACATTTAGAAAGTAGTTATAAAGAAAATATATTCACACAAACTAAAAGTTTAGGGAATAGTAACGTGTTTGACCAAAATTCCAAAACCGTTTATTTTGAAATTTTAAAAAGTAGCAATTTTTATTTGACAAATCAATTTTAAAAATACTTTTACTAATATTAGAGCAATAATTTATGCTTCAATAAAATTTCAAAAAGAGCTTCTAAAAAACTTTACTTTTTAAATCTTATGGTAAATAGTTTATGCTATTATTCTTAATAAAATAATTACTTTTGACTTCTCGTATTAGATTAATTAGTGTTTGATGGGAGTATTTCAGAAGATGTTCTTTTATCCCACATTGAAAAAAGAAAGAAAGAAAGAAGTGTTTAAAAGTACTTCAACGTCTTATATAGCTTGAATATTTTAAAGGATATTTTTGGAGGGAAATTGAAATTTGACTTAAATATTAATAGTCAAGATTGGGCAATTGGGCTTTGAACCAATTAAGGTAAAAATTATATGGGGCGCCCTATTTGGCCGCCCCATTTAACTTATACCCACTTTTTAAAAACGTTTTAATTTGTATCCACTTTTAAAACAACTTTAGGCCTCTTTCTCCTCATCTTTCTCCTCCTTCGTTTTTTTCTTCTCCTCCTCCTTCTTCTTCGGGTGACAATGATTTTATATGATGGTTGTGAACATATTTTAATGTAGTTTATGATGTTTTACAATGGTGAGCTGTTATGACGCTTTATTTTTTGTTATTGCTTAGGATTTCTTCTTCTTCTTTTTCTTAATTGCAAAATAGGTTCATTAGATTTATTGTTGTTTTGACAAATTGATGATTGAGGTTTGTTCCTGATAATATTTGGAGGCTATGTTTCAAATTTGAGCTCATTTAGAGTAGATTTAGGTATTAAATCGTATATTGGATTATTATAATTCGAAGAACAAATTTCTGTTTCTGGGCAATTTGCACTTCATGCCTATTTGGCTTTAAGTGCATAAAAACGTTGGTTGCATTTCAGACCTTTTGGCCTTAAGTGGATCTGAAGTGCAATTTTTCACTTCACACTTATTGGCCTTAAGTGTAGCAAAACGTTTGTTGCACTTGAGACCTTTTGGCCTTAAGTGTATTGAAGTGCAATTTTTCATTTCACACTTATTGTCCTTAAGTGTAGCAAAACATTTGTTGCACTTCAAAATTTTTTGCCTTAAGTACATCTGAAGTGTACTTTTTCACTTTAGACTTATTGGCCTTAACTGTAGCAAAACGTTTGTTGCACTTCAGACCTTTTGGCATTAAGTGCATCTGAAGTGCAATTTTTCACCTCAGACTTGCCTTAAGTGTAGCAAAACGTTTGTTGCATTTCAGACCTTTTAGCCTTAAGTGCATCTAAAGTGCAATTTTTCACTTCAGACTTATTAGTCGTAAGTGCATGAAACCATTAGTTACACTTCATACATATTTAGCCTTAAGTGCATTTGAAGTACAATTTTTTTACTTCAGACTAATTTTTTTTAACTTCAGACCTGATAAGTCTGAACTTGATCGTAAAGTGAGTACGCTTACAAATATTTTTGCAAAATGAGTATAAGTTCAATTGTGATCCCAAAACCGGGTATAGATGCAAAAGCCCCCAAATAAGTAGCGAGGAATTAGTAGTTTAGTCACCTATTATTTTATTAATAATTAATTAAAAGCATTTTTTAATTAAATTTCAGAAAATGCTTTTTAACTGTTTTATTTTTAAATTCAAAAAGAGTGACTATTGGTTCTAAAATGTGCATGTTATGAATATCCATATCATTTCCAAAACGAAATACATTTGAAAACTTCATCTCTTTTTTTCTACTTATTTTCTACAACTCTCATATATTCTATTTTTGTGGAAAATTTGAGTTAATAGTTAAAACTGGAATTTCAGAAGCTTTGTAAAATTTTAGAAGAATTCTGCTATTACCCATGCACCAACAAAGTGGGAACTTAAATTTCTTAAGAATAGTGATTAAACTATCGAAGCTAGATTATTTCTATCCCATTATTTTTCTAACATTCCATAACTTTAGAATCTTTTCTTCTTTTAATTAGACCAAAAATCAGAATTTACGTCTGCCCCCATACACAACAGTCAACACCACTACACACAAGAAATAATAGGAAAGAAGATATTTTATCGATAACGTAGCAGAAAACCAAAAATAAATCACAGAAATCACAAACCGAAATACACCTACCACCATAATTGCATACGATCAAAGATCACGACTAGTTTAATTAGTAACAAAACTATCACGTTAATCTTTGAACAATCATAGTGCTTATTCAAGAGCTTTCTCAAATTAAAGTTTATATATATATAAAATATATATAACATATAGTAATATTCTTAGCATGGCCTAGTACAGAAACAACGGCGGCGGAGTCCACGGCAGTCGCCACCGGAAAATCCTTCCGTTTCACAGACGGCGGCACAGTTCTTCTCCCTAACACATAGTCCCCTAAAACGCTGGCTCTGAGACTCGCAATGTCTTGCCTCTGCAATTGTCATTGGTCCCATCTCTGTACGTATATACACTTTAACATTAGTAATTAAGTCCATACATGCACGTTTGATAAAACGTAGATCCCAATTTTACCGTTAATTTCAAAGGATACTTTTGGTATGTTATACACACTTTATATTAAAATCTTAGGAATCAAAAAGTTTTTGAACTTTTTTAAACTTGGTGCTTGATCAAAGAGACATAAATTGAAAAATGTGCCCCTACATAATAAGTACATTATGGTACGACATTATTGTGAAGTAACCTTTCATTCTTTATTAGAAGTCTCGGAGCAATGTGAATAAAGATATTTTTGGTAGAAAATGTTTTGTTGGTATAATGGGCTTATCCTAGGCAACTGGTGTGATTTGAACCCTTAAGCTCAACTGTGGAAGGCAGGAAATAAGCTTACTCTCAATCGCAAAATCATGCTAATTATTTTAACCATAGAATAATGTTTAAAAAAAAAAAGTTTGATAAGGAAGAAGAAGACGAACCAGTAGCCATGAAAAGTATTGCTAGAAGTAACACTGTGGCAAAGAAGCGCATGGATTTTGCCATTTTCACGGACAGATCTATTTTTTGACAAATAGAGGCACCTTAGCTCCTATCTTTTGCTGAGCTACTTGGGGTTGGTATGTGGTTTTTATAAATGCTTATCTTCGGTGGCAAAGCCATAAATTTTCACGTGTTCAAACTTAAAAGAAGTAAATATTATACACCTCTTAAATCAAATATTTAATTTATATACCCAATATAATTTTTCGACAAAGGGTGGTCATCGCCCAAGCTTATCTTTAGAGAATGACACATTATTAATTCTTGACCGTTAAACATATATATTTTTTGTTATGAAAATAATTATATTGTGGATGTCCATTTATTACTCCGCAATAGATAATCTTCCTGAAGAAGATTATCCGTTTGGTACTCTATTAAAATTTATCTACAAGGCAACTGATGCAGGTAGGTTGCAAGCAACTCAATGAAATGATTTGCAGCAGCTTCTTATTAAACAGGCAGGTTGCAAGCAACTCATGCAGATAATTTACAAGCAGCTCAAGAAAATCCTCTCAGCTGCTTCCTAAAAAGCCTTGCAGTTGCTTCCTGAAAAGTATCGCAGCTGCTTCCTTTCTTTTATAAATAGAGGAGTTTTCAGTTCATTATGTATATCAGTTTGAAGTTGACTAATATATCAATCTATCCCTATACTTGTCTTCAGTTTATTTACTTTACAGCTTTTATTTTATAATACGTTATCAATATGAGACTCTGTCATCTCGAGCAAATACTTTGAAAGTATCAGAGGTACGAAGTTTCTTTTTCTAAATAATCTCAAATATTTCTAAATTTAAATTTGTAGCCCTGGATATATCTGGCAAAAGCTACATGTCCTGGGTGTTTGATGCTGAAATTCATATTGATGCGATGAGTCTGGCAGACACCATCAAGGACAAAAATCAGGCATCAAATCAAGACAGTTCCAAAGCAATGATATTCCTATTCCATCACCTTGATGAGGGCTTGAAAATGAAATATATTACTCTTAAAGATCCAATCATAATGTGGAATAATTGAAAAGACAGATATGTCCATCTGAAGATGATCGTTCTTCCACAGACATGGTATGATTGGACTCATTTAAGGCTACCGAATTTAAATCTATGAGTGAGTATAATTATGCTATGTTTTGGATTATTTCCCAATTAAAATTATGTGGTGCTAATATTACTGATCATGATATGTTGGAAAAAACTTTCACCACTTTTCATGCCTCGAATATGCTCCTGCAGCAGCAATGTCGAGAGATAAGATTCAAAAAGTATTCTGAACTTATCTCACATCTTCTTGTAGCCAAGCAACATAATGTGCTATTAATGAAAACCCATGAAAGTCGACCTACTGGTTCTTATTCATTCCCTGAAGTGAATGAGACGAACCTTCACCAAGCTAAGCGTGAAAGAGGTCGTGGCCCCAGTCATGGTCATGGACGTGGTCGGGGAAGAAACTATAATCATGGTAATAATAATGCACCAAAGAACCCTCCTCATCACCAGCAGTGTAAAAGGAAGGAACAAAAGCATGAAGCGGTGCAAGCAACAAATGCAGAAAATGCATGCTATAGATGTGGATAAAAAGGGCACTGGTCAGGTACCTGTCGTATGCCAAAGCACCTAGTTGAGCTTTAACCAACCTCCCTGAAAAAGACAGAGAAAAATATTGAAGCAGATTTTATTTCTAAAGATAATTTAGATTTCATGCATTTGGATATAACTGATTACTTTGCACTCCCAAAAGGAGAAACAAGTCATGTGATTGGTGATAAATTTGTAGAAATATAAATATTTTAATTTTTGTTGTTTGCAGTAGATAGTATGGTTAAGTAATTATTGTACATAAATAAAAGTTATGTTTTGATAATGATATTTACTATAATATATTTTGTTTATGTCATTTTGAAGAATATGGATAATCCTCAAATTATATTTAGATCAAAGACCAATCATGAAGATATTTGTGTAATTGATAGTGGAACAACTCATGCCATATTTAAATATGAGAAATACTTTTCTTATTTTCATAGGAAAAAAGCAAATGTTTCTACAATTTTTGGTAATATAAGTTCGATAGAAGGCTCCGGAAGAGCCACTATATTTCTGTCTAAGAAAACTTATTATAGATAATGCATTGTTCTCCTCCAAATCCTGAATAAACTTGTTGAGTTTTATAGATATCCGCTGAAATATGTATCATGTTGAAACGATAGATGAAATGAATCTGGAATATCTTTGTATTACAAAGAATGTTTGTGGCCAGAAGTGCGTTGTAGAAAAGTTACCAACTTTATCTTCTGCCTTATACTATTAAAAAATTAGTGCAATTGAAACACACTCTATCATATACCAGATGTTTACTGATTCAAATACTTTTGTACTTTGGCATGGCCGTTTGGGCCATCCTGGATCAATAATGATAAGACGAATTACTGAAAATTCGAGTGGGCATCCATTAAAGAACCTAAAGATTCTTACAAATGGTGAATTTTCTTGTGATGCTTGTTATCAAGGCAAAATGATCACTAGACCATCACCAATGAAGTTTGGAATTGAATCCCCTGATTTTTTTAGAGCGTATACATGGGGATATATGTGGACCTATTCACCCACAAAGTAGTTTGTTTAGATATTTTATGGTCCTAATAGATGCATCTTCAAGATGATCTCATGTGTGTCTACTATCATCTAGCAACCTGGCTTTTGAAAAGCTATTAGCCCAAATAATTCGATTAAGGGCACAATTCCCAAATTATCCTATAAAGGTTATTCGCCTTGATAATGTTGGAGAATTCTCATCTCATACTTTTGGTGATAATTGTCTATCAGTTAGGATACAAGTTGAACATCATGTAGGTTATGTTCATACTCAAAATGACATTGCATAGTCATTTATTAAACACTTGCAATTGATAGCATGATCACTACTTATGAAAATAAAATTGTCCATTACTGTTTGGGACTATTTTATCTTGCATGCAGCATCACTTATCCGTCTCAAACCGACACATTATAATATATATTCTCTGTCACAATTAGTTTTTGGTCATGAACCAAATATTACCCATCTACAAAATTTTGGATGTGCTGTATGTGTGCCAGTAGCACCACCACAGCGCAGTAAGATGGGCCACCAGATAAGGTTAGGAATATATGTTGAGTTTGAATCATCCTCTATTATTCGCTATCTTGAACTATTGATAGGAGATTTATTTACTGCTCGATTTACAAATTGTCGGTTTGATGAAACTAACTTCGCATAATTTGGGGGAGAGAAAAAGGAAATGAAAAGAGAAATTAGGTGAAAAGTTTCATCATTATCTTATTTTGATCCACGTACCCCTATATGTAATTAGGAGATCCAGAAGATCATCCATTTACAGAATGTAGCAAATCAAATTCCAGATGCATTTACTGATTTGAAAAGGATAACTAAAACATATATTCCTACAGAGAATGTGCATATCTGAATTGATGTCCCACCAGGACCATCTACTAGCATGAGAGCCAGTGAACCTAAAACACGCTTGAAGCGTGATAGGCCTTCGGGTTATAAGGATAGAAATTCTTGAAAAATAAAATCGACAAATGATCAAAACGATACTATGAAGGGTTCTCCTGAAGAGACCCAAAATCTGATTAGTTTTGAGATTCCTGAATAAATCAATGAACCCAAGACTCAAGTGAGCGAGAGACTTTTAATAAGTTATACTGGTGATGAAATTAATTTAAATACTTGAAATAGTAATGGATAATATTTTTGCATATAATGTTGTACTTAACATTATGCAAAATAGTGAGAACTTTGAACCCCGATCTGTCGAAGAATGTCGACAAGGATCTGATGGGCCAAAATGGCAAGTGACAATTCAATCAAACTTGAATGCACTTGCTAAAAGAGAGATCTTTGGATCAGTAGTCCAAACACTTGTTGGTATAAAATTAGTTGGTCATCAATGGGTTTTTGTGCGAAAAAGGAATGATAAAAATGAAATTGAAAGATACAAAGCTCGCCTTGTCGCACAAGGATTCTCACAATGACATGGAGTCGATTTGATGAAACATATTCACATGTTATGGATGCCATAACATTTCGATATCTCAACAGTTTAGCACTGCATGAAAAGCTTGAAATACATCTAATGGATGTAGTTACAACATATCTGTACGGTTCACTTGATAATAAAATTTATATGATAATCCCTGAAGGATTTAAAATGCATGAAGCAAATTCAATATCTCGAAAAATGTATTTAATCATATTATAAAGATCTCTGTACGGTTTAAAGCAATCTGGGCGCATGTGGTATAATCGCCTTAGTGATTATTTGCTGAAAGAGGGTTACATAAATGACGTTATTTGTTCATGTATTTTTATTAAGAAAATGGCATCAGAATTTGTTATATTTGCTGTTTATGTTGATGACATAAATCTTGTTGGAACTCCAGAAGAGCTCCAAAAGGCAATCGAATATCTTAAGAAAGAATTTGACATGAAAGATCTTGAAAAGATAAAACTTTGTCTTGGTCTGCAAATTGAACATTTAACAGACGGGATCTTTATCCATCAATCTGCCTATACAGAAAGGGTCTTAAAACGCTTTTACATGGACAAAGCGCACCCATTGATTACACCAATAAATGTTCGATCACTTGAAGTGAATAAGGACCCACTTCGACCTCTAGAAGAGGATGAGGAACTCCTTGGTCCTGAAACACCCCATCTCAGTATAATTGGTGCACTTATGTATCTTGCTAATACTACAAGGCCTGACATAGTATTTTCTGTTAATTTACTAGCAAGATGTAGCTTTTCTCCTACATGGAGACATTGGAATGTGATTAAGCATATTTTTCGATATTTAAAGCGAACTCTTGATATTGGTTTGTTTTATGCTCACAAAGGTAGTACAGATCTTGTTGGTTATGATGAAGGTTATTTATCTGATTCTCATAAAACTCGATCTCAAACCGGGTACGTGTTTGCATGTAGAGGTACTATCATATCATGGTGCTCCACAAAGTAATCTATTGTTGCTACTTATTCAAATCATGCTGAGATAATAGCTATTCATGAAGTAAGTAGTGAATGCGTATGGTTGATCGGTGATTATTTTATTCAAAATAAATGTGATATAAGATCCACAATTTTATACAAAGACAATATTGCATGCATAGCCCAATTAAAGAGAATGTTTATAAAGGGAGATAGAATGAATCACATTTCACCAAAATTATTCTACACACATGATCTTCAAAAAAATAGTGATATCGATGTGCAACAAATCCGTTCAAGTGACAATCCAGCAGATTTGTTCACCAAGTCTTTGCCAACTTCAACTTTTAAGAAGATGGTATATAAGATTGGAATGCGGAGAGTCAAATATTTGAAACAAGGTTTTTATCAGGGGGAGTAAAATACACGTTGTACTTTTTTTCCCTTACTAAGATTTTTTTCATGGGATTTTTCTTGTAAGGTTTTTAATGAGGCAGTTAGAAATGCGTATTACTAAATATGTGTACTCTTTTTTCTTCATTAGGATTTTTTTCACTAGATTTTTCATAGTAAGTTTTTAACCAGTCACAATATCTTTTAATGAACATCCAAGGAGAAGTGTTATGAAAATAATTATATTGTGGATGTTTATTTATTACTCAGGTATAGATAATCTTTCTGAAGAAGATTATCCGTTTGGTACTCTATTGAAGTTTATCTACAAGGAACCGATGCAGGCAGGTTGCAAGCAACTCAAAGAAATGATTTGCACAGCTTCTTATTAAACAGACATGTTGCAAGCAGCTCATGCAGACAGTTTACAAGCAGCTCAAGAAAAGCCTTGCAGTTGCTTCCTGAAAAGCCTCGCAACTGCTTCCTTTCTTCTATAAATAGAGAAATTTTCAATTCATTATATACATCAGTTTGAAATTGATATAATATATCAACCTTCCTCTATACTTGTCTTCTGTTTATTTATTTTTCTCTTTTTTCTTGATTGTATGTACCAACAAACTAATAAATGGATCTTTTCCTTTTCTTTATTCATTTATCTGATCACAATGAGGTTATAACTGATATGGAAAACATGATGGAAAATTACTGAGCAAGAAGATAATATACATACTAGCTTTTTCAACAACCAAACAAAACTAAAGGAAATAAAAGTGGCTGAAATAAGAATTAGTCAATGTCTTAACAAAAATAAATGAGAACGATTACTAGTTCACTTTTTGAGTATCTACTTCTTTCAACTTAATACCAATAGAAAAACAAAAACTTCAATAAATAGAATAGCGTAGTCAAGCGAAATACTAGAACAAGTTTTCCTATAAAAAATAAATAAATAACTTATCCATACAATTTTCTATTAAAACTAGTATAACATACAGCTACTTACTGAGCTAGCGCTCCACCATAGATTCTGAAATTTGTTCTGAAAAATTTGATTTGGGTGAAGTTTGGTTTGAAGATGAAAATGTGTTTGAACATTAGTTTTCAAAACATATTTTCCAAATTTATTTTGGAGAAACATGAAATAGACTTATACCCACAAGTTCTAAAAACTATCACAAATGCACAACAATACCATTATTAATAACATTTATTATATTATTGCAAACCATAATCCTGAAAATAAATAATTTGATACAAAATTATCATTTTTATAATGAACAACATGATACACTATCAAGTGACTGAGAAGACGAAACAATATTGTTACAAAATAATAAATGATGGACTATTTATAAAATACAAAAGTTTGGGGCAATTTTAAAAAAATATAATAGTGATATTTTGGCCCGAGCTGGTTTTGAGATTTGAAATTTGGGATTTTGCCAAAATGTAAGCAAAATCTATGACCAAATATATATTTTCCAAATAAAACTCAAATTTATTTTAACAAAATCTATGGCCGAACGGGTCGTAAGATGTTTGTAGCTAAATACTTGATTTGAATTTGAGCTCATGATATGTTGAATTAGTGAAAATGAAAAAGGAAAAGCACGAGATAAAGTTGATAGCTACAGTTTCCTACCAATATTATGCACGTACAATTTTTTGTCGGCAGCATATTTTGATATTTTATGTACGTTCTAAAGATTTGAATTTCAACTTTGGCAGAGCAAGTAATACTAATAGCTCAAAGGGTTGCCACTTCTTACCATCTAATTGCGCGACTAATAAATAAGTTAAATATTTTATTAAAGGCGGAGTCAGAGTTTAAAATTATGAGTTCTAAATTCTTTTTCGAATTTATAGCTTATTTTAATTACTAAATGCAATCAAATACATACAGATATTTATTAATATATGGATATTCTAATATACAAATAAGATGTTTTTTTCAAACGCGTAGCTAATTAATATTGTAGCTTCCCCGGACAATTTCTGATATTTTTAAAACTCAACGTCATGCACTTAATTAAGTGTTGAAAATTTATTCTGCTATACTTGCAACTCTTGTTAGACCGTATGTCGTATGAAATGTACCCGCGATTCGCAATATGTTTATTTTATTATTTGAAATTAATTATAAGGTCAAGTCGCGCAAACGCGCACTTGAATTTTAGATTTATGTATCATAGTTATGCCACGGGAACCGTACCCATAATAATAATAATTTATTAAATGCGCATAAAGCAACTATGATTGTTCAAGAGTTATCCATTTACTAAGATTTGAAATTATTTTGAGGCCAAAAATTATGACAAGATATTATTGTGGAAAAAAAAATGAAATAAATTAGTTAGGGCAGTGTGGGCTAGCTTATTCAATTATTCAAGAAAAATGACTAACATTATTATATTGGGTCTACAACCCTCTATTTATTGGACAAAATTCTATATGGTGGATCTGTGATCACTTAAATTCGGTCTAATTAACTAATTTGTGGCAAGATATTAAGGTTTTATTTGAAAAAGGATTTTTATTTTTATTTTTCATTCTGAACTTCCTAAAAAAAATCATTGCATTCCTCCTATTTCTTATATCAGATAGTATACGTAGTAAATATACATGTAATAGAATCATTGTTGTATTCCACTCACATCTTTTACTAAAAAACCATGCAGGTGTCAAGCGACCCAAGCCTCGATTAGGGGTGACACCGATAACAATAACATATTCAATATATTTATACAACTTAAGTTTGGGAAATGATCGATAATGTGTCCATAAATTTTACTCCTTATGATGATAGAAAAGTTATTTCTGAAACATCTTATGCCGTGTTACTAACTTGGATTTAGGTAGATTCTTGTGTGAAAAAATTAAATAAACTAAACCGAGTTAAAAGTATAAATCAATTTAAATTACACGTAAGAAAAGTTTACTGATATTGGACGGGCTTTTGTTATTGTTTAAAATTTTTATTCTACTCCAAGAAATAATAAAGCAGACATTTAAACTCTTACAACAACTTGCTCTGAAACATAAAGGGGCTAAATCATGAAAGTGATTCATATGAAGATATTGTGGACCACAAGATGTATCTCCACTATTGAGAAATTGACATCTCAAAGATCATTAATATGTCTGGACCAAACATAACTGCGAGAATAATTTGTTTTGTAAAACTTTTAAAATTAGCTTACTTTGATAGCTTTTTTTAAAAGTACTTCTAAAAAAAATATTTTTGGTGAGAATTAATTTGTGTTTGGCTAATTAATTTGAAAAATACTTTTGAGTAGTAATTAATATTTGGCCAAATTTTTAAAAAGTGCTTTTAAAGTATTTTTGTCAAAAGTACTTTTGGAAAGAAGCTATTTTTTTCTGCTTCTCAAAAAATATTTTCGCTTCTCCTCAAAAACACTTTTTTCCTTCTAAAAACTTGGTCAAACGAACTATAAGCAATAACTAATACTTGCATTGAATATGGTCGACTCCGGAAATGACCCTTTCTTAAATAATACAAGATACTTTATAGGTCGAGTTACGTTTTGATCTCGCATATAACCAAATGTAGAATCTATCAGTGGAACTTGAAACTGCCCGCTGCAATTTTTACTGTGATTATGTATGGTTGAGTGTATTTTTGTGAAAACTGTGTAGATCGTGCCTAGTCAAAGTAGGTAAAAGATTCAAGTAAAAAACAAAAGAAAGAAAGAAGTTGGAGAACAATTGGCTGGTGACTGAAACAGTGAAATCAGAATTGCGGTAAACGTGAAATTAATTTCTAGCTACGTACTCCTATGTGGAAAGCACAGTACATATTTGGAAAAAGAAAACAAAAATTGGACAGTGAGCTAATCTGGTCATGACTCATTGCACTTGTCTCTTTGTGAAATTATTGCACTTCCATTGTCATGTCCCACCAGAAAAAAAGTTGGAAATTCAAAAGGATCCAGGCATGTTCACACTTGTTCTTTCCACGAAGAATGGCAATTTGATAATTTATAATAATTTAAAAAAAACATTCTCAGAAAAAAGCTTTTTCAAACAAATGGTGTACGTATTTAGAAACTTCTAGGTTTTTGTTTTACAATTTTTGCAATATAATGAGAGTTTCCAATAAAATGTTCACTTTTTATATTTAATATTTAATATTTTATGCTACTAACATCAACACTCTTTGATTTTACTTGATTCATACCTACGATTGTGAAGAAGAGAAATGTTTTCTCAATATCTAAGGGTAAAGCATAGTGGGCATCATTGTTCTTGTAACGGAGGAAGCAAAGGCGTATCTAGAATATTACTTATGGGTACTTAAATTTTTTTTTGATGTATAGTTACTATCGATCACATAGTATAAATGCACAACTATTTGAACATGACGATGAAAACGTTAGTGAAAAAATTTGATTTCTTATCAAAAATTAAACTAATTATTAACAATGCTAATTTAAAACCGAGTTTAATATGAATACCAATACAAGAGCGAAATGAGTTTACGCGACAATAATCATAACAACCTCCCAAAACTGGTAATACAGAGTCACGCATTCTAGTTAAGTATATGAAAAGATCTGAAAGATCAAAATATAATATTGTTCAAGTGACAATATGATAGTACAATATAAGGAAAGGACTCCAAGGGACTGCGACGACCAAACAACCCTACCTTGAATCCTTGCGATCAACAAACTAAATCCGCCCAAGTCCGATATCTCCAATACCTAGTTCTGCATAAAAATATGAAGAAGTGTAATATGAGTACACTACGGTCGGCACCCAGTAAGTATTAACACTAACATCGGTGGAGTAGTGACGAGGTACAAATCAAGACACTCACTAGACAAATAACCTATGCAGTATAGAAGTATAAAGCTAATAATGGAAAGCAGGAATCAGTAAATGGCAGCAAGAATCAACATGTGATATAAACAGTAAGGCAATAGGAACACCATGAAAGTACCGTTGAAACCAAATAAGGAACACAATGACAACCAATAACTCAAGACGTTCTAACACAACGTTCACAACGAATTTACTCCGTAATACTTCATCTCTTAGTCATAAGTCACGGGTCTCAACCCGCCATCATATACTCACAACACCTCATGCCCACATCCTGAATCACAACCGTAAGGACAACTCACGTGTCAATATCTCAAACCGCCCGGCATGACCACGGGCTCACAATTACAATCCGTCCGGCATGGTCACAGGCTCACAATCACAATCCGCCCGGCATGGTCACAGGCTCAAGAGCAACACAAAAACGAATAATACAAGTACACATGGGCATAATCAATAAAGGTCAAGTTTCATACTCCTGAGCTAGTATAAGTGGCATGCTACAGTGCATGCTTGTGTGAGTGTACTACTGCAGCCCAAGTTAACAAGTAATATCAAATACATCGAGTAGCTCATCGAAGTAACAAAACAAGTCATGCAAGGTGTATGACATACACAAGGAAAATCACACCATCACACAAAAATTACCAACATAATGTCCCCAAGCCATCATACATCACCCCTAATATTGCCACTCTTATCTCTCTGATAGCCACCCGTATCACTCCGCCCTGACATTATCGTTAGCATCCCTTATCTCTCCGATGCCACCCGTATCACTCCGTATAATAGCCACTCTTATTGCTTCGCCTAGATAATAACATAATAGCCATCTGTATCACTTCGTACATTCAACAATAGTGAGATGTCACCCTTATGCCCCGCATAATAAATAACAGTGAAATGCCACCCTTATACTCCGCGTAAAAATAACCAAAACACACAATAATTCACATATGCTATCATCACAACAACACAACATATCAACTCGTATAACAAGTGCCAATAGGCCATAACCTTTTCAAACATCCAACGATATCAATATTTCCACAACAAATAGTCCACGGCTCAACATAAGTATATAGAATCTTAATAACAACAAAATGAACGAAAAAGTAACTCGACGAGGAACACCCCCCTTTAAACCCAACTTCAATAAAAATAGATTAATGACTTCTGATAACCTCAATACCAATTAATTGTTTAAGGATAAACTCAATAGTGAAAGTATTTCTATGAAATGACAAACTTCGGATTCTAGTGAATGAATAGTCTAACAACGAAAGAGATGGAACGAACTTGTACTACGTCTAAATGCATGCGAATAACCCGGCAACAAAAGGATATCATATAACAACAATTTCAACTAAGAGTAACTCCACAATAAAAGAAATCAAATAATGATAAAAGTGATAATAACTTCAAATAAAGCATATAAGAGCAAACTCGACAAGTAAGGAATGTGACACGTAACGACAACTTCAAATAGAGCATGTGATAGTAGACATGACGAATAAAAGATATAACATGTGCTAACAATTCCAAATAAGTACATGGAAGAAGCCTAAGAGTCTAAACCTGTCGGTTTTCCACATATAAGCACGCGTACGTACTCGTCACCTCGTCTACACGGCTTTCACATAACATAATTAGCACAAACGACTCAAATCCTAAGGGGTAGTTCCTTCACACAAAGTTAGGCAAGATACTTATCTCAAAGCCCTCAATCAATACTCTAAAATAGCTTTTCCTTTACAATTCACCATCGCTCGGCTCAAATTTAACCAAAATCGACTTAATAACATCAAATAATGCAAGAGCTATCAATTTCAATAAATAAAGCTATGATATTTACCCGATTTCTTAAAAGTCAACAAAAGTCAAACCCCCGGCTCGCCCGGTCAAAATTCGGGTCCAAAGCTAGATTCCGACTATCCATAATCCCACGAGTCTATATATGTATTTTGTTTCAAAATCCGAGTCCAATTTGACTCTCAAATCCCAAATTTTTATTTATTTTAAAAACATAAACAAAGTTTCTCAAAATTCCCCTTTGATTCTCATAATTTTGATGTTAAATCTCATTTATAATCATATAAAATAGTTGAAAATTGATCAAAATCACTTACCCAATAATTGTAGACGAAAATCCCTTCTCCAAATCGCCTCTGACCGAGTCTAGGGTTCAAAATATGAAGGAATGAGCTAAAATCCCAAAATTCCAATTCTTAACTCAGCTGCAGATGTCGCATTTGCGACCAAAAGTTTGCAATTGCCGAGTGCGCATTTGCGACCAAAAGTTCGCAATTGCGGAGTGCACATTTGCGACCAAAAGTTCGCAATTGCGGAGTGCGCATTTGCAACCAAAAGTTCGCAATTGCAGAGTTCGCAATTGCGACCAAGGTTCGCAAATGCGATCAAAAGTTCGCAATTGCAACAAAAAGTTGCAATTACGAAGTACCAGCATCAGTATTCCCAAACTTCATCGAAATGATTCGAAACCACCCCGAAGCTCATCCGGAACCTCCCAGACACAAACCATATACGAATTTTAATTATAAAACACGCTACGGACCTCCAAATCCAAATTCGAACATGCGCCTAAGTCTAAAATTACCATACGAAGCTATCAGAATCATCAAAACACCATTTCGGAGTCGTATACAAAAAAGTCAAACTCCGATCAACTCTTACTGCTTAAGTATATAAACCGAGAATCATTCTTCCAAATCAATCCCGAATCATCTGAAAACCAAATCCGGCCACACATGCAAGCCATAATACATACTACGAAACTCCTCGAGACATTAAGCCACCGAACGAGATGCAATTCCTCAAAACGATCGGTCGGGTCGTTACATTCTCCTACTCTTAAACAATCGTTCGTCCTCGAACGTGCCAAACACCATTCCGAAGTCATCAAATCACTGAATGTACTCACCATACATATGCTCACGGGTGATACCACGTCAACCCTATCCACATAAGCTCTACAACACCATCTCAACTGAAAATTATTCCTTCCACCCACACTAATAAACCTTAGACCAAACTTTTCACCATCCGATCATTTTCCAAGGACCCGATTCCCGCAGCACCGGCAGTTAACCTCATATCAGTTAGAACCCTGTTCCAAACCTTCACAATACTGACAATGATACAAGAAACATGAACATCCTATGACCATTCACTCAAATCAACAAGTCACATCTAACGCCACCTGGACACACACCTCGCAAGCTAAAACCAAATAAGCACAACGCGAATATGACCAAATATGCAAAGAGAATCACATGAGAGAATTATCAAACAAGCTCGACATTCACAACTTCCTATCAGTACCATACTACGAATCAATTCCACAAGGTAGAATCAAATTATATGAACTAATCACGAATATCTCATCCTAATACAACTCCACCGCGGCATGCAACCTGGTTCAACCATATAAAATCGCATGAAAACGTGAGGATCCCATCCTCAGCTCTGAATCACAAGTAGAATACACATCATACCAACTGAAACCTTCCACTAAATTAATTATGTGAAACAAAATCACAATACGTAACGAACCCCCCCACACCGGTAGAGCATCTAAATCACAAATCGTAGCCAAACCATCCAGAAATCACATCAAAACCTACTGTAATGAGTAGCAGAAAAGTCACTTCTAGTCTCATAGCTCTCAATAGTGAACAAAACAAAATGATAGACACATGCTACCACTATAGAATTTCCCAACAAGGGTAAACACATAAGCAGAATAAAAAATCATGAAACTCACCCATATGTGAAGAAAGATAAGGACTCACCCCGATGAGAAGAATCAAATGAAAACAAGAATGATGCTCCTCTATAACAATCGAAACCATACCTGTAATGACTCCATATGGTGTAGTGGCCTCAGCCCTACCATAGAAAGCATATCAACGGGTTGGGCCTCTCCCTCTAGGGCGCCCTCTACCCGCCTATCCTCCACCTCTAACTGGCTGTGCAGGTGGAGTAGCAACTGGAATGGATCCCGTAGCCTGAGTGCTCTGATGAAATCCGCCTCTCCCGAGTCTGGGACAATCTCTCATGATGTACCTAGTATCACCACACTCAAAACAACCCTTCTGCGGGCGTGGATGCTCGTACTGAGTCCATGCTGGATAAGTGGAATAACCACTGTAGGAACCCCGTGCCGGTAGTGCATTATAAAATGACTGCCCCACATGAGTATCCTGACTAGCTGGAGCACCACGAGTAGTCTGAAGTGCGGTCTGGACTGGCCGACTGCCTGAGCCTTCTCCACGATGGGTCATACCTGAAGAGTAGAATCCACTGGACCCTCCAAAACCTCGAAACCTCTTGGTCTCCTTATCCTTCCTCTCTTTACCCCGAATACGCTCTAACATCCTGGCAATCTCCACCACCTACTAAAATGGAGTATCAGTCTGTAACTCTCGAGCCATGTAGAATCTAAGATCATAACTGAGCCCATCAATGACTCTGCGGACTCTCTCTCTTACTGTGGGAACCAAGTTAGGTGCATAACGGGATAACTCACTGAACCTGATGGCATACTCTGACACTGTTATGGTGCCCTGATGCAGCTGCTCAAAATCTGTATGCCACGCATCCCGAAGGGTCTGGGGAACAAACTCCCTAAAAAACATCTCTGAAAACTAAGCCCAAGTGGGTGGTGCTGCATCGACTTATCTATCCTCCTCATAAACCTGCCACCACTGATATGCTGCTCCCGACAGCTAAAATTTAGTAAAAGCAACTACACTCACCTCTATAATGCCCATAGTGCGGAGAATACGGTGACACTTCTCTAGAAATCCCTGTGCTTCCTCGGTAGCCATGCCACTAAAAATAGGTGGACTATACCTCTTGAACCTCTCAAGCCTTTTCTGCTCCTCCTTTGATGCCCCTAGCCTGACTTTAGGCTGAACAGGAATAATAGGCTGTACCGGCATCACACCCGGAACCTGACCAATGTGAGCCCGTTGCTCTAGGGTACGGGTGGTGGGAGTCTGAGCTCCTCCCCCAATCTACAAAGTAGCTTGTGTAATAGAGATCAATCCTGCCTGAGCCAATGTACCAAACATGCTCAGGAACAACGCTAAAGTCTCCTGAAGTCCGGGGGTAACAACAGGAGCCTCCGGTGCCTGTCCCCCAACCGGAGCTACAGGCGGCTCCTTAACTATTGCTCTGGTAGGTGCTCTAGCGGCGGCTCATGCCCTTCCTCAGCCTCTACCTCGGCCCCGACCTTTCGCGGCTCTAGTAGGGGGTGCGGGTGTCTGCTAATCTAGTAGCGTGTGTCCTCACCATCTGTGAGAGAATAGAGATACAAAGGCTCAAACTTCGAAATCAACAAATCCACACAATAGGAATGAAAAAATAGAAGTTTTCTAATAGTTATGTAGCCTTTCGAAGATAGGTACAGACGTCTCCCTACCGATCCACAAGACTCTACTAAACTTGCTCGTGACTCGAAGAACCTATGAACCTCGAGCTCTGATACCAACTTGTCACGACCCCAAACCCCCCTCCGTAGGTAGTCGTGATGGAACCTAGTCTCTAAGACTAGGTAAGCCGATTACTATATCAATTAAACCAATTATTAACGATGCTAATTTGAAACCGAGTTTGATATGAATACCGATATAAGAGCGAAATGATCCTATGCGTCAATAATCATAACAACCTCCTAAGGCTGGTAATACAGAGTTACGAACTCTAGTTAAGTACATGAAAAGATCTCAAAGATCGAAATACAATAATGTTCAAGTGACAATCTGACAGTACAATATAAGGAGAGGACTCCAAGGGACTGCGGCGACCAAGCAGCTCTACCTTGAATCCTTGCGATTAACAAATTAACTCCGCCCGAGTACGATATCTCCAATACCTGGCACTGTACAAAAATATGAAGAAGTATAGTATGAGTACACCACGGTCGGTACCCAGTAAGTATCAAGACTAACCTCGGTGGAGTAGTGACAAGGTACAAGTCAAGACATTGACTAGACAAATAACTTGTGCAGTATAGAAGTATAAAGCTAATAATGGAAAGCAGAAATCAGTAAATGGCAACAAGAATCAACATGTGATATAAACAGTAAGGCAATAGGAACACCATGAAAGTACCATTGAAACCAAATAAGGAACACAATGACAACCAATAAATCAAGGCGTTTTAATATAACGTTCATAACGAAATCACTCCGTAATACTTCATCTCTTAGTCATAAGTCACGGGTCTCAACCCACCATCATATACTCACATCACCTCGTGCCCATATTCCGAATCATAATCGCACGGACAACTCACGTGCCAATATCTCAAACCGCATGGCATGATCACATGCTCGCAATCACAATCTGCCGAGCATGGTCACAAGCTCACAATCACAATTCGTCCGGCATGGTCACAGACTTACAATTATAATTCGCCCGGCATGGTCACAGGCTCACAATCAAAATCCGCTCGGCATGGTCACAAGCTCAATAGCAACATAAAAACAGATAATACAAGTACACATGGGCGTGATCAATAAAGGTCAAGTTTCATACTCCTGAGCTAGTATAAGTGGCATGCTACGGTGTATGCTTGTGCGAGTGTACTACTGCACTCCAAGTCAACAAGTAATATCAAAGACATTGAGTACCTCATCGAAGCAACAAAACAAGTCACGCAAGGTGTATGACATACATAAGGAAAATCGATGTCGTGATGGCACCTAGTCTCTAAGACTAGGTAAGGCGATTACTATATCCTACGGAGGGAGTTTTGGATCGTGACACATAGTATAAGTGCATAACTATTTGAACATGACAGTGAAAAGGTTAGTGAAAAAATTGTGAAAATAGCACGGATTAGCCAGTTTCGAACTGGTAGTTAAAAAATAGATCGTGTTTACAAAGTTATTGAAAAATAACCACTCTTTTGTTGCAACACGGAAAGTTCCAGCATAATATATTGGAGATTGCTGCACCTGTGTATGAACTTCCAACATATTATGCTGGAACTCCAGCACATGGAAAGTTCTAGCATAATATACTGGGGATTGGAGTACCTGTGTATAAACTTCCAGAATATTATGCTGGAACTCAAGTATATTATGATGGAAGTCCAATATATAACATTGGAACTCCAGTATATTATGCTTGAACTCCAGTATATTATGCTGGAAGTTCACATATAAAAAATTCGAACTTCAATATATTATGCTGTAATATTTTTCGGATTTTGAAAAGTATTTTCGTTTAGATTTATGTTTACTTGAAAAGTAGCTAATTTCGATTACTTTTAAAATTATGACTATTTTTTAATTACCACTTATAAATCTGGCTATTTTTGAATTTCACCCGAAAAATATGATTCATTTTTCCACTCTCGAGAAATAGTTCGTTTTTAGAAGAAGTACGAACTTTGGAGATTTTTTCTTTCTTTTTTGGGTATAGAGAATTATTAGGTAAAATAGAAAAGAAAAATAAATAAAAGAGAAAGGTAAAACAAAATTCAGTAAAAATATAATAGTATTGGGTCAAAATATTGGCTACTAGATAAAATAAAAAAGACTTAAAAATTGAGAATTGAACTCCCGTCCCTTTACTTCCTTTGAGCATCTAATATCCTTCTTTGATCACAGCCAGGGCGGATTTATAGGTAAATATATGGGGCATGTAAACCCATTATTTCTCTGTCAAACTAGATATTTTATGTATATATTGTTTAAAATTGGTCTAACATTCTTTGCTGGCACTTACGCTACAAAGAGGCTAAATGGAGGCACTTGGTTGAACGCTAAATTATTTACCTAGAGGAGTAGGGACCAAATCTCATTTAGTACTTTTTTTTCTCCTTTCTTTAGTGGTGCACCTATGGTATAAAAATTCTAGATCTGCCTCTGATCACAACATCCATCAGAGTTTTGTTTTTTGATATTTCCAGGCTCATGATATTAAACTCCTAAAATTTACTTTAGTCAGACCTCTCTATAACAACATCCCTATATAACAACACTTCACTATAAAATCCAAGCTTTTTCGAAATTAATTTTTATGTTATGTTATAATATATGTGTCACGCCCCAAACTCGGGGAGCGCGAACGGCGCTCAACCGAGAGAACCCAGCCAAGCAAGCATGTTAGATTTTCTTCTACCCAAACTCATCCATGAATAAAGAGGAGATGCACTCCATTAATCAAACACTGCAAAAATTTTATTAACAACTTCCTTTTCATTCCCATTAGCAGCTTCATTCATAATTTCCAAAATATTACGAGTTTATAGAATTAATGAAAAACATGATTTCCAAATACCAACATTTCTAGTTCAATTCCCCAACATCAACCACAACCCACAACCTGTCTACAGAGCCTCTAAGTACAATAGAAGAGTAATATAAAAATACCGGTAATAAGACCCCGGCTATACCTCAAAACACAATACGTGAGAAACAAATGATACATGACCCGAAATGAAGTAGGGCCCACCAAATTAGCTGAAGAAAGTGTACCGCTATCACTGATCAATGTCGCCTGCTGTAGAATCACCTGCATCCATTAAAAATGCAATGCCCTCGGCAAAAGGGACGTTAGTACCATCGAATAGCACTAGTATGTATAGCTAAAAGTCATCTTCCAAAATAGAATACCCATATAAGAAAAGGTAATATATAGAAACATCAAGTCACTATCCACAATATCCAAATGTCCAGTTAAAAACATAATAAATTACAAAATACGAACTTCATATACAATTTTTTGTTGGGAGATCATTAGCACCGATATTCCACCGTCTTTGTTAGCACGGAGTCCAATCACGCCCGATCGGCTAGGCCATCTCCCCACGGATAATGTGGTTTGACAGGTGATGCGAAAGAAAGTTGTTACCAAGAGTAGTACCACTATATGCGTAATATGGCATCTGATCTCCACCCGATCAGCTAGGCCGCCTTCCCACATATACCGTGTGGGTTGAATTTTTCAATCCACAAAGGTTCCAGTTTCATCCCAATTAAGGGCGATAATATCACAATTTTCCAAAGATTCCAATTTCATCCCAAATAAGGGGAATAATCCCAATCCACCCCTACACCGACACGTGTAGTTTCAGGTGTGGACTTTATGACCCACCCTTCCTCGGTTTGCTAATGATGCTCCCAAAAATATTTTTTTTGTTGATTTGATTTGCACACAGAGGTAACATAAATACAATTGTACTCACCTCAATATCTTTCACATTGTATAAATTCTTATTGGTATTTCCAGTCATTCACAACGACAATATTTCCTTGGCTTATTTGGCCATTCACAAGATTCTTTATTCCTGACACGATGACAATATTTCATATTACACACTTTCACTCCTTTCAATTTCAAAGATCACC
Source organism: Nicotiana tabacum (assembly GCF_000715075.1). Classification (NCBI taxonomy): domain Eukaryota; kingdom Viridiplantae; phylum Streptophyta; class Magnoliopsida; order Solanales; family Solanaceae; genus Nicotiana; species Nicotiana tabacum. Next base: position 17,401,108 of record NC_134088.1, on the reverse strand, counting down.
ATCAAATATCAATATATAGAAAAGTTTAGAATCATATACTTCAAATTCATTTGAAATGGGAACTTCAAACACGAATGGTTTCTTCCCAAAGAATGAGGCATACCAACCAACAATAGAAACACACATGAAAAATCATAAACAATCAATACACCATTTACTCTTGCAATACTCTTCCCCAGAAATGACAATGTAAAGTTTCAACACATGAGTATATAGAACTCGAATCACACTGGATATATTTATAAAGCAAAGCATAAGTTAAAACAACCACTAATGGGCATGAATTGAGTACAAAAGCTCTTAGGCAAATTCTATTTTCCAAATCACTTTTAAAATAGTTGAGTCGAGGCTCATTTCACATTCTTTATTGCATTCTCTCAAATCATTTGCACTACTAGCCACAATCATAACTTAAATTCTTGGCACGTTGGCCACACACTATGTCCCCAATTCAATTATTTCGTTTCCGACCACCTTTATAGGTTATCAATAGTAAGGCATTTCCAATCCAGACTTTTAGATACAAATATGAGAAATTAAGAGTCTTAAGAATATTGAGATTTTCTCACATAATTTGGTATACTAGATTTCATTTGAAATACGATTCAAAGCCACAATATTTTAATACGCAACCCATACTTTGAAACTCACGGGAACATTATGAAATTCGATTCTAAGAGAGAAAATTTAGCCAACATACATTAATTAAGCTCTTTAGCGATATTAAAACCACCAACTACTCTTAGAACTTCAATCTACATCAACATAATTCAATCGGACCAATATTAGTAAATATTTCTAGGTTTTTGGTCATTTTGACATTTTATCAAACACCTAGAGTGCATAGCATTCGACTACCTCTAGTAATGGTGTTTCTTCCTCCAACAATACCTCCTTACCATGAACAAGAGATACTACAACATCCTGTGTCCACTAACTACCTTCTTATCACTATTATAATCATCAATGAACTCACATCTACCAAATTTTACTAATTAACTCATTACAAAATCTCTACCACGCCCAATAATCTAGTTTAAGTATTTATAGCTTTCAATCACCATCACATAAGTGTTAGTACTTATCCCTTGCTCATTATTCACTAACAATCCATAAATGTAGGTTTAAGGGTGAAAGATTACCTCTTGTAGACCAAATCTTGAAAGTCAACTTTTGGGGTGTTCTTGAGATTTTGAAGAAATCCTATATAAAACCTTATTGTAACTAGTGATTGAGAAGTGAAATCATCCTAAAAACACACTTAAAAACTCACCTTCGGTGTGTATTGGAAGCCTTGGCCGGATGGGTGGTGGAGATAAAGCCCTAGTCTTGAAGAAATGACTTAGTCCCTCACTTTACCCATCCTTGGGGTTATTTAATGGGCTCCTACGTGTGTGGCCGCGCACCTGAGGCAGAAACTCTCAAATATGCGCGGTCGCGCATATGACACAGGTCCAGTAAAATGGCCATAACATTTTCTATATATATCCAAATGATGAGCGGTTTAATGAGTTGGAAACTAGACTCAAAATGATTTAATTTGATAGGTAGATAACCACCTAAGTCATTATATTGAGGGAGTTATATGCATTTGAAGTCGGGTCTTGTGCCAATTAAAATATCCTTTCCACTTAATGTGTCCAACTTGTTCCACACAAGTTCTTGACATTCCCAAAACTTTTTAGTATGTTCCAACACACCTTAAACATACATTATCAATTCAACATGATGTGGCTCTATCATATTTGTCTCCTTTAATACTCAAATACGTTATTCCCAAATACCGTTGGCGCACTTTAAAATCTTAAATCATTAAAACAATTTTACGGGCCCTTACAATATGTTCTCTATAACAGCATTTTGCTATAACATCCAACAATATTCGGAACAAACGAAGTTGTTATAGAGAGGTTTGACTATATAATTATACTGTAACGATGCGACCGGTCGTTTTGGGAGTGCTAGCCTCGATCCCCTATTTATTTCTCCCTTTATTTCATTTTGTGGTTACTTGACTTGACGGGGTGCTTGGTGTCAGGTTATAGAGAGTTTCGGAGTGGAATGGGACACATAATCCCTAAATTGAAAGTTAAAGTCGTAGGAGTTGACCGTAGTTCGATTTGTATGAAGACGACTCCAGAATAGTATTTTGATGGTTCCAATAGCTCTGTATGGTGATTATAGTCTTAGGAGGGTGTCCGGATGTTGATTTGGAGGTCCGTAGGTCATTTCAGCGTTAATTGACCGAAGTTGGAAGATTTTAGAAGGTTTGACAAGGAGTGGACTTTTTGATATCGTGGTCGAATTCTGATTTTGGAAGTTGGGGTAGGTCCTCAATGTCAATTATGACTTATGTGCAAAATTTGAGGTCAATCGGATGCAATTTGATAGGTTTCGGCATCAGAGGTGGAAGTTAAAAGTTCAAAAGTTCATTAGGCTTGAATTGATACGCAATTAGTGATTTTAGCATTGTTAGATGTGATTTGAAGACTCGACTAAGTTTGTATGATGTTTTAGGACCTGTTGGTATAATTGGTTGAGGTCCTGGGGGCTTCGGGTGTGATTCGGATCATATTCGGCGCATTTCAAAACTTGGGAGATTGCAGATTTTGCTGGTGCTGGTGTTGTTATATGCTATCACAAGAGTGGGGCTGCGTTCGCGAAGTGTTCTTAGTGGCAGCTAGGATTTAGTGCTACGCGTTTGCGAGACTGGGTTGGCGATCGCGGAAGTTGGCGCAGCAGTGAAACACGAATGCGTAGGTAAGACTGCATTTGCGTAGAGGAAGTGAAGGCTGGGGATTCACACACCATTGTTCATCGTGATCGCATAGGTTTGAGGGACCGGTGCACCACGTTCACGTATATCTTTCCGCATTCACGTAAGAGGAAAAGTGAGCAGTAATATTTTATGTTTCACGAACGTGAGGTTAATTCCGCGTTCGCGAAGAAGGAAAACTGGGCATTAGAACTTAAAATTTCAAAATCGAGGGTTTGTCTTCATTTTCACTTTAGGACTTTAAGAGCTCGGATTGAGGCGAGTGTTTTGAGGGATTTTCAGAGGAAACATTTGGGTAAGGATTCTTGATTAATTTTCATTAATCCATCTTCGATTTATTCATCTAATCAAGGATTTGGGGTGAAAAATTAGAGAAAAAGTGTAAACGTTCTTAGATCAAATTCTTGGGTTTTGAAAGGCCAAATATCGGATTTGGATAATTCTTGTATGGTTGGACTCGATATCGAATGAGTGTTCGATTTTTGTAATTTTGGTCGAGTTCCGAGTCGTGGGTCCGGGTCGACCTTTTGGGATGATTTTTCTAATTCTTGCTAAAATTATAATTTCATTATCTAGATTAGTTTTCTATAGTTATATTTATAGTATGTACTTATTTTTGTCTAGATTTAAGCCGTTCGGAGTCGGAAAATCGAGGGAAAGACCTTCTTATTGATTGATTGAGCGAGATTTGAAGTAAGTGACTTGTGTAACCTTGTGTGGGGAAATCCCCTTAGGATTTGGTACCGTTTTGGTAATTTGCAATATGTGAAGGCCATGTACACAAGGTGACGAGTGCGTACACGGGCTAAATATTGAAATCCAGTTCTAGCTAAGTAGTTTCCTTTTCATGCCTTAATTGAGATAATTTAGCATCTATAGTCATCATGTTTAGCCTAATTTCACATGTCTACTTGTTTTATCTCTTGTTTGCAACTTATACTACATGCCTAGTTGAATTTTCCATTTTTTTTAATTCCGTATTTATTATTTAACTGTGGGATTCCTTACTTTAACTTGCTATCCTTGAAATATCATTGTTTCAATTGTCATGTCTTGGCTTTCGTAATTTTTGTTGAGGGGATTGTTTGGTTGTTGAACGAGGTTTCTGCCGTGCGGTTGCTATTGTCTGCACGAGGTTTCTACCGTGCCATTGTGATTATTGATACACATGCGATGGTATAAGGTCTGGGTGTTGAAACGCATGCGGTGAGATAAGGTGGGATTGATCCGCGTGGCTAGTAGGGGAACTACTAGAAGTCATACGGTGTGATAAAGTTGGCTAAAACGCGGGATGCAATTTCGAGAAAATAATTTTTAAAATAAAATATGAAGGCTCCTGCGGTGATATAAGAAAAGATTGTGAGATATTTACTTTTGGGACTACGATGTGGTACCTCTGGATTGCCCCTGTTGATTTCCTCTATTTGCTGTATTGTTGTTGTTATTGTTGTTCCTTAACTTGTAAGATTTTTGCTTTCCTTTCATGTTGTATTTGTCTTTCTTTGATTCCGTATTATTACCTTCCGTAAAATTCTCATTGTTTCACTTCTCTATTATTTTATTATATTATTATATCTTCTACCTTGTTTCTTATTATTTCCAGTAGAGTCCTGACCTGACCTCGTCACCACTCTACCGAGGTTAGGCTTGGCACTTTACTGGGTACCGTTATGGTGTACTCATACTACGCTTCTGCATATTTTTTTGTGCAGATCCAGGTATTGCCTACCAGACCAGGTATCAGTGAGTTAGTCAGTATATGGAGACTTCAAGGTATATCTGCCAGCGTCCGCAGACCTCGGAGTCCTCCTCTATCTTTATTTTGTTCTTTCCTTACCCTCATTAGACTCTGATGTATAGGGATATTTAGTATTTCTCTTTATAGCTTGTGACTTATATCTACCGGGTTTTGGGAGTTGTTTATACTTAAGTTGCAGTTTTTATTTATTATAGTTGTTGACGTTTTGAGTTTTAGCTTAATATTTCAGTTATTCTGCATACTTGTTAGGCTTACCTAATATTGGAGAGTAGGTGCCGTCACAATATCCTACGGAGGGAAATTGGGGCCGTGACATATACATACCCCATGTTAAGGTTAATGGGTGCTGAAGTATCCAATTTTTGTATGTAGATCCGCCACTAACAATAATAATAAGCTCAGTGTAATTTCACAAGTGAGGTATGGGAAGGATAATGTATACGCAGACCCCTCAGCTCACTAGAAGATGAAAAAGTAGTAGCATTGCACGACATCTCCATTAGATATTAATTAAGATATGACAAACTTGCAAACTTACTTCCTTTATCAAAAGCATATTTGCAGTCATTTGTATGTATCTTGTTACAATTCATATTTCAGAATTGAAGGGTAAGAGAATCAAAATGTGACTAGAATCTTATTTGTAAAGGAATTAAAAATACAGAAACCCAATAAATAGAAAGTGGGCTTCGAGCATTCAGTTGGATCCGCAGCAGATTGGATTTTATGAAACAGAGTTCGGAAAAAAGGCTTTTAATACACTTGTCCGATCGGCTAAATGGGAAATTACAAGTTATCAGTGCATAAGTAAGTTAGAACAAATATTAGCTAATTTATTAAATATTATCAGTATAACCCTTAGCTATTTGTAGCAAAAAAATACCAAATTTTTGCTCTTTTTTGAGTGAGTATTGTTGGAATAAATTGGATACATTTTGAGTTTAAATCTTAGTTTTAGGATGATTTGGTAGAGTTTTGAGGTGGTTTGAATTGAAAATTAGAAGTGGAAGATGAACTTAAAAAATAATAATATGGGTATCACACTGTGTATCATCTGTGTATCACATATATATAATATTTGTATCAAATATATATCACATATATATCCATGTATACCTGTATGAGATACATGCGTAACACATGTTTGATACATGTGTCGCAGAAGAATTTATTGAAATCGATTTTAACTACGAATTTGATACCAAATCAATCCAAATCACCTCTAATCTTCCTCAAAAATTGCATATTGACTCGTCTATATGTTTTTAATGAATTCCAACAATACCTATTGAAAAATGTCCTCTTTTGCTTATATATATATATGTGTGTGTGCGCGCGCGCGCGCGCATGCGTGTGTATTTATTAAATTTATCACCTTGTTTGCTAGCTCATCTATGAAATTTTCTTTTCCGTCTTGCATCCAATGTTGTTGATCACACTAAAAATATGAAAGATGATCTTTGCGTGTGATTCTTGGAGAGAAAGAATCCTTATTTATTTGGGTTTTCAATTTTTCTATGTGTTTGACTAGTTTTGATAAGTGTATGATTAATGATTAAAGATTGGTAAGTTAGGACTTATTTGGGACATTTCCGTAAGATTCCCAAAAATAATTATAGAAGCTAGTCAAATATACAAAAGATATACGTTGATTAGAATATGTATATGATATACTAATACACAAAAAATATATCTTTCTCCACAAAAAAAAGTCAAATCTAATTCATTTGCTTATAAACCAACTCATAAATATAACCCGAATATTTAAAAACCATTCATCTTAATATGTTTTTACAACACTTACGTCCTCTTATAGTTCGAGATATTAGGCCTATTTTTTATTTTATACTGGGCAATTGACTTGTTTTCAGATTAAATAATTTCTAAGATAATCCATAATTGTCCTTTTATTGCCTTAATTAAGGGTGTACATGGACCGGGATGTTCGAGTTTTATCAAAAACAAATCAAGTCAACTATATCGATTTGGATTGGTTCGATTTTGTCAAGTTTTTTGGATTTTTTTGTTACATAAATATTATTTCAATCTTACTTTGTTAAAGTTATAGATAAAGTTTTGATAAGTGAATATATGTTTACTAAAAATTTAAAAAATTAGCAAACATATGAATTATTAAAATATTCTTATGGGGGAATTTTTTTAGTACCACATGATAATTATTTTGTTATCGTCTAACAATAATTTTTCGTTGATGTACGCTTTCAAGGTTAACCAAATTTAATAATTAAACATAAAAATCAATATGATACCTAAATAATAATATGTACTATTTAATTTTAAATTATCGAAATACCACTTCAAATTCGAAAAAGATATAAGAAATCTTGACATATTAATATGGAAGAACAAAGAGATGATTGACGTATTTCAATAATACTTGATAAAAAGTGATGCAACCCATTATTTAAAGTAAATAAAAATGAATGCACTTCATAGTTCTATTAAATATTACATCCCATGAGACGATCCCAAATATTTTTAGACATTATTTTTAAAGAAAATTCTATATAAAATCTTAAAAGTATATATATTTATATGTCGGTTTGGTTTAACTTTTTGATATGGTACGATTTTTGGTTCGGTTTGAATACCCCTAGCCTTAATCACGGCATGTTAAGTTTTATAACTTCATAATATCTTCTATTTCAGCCCCGTTGGTAGTACAGGTGGTTTGCTGAATACTTATATACTTGGAACTTTTGTCTAGGGGTGTACATGGACCGAATTGGTTCGGTTTTTATCAAAATCAAATTAAACCAACTATATCAGGTTGGATTGGTTCGGTTTTGGGGGGAGAGGGGGTCGGATTTTTCGGATTTTTTGTTACTTAAATATTATTTTTAATATTACTTTGTTAAATTTTTTATAAGTAAATATATTTAGTAAAAATTTAAAAAATTGACAAACATATTATCTATTAAATATTCTTATAGGTGAATTTACTTAGTAACATATGATAGTTAGTTTTTTACTCATCTGACAATAATTTTTGTTGATATACACTTTCAAGGTTAACCGAATTTAGTAATTAAGCATAAAAATCAATACGATACCTAAATAATAATAACCACTTCAAATTCGAAAAAGATATAAGAATTTAATAGATCTTCACGTATGAATATGGAAGAAGAAAGAGATTGAAGTATTTTAGTAACACTTGATAAGAAAGTGATCATACAACCCATTATTTAAGGTTAATAAATATGGAGCACTTCATATTTTATTAAATATTATATCTCGTAAGAGAATCTCAAATATTTTTAGACATTTTTTAAAGAAAATTCTATATAAAATCTTAAAAGTATATATAAAAATTATATATTTATATGTCGGTTTGGTTCGGATTTTTTTACTCAATACCAAATCAAATCAAACCAAACCTAGTCAAAAATTTTAATCGGTTTGGGTTAACTTTTCGGTTTAGTACGGTTTTTCGGTTCAGTTTGTATACCCCTACTTTTGTCCGTAAGGCACACTTTTCCTAACTCTTTTTTTAATTAAAAAAAAAAAGAAGGTCTAAATATGCCCTTTCATTATAGAAATTAGTTTTAGATAGCTCCCGATGATACTATTCGAAGGTTTTTGCCGCGCCGTTACCCTTTAGAATATAAATACCCCTCCATCTAGCCTTACCCTTGTGCGACACATGATCATAATAAGTTCTGGTAGTATCAAAAATCACCTAGTGGTAATAAAATTAGAGAGAAGTATTTGAAATTTTCTCAAATACTCCCTCTTTTACTTTTACTTGTTTACTATATTAAGAATATATTTTCACTTTTACTTGTTCATTTTAGCAAATCAAAAGAAAATAAATCTTTTTTTTTCTATTTTACCCTTATCATTAACTAGTCATTCCCCAAATTATTTCTCAAAACTTTTTGAAATGTTATCATTATTATAAGTAAAACTGTAAAATGCCTATTTCATTTATTTTTTCGTTAAAGGGAGTGTAAAATCAAAAGTGAACAACTAAAAGTGAAATTATAAAGTAATAATTACGACGATTATCAAAACTGATTGAGAAGCATAAGATTATATATCACTACTAAGGATGTTAAACGGGTCAGGCCGGCCCACTAATGACCCGGTTCGACCCGGTTTAGCCCGGGTCAGTCCGATCATGTAAGGGATGGGATGAGTTGGCTAGGGTTGGGGGTTGCGTCAGACGTGGTCGGGCCACTTTTGGCTATTGGTGCACCGGAATCCGACTAGCCCAGTAACCCGTTTACAAGTTTTTACTGGGTTCCAACTCGGTAACCGTTGGGGAATTTTTATTTTTATTTTTGTTTATTTTTTTGACTGTTGCCAACGGTCAAATTCAAAAATGACCATTGGGTAACGCTCATTTTTATTTTTGTAAATTTAGCCATTTCGGCCTACCCCTTAATAAAATAGCCCCCACCCTTAATAATTGATAAATTATATTTTTAGCCTTTTAAAAACTATAATGGCTTATGGTTCCGATTCAAGCAATGCCAGAAATTAAGAACCTCATGGTAACATGGATGGACTTACAAAAATGATACAAAGCATGTGATGTACTTTTTCTTATTTTTTATAATTGTTGTAAACTTTTAATTTGCAAGTTCAAAAATAAAAAAGTCAAAATAGAACTTGCAAATTAATTTGAAGTATTATTATGCAATAAAAATATGAAATAAAAGCATTTGAAATTTGATCCTTACATATTTGTCTTATTAAATAATTTTATGTAGCCACTTAATTTTAATTTTTAAATTTTAAATTTAAAACTTTAAAGTTTAAAAGATTAATTTTATTTCTTGAAATACTTATTTTATTATTTAAAAATTTGCAAACATTTAAGTATCAATTACATAAAACAAGAAACTATAATACACTAAAAATAAATTAACCCGACCCGGTTCGGACCCGATAAGTCCGAACCCTGACGGGCCCAACATAACCCGGAATATCCTAGCTCACTACTAGCCCGAAACCTCAGCTCACTAACCAACCCGCCTCACTAAGCGAACGGGCTATATTTTTCCATGTCCAACATGGTCCAGCCCGTCCTATAAACACATTTGATTCAGTACTCACAAATCCAACTATTCGTTGGCATTTAACCAAAGATACCGTGTAAGCCCTAAAAGGTTCTATATGCCAAATTTGTAGGAGATTCCTACACTGAGCACCCCGTCAATTGACTCAATTCTACTCCAACTATTAAATATTGTGTTCTTTAGTTTCTCTGAAGTATAATGTTAGATTTCAGCAAAACCAAATTTTGGAATAGTTTTAGTTGGTATCTTTTGCGAGGAATGTTTCTCTGAAGTATAATGTTAGATTTTAGCAAAACCAAATTTTGGAATAGCTTTAGTTGGTATCTTTTGCGAGGAATGTTTTTCTAGACTTTCCGCTTAGTGAATTCGAATTAGTTTAAAGGGAATCTTAATTAAATGTCACAAATAAGTTCAACTTATCAACCTCTAACCATTAATCATAGACTTACCAAAACTAGTCATGCACATATAAATATTGAAAACCCAAATAAATAAGATTCGTTCTCTCTAAGAATCACACGCAAAAATTTTCTTCGATATTTTTAAGCGTGATCAACAACATTATGTAATGACCCGACTGATCATTTTGAGTGTATTAGCCCCGATCCCCTATTTAGTGTCCCCTATGTTTCATTTTATGATTACTTGGCTTGCCGGGGTGCTCGGTGTCAGGTTCGGGAGAGTTTCAGAGTGGAATGGGACACATAGTTCCTAAGTGTGGAGTTTGAGTTGTAAGAGTTGATTATAGTTTGACTTGTGCGAAGACGACTTTGGAATGGAGTTTTGTTAGTTCCAATAGCTCCGTATGATGATTTTAGTCTTAAAAGCGTGTCCGAATGATGATTTGGAGGTCCTTAGGCCATTTCAACGTTAATTGGCGAAAGTTAAAAAATTAGAAAATTTTTGGGAAGTTTAACCGGGAGTGAACTTTTTGATATCAGGGTCGGATTCTGATTCTGGAAGTGGGAATAGGTCCGTAATATCAATTATGACTTGTGTGCAAAATTTGAGATCAATCGGACTTGATTTGATAGGTTTCGACATCAGATGTAGAAGTTAGAGGTTAAGTTCTTTAGGCTTGAATAGATGCATAATTCAGGGTTTTAGCGTTGTTTGATGTGAATTGAAGGCTCGACTAAGTTCGTATGATGTTTTAGGACTTGTTGGTATCTTTAGACGGGGTTCTGGGAGGCCTCGGGTGTGATTCGGATTGAAACCGGAATAATTTTGGACTTGTGAAAATGCTGAAGCTCCGAGTTCTGGTGTCATCGCACTTGCAGAGGGATTGGCCGCAAGTGCGGACTCATAAATGCGGTGAGTTGATCGTAGAAGTGGTTTATGGCCTACCTAGTTGGGACCGCAAATGCGGTCAGAGTTTCGCAGAAGCAGACTCGCACGTGCGATTGAGGAAGCGCATAAGCGGAAAGGCTAAGCCAAGCCTGGGGTCGCAGAAGCGAAGCCCTTCCGCAGGAGCGGGAGCGCAAATACGGCTGTCCCTTCGCAGAAGCGCAAGCACAGGTGCGCTTAGGGTGCCGCAGAAGCGAGTTTTCGGGGGGCCTAAGTGGTGGCCGCACCTGCGATGGAAATTTCGCAGGTGCGGAGCCGCAGATATAGCTAAGGCCTCGCAAAAGCGGTTTAACTGGGCAAAAGGCCTAAGTCCGATGGTTTCATTTCATTATCCATTTTTGGACCTAGAGAGCTCGAATTGAGGCGAAAGCTTGAGGGATTTTCAGAGGAAACAGTTGGTTAAGGATTCTTGACTCAATTTTGATTATATTTCACTAATCGATAATTAATTTCTTCATTTAATTAAAGATTTGGGTTGAGAAATTGGGGACGGGGGAGGTGTAAAGTTCTTAGACCAAAATTTAAGGTTTTGATCAAGGTTTTGGTATCGGATTTGAGTAATTTTAATATGGGTGGACTCGTGGTTGAACGAGTATTCGAATTTTGTGGCTTTTACCCGATTCCGAGACGTGGGACCGAGTAGACTTTTTGGGCTTTTTGGGGAGATTTTCTAATTCCTTTTTAAAGTCATAATTTCATTATTTAGATTAGTTTTTATAGTTATATTTATAGTATGTAATTGCTTTGGGCTAGATTTGGGCTGTTAAGAGTCGGAAAGTCGAGGGAAAGGCGTTCTTATTTATTGATTGAGCTAGATTTGAGGTAAGTGACTTGTCTAACCTTGTGTGGGGAAAATTACCCTTAGGAGTTGGTACTGTTACGGTATTTGCAATATATGAAGGCCGTGTACGCGAGGTGACGAGTGCGTACTCGGGCTAAATGTTGAAAATTCGATTTTTGCTAAATAATTTCTTTTTATTCCCTTAATTGAGTTACTCTAACACGTGTAGTCATCATGTTTAGTATGGCACATGTCTACATGTCTTATCTATTACTTGAAATTTGTGCAGCATGCTTAGTTGAATTACCTGCTTTCGTAATTTCGTATTCATTCTTTAATTGTAGGATTCCTTGCTGTAATTTCATTGTTCCAATTGGTATGTGTTGTTTTCGTGATTGTTGGTTGAGATGACTGTTTGTTTGTGGCACGAGGTTTTTACCGTGCAGAGTGTTATTGTGGCACGAGGTTTCTGCCGTGCAGAGTGTTATTGTGGCACGAGGTTTCTATCGTGCGGAGTGTTATTTTGGCATGAGGTTTCTGCTGTGCGGAGTGTTATTATGGCATGAGGTTTCCAACGTGCGGTTATCTTTGTTTGCACGAGGTTTCTGCCGTGTTGTTATGAGATATTTACTTTTGGGACTACTAGGTGGTATCTCGGGAGTGCCCCCTGTTGTTTACCTCTATTTGCTATATTGTTGTTGTTGTTGTTGTTCCTTAACTTGTAAGATTGTGCTTCCTTACGTAATGTAATTCTCTTCTTGATTTCGTGCTGTTTTCTTTTGTGAATTTCTAGTGTTATGCATCTCTGTTATTTCATTACATCATTTTATCTTCTGCCTTGTTTTTTCTATTATTTTCAGTAGGGCCCTGACCTCGCCACTACTCTACCGAGATTAGCCTTGGCACTTATTGGGTACCGTTGTGGTATACTCATACTACTCTTTTGCACATCTTTTTGTGCAGATCCAGGTTCTTCCTACCAAACCAGATATCAGTGAGCTATCCCATGCGTGGAGACTTCAAGGTATATCTGCCAGCGTACGCAAACTTTGGAGTCCCCCTCTATCCTAACTATGTTGTCTTCCTTATTCTCTTTAGACTCTGATATATAGAGATATTTAGCATTTTTCTTTAGAGCTTGTGACTTATTTCTATCGGGTTTTAGGAATTATAACTATTTTGAATCATAATTTTTATTTATTTAAGATTATGAGGTTTGCGTTTCAGCTTTATATTCAGTTATTCCGCATAATTGTTAGGCTTACCTAGTCTTAGAGACTAGGTGCCGTCACGACATCCTACAGAGGAAAATTGCGGTCGTGACAAGTTAGTATCAGAGCTCTAGGTTCATAGGTGTTATTAGTTACAATCAAGTTTAGTAGAGTCTCGCGGATTGGTACAGAGACGTCTGTACTTATCTTCAGGAGGTTATGGAACTGTTAGGAAAAGCTTTACTTCCTTGATTTCTTATCATGCAAAATATTTGACTTCGAATTCTAAATTTCTGTCTTTCTATTCTCTCATAGATGGTGAGGACACGTACAACTGGATCAGATGACCAGACACCTGCGCCCCCTGCTAGATCCGCGAGAGGCCGGGGCCGGGGTCGGGGTTAAGGCCGAGGACGTCCACACGGTGCAGCCATAACACTCGTACGAGCTGCTACAGAGGAGCCTCCAGTAGCTCTAGTTGAAGGGTAGACACCTGAGACGCATGTTAGTGCACCAACCCTCCAAGAGACTCTCGCCCAGTTTCTGAGCATGTTTAGCACTTTGGCTCAGGCAGGATTGATACAACTTGCTCCTGCCACATCTCAGGCCAGGGGAGGAACACAGACTCCCGCCGCCCGTACCCCAGAACAGCGGGTCCAGGTCGACCAGGATCCTAAGGTTATACCAATGTAGCCGTTAACCTCAGTCCAGCCCGAGATTAGGGCAGTAGTTGCTGAGGAGGAGCAACTCAGGCTCGAGAGGTACAAAAGTACCACCCTCCTACTTTCAGTGGCTTGGTGTCAGAGGATGCCAGGGTTTTCTTGAGGAGTGCCACCGTATCCTTCATACTATAGGTGTTGCGGAATCTAGTGGGGTTTCTTTCACTATGTTCCAGCTTAGAGAAGAGGCCTATCAGTGGTGGCAGGCATACGAGTTGGGTAGTCCAGCCGAGGCAGCTTCACTCACTTGGACTCAGTTCTCAGATATGTTCTTGAGGGAGTATGTCTCCCAGAGTCTTAGAGATGCATGGCGCGCAAAGTTTGAGCAATTGCGCCAGGGTTCCATGGCCGTGTCAGAGTGTGCAGTCTGGTTTAGTGATTTAGGTAGGCATGCACCAACCTTGGTTGCTACTGTTCGAGAGAGGGTTCGTTGATTTATCGAGGAGTTCAACCCAGTATCAGATTTAGCATGATCCGAGAGTTGGAGATGGACATCGCATTCCAGCAGGTAGTGGGGATTGTTAGGATATTTAAGGGTATGCTAACTCATGAGAGAGAGGAGAGAGAGGCCAAGAGGTCTCGAGAGTCTGGAACATGTAGTGGTACTCGTGCCCTAGATGCAGCTCGTCAGGGTAGGAGTTATATGAGTAGCCATGTTCATTCAGCACTTCCAGCTGCCAGCAGCACTCCAGCCACTCCTAGGACCCAGGCTCCCTATTATGCACCGTCATTGTCTAGTGTACCTCCTGCACGGGGTGCTTTCAGCGGTCAGTCCAGCCGATCAGGCCCGACCAAGTCACAACTGCCACGTCCTCCGAGATCTTGTTTTGAGTGTGGTAACACTTGTCATATGGTGAGAGATTGACCCAAACTCAGGAGGGGTGCACCTTCACAGACCACTCAGGTACCGCGTGGTCCAATGGTTCCTCAAGCTATGGTTACGGCACCAGCTATCACTCTACCTGCACAGCTAGCTTGAGGTGGAGGTCGGACAGGTAGAGGTCACCCTAGAGGGGAAGGAAAGGCCAGATATTATGCCCTTCCTGCTAGGACGGAGGCAATTGCATTCGATTCTATTATCACATGTATTGTTCAGGTCTGTCATAGAGATGCATCAGTCTTATTTGATCCAGACTCCACTTATTCCTATGTGTCATCTTATTTTGCTCCGTATTTGGGTGTATCCCATGATTCTTTGAGTTCACCTATCTATGTGTCTATACCCGTGGGAGATTCTATTATTGTTGACTGCGTGTATCTGTCGTGTTTGGTTGTTCTTAGTGGATTTGAGACCAAAGGTGATTTATTGTTGCTCAGTATGGTGGATTTTGATGTTATTTTGGGCATAGACTGGTTGTCGCCCTATCACGCTATCCTTGATTGTCACGCCAGGACGATGACGTTGGCCCCAAACTCAGGAAGGGTGCACCTCCACAGACCACTCAGGCACCGCATGCTCCACCGGGTCCCCAGGCTATGGTTACAGCAGTAACTACCACTCTACCTGCACAGCCAGCTCGAGGTGGAGGTCGGACAGGTAGAGGTCACCCCTAGAGAGGGAGGACAAGCCAGATATTATGCCCTTCTTGCTAGGACGGAGGTAGTTGCATTCGATTCTGTCATCACAAGTATTGTCCCGGTCTGTCATAAAGATGCATCAGTCTTATTTCATCAAGACTCCACTTATTATTATGTCATCTTATTTTGCTCCGTATTTGGGTATATCCCGTGATTTTTTGAGTTCTCTTGTCTATGTGTCTACACCCGTAGGAGATTCTATTGTTGTTGATCGTGTATATCAATCGTGTTTGGTTATTCTTAGTGGTTTTGAGACCAAAGCTGATTTATTGTTGCTCAGTATGGTGGATTTCGATGTTATTTTGGGCATGGACTGGTTGTCGCCCTATCACGCTATCCTTGATTGTCACGCCAAGACGGTGACGTGAGCTATGCCAGGTCTACCGCGGCTAGAGTGGAGAGGTACCTTAGATTATGTTCCTAGCAGGGTTGTCTCATTTCTAAAGGCTCAGCGGATGGTTGAGTAGGGGTGTGATGCATATCTGGCATATGTGAGGAATGTTAGTACTGACACTACTACCATCGAGTCAGTTCTGGTAGTGAGGGATTATCCAGACGTATTTTCGACGGATCTTCCGGGCATGCCACCCGACAGAAATATCAATTTTGGTATTGATTTGTTACCGGGCACTCAGCCCATTTCTATTCCACCCTAACGTATGGCCCAACAGAGTTGAAAGAGTTAAAGGAACAGTTGCAAGAGTTGCTCGATAAGGGCTTCATTCGGCCCAGTGTGTTGCCTTGGGATGCTCCTATCTTGTTTGTAAAGAAGAAGGATGGTTCTATGCGAATGTGTATTGATTATCGCCAGTTGAACAAGGTTATAGTGAAGAACATGTATCCATTGCCACATATTGATGACCTATTCGATCAACTTCAGGGTGCCAGAGTGTTTTCTAAGATCGACTTGCGTTCAGGCTATCATCAGTTGAAGATTTAGGAGCCAGATATCCCGAAGACTGCTTTCAGGACTCGGTATGGTCATTACGAGTTACTTGTGATGTCTTTTGGGCTTACCAACTCTCCAGCATCATTCATGCACTTGATGAACAATGTATTTCAGCCCTATCTTGACTCGTTCATCATTGTATTTATTGACGACATTCTGATGTACTCCCGGAGTCGGGAGGATCATAAGCAACACTTGAGGACTGTGCTTCAGACCTTGAGAGAAAAGAAGTTATATGCAAAATTTTCAAAGTGTGAATTCTGGCTAGATTTAGTGGCATTTTTGGGTCATGTAGTATCGAGTGAGGGGATCAAGGTAGACCCGAAGAAGATTGAAGCAGTGCAGTGTTGGCCCAGACCGTCCTTAACTACGGTGATCCGGAGTTTCTTGGCTTGGCAGGGTATTACCGCCGATTTGTAGAGGGTTTCTCGTTTATTGCAGCACCTATGACCAGATTGACCCAAAAGGGTGCTCCGTTCAGGTGGACCGAAGAATGTGAGGAGACCTTTCAAAAGCTCAAGATTGCTTTGACGACAGCCCAGTGTTAGTATTGCCTACTCGTTCGGGATATTATATGGTGTATTGTGATGTGTAGTGAATTGGTCTCGGCGCGGTGTTGATGCAGGACGGTAGGGTGATTGCCTACACGTCTAGACAACTAAAGGTGCATATGAATAACTATCCTGTCCACGACCTCGAGTTAGCAGCTATTGTTCATGCCTTGAAGATCTGGCGGCACTATTTGTACGGTGTCCCTTATGAGGTCTACAACATCTGTTTAAATAGAAGGATCTTAACTTGCGGTAGCGGAGATGGTTGGAGCTGCTTAAGGATTATGACATCACCATTCTCTATCATCTCGGGAAGGCCAATATGGTGGCCGATGCCTTGAGTCGCAAGGCGGAGAGTTTTGGGCAGTTTAGCATATCTACTAGTAGTAGAGAGGCCTTTAGCCTTGGATGTTAAGGACTTGGTCAACCAGTTTATCAGATTGGATGTTTCTGAGCCGAGCAGAGTTTTGGCTTGTGTGGTTTCTCAGTCTTTTCTTTATGATCGTATTAGAGAGCGTCAGTATGATGACCCTCATCTTCTTATCCTTAAGGACACAGTTCAGCACGGCGATGCCAAGGAGGTCACTATTGGAGATGACGGTGTGTTACGGATGCAGGGCAGGCTATGTGTTACCAATGTAGATGGCTTGCGTGAGTTTATTCTCCAGGAGGCTCATAGTTTGCGGTACTCCATTCATCCAGGTGCCGCGAAGATGTAACAGTACCCGAGGCAACATTATTGGTGGAGAAGAATGAAGAAGGACATAGTGGAGTATGTAGCTCGGTGCCTAAATTGTGAGCAGGTAAAGTATGAGCATCAGTGGCCAAGTGGATTGCTTCAAAAGCTAGAGATTTCGAAGTGGAAATGGGAGCGGATCACTATAGATTTCATTGTTGGGCTCCGACGTACTCAGAGGAAGTTTGATGTAGTTTGGGTGATTGTGGATAGATTGACCAAGTCAGCTCATTTTATTCCTGTGGTTACTACCTACTCTTCGGAGCAGCTGGCTCAGGTTTACATTTGCGAGATTGTCAGGCTTCTTGGCATGCCCGTATCTATCATGTATGACTGGGGTATGCAGTTTACATTGTGATTCTGGAGAGCCGTACAACATGAGTTGGGTACTGGGGTGAGTTTGAGTACTACATTTTACCCTCATACGGACGGACAATCTGAGCACACTATTCAGATATTGGAAGATATGCTTCGTGCGTGCGTGATGGATTTTGGGGGTTCTTGGGATCAGTTCTTTCCACTTGCAGAGTTTGCCTACAACAACAATTATCAATCGAGTATTCATATGGCCCCGTATGAGGCTTTGTATGGTAGGCAGTGCCGGTCTCTAGTGGGTTGGTTCGAGCCGGGCGAGGCTAGGCTATTAGGTATAGTCCTGGTTCAGGATGCTTTGAAAAAGGATAAATTGATTCAGGATCGACTTCGTACAACCCAATCCAGGCAGAAGAGTTATGTGAATTAGAAGGTTCGCGACGTTGCATTCATGGTTGGGGAGTAGGTCTTGCTCTGGGTTTCTCCCATGAAGGGTGTTATGAGGTTCGGAAAGAAAGGCAAGTTGAGTCCTAGATATATCAGGCCTTTTGAGATTCTTGAGAGGGTTGGGGAGGTGGCTTACAGACTTGCACTACCACCTAGTCTCTCTGCAGTTCATCCAGTGTTCCATGCTCCGGACACATAGTCCCTAAGTGTGGAGTTTGAGTTGTAAGAGTTGACCGTAGTTTGACTTGTGTGAAGATAACTCTGGAATCGAGTTCCGTCAGTTCCAATAGCTCCGTATGGTGAATTTGGTCTTAGGAGCATGTCCAGATGTTGATTTGGAGGTCGACGTCAATTGGCGAAATTTTGAAAATTAGAAGATTTTTGGGATGTTTGACCGGGAGTGTACTTTTTGATATCGGGGTCAGATTCTAATCTCGGAAGTGGGAGTAGGTCCATAATGTTAATTATGACTTGTGTGCAAAATTTGAGGTCAATCGGACTTGATTTGATAAGTTTCGGCATCAGATGTAGAAGTTAGAGGTTCTGAAGTTCTTTAGGCTTGAATCGATGCGTAATTCTTAGTTTTAGCATTGTTTGATGTGAATTGAAGGCTCGACTAATTTCGTATAATATTTTAGTACTTGTTGGTATATTCAGACGGGGTCCCGAGGGCCTCGGGTGCAATTCGGATTGAAACCGGAATAATTTTAGACTTGTGAAAATGCTAAAGCTCCCAGTTCTAGTGTCATCGCACTTGCAGAGGGATTGGCCGCAGGTGCGGACTCGCAAATGCTGTGAGTTGATTGCAGAAACGGTTCATAGCCTACCCAGTTAGGACAGCAAATGCGGTTATAGTTTCGCAGAAGCATACTCGCACATGTGATTGAGGAAGCGCATAAGCGGAAAGGCTAAGCCAAGCCTGGGGTCATAGAAGTGGAGCCCTTCCGCAGGAGCGGGAGCGCAAATGCGGTTGTCCCTTCGCAGAAGTGCAAGCGCATGTGCTTTTAGGGTGCCACAGAAGCGAGTTTGCGGGGGGCCTAAGTGGTGGCCGCACCTGTGATGGAAATTCCGCAGGTGCGAAGCCGCAGATGCGGCTAAGGCCTCACAGAAGCGGTTTAACTGGCAGAAAAGGCCTAAGTCCGATGGTTTGATTTCATTATCCATTTTTGGACCTAGAGAGCTCGGATTGAGGCAAAAGTTTGAGGGATTTTTCAGAGAAAACAATTGGGTAAGGATTCTTGACTCATTTCTTTTTTTATATTCCACTAATCTATCATTAATTTGATCATTTAATTCAGGATTTGGGATCAGAAATTGGGGGGAAAAGGTGTAAAGTTCTTAGACCAAAATTTAAGGTTTTGATCGAGGTTTTGGTATCGGAATTGAGTAATTTTGGTTTGGGTGGACTCGTGATTGAACGTATATTCGAATTTTGTGGCTTTTACCTGATTCCGAGACGTTGGCCCGGGTAGACTTTTTGGGGCGATTTCTAATTCCTTGTTAAAGTCATAATTTCATTATTTAGATTAGTTTTTATAGTTATATTTATAGTATGTAATTGCTTTGGGCTAGATTTGGGCCGTTCAGAGTCGGAAGGTCGAGGGAAAGGCGTTCTTATTGATTAATTGACGAGATTTGAGGTAAGTGACTTGTCTAACCTTGTGTGGGGGAAATTACCCTTAGGAGTTGGTACTGTTACGGTATTTGTAATATATGAAGGCCGTGTACACGAGGTGACGAGTGCGTACTCGAGCTAAATGTTGAAAATCCGATTTTGCTAAATAATTCCTTTTTATTCCCTTAATTGAGTTACTCTAGCACATGTAGTCATCATGTTTAGCCTAATGTCACATGTCTACATGTCTTATCTATTACTTGAAATTTATGTAGCATGCTTAGTTGAATTAAGAATTAACTGCTTTCGTGATTTCGTATTCATTCTTTAACTGTAGGATTCCTTGCTGTAATTTCATTGTTCCAATTGTTATGTATTGTTTTCGTGTTTCTGCCGTGTGGAGTTTTATTGTGGCACGAGATTTCTGCCGTGCAGAGTGTTATTATGGCACGAGGTTTCCGCCGTGCGGTTATCATTGTTTGCACGAGATTTCTGTCGTGTTGTTATGAGATATTTACTTTTGGGACTACGTGGCAGTACCTCGGGAGTGCCCCCTGTTGTTTGCCTCTATTTGCTGCATTGCTGTTGTTCCTTAACTTGTAAGATTGTGCTTCCTTACGTGATGTAATTGTCTTCTTGATTTCGTGTTGTTATCTTTTGCCTTGTCTTTCCTATTTTTTCTTGTAGGGACCTGATCTGACCTCGCCACTACTCTACCGAGGTTTGGCTTGGCACTTACTGTGTACCATTGTGGTGTACTCATATTACTCTTCTGCACATCTTTTTGTGCAGATAAGGTTTTTCCTACCAGACCAGATATCAGTGAGCTAGCCTGTGCGTGGAGACTTCAAGGTATATCTACAAGTGTCCGCAGACTTCAGAGTCCCCCTTTATCCTTATTATGTTGTCTTCCTTATTCTCTTTAGACTCTGGTGTACAGAGATATTTAGCATTTTTTTTAGAGCTTGTGTCTTATTTCTTCCGGGTTTTGGGAGTTGTAACTATTTTAAATCGCAGTTTTTATTTATTTCAGATGTTGAGGTTTGAGTTTCATCTTTATATTCAGTTATTTCAAATAAGGTGATGAAATATATATATATATATATATATATATATATATATATATATAAAAGATTCCAAAAATCTAAGCAAAAAAAGAACTTTTTCAATAGGTATAATTGAAATTCATTAAAAATATATAGACGGGACAATATATAATTTTTGTGGAAGATAGGAGATGATTTGTTCTGATTTGGTATCAAAATTCGTAGTTAAAATCAAGTTCAATAAATTCTTCTACGACACATGTATCATGTATGTATCACACACACAGGTATACATGTATATACATGTGATATACATTTGATACAAATATGATACATATGTGATATACAAATGATACACATCAATTTTTTCATTTTTCATTTTCTAATTCGAATTTTCAATTCTAATCACCTCAAAACCCCGCCAAATCATCCCAAAACTGAGATTCAAACTTGTTAAGATGTACCCAATCTATTCTAATAGCACCACTAAATAAAAACGCAACAAGTTGATAATTTTTTAGCTACAAATAGCTAATTGGCAAATATTGATAACATTTGGCTAATATTAATAATATTTAATAAATTGGTCAATTTTTGTAATAAGCTACTTATAAATATACATAGATGGTAGTTTCCCTTAGTTAAATCGTTGAACAATAGACTTGCCAATAAACAATTTTATTTACTTGTAAAACGGTGCAGTTGAATTTATAGCGTGATATATAGAAAAACGAATTGATTTGATCCCAAAAATAATAAATAAATTAAATAAAATGTGAAACTTAGCATTGTAATCGAGATAAAATAGAAGATAACTTGGTTTCGGGAGCAATGCTTTAAAAGGCAGCAATAGGAATAACGTTAGACAGAAAATAAAGTATTATTTAGCTTGGAAATGTGTGTAGCATAACTTTTTCCGAGATTTTCGTGTGTTACAATTGTTATTGAATCCACTATTTATAGTTATACCTAGGGAACAAGGTCATAGGATCAAGCCCCTATTAAGTGACAATAATGAGGGCCACTAATGAATATGTAATGGCAGGTGATGAATGCCAAAATTATCTGTAACGGCTGCGTATTTAATACTGAGGAATATTCTTCATTGAATGGCATGTGGTGACAAGTAGTTGTTTGCTCTCATTGACAATGTTCTCTTAGGGATTTACCCAGTGCCAACCGAAGCTATTGTCCTCGGTCTTGATTTCCACTCGCTTCATCTTCCGTCTGCCCCCTGGTTCCACGTGTCACTTTGTCATTCGAGCATTTAATATGAACTAATTTTACCCTATACATATAGTTCCACAACTTTCCGGTGGCACATCTTGGTGTCACCGGGAAGTTGGTAAAGATTCCTTTCTTGGCGGTAAATTTTCTGAATCTTTCTGAAAGATTTCTGACGCTTGATAAGACACACGTCTCTTCGCATTTAATACATCGAACATGTGTTACTCCACGATTTAGCAATATTTTTGTCGGTTCTCGAGGTAATCATGGCCACGATTTTAGCCTCATATTCCTTATACGCCTCATTTTCCTTCTTCCACTTCTACCAGTTTCATAAACTCTTTCAACTTCTTTGCATTCAACTCCTTTCTGCTTTCATCTCTATTTGATCTTCTTAAAAAAACACGTATCACCTTTTGCAGATTATGGATTTTTACACTAATTCCTCCAAGAATTGGGTCTAGGCTTAGCATGTGCACGAAAACCTCTAGCGGGATACTTGTAATATCCGTGTGCGACCAGGCAAAACAATCAGCATTAGTTTTAAGAAATTCAATAAATTCTGACCTGAGCTCGGGTTTTATTCCTGTCCCCAAGTGAAACTTCCTTTTTAGAAACTTCTCAAACAACGCCGCTTATTCAAGTTCTTCCGCCGTGGACTTGGTTGCGTCCGTTTTTTCCAGTACCTAAAAATATCTTGGTACCTGATGGGATTTTGAAGGCTCATATCCTTCGTCATCTTCGTTTAGTTCAGGAGCAAGCGTCGGTTCCTATAATTGCTATGCTGCATGTTCCTTCCCTTTACTGTTGGAAATCGAGAATGTGTTCATCTCCCTTGCCACTGGTTGATCTCCTCTTATCTGTTTGACTCCCTCTGGAGTTGGGGAATTCAGAAGTTGGTGATATATTGACGGTACATCCTTTATATCGTGCAGCCATGGTCTGCCAAAAATTATGTTGTAGCCTATGTCGCCTTCTACTACTTCAAATAAGGTAGTTTTCAGGACCCCTTCGGCATTCGTGGGCAGCAAGTTCTCCCATCGGGTTGTCACACTTCCTAAGTTGAACCCAGCGAGGAGTTTTGTTGCCAAAATGATGCTTCCATTTAGTTTGGCTTGTTCAAGCACTCTCCATTGAATGATATTGGCTGAACTTCCTGGGTCAACCAAAACACATTTAATCTTGAAATCTAAAACGCTAAGAGAAATGACCAGGGCATTGTTGTATGGCAGTAGAAGTCCATCGGTGTCCACTTCCCTGAAGGTGATGTCGTCCTCGACGACTTCCCGAAGTTTCTTACTATGAGTCACTGATACCTTTGTCTTTTTTGCTGCCGAACAGGTTATACCGTTGATCTCATTCCCCCCAAAAATCATGTCGATGGTTAGTCGAGGAGGGTCTTCGCCGCCTTCGAGGGCTCTGCATCATTCCAGCCATGACTATAATTGTTCTTAGCTCGGTCGCTTAAGAATTCTCTGAGATTGCCATTTTTCAACAGCGTTGCTACTTCCTCGCGCAGATGTTGGCAGTTCCTAGTCCGGTGGCCATTAGTCCCATGATATTCTCACCATAAATTAGGATCCCTCTAGCTAGAATCGGACCTCATTAGCCTCGAAAACCGTGCTTCCTTGATGTTTCTCATTGTTGATACCAGCCCCACTATGCTGACATAGAAATTATACTTCGACAACTTGGGATAAGTGAAATTCCGGGAACCCGATACCTCTTTTATCTTGCAATGACCTGTTATTTCGGTCACAGTCAGTTTTCCTATCGGGAACAACCCTATCCGCTGACCAGAACCCTCTGTTATCGCGTCCTTTGGCCTTTTCGTAGGGCAAAAATCGGCCCCTAGAAGATCGTCGATCTGCATCAAAATCATCATTCGATTTATCCCTGTTTTCTCAAACTTATCATACAGAGATGTTATTTTCTGTTCTCTAGGATGAGCTTGGGGCGAACAAGCATATTCTATTACAAGGTTTTAATACTAGTTATATGCTTCTTCTTTCCTTCTCGACCCTTAGTTATTGTCGAGAACCAAAGCTGATCATCTTCTATTCTTATCTTTGATTCGTAACGGTTATGGACATTCGCCCATGTAGTTTCCTGGAACTCGAGAAGGCTTTCGTTCAGTTTTCGGGAGGTGTCGGAGCTTCTCAGGTTCAACCTTTTAGTAAATGCCTCAGCTGCTCATTCATCTGGCACGAACGATAACAACATTCTTTCTTTATGAAACCTGATCAAGAATTCACGTAGCAACTCAGACTCTCATTGTAAAATTCTGAATATGTCTGCCTTCCGATCATGGACTTTCCTAGCACTGGCATGGGCCTTAATTAAAGATTCTGTGAGCATCTAAAAGGAATCTATTGAGTATTCGGGTAAGAGGGAGTAGCATGTTAAGCTCCCTTCGTGAGGGTCTCTCTGAACTTCTTCAGTAAGTCGTTTCCTTTCACCTTCCGTTGTATAGGTGGCGATGTGCTCCTAAGGGTCCGAAGTCCCATCATATTTCGGTACGTCTGACATTTTGAACCGCTTCGGAATCAATCTGGTGATGCGCTCGCGTTATAGTCCATCCGTTCGGTCATTTCCCTCATGAACTGCAAGAGCTCGATTTTGAAGCATATCCCCCCGGCCCCATTGAAGCCGACCTCACCCTTCGGGGTGTTGTTATCAACCCTTTGTGCCGTTTGATTTGTGGGGGCGCCAGAAGGAATATGGCCTCTTCCATTCGCGTTGTTGGAAGCTCCTGACAGCGCCTCCTTTAGTTATGTCATGGCCTGGTCTTGTCGTGAGAGACGACCCATAATGGCTTTTGCTATTCTCTCAAGATCCTCACCGTTTTTGCAACGTGCTCGTCTCAAGCATTATGAGGAGTCGCCTCACGTACATGTGGGGGATATTGCCCTCCATGAACCGGCGTCGCTACATCCTCCTCGTTGCGGGTGTCACTGATCGAATCCTCGTGTTGAGGCAGATTTTCTTGTGCCTCCACATTATGTTCAATGTTGACATCATTAGATGCCCTTTCTGTTTTATGATTTTTGCTAAGAAACAAAGAATCAAACAGGTTAGTGATAGATATAAAGATCAACTCAATTACACAGTTGTCTAAGCCCCGCGGTGACCGCCAAACTATTTATCCGTAAAATGGTATAGTTGAATTTATGGCGTGGTTCGTAGACAAGCAAATTGGTTTGATCCCAAAAATAATAAATGAATTAAATAAAATATGAAACTTAGCGTTGGAATCGATATAAAACAACAGATATCTTGGTTCTGGGAGCAAGACTTCCGAAGGCAGCAATAGGAATAATGTTACACAAAAAATAAAGGTATTATTTAGCTTGAAATAGTGTGTAGTATAAGTTTGTTAGAGATTTTCGTGTGTTACAATGGTTGTTGAAGCCACTATTTATAGCTATAACTTGGGAACAAGGTTCTTGGATTAAGCCCCTCTTAAATGATAATAATGGGAGGCATTGATGAATATGTACAGCAGGTCATGAATGCATAAATTCTCTTTTACGGCTGCGTATTTAATATTGAGGAATATTCTTCATTGAATATCATCTAGCGACAAGTATTTGTTAGCTCTCGCTGACAATGTTCCCTTCGTGATTTACCCAATGCCAATCGAAATTGTTGTCCTCGGTGTCAGTTTTCACTCGCTTTATCTTTCGTCTGCCCCGATTTCACGTATCACTTTGTCATTCGAGCATTTAATATGAACCGATTTTACCCCGTACGAATCTACTGTTTTAGGCCCACTAGTATCGAAATTCTAAAGCAAGAGATGACTCGTATCTTTAAAGCTTTTTTCAGTTAGGCACCTTTTCCTTGTTACTCTTTCTTTAATCTTTGATCAAGATAGACGACTAATTACGTCTACAAAATGCGTTATACTTAAAACAAATCAGAAATTGGTGAATCATCATATATATGCAAAAAATACATAAACTGCTACTGCAGTATCTTAAACAAGAACTTGAGATTTAGTTTTAAGTCTTCCTAAATATGTCTAATTTCTAGGGGATGAATTTGGTATAAATGCAGTATACTATAGTTACTATTATAAAAGATCTTATCCCACATTGACTGGAGGAGAGCTCCTATATAAGAAATGGGATTTAAAAGAGCTCAAGCAAAACATGGAAAAACATACCTTTCTAGGTTTTTTTGGCTAATATCAAGTGTAGTATATGTTCTTATCGGTTTAATATGTGATATGTGAATTATCAACTCACACGATATTAACTCAATATTTAAGAGGGAAGGTCTATCACAATAGCTTGCTAGTGAGATCTTCGTGTGTCGCCTTAGCATTGCACTACATCCCTGGCCCGGCACACCCCACCAATTTTAGTTCTAATTTTTTTTTAGTTAGTCAAGCTGTCACGATCCAAAACTCACTATAGGCTGTGATGGCGCCCAATGTCGCCGTTAGGCAAGCCAACAGTGAACTATCACATTAATTGCTCATTTTATTACTTTCGAAATCATAAATTTTATTAAGGATAAAAATTTACACTTTTAAATCCCCAGGAACGTACATAAGTAGTAGTTTATAAAATAAATGAAAGGCGATAATGATAAATAAATCCGTAAGCAACAACTAGCATATCCCAAAACCCGGTGTCACAAGTGCATGAGCATTTACTAAGAAATACAATAATAATACAACATCTGTCCGGAGTGTAAATAAGACACGATAAAGTAAATAGTACGATGGAAACACTGTGGGCTGCGATGCGTAGCCTGGAATGCAGCTCACCATAAAGTCTCCTCAACAGCTGCGCCTACGCGCCTAGAAGACCACCAGATGAACATGTCGGATCCTGCACATTTAGTACAGAAGTGCAGTATGAGTACGTAAATCAACGCGTACCCAGTAAGTATCTAGCCTAACCCCAGAGAAGTAGTGATGAGGGGTCGACATTGACACTTACTAGAGGTCCAATAAAGCAATATAGTAAATCATAAGCAGATATGAAGCACGCAGCAATAATGGGGTAAATCTGTAAATTATCTAATCTTCCAAAAATTTCTTTTAAAGGTATGAATTTCTCAGTCATGTATTCTACCTGAACAACTCAGATGTATTAAGTGCCAATATCAAATGGATGAGGAATACTATATAAAATACTAGGCATCAGTAGAAGGAAAATCTCGTGAATATTCGAATGCCAGCGATATAACGCACGATTATGCCGACGTCTTTCGGCCCGATCTAGAATAATATGTACACTGTCGAGGGTCGAGCGGCACGAACCATAGATGCATCTATTATACTGCTGAGGCGTTCGGCCCGTTCCACAAGAAATAAAAGAAATTATCAAATTACGAGACACGTGTTTATAACATAATACATGAGCACAAAGTGAATATAACCTTTACCGTTTCTCAAATAACTTGTCGACAATTCAAGGTGATAAGGCTAGGCCTAACATATATATAAACACGTGTTATGCCGAGCCTTATCACCTTGAATTGTCGACAAGTTATTTGAGAAACGGTAAAGGTTATATTCACTTTGTGCTCATGTACTATGTTATAAACACGTGTCTCGTAATTCGATAAATTCTTTTATTTCTTGTGGAACGGGCCGAACGCCTCAGCAGTATAATAGATGCATCTATGGTTCGTGCCGCTCGACCCTCTGCAGAGTCCCTATATATATATATATATACATACACTAATCAAATTTCAATTATAAATTCAGGTAATTAAACTAGCAAGTTGGATTCAAATAATACAATTATTGTTTGATAAAGTCCTAAGTCTACCCGGACATAAATATGATTTTAGCTACGTAGGGACTCTCGTCACTTCGTGCGTACGTAGAACCTAAAATTACTAATACATAATAATTATATCACATATAGGGGGAAGGGGTAGTTTCCCCTCACAAGGTTAGACATGAGACTTACCTCGCTCCGAAGTTCTACAACCGGCTCCAACGTCATTCTAACACCTCAAGCCAGCGGACCACTAGCCGCACCTGCGGACAAATCCATCACAGGTACGGTTCTCTCTAAGCCCAGGGAAATCCGCTTCTCACAACCAAAGTCCGCCCCTGCGCGACCGCTTCTACGGTCCAACCTTCGCTCATGCGCACTCGCACATGCAGAGCCCTTCTGCTTATGCGACTTCAGTCTCGCCCAGCTCCTTCCACTTCTGCGCTCCTCGCACCTGCGCTCCCACGTCTCTTCTACCAAAATCGTACCTGCGATAGCCCTTACTCACCTGCATGACTGCACCTGTGGCCACTCTTTCCGCAGGTGCGATGAGACCAGACTTCACAAGCTACAAGTGGTCCTCAATTCCAAGTTTCAATCCGTTTCTAACCCGAGGCCCCTGGGACCCCATCCAAACGTACCAACACAATCCAAAACACAATACCGACTCAATCGAAGCCTCAAATCATGCCAAAAAAAAAAATCAAAACTACGAATCAACGATCGAAACCTTTCTTTAAACTTTCAAATATTCTAACTTCGCCGAACGCGTCCGAATTATGCTTAAACATCCCGGAATGATGCCAAATTTTGTGTGCAATCCATAAATAACGATACGAACCTATTCCAAGGCTCGAAACTCCAAATGAACATTGATAACACCAAAATTCATTTCAAATCAAACTTAAGAAATTCTTAAACTTCTAAAATGCCAACCTTCCATAATAGACGCTGAAATGCTCCTAGACCACCCGAAACCCAACCCTAACATATGCCCAAGTCCGAAATTATCATACGAACCTATTGGAACCTTCAAATCCCGGTTCCAAGGTTATTTACTTAATAGTCAAACCTTGGTCAACACTTCAAACTTAAAGCTTCCGAATCTAGAATTTTCTTTCCGAACCACTCTGAACTTCCTGAAATTCAACTCCGACCACACGTACAAGTCATAATACATGAAATGAAGCTACTCAAGGCCTCAAAGCGCTGAACGATGCTCTAGAGCTTAAAACGACCGGTCGGGTCGTTACATTCTCCCTCACTTAAACATACGTTCGTCCTCAAACATGCCAAGAACTGTCTGGAGTTGCCGTAAATCACTGCTCAATACCTTGTGTACCTACTCGTGCCACTACAACCCAGTTGAGCACATTATCTCGTGCTAGACTGAGGATCCTCCCTCTTATTAGTTAATAAGCCTTATGTTACATCTCGTACTTTTGTACGTTAGATTTGTCGTAAGATAATTGACATAAGTTTAAGGACAAGATTATTTTTTTTGAGGTTATAAGTATTTATACTATTTATAACAAGTGATAAGTAAGTGTCGTGAAGGTCAGAGGGTAAACGAGTTAAAAAAAAAAGAGTTTCGTCGAAGTTTAATATTTTGGAATAAAATACGGTCCAAGCTATAATACCTCATATTTATGGATTAGTGCTATACAATATACCACATGACCATGATAGTAAAATATATTATAGTAATCTATATGAAGTATATTAGTATTTAAGTAAAATAAAACCTAAAAATTAATTATGTTGCTAATTGGTTAAATATTGGATTTTAGTGGAAGATTAGTAGATTAATTAGTAAATAATTATTATGTGGGCATGATTCACATAGGTTAGGAATATGTGGCAGCCAAGGGATGGAGACATGAATGCATAAGGTGGAGGGGACACCTATTTTGTCTATAAAAGATACATACGTATTTAAAAGGTGTGTTGGCATCTTATTAAAAAGCATGACATGACACATGTGTAGATAAAGTTACTACATAATAAATTTAGATGACTTTATTAACTTTTTATTTAAATAAGATACTTGTTCAAAACGTGAATGGAGATACAGACCTCACTAACGTAATAATTCAAGGGATTAAGACCATTCATTAGGTTATATAGGATTTGTGACTATGTTATTGTAAGACCTCATAAGTTTAACAACCTTAATACCGTTAGATACATTTTGATATGGTATTTATTTTGAGTGGAATATTTTTTTGTAAAAAGTTTGAAAAATATAATTTTATATAGTTATTAATATTCCTACTTCCGAATATACTTTAAATTATACACATAATATGAGAGAGTTTATGAGATTTTCTTTATTGTAAAGATAGAAGTTATTTTCTCATAAGAAAAGAAGGTTATGTTTTTACCATTTTAAGAATTAAGTGTACGAAAATTTGTACTCTTTATATGAGATTAGCAAATTTAGAAGTTGATAAAATATATATTACATGGATATTTTAATGAAATAATAATGTATGTATTTATTTTATATGGTACCATAATTTATTAATATTTCAAGTTTTTAATAGTATTACTTTAGGATGAGGACAAGATTTCTAAGTTTTCTTGATATTTTCCATGCTAGTTCACGTGATAGTGTCTACTCAATTAGACATCCATATATTTTTATATTAATAAAATTGTTAGAGGAGTCAAATAATCACGTGAGTGCATATAAATTAGAGGGGAGGACTATGTGTAATGTGTTTAGGAATTGAGAACAAATGTTGTAGCATGATAGATAGTAATTACTACTATTCCTGCCTTACTTCCACGTGTTTTGGCCATATTCAAGTAATGTAGGGACAAGGAATTAATTTTCAATACTTGCGCGGGAGGAAGTGTATTTAATTACAAATAAAGATTAGTCTTATGTGTTCATGTGGGACATGCTTAAAGGAATAGATGATGATTCATAATGTCTTCTTAACGTGGAAATGGTAGCATAATATCACGACCCAAAATCTCAACCTGTCGTGATGGCGCCTATCTCGATACTAGGCAAGCCGATAATCTCAATAAACCCAAACTTCTCTTTAAGGTTGAAAATATAATATTTAAATACAATACAAACACTCCCCAAAACCTGGTGTCACTGAGTACATGAGCATCTAATATGAATACAAGTTTGAAAAATATAGTTTATAATAGTCTGAGACCAAATACAGTGAACAAAGAGATAGAGAAGGAGAGACAAGGTCTGCAAAATACGGTAGCTACCTCAAAATCTCCTGAAAATCAACCGCGCGAAAGGATAAACACCTGTTATGTCTGGGAACACCTGGATCTGCACACGAAGTGCAGGGTGTAGTATGAGCACAACCAACTCAGCAAGTAACAATAATAAATAAGGAACTGAAGATAGTAACGAGCTACACTGTTATAGTTCATTTCCAGTAATCCCAACAAAGAATAGACATGCTATCAAATATGCCAGTTTAATGTCAAATCAATTTTTATATAGTTCTTGTTCATGTAATCCGTATATCAACAATCTTTCAGAAATTTCACAACAATGACAGATAGAAATTAAGTGCAACAACAAATGGAAATCAAGTACAACCTCTGAGGATAACAATCACACACTGGGCTCCCAGCCCTCATCACTCCCTGGACTCCTAGCCCTCATCACTCACTGGGCTCCCAGCCCTCATCACTCACTCATTGGGTACCCGCGCTCACTGGGGGTGTACAGACTCCAGAGGGGCTCCTACAGCCCAAGCGCTATAATATGCACGGACAACTCAAGTGCCAAAATATAAATATCTGGATCTGCACGGCCAACTCACGTGCTATAGTATAATATAAGGATCCGCACGGCCAACTCACGTCCTATAGTATAATATAAGGATCTTCACAGCCAACTCACGTGCTATAGTATCAATATCTCACAATCAGGCCCTCGGCCTCACTCAGTCATAAATCTCTCCAGTCTCTCGGGCTCTCAATAATCATGAAATCAGCCCAAACAACAATGATATGATGTATCAATAATAATAACAGAGACTGAGATAAAATGTGCAAGTAAAAACTGAGACTGAGTACATATAGCATTTAGCAGGCAATTCAACAAGTATGCGACCTTTGTGGGTCCCAACAGTACTATCACATAGACTAAGCATGATTTCTAACATGATTTACAGTCAAATTTTGTCAACACATAGAGAGCATATAGCTAACAACAAATTATTCAACTTTATAGTTTCTCGGGACGGACCAAGTCACAATCCCCTCGGTGCACGCCCACACGCCCATCACCTAACATGTGCGTCACCTCCAAAAAAATCATATGATACCAAAATCTGGGGTTTAATACCCTCAGGACCAGATTTAAAACTGTTACTTACTTCAAGCAATGAAATTCTTATTTTACAATGCCCTTTCCTCGTGAATTGGTCTCCAAACGTCTCGAATCTGGTCATAAATAGTTCGTTTCAGTCAATAAAATTCATTGGAATTAATTCCATAAGAAAATAATAATTTTCCATAAGTTACAAAAGTTACAAAATTCGGAACTCGACAAAAGTTACAAAATTGGGGCCCACGTCTCGGAACTCGACAAAAGTTATAAAATTCGGAAGCCCATTCAACTACGAGTCTAACCATACCAATTTTACCAAAATCCGACCCCAACTCGACCCTCAAATCTTCAATTTAAACTAAGAGGGTTTTCAAATTTTCCTAACTCCATTCACCAATTAAATGATAAAAACAACCATGGATTCAGGTAATTTAACCAATATTGAGTTAAGAACACTTACCCCGTCGTCAAAAACTGAGTCCCATTTTCAGAACTTAAACTCACTGCCCAGGCTTTTCTTCTTCGCAAATGCGGTCAGTGCCTCGCGTTCGTGAAGCACAAAATAGTTCCCGTCCAAATTCCTCCTTCGCGAACGCGACATCACCCTCGCGTTCGCGAAGCACAAAATGCCTCTGCCTTAATGCCTTCTACGCAAATGCGTTCAACCCATCGCGAACGCGATGCTTCGTTTCCCCTCACTACGCGAATGCGACACCCCCTACGCGAACGCGTAGACCAATTGCCTGGGGTCCTCAGCTGCTTCCCCTCTTCTTCGCGAACGCGTAACACCTCTCGCGTTCGCGATGCATACCCAGTCCACCCTTTGCGAACGCGTGCTTCTCTTCCCGAATGCGAAGAGCAAATATTGCTAGCCTCTCAGTTCCTCTTTGCGAACGCGAGGCTCCACTCGCGAACGCGATGAAGGAAACCAGATGGTGCATCAGAAAAATTCCAGCAGAGTTCCAAGTCCAAAATTCAACCCGTTAACCATCCGAAACTCACCCAAGCCCCTCGGGACCTCAACCAAATATACCAACAAGTCCTAAAACATCATACGAACTTAGTCGAACCCTCAAATCACCTCAAACAACGCTAAAATCATGAATTACACCCCAATTCAAGCCTAATGAACATTTGAAATTTCTACTTTCTACAAACGACTCCGGAACCTATCAAACCACGCCCGATTGACCTCAAATTTTGCACACAAGTCATAAATGACATAACAGAGGTATTCCAATTTCCAGAATCGGATTCTGACCCCGATATCAAAAAGTCAACCCCCGGTCAAACTTCTCAAAAATTAAACTTTCGGCATTTCAAGCCTAATTCTTCTACGGACTTCCAAATAATATTCTGGACATGCTCCTAAGCCCAAAATCACCATACAAAGCTATTAGAATCATCAAAATTCAAATTCGAGGTCTTTTACACATAGGTTCATATCTGGTCTACTTTTCTAACTTAAATTTTCAATTATGAGACTAAGTGTCTCATTTCACAACGAGTTCCTTCCGGACCCGAACCAACTAACCCGATAAGTCATAAATTAATTGCAAGACATAAATTGAGAAGTAAATAGGGGAACGGGGTTATAATATTCAAAACGACCGGCCGGGTCATTACATTCTTCCCCTCTTAAACAAACGTTTGTCCTCGAACGGGTTTAGAATAATACCTGGAGTCTCAAATAAGTGTGGATATTTATTTCGCATCTCCTGCTCAGTTTTCCAAGTAGCTTCTCCAACTGGCTGGCCTCTCCACTGCACCTTCACTGATGCTATGTTCTTTGACCTCAGTTTTCGAACCTGCCGGTCTAAAATAGCCACTGGCTCCACGTCATAAGTCAAATTACCGTCCAGCTGTACTGTACTGAAATCCAGAATATGAGACGGATCCACGACATACTTTCGGAGCATGGATACGTGGAACTCTGGATGAACACCTGATAGACTAGGCGGCAAAGCAAGTTCATAAGCCACCTCCCCAATTTTCTTAAATATCTTAAAAGGCCCAATATACCGAGGGCTCAACTTGCCCTTTTTCCCGAACCTCAACACACCCTTCATGGGTGAAATCTTGAGCAGAACCTTCTCCCTAACCATGTGAACAACATCACGAACCTTCCTGTCAGCATAACTCTTCTGTCTAGACTGTGCCATATGAAGCCGTTCCTGAATCACTTTGACCTTCTCTAAAGCATCCTGAACAGAGTCAGTACCCAATAGCCTAACCTCACCCGGCTCAAACCAACCCACTGGAGACCGACACCGTCTCCCATATAAAGCTTCATACGAAGCCATCTGTATGCTTGACTGGTAGCTATTATTGTAAGCAAACTCTGCGAGTGGCAGAAATTGATCCCAAGAACCCCCAAAATCAATGACACAAGCACGTAGCATATCCTCCAGTATCTGAATAGTGCGCTCGGACTGTCCGTCCGTCTGAGGGTGAAATGTTGTACTCAACTGAACCTGTGTGCCCAATTCTCACTGCACTGCCCTCCAAAACTGTGAGGTAAACTGCGTACCCCGATCTAAAATAATGGACACCGGCACACCGTGTAGGCGAACAATCTCGCGAATATAAATCCCAGCCAACCGCTCCGAAGAATAATTAGTACCGACTGGAATAAAATGCGCAGATTTGTTCAACCGATCTACTATCACCCAAACAACATCAAACTTTCTCAAAGTCTGTAGGAGTCCAACTACGAAGTCCATGGTAATACACTCCCACTTCCACTCCAAAATTTCAAGTCTCTATAGCAATCCGCTCGGTCTCTGGTGCTCGTACTTTACCTGTTGACAATTTAAACACCGAGATACAAACCCAACTATATCTTTCTTCATCTGCCTCCACCAATAGTGTTGTCTCAAATCCTTATACATCTTTGTGGCCTGGACTAATAGAGTATCGC
The DNA here is from genome assembly GCF_000715075.1 of Nicotiana tabacum. Lineage (NCBI taxonomy): Eukaryota > Viridiplantae > Streptophyta > Magnoliopsida > Solanales > Solanaceae > Nicotiana > Nicotiana tabacum. Next base: position 17,366,027 of record NC_134088.1, on the reverse strand, counting down.
AAACTGTGAGCTTTCTGGAGAATTAGCTCACACAAACCATCTACATTAGGTACACATAGCCTGCCCTGCATCCATAATACACCGTCATCTCCAATAGTGACTTCCTTGGAATCAACGTGCTGAACCGTGTCCTTAAGGAAAAGCATATGTGGATCATCATACTGGTGCTCTTTGATGCGATCATATAAAGAAGACCGAGAAACCACACAAGCCAAAACTCGATTCGGCTCAGAAACATCCAATCTAACAAACTGATTAGCCAAGGCCTGAATCTCCAAGGCTAAAGGCCTCTCTTCTAACGATAAGTATGCTAAGCTGCCCAAACTCTCTGCCTTATGACTCAAGGCATCGGTCACCACATTGGCCTTTCCAGGATGATAGAGAATGGTGATATCATAATCCTTAAGCAACTCCAACCACCTTTGCTGCCGCAAGTTAAGATCCTTCTGTTTAAACAAATATTGTAGACTCCAATGATCGGTATATACCTCACACTGGACACCGTACAAGTAATGCCGCCAAATTTTCAAGTCATGAACAATAGCTGCTAACTCAAGATCATGGACTGGATAATTCTTCTCATGTACCTTTAATTGCCTGGATGCATAGGCAATCACCCTACCGTCTTGCATAAGTACTACGCCGAGACCAATCCGTGACGCGTCTCAATACACAGTATAAGACTATGAACCTCTAGGCAACACCAATACTGGAGCTGTAGTTAAAGTTGTCTTGAGCTTCTGAAAGCTCTTTTCACATTCATCCGACCACCTAAACGGAGCACCTTTCTGGGTCAATTTAGTCATAGGCGATGCAATTGACTAGAAACCCTCCACGAAATGATCATAATAACCGGCCAAACCGAGAAAAACCCGAGTCTCAGTAACTGAGGATGGTCTGGGCCAATTCTAAACTACCTCTATTTTCTTCGGATCCACCTTAATACCTTCTCTGGACACTATATGTCCCAATAATGCCACCGAACTAAGCTAGAATTCACACTTAGAGAATTTGGCATAAAGTTTCTCCTCTCTCAGCCTCTGTAATACAATACCCAAGTGTTGTGCATGCTCCTCCTGGCTACGTGAGTACACCAGAATATCATCAATGAATACTATGACAAATAAATCAAGATATGGCTAAAATACACTATTCATCAAATGCATAAATATTGCTGGGGCATTAGTTAGCCCAAAAGACATCACAAGAAATTCATAGTGGCCATAACGAGTCTTGAATGCCGTCTTTAGAATATTCGAATCCTGAATTTTTAATTGGTGATACTCAGACCTCAAATCAATTTTGGAGAACACCCTCGTTCCTTGAAGCTGGTCAAATAAATCATCAATACGCGGTAATGGATATTTATTCTTGATTGTAACTTTGTTAAACTGCCTATAATCAATGCACATACGCATAGTACTATCTTTCTTTTTCATAAACAGAACCGGTGCACCCTAAGGTGACACACTAGGCCTAATAAACCCCTTTTCAAGGAGTTCCTGAAGTTGCTCTTTCAATTCTTTTTACTCAGCTGGTGCCATACGATACGGAGGAATGGAAATGGGCTGAGTACCCTACACCAAGTCAATACTAAAATCAATATCTCTGTCGGGTGGCATACCCGGCAGGTCTGCAGGAAATACATCCGAAAAGTCTCGCTCGACCGGTACTGAATCAATAATAGGAGCATCTGCATCAACATCTCTCACAAAGGCCAAATATGACAAGCATCCCTTTCCAACCATATGTTGGGCCTTCAAATAAGAAATTAACCTACTAGGAACAAGATCTAGAGAACCCCTCCATTCAACCTCTGGCAACCCCGGCATCATCAACGTCACGATTTTTGTGTGACAGTCCAAAATAGCATGACATGGAGACAACCAATCCATACCCAGGATTACATCGAAATCAACCATACCGAGTAATAAGAGATCAACTCTAGTCTTTAGTTCCTCAATAGTTACCACACACGACCGATACACGCGATCCACAGTAATAATATCGCCAACCGGTGTAGATACACAAACAGGTGAAACTAAGGACTCACAGGGCATATCCAGATAATGAGCAAAATATGATGATACATATGAATAAGTGGAACCAGGATCAAATAATATAGAAGCCTCCCTGTGGCACACTGAAACAATACCTTTGATCACTGCGTCTGAGGCAACAACATCTGCCTTGGCAGGAAAAGCATAGAATCGAGCCTGCCCGCCTCCTGATCGGCCTCCCCCTCTTAGGCGACCCCTAGCTACCTGACCCCCACCCCGAGATGGCAGGGCAGGTGATGTAACTGTTGCTGCTGGTGCTGGTGCCGTCGGTCGAGAACTCTGCTGTGAAACCCCACTCAACAACCTAGGACACTCTCTCTTAAAATGACCAAATTCTCCGCACTCAAAACAACCTTTCCTATGACGGAACTGCTGCTCCTGATAACCCGAGGGATGACCTGCAGAAGCCTGTGCGAATGAGGCATGATGAGAACTCTGCGCTGGTAGTGCACTGAATGAAGACTGGCCTGAGTGAGCACTGTAAGAACCATGGCTAGCTAATGCACCACGATGAGCTGGATGACCCATCTGAGCATGTCTGTAGGAACGACCCCTACCACGGTAAAACAGACCCTCTGAAGGAACACCGCTGTAATCACCCGGACCACGAGGCCTTTTAGCCTCTCTCTCTCTCTACGTTCCTGGCTACGAACCATCTCTATCTGCCGAGCAACATCCACTACCTCCTCAAAAGTAGCACCAGATACTCTCTCCCTAGTCATAAGTAACCGCAGCTGATATTTGAGGCCATCAATGAACCTCTTAATCCTCTCCCTATCAGTGGGAACCAACCAGACTACGTGATGAGCCAACTCAAAAAATCTCATCTCATACCGCGTCACAGACATATCACCCTGGCGAAGCTGCTCAAACTATCTGCACAGCTCTTCTCTGCAGGATTGAGGTACGAACTTCTCCAAAAAGACCACGGAGAACTGATGCCAAGTAAGGGGTGCTGCACCAACAGGACTACATCTCTCGTAAGTCTCACACCATCTGAGTGCAGACCTAGAAAACTGAAAAGTAGTGAATGAGACCCCACTGGTCTCCAGAATACCAGCTGTCCGAAGCATCCGTTGACACCTATCCAGAAGATCCTGAGCATCCTCTGACTCAGTACCGCTAAATGGAGGAGGTCGAAGTCTCTCAAATCTCTAAAGTCTCCTCTGCTCATCATCTTCCATAATAGGAACTACCGGGGCCTGAGCAGCTATAACCGGCTAGGCTAGTAGTGCCCCCGGTATCTGAAGTCCCTGTACTACCTGGTCTGGAGTATGGGCAACGGGGGTATGAGTATCTCCCCCAGCTTAAGAAGTGGCAGGTGCGGCCTGAGCCGAAACCACATGAGCAAGGCCAGTGCATGCTGCCAATATCTAGGCCAAAGTCTCCTGAATGCCTGCAATCTCAATGGGCACAGCTAGTGCCTGAGCTGATCCTGTCGGCTCAACAATATCTGGAATCTGCTCCTGTGCCGGAATAACTGGTGGTACTACAGGTGCTATTCCAACTGGGGTACGAGCTACACCTCGACCTCTACCTCAGCCCCGGCTTCTACCACGGCCCCGGCCTCTCGCGGCCCTAATTGGTGGCACTGGTGGCTGACCGTCCGATCCAATAGTACATGTCCTTACCATCTGTGAGAGAATAGAATAGCAGAAATTTAGTTTCCAGAATCAACAAATTCGCATGACAGAATACAAGAAAGTGAAATTTTCCTAAGGGTTGTGCAGCCTCTCAAAGATAAGTACAGACGTCTCTGTACCGATCCGCAAGACTGTACTAAACCTGCTCATGACTCGTGAGACCTATGTAACCTAGGCTCTGATACTAACTTGTCACGATCCAAAATCCCAACCTGTCGTGATGGCGCCTATCTCGATACTAGGCAAGCCGATAATCTCAATAAACCCAAACTTCTCTTTAAGGTTGAAAATATAATATTTAAATACAATACAAACCCTCCCCAAAACCTGGTGTCACTGAGTAAATAAGCATCTAATATGAATACAAGTTTGGAAAATATAGTCTATAATAGTCTGAGACCAAATACAGTGAACAAAGAGATAGAGAAGGAGAGACAAGGTCTGCGGAACACGGTAGCTACCTCAAAATCTCCTGAAAATCAATCGCGTGAAAGTATCAACACCCGCTATGTCTGGGAACACCTGGATCTGCACACGAAGTGCAGGGTGTAGTATGAGTACAACCAACTAAGCAAGTAACAATAATAAATAAGGAACTGAAGATACTAACGAGCTACACAGTTATGGTTCATTTCCAGTAATCCCAACAAAGAATAGACATGCTATCAAATCTGGCAGTTTAATGTCAAATCAATTTTTATACAGTTCCTGTTCATGTAATCCGTATATCAACAATCTTTCAGAAATTTCACAACAATGACAAATAGCAACTAAGTGCAACAACAAATGAAAATCAAGCACAACCTCTAAGGACAACAATAACACACTGGGCTCCCAGCCCTTATCACTCCCTGGGCTCCTAGCCCTCATCACTCACTGGGCGCCTAGCCCTCATCACTCACTCAATGGGTACTCGCGCTCACTGGGGGTGTACAGACTCCGAAGGGGCTCCTACAGCCCAAGCGCTATAATCTGCACGGACAACTCACGTGCTGTACGGACAACTCACGTGCCAAAATATAAATATCTGGATCCGCATGGCCAACTCACGTGCTATAGTATAATATAAGGATCTGCACGGCCAACTCACGTGCTATAGTATAATATAAGGATCTGTTCGGCCAACTCACGTGCTATAGTATCAATATCTCACAATTAGGCCCTCGACCTCACTCAGTCATAAATCTCTCCAGTCTCTCGGGCTCTCAATAATCATGAAATCAGCCCAAACAACAATGATACGATGTATCAATCATAATAACAGAGACTAAGATAAAATGTACAAGTAAAAACTGAGACTGAGTACATATAGCATTTAGCAGGCAATTCAACAAATATGCGACCTTTGTGGGTCCCAACAGTACTATCACATAGACTAAGCATGATTTCTTACATGATTTAGAGTCAAATTTTGTCAACACATAGAGAGCATATAGCTAACAACAAATTATTCAACTTTACAGTTTCCCGGGACGGACCAAGTCACAATTCCCTCGGTGCACGCCCACACGCCTGTCACCTAGCATGTGCTTCACCTCCAAAAACACCACATGATACCAAAATCTGGGGTTTAATACCCTCAGGACCAGATTTAAAACTGTTACTTACTTCAAGCCGTGAAATTCTTATTCTGCAATGCCCTTTCCTCTTGAATTGGTCTCCAAACTCCTCAAATCTGGTCATAAATAGTTTGTTTCAGTCAATAAAATTTATTGGAATTAATTTCATAAGAAAATAATGATTTTCCATAAACACCCGAAAATTAGCTCAAAAATTGCCCGTGGGGCCCACATCTTGGAACTCGACAAAAGTTACAAAATATGGAAGCCCATTCAACCACGAGTCTAACCATACCAATTTTACCAAAATCTGACCCCAACTCGACCCTCAAATCTTCAATTTAAACCAAGAGGGTTTTCAAATTTTCCCAACTCTATTCACCAATTAAATGATAAAAACAACCATGGATTCGGGTAATTTAACCAATATTGAGTTAAGAACACTTACCCCGTTATTTTCTCTGAAAATCACCCACAATCGCCTCAAATTCGAGCTCCGAATCGTCAAAAGCTGTCCCATTTTTCAGAACTTAAACTCACTGCCTAGGCTTTTCTTTTTCGTGAACGCGGTCAGTGCCTCACGTTCAGAAAGCACAAAATAGCTCCCGTCCAAATTCCTCCTTCGCGAACGCGACATCACCCTCGCGTTCGCGAAACACAAAATGCCTCTACCTCAATACCTTCTACACGAACGCGTTCAACCCATCGCGAACGTGATGCTTCGTTCCCCCTCACTACGCGAATGCGACACCCCCTACGCGAACGTGTAGACCAATTGCCTGGGGTCCTCAGCTGCTTCCTCTCTTCTTCGCGAACGTGTAACACCTCCCGCGTTCGCGATGCACACCCAGTCCACCCTTCGTGAACGCGTGCTTCTCTTCCCGAACGCGAAGAGCAAATATTGCTAGCCTCTCAGTTGCTCTTCGCGAACGCGAGGCTCCACTCGCGAACACGATGACGGAAACCAAATGGTGCATCAGAAAAATTCCAGCAGAGTTCCAAGTCCAAAATCCAAACCGTTAACCATCCGAAACTCACCCGAGCCCCTCGGGACTTCAATCAAATATACCAACAAGTCCTAAAACATGATACGAACTTAGTCGAACCCTCAAATCACCTCAAACAACGCTAAAATCATGAATTACACCCCAATTCAAGCCTAATGAACATTTGAAATTTCTACTTTCTACAAACTACTACGGAACCTATCAAATCACGTCCGATTAACCTCAAATTTTGCACACAAGTCATAAATGGCATAACAGAGGTATTCCAATTTCAAGAATCAGATTCTGACCCCGATATCAAAAAGTCAACCCCCCGGTCAAACTTCTCAAAAATTAAACTTTCGGCATTTCAAGCCTAATTCCTCTACGGACTTCCAACTAATATTCCGGACATGCTCCTAAGTCCAAAATCACCATACAGAGCTATTGGAACCATCAAAATTCAAACCCGAGGTTGTTTACACATAGGTCCATATCTGATCTATTTTTCTAACTTAAATTTTTAATTATGAGACTAAGTGTCTCATTTCACTCCGAGTTCCTTCCGGACCCAAACCAACTAACCCGATAAGTCATAAATCAATTGCAAGACATAAATTGAGCAGTAAATAGGGGAACTGGGTTATAATATTCAAAACGACTGTCCGAGTCGTTACACATAAGCACTGATATGTATTAGATGGTGACATCTATACAACTAGTCATGATTTTGGCAAATGAGGTGGACCCCACTATCCATAAACTACAACTATTACCTTCACTTTTTGGTGGATAATATATATATATATATATATATATATATATATGTATATATATATGTATATATATATATATATATATATATATATATATAGCTATCACAAGCAACGGACTAGCAAGTATGGAGAAAATACACATTTTGCTTCCTCTCAACATAGATTAGAAACGGGTCCCCTTGAAAAATTTGAGCTACAACGTGGGGAGGTAGATATATCTCCTTGCACCGAAGCAAAATGTGAAGAACAAAATAGATGTTATACCGACATCGGTTTGCTCCGGATGACAAATTTGGAGATTTCTTCGTAATGAAGTAAGGTGGAAGAAGACTAGTTTTGGCATACAAGATTGAGGAGATTGTTCACATATTCAAGTAGGAAATTGATACTAAAGGTATGTTAAGGCTAATCCTTCCTTCTTTTGGCATGATCCAAGGATTAAATGTCCATTTACTTTTATTTTGGCAAAAGCTACTTATAATATTTACACTTCATTTTGTGCGGAGAATGAATTAACAACGTTCAACATCTTTTGGTTAATGATTAATTCTTTCATTTGGGGAATTCATGCCAACACCTTGAGGATAAGTTATTTTAGAATAAGTATGATATTGGCATGTCTACGTGGGGCTATGACAATATGTAACATATGACTAATGTCCTTTATAGAATTTTTGAGCGGACATTTGGAAGAAGTTGGTGATATAGTGATATAATGAAGAGGTGGGTAAACCCCACAAACTATGATGGATAAAAATACTCTCTTTTGGACACTTATTATGAGAAAGAATTGCAGTAAATATGATTTCATTATCACTTTAGCTAAATATGGTGTTTCATAAATAAAACTATTTTGGTTCCTTCATTTTCACGAGAAGTAGAAAGAATTGAAGCAACCTTTCATCTTTGGAAATTACACATAACAGCAGTACTCACAAGGGATATAACATCAATGTGAATTTATATTGTAGTGGCAGCAATGTGAGTTGGTAATTTATGGAAGAAGAGTGTAATCTTTCTCAAAGACAATATATGGGTTTTGTGCACCACCTCGATCTCGTTGTTCTATTTTGGCGCGTTGGTTAATCCAGGTTGTCTTCTGTATGAAGTAAGGTGGAATAAGAGTATTTTTAGCAAATAAGACGTTAGGCAAGCTAATGGTGAACTATCACATTAATTGCTCATTTTATTACTTTCGAAATCATAAATTTTATTAAGGATGAAAATTTACACTTTTAAATCCACGGGAACGTACATAAGTAGTAATTTATAAAATAAATAAAATGCGATAATGATATATAAATCCGTAAGCAACAATTAGCATATCCCAAAATCCGGTGTCACAAGTGCATAAGAATTTACTAAGGAATACAATAATAATACAACATCTGTCCGGAGTGTAAATAAGACACGATAAAGTAAATAGTACGATGAAGACACTGTGAGCTGCGATGCGTAGCCTGGAATGCAGCTCACCATAAAGTCTCCTCAGGAGTTGCGCCTACTCACCTAGAAGACCACCAGATGAACATGTCGGATCCTGCATATTTAGTGTAGAAGTATAACATGAGTACTTAAATCAACGCGTACCCAGTAAGTAACTAGTCTAACCCCAGAGAAGTAGTGACGAGGGGTCGACATCGACACTTACTAGAGGTCCAATAAAATAATATAGTAAATAATAAGCAGATATAAAGCACGCAACAATAATAGGGTAAATCTGTAAGTTACCTAATTGTTCACGCCCAACTATGCCTTATAAAAAAGACTAAGCGGTCGTTGCAAATATAATCTGGTTTACAAGTCCGGAGTTGAATCCCACAGAAAAGTATGACTTAGCTACAACTGTTCAATATTGCTAAGAAACACAAGTCCAAACATTTTTCTAATTATAGAGATTATAATACTTATTTTTAACTAATTAACTAACACTATTATAAAGCAGTAAAATTATCAACTAATAAGGATGAAATTTGAGACAAGACTAAGGAGGTCTAGAGTTATGATTTCCCCAATTGTCGGAATCTTTTTCGCTACGTTTTCTATAAATTTGCCTAAGTCTTCTCTATAGATCATGAGTACTCTGACTGTCGTAACTCTCTTCCGAGTAATAACCATAATTTACTAGACATATTCTCCCGAATTACGCTAGCTGGAATTAAGTATGGCTCACTCGGATCGCACCAAGGTTTCGTTATCCCTAATCCCACCTTTAAACCCTTCATATTGATTCCTCATATATGTTAGGAGTGATGTTGTTCAAAAACTACCTAAATATGCACTCTCTCCCGAGTAATACACACTAAATAGGCACAGTCGATTGAGAGCTCTTCAACCAACTACAATATAAATGTAGTTGAACAAAGAGAGAAAATACTACGGCAAATCTATATTAACGTAACAGGAAAATCATCCTTCAAGAGGTTCCATCAAAATCCTAAATAACAAATTAGCTATTCATAATAGTATGCAAAACTACAATACTAGAATTCATAACCAATAATGGAAATAGTAAGAAGGAAATGAAAAACTCGTAGAAGAATTCTCCGCCTTGCTCCTAGTGTATTCTTGCCTCCTTAGGTCAAATCCCTGTCCAATCTCCTATGTCGGTCTCTCGCTGTCCAAATCCCCTCAAAAGTGGCATTTTTAGGTCTATTTATATGTGTAGGAAAAGACCTAAACGTGTATGCCAAGTCCTATTCAAACCAGGAGATGAAATAAGTCTTCAAAACTCGGAATGTGCACGCCCAGACCTGGCCTCGCGAGGCATAACGCTTGGTGGACCTCGCCCCAAGCCTGGCATCACCAAGTATACAGCCTGCTTGAGCGCGCCTCTGCTTCGCCTCTCTAGCTCCTACGCGAGCTAAAGGCCTGGCGTTGGCATTGCCAGGTATAAATCCTGCTATAGGCTTGGCTTCGCCAGGTATAAATCCTGCTATAGGCCTGGCTTCGCCAGCTTTCTCCTTTTCACTTTTCTCGAGTATGCTTTCAACGTTTAATTATCCATTTTGCTCTACTTTCATCTCCAATTCACCTACACATAAAGTAGACTCCATTACGCACAAATAATGTACGAAATTATAAAATTATAGCCACACATCACTAATCTTCCAAAAATTTCTTTTAAAGGTATGAATTTCTCAGTCTTATATTCTACCTCAACAACTCAGATGTATTAAGTGCCAATATCAAACGGATAAGGAATACCATATAAAATGCAGGCATTAGTGGAAGGAAAATCTCGTGAATATTCGACTGCCAGTACGATTATGCCGAGGTCGTTCGGTCCGATCCAAAATAATGTATATACTGCCGAGGGTCGAGCGACACGAACCATAGATGCATCTATTATGTTGCCGAGGCATTCTGCCCACTCCACAAGAAAGGAAGAAACTTACTGAATTACGAGACACGTGCTTACAATACAGTACATGAGCACAAAGTGAATATAACCTTTACCGTTTCTCAAATAACTTGCCAACAACTCAAGGTGATAAGGCTCGGCCTAATATATATGTATATATTTCTTGATCAAGTTCAATTATATTTCAATTAATTAAGCCAGCAGAATGAGTTCAAATATTTCAAATATTACATGGTAAACTCCTAAGTCTACCCGACAGTGTGAGTTCAAGTAATTCAGATATTACAAGATAAAGTCCTAAGTCTACCCGGACATAAACATACTTTAGCTATGTACGGACTCTCGTCACCTCGTGTGTACGTAGAACCCACAACTCGTAGCACATAATAATTATATCACCTAGGGGGTAGTTCTCCCTCACAAGGTTAGACAGGAGACTTACCTCGCTCCAAAATTCCACAACCAGCTCCAACACCGCTCTAACACCTCAAACCGATGCCCGTCGATCCAAAGCTAGTCAAACAATCATGGAAACGAATAAAAATATACTCCACCATCATAATTAATTAATTTATAACACCTCCTAACTCCGCTCGAAAAGTCAACAAAGTCAACCCTCGGGCTCACATGCCCGAATTCCGAAAATATTTGAAGATAACCATTACCCGTAATATTATGAACTCAAATATATAATTTATTCCCAATTCCATGTCAAATTTCGTGGTCAAAATCTAAAAATACCAAATTCTAGGTTTCCTACCAAAATTCCACAATTTCCATAAATTTTCATCCTTAAATCCAAATATAAACTGTATATTTAGCTTTCAACAAGTGGAAAATTAATTACCTTGTATTGCATGATGGAAACCCCCTCAAAATAGCTCCCCAAATTCGACAACCCAAGAGAAAAATGAGAGAAATGAGAGCAAAGTCTCGATTTAAAAGCACCACTACCCAGTGACTTTCGCACCAGTGGACCACTAGCCGCACCGGCGAACAAATCCATCACATGTGTGGTTCCCCCTAAGCCCAGGAAAACCCGCTTCTACGAACCAAAGTCCGCCCCTGCGCGACCGTTTCTGCGGTCCAACCTTCACTCTTGTGCAGTCGCACATACGGAACCCTTCCGCTTCTGCGACTTTAGTCTCGCCAAGCTCCTTCCGCTTCTGCGAGCACCTCTTCGCATCTGCAACTTCGCAGGTGCAAAATGTTTCTCGCACATGCAATGGCCCCTACGCACCTGCGTGACCGCACCTGCAGCCACTCCTACCGCAGATTCGATGACACCAGACTTCACAAGCAACAACATGTCCTCAATTCCAAGTTTCAATCCGTTTTTAATCCGTTTCAAACCCGAGGCCCCCAGGACCCATCCAAACGTACCAATACAACCAAAAATACAATACAGACTCAGTCGAAGCCTCAAATCATGCCAAACAACATCAAAACTACGAATCGATAATCGAAACCTTTCTTTAAACTTTCAAACATTCTAACTTCGCCGAACGCGTCCGAATTATGCTTAAACATCCCGGAATGACGCCAAATTTTGCGTGCAACCTACAAATAACAATACGAACCTATTCCAATGCCCGAAACTCCAAACGGACATCGAAAACACCATAATTCATTTCAAATCAAACTTAAGAAATTCTTAAACTTCCAAAATACCAACCTTCCATAATAGACGCCGAAAGTCCGAAATCATCATACAAACCTATTGGAACCTTCAAATTCCGATTTCGAGGTTGTTTACTCAAAAGTCAAACATTAGTCAACCCCTCCAACTTAAAGCTTCTGAATCGAGAATTTTCCTTCTGAAACTACTCTGAACTTCCCGAAATTCAACTCCGACCACGCATATAGTCATAATACATGAAGTGAAACTACTCAAGGCCTCAAACCACCGAACGACGCACTAGAACGCAAAATGACCTGTGATATCAAATTCTTTTGGGTCATATTTGCAACTAAAATTACTTTTATGTAATACATGTATGTATACTTTTTCCTCTCCTTATCGATAGATTCTAGAATCCACTCCATAGCTCTACTCTCTCTGCATTTTGCTTCCTTTATTGCTATGCTTCAGGCCATCGCTATGGGTCATCTTTTTCAGATTTCTCTGAGTCTAGTTTGTCTTTCGTATTTTTGTATTTTCGAGTTGCGTTAAGTTTTTTTTCTTTTATTCTTTATTTATCGCACACTACTTATTTTCCATTATTTGTTGGAATATATGCATTTGTATATCTTTTTGTGTGTTTTTTTACTTGACTTTCTTCAATTGTTTAAGAGAATATTTTTCCTTAATGCATGTCGATTTTTATTTTATTTTTCCATGTTTTCTGTTTGTGTTACTTTTGATAATGTAACGACTCGACCGGTCGTTTTGAGTTTTAGCGCGTCGTTCGACGGTTTGAGGCCTTGAGTAACTTCACTTCATGTATTATAACTTGTACGTGTAGTCGAAATCGAATTTTGTGAAGTTCAAACTTGATTCAGATGAAAAATTCTCAATTCGAAAGCTTTAAGTTGGAAGAGTTGACCAAGATTTGACTCTTGAGTAAACGACATCGGAATCAGGATTTGAAGGTTCCAATAAGTTTGTATGATGATTTTGAACTTGGGCGTGTGTTTGGGTTGAGTATCGGGTGGCCCGGGAGTATTTCAACGTTTATTGTGGAAAGTTAACATTTTGAAGATTTTAGAATTTTCTAAGCTTGATTTGAAGTGGACTTTGACATTATGGATGTACGTTTGAGATTTCGAGCTTTGGAATAGGTTCATATTGTGATTTATGACTTTGCGTAAAGTTTGACATCAATCCGGTATGTTTAAGTATGATTCGGACGCATTCGTCGAAGTTTGGAAATTTGAAAGTTGAAAGAAAGGTTTCGATCGTCGATTCTTAGTTTTGGCAATGTTTGGTGTGATTTGAGGTCTCAAGTAGGTTCGTATTATATTTTGGGACTGGTTGGTGTGATTGGATGGGGTTCCGGGGGTCTCGGGTGTGTTTTGGGGTATTTTCGGACCAAGTTTGAGTGATTTACAATTGCTAGTTTCTGGTGTCTTTGGCCTGTTTTTGGTAAGTGGGAGCGAAATATGGATTGTTCTTCGCCTTCGTAGGCAAAGATACGCGATCGCGTAGTTTCTTAGTTTGGATCATCGCGTTCACGAGTGGGTTTACGCATTCGCATAGAGTTGAAGCGGGGGCTGATGGAATTGGTCTTCGCGAACGCGAAATTTGTCCTGCGTTCGTGATTGGTGGACTGGTCGTGCTTCGTGATCGTGAGTCTTCAGACGCGATTGCGTAGAGCATTTTTGGTGGCAGAGGTTGTATTATTTCACGATCGCGAAGCTTCAGACCGCGATCGCGAAAGGCAATGCCCAGGCAGAATATATGTTACTCAATTGGGATTTTTGCTCTTTTCACTCATTTCTCTCTTGCTTGGGCGATTTTTGGGGCGATTTGGACGAGCCAACTTCATAATCTACCCTGAGGTAAGGAACTTCTACACATTGTGAGCTAAGTATATGAGTTATATATAGATTTAAACATGAAATTTATGAAAATTGTGGGATTTTAAGAAAAAACTTAGAATGTGGTATTTTTAGATTTTAACCACGAAATTGAAAATGGAATTGGGAATAAATTATATATTTGAGTTCGTGATGTTATCAGTAATATTTATCTTCGAAAAGTTTCGGAATCTTAGCATATGGGCGCGAGAGTTGACTTTGTTGACTTTTCAAGTGGAGTTGGGAAGTGTTATAAATTAATTAATTATGATGTTGAAGTGTATTTTTATTTGTTTTCATGATTGTTTGACTAGTTTCGGATCGATGATCATTGGTTTGAGGTGTTAGAGAGGCGTTGGAGTCGGTTATGGAACTTTGGAGAGAGGTAAGTCTCCTGCCTAACCTTGTGAGGGGGAAAGTACCCCTAGGTGATGTGATTATTATGTGCTACTAGTTGTGGGCGCTATGTACGCACGAGGTGATGAGAGTCCGTACGTAGCTAAAGCATGTTTATGTCCAAGTAGACTTAGAATTCTATCATGTAATATTTAAATTATTTGAACTCCATTTGCTAGCTTAATTAATTGAATTTATAATTAAAATTGATTTAGAAATACATACATACATATATATATTAGGCCGAGCTTTATCACCTTGAGTTGTAGGCAAATTATTTGAGAAACGGTAAAGGTTATATTCACTTTATGCTTCTGTACTTGTATTGTAAGCAAATGCATTGTAATTCGATAAGTTTCTTCTTTTCTTGTGGAGTGGGCCGAACACCTTGATAATATATTGAGATGCATCTCGGGTTCACGCCGGTCGACCCTCGGCAGTATACACATCACTCTGGATCGGGCCGTACGACTTTGGCATAATCGTGCGTATTACCGTTAGGAGTTCAAGTATTCATGAGATGTCCTTTTATTGAGACCTGACACTTATGTGGTATTCCTTATCCGTTTGAGACTACATTTGATATTTCTGATCTGATGAGATAACATATGACCTTCGGGAGATTTATATTGCCAAAAGAAATGTTGGAGGATTATATTAGTTACCGTTTTACCTCATTATTATTGTTGTGCTTCATATCTGTTTATGATTTATCATACTGATTTAGTGGACCGCTAGTAAGAGTCAATGTCGACCCTTCGTCACTACTTCTCCGGGGTTAGGCTAGATACTTACTGGGTACGCATTGATTTACGCCCTCATGCTGCACTTCTGCATTAAATATGCAGGATCTGACATGTTCATTTGGTAGTCATCTTGGTGCGTAGGCATAACTGCTGAGGAGACTTTATGGTGATGTCACAACCCCAAATCCCCTCCGTAGGATGTCGTGACGGCACCTAGTCTCTAACACTAGGCAAGCCTAACAACATGCAGAAATATTAAATAAAAACTTAAAACTTCAAAACTTCAACAATTTCATCAATAGACTATAAGCTCAATACGTACAATTCTCCAAAAACCCGGTGAGATATGAGTGACACACTCTAGATACAATGCTAAACAACCTATACATCACTGACTATCAAAAAATAAAAAAATAAGGAAAACAGAGTAGAAGGGGACTCCGAGGCCTGCGAACGCGGGCATGTGTACCTTGAAATCTCCAAACCAGCAACACAGCACACTAATACCGAGGCTTATAGGACGTACCTGGATCTGCAAAAAACATGTGCAGAAGCGTAGTATGAGTATACCGAAGCGGTACCCAGTAAGTGTCAAGCCTAACTTCGGTAGAATAGTGACGAGGTCAGGTCAAGGCCCTACTGGAGATAATAAGGAACAAGACAGAAGATATAATAATATAATGAAAATGAAGGGAAGTGAACAATAAAGAATTTACGGGAAATAACAACACGAAATCAAGGAAAACTAATACAACACAAAAGGAAAGCAAGAATTTTACATGTTAAGGAAATAAGAACCCAACAATACAACAAATAAAGAATATCAATAGGGGCACTTCCGAGGTACTGCCTCATAGTCCGAAATCATAAAAACAAATCACAGTCTTTCCTTATATCACCGCGGGAGCCTTTATATTTGGTTTTTGAAAATTATTTTTCCGAAATAGTATCCCGTATTTTAGCCCACGTTATCACACTGCATGGCATCTAGTAGTTCCCTATTAGCCACGCGTATCAAGTCCACCTTATCTCACCGAATGCGTTTTAACATCCAGGCCTTATACCACCGCATGCCTATCAATAATCACAACGGCATAGCAGAAACCTCGTGCAACAATAATAACCGCACGGCAGAAACCTCGTGCAACAATAACAATAGCACGGCAGAAACCTCGTGCAAACAACCAAACAATCACCTCAACAATAACACGAAGGCCAAAACACAAGAACTAAATAAATGATATTTCACAACTTACACCTTGCCTCAAAAGAACCACGACCTTGCAATTCAACACCAAACTCAACAGCAAGATATTTCGAGGATAGCAATTTTAAGTAAAGAATTCCACAGTTAAGTAATGAATACGGAAATCAAGAAAATCAAGCAATTCAACTAAACATGTGATACAAGTTGCAAATAGAAGATAAAACAAGTAAACATGTAAAATTAGGCTAAACATGATGACTACAACATGCTAAAGTAACTCAATTAAGGCATGAAAAGAAAAATACGTAGCTAAAACCGGAATTTCAATATTTAGCCCGTGTACGCACTCGTCACCTCGCGTACACAGCCTTCTCATATCACAAATAATCACCAAAATACCAATTCCTAAGGGGAATCTCCCTCACAAAAGGTTAGACAAGTCACTTACCTCAAACCATGCTCAATCAATAGATTAGAAGGCCTTTCCCTCGATTCTCAAACTCCGAACGACTCGAATCTAACCAAAATAATTTCATACTATAAATATAACTGTATGAAACTAGTTTAAATAATGAAATAATGATTTTTGCAAGAATTGAACAAATCGCTCCAAAAGGTCGACCCGGACTCATGTCTCGGAACCCGACCAAAATTATACAATCCAAACTCCCATTCGATCTCGAGTCCAACCATACAAGAGTTATCCAAATCCGACCTCATTTAGCCTTTCAAACTCCAAAAACTTGGTCTAAGAACTTATACATTTTTTCCCAATTTTAAACTCCAAAACAATAATTAAAAAGTGTAATTAACAATAGATTCATGGGAATTAATCAAAAACGAGCGAAGAATTCTACCCAAATGATTCCTCTGAAAATCCCTTAAAATCTCGCCTCAATCCGAGCTCTCAATGTCCCAAAATGAAAATGAAATCAAACCCTAGATTTTCCCCTTTTCTGCCCAGCGACTTTCGCATCTGCGGCCTTTGGGTCGCTTCTGCGGCGCCGCACCTGCGAAAAACCAATCGTAGGTACGGTCCCAACTTAAATCCAAGGCTTCCCCTTCTGCAGATGAGGGCTCGCTTCTGCGAGAGCACTTCTGCAGGAAAAGGATCGCACCTGCGATCAAGCCCCAAAGTTGTTTCCCCAGTTCTGCTTCTGCGAGGGAACTTCCGCATCCACGAGTTCGCTCCTGCAGACAGATGATCGCACCTGGGATCACCGCTAGGCTAGACCAAATCTGCTCCTATGACCAATGGATCGCATTTTCAGGCCCGCACCTGCGGCCATCCCTTTGTAGGTGCGAAGACACCAGAACCAGCCGAGCATCAACAAATTCCCTAAGTCCAAAAATGATCCGATTTCTATTCGATGCACATACGGGGGCCCCCGGGGCCCCGTCCGAATATACCAACAAGTTAAAAATCACATAACGGACCGACTCGAGGCCAAAAATCACATCAAACAACATCCAAAACCCGAATCGCACCCCAATTCAAGCCTAATGAACTTATTAACTTTTACCTTCTACATTCGATGCCGAACCCTATCAAATCAAGTCCGATTGACCTCAAATTTTGCACACAAGTCATAAATAAAATTATGAACCTACTCCAACTTCCGAAATCAAAATCTGACCCCGA
This sequence comes from Nicotiana tabacum, assembly GCF_000715075.1. Classification (NCBI taxonomy): domain Eukaryota; kingdom Viridiplantae; phylum Streptophyta; class Magnoliopsida; order Solanales; family Solanaceae; genus Nicotiana; species Nicotiana tabacum. Next base: position 17,348,129 of record NC_134088.1, on the reverse strand, counting down.
TATCAAAAAGTCCACTCCGGTTAAGCTTTCCAAAATTTTCCAACTTTTCAACTTTCGCCAATTAACGCCGAAATGACCTACAGACCTCCAAATCAACATCCGGGCATGCTCCTAAGACCAAAATCACTCTACGGAGCTATTGGACCCATCAAAACTCCATTCCAAAGTCATCTCCACACAACTCAAACTAGGATCAACTCCTATGACTTAAACTTTAGGGACTATGCGTCTCATTTCACTTCGAAACTCACCCGAAACCAAAACCAAACATCCCGACAAGTCACGTAACCACAATATAACACAGAGAAGACAATAAATAGGGGTTTGGGGCTAATACACTCAAAACGATCGACCGAGTCATTACAGGTGAGCTGAATTCCAGGCTACGTATCGCAGCCCACAGAGTCTCGATCGTACTATTTACTTTATCCTATCTTATTTACATTCGAGACAGATGTTGTATTATTATTATACTCCTTAGTAGATGCTCATGCACTTGTGACACTGGGTTTTGGGATATTCTAGTTGATGCTTACGGATTTACATATTATTATCACCTTTTATTTTTATGCATTACTAATTATGTATGTACCAGTGATTTTAAAGGTGTAAATTTTCTTAATAAAATTTATGATTTCAAAAGTAATAAAATGAACAATTAACGTGATAGTTCATTGTTGACTTGCCTAACGGCAACGTTGGGCGCCATCACAACCTATAGTGGGTTTTGGGTTAAGTTTGGTTGTGAGTTATGCAATTCAATTTTTGTTGTTGTAATAACCTAAAGTATCAAAATTGTTGTTGCGATATTAGGTCTATTCATTTGCTCTATATTTGACTTTAAAATTGCTCTTCTCCAACTGTACTACTTTTATATACATTTCTTTCATGACGATATCTGTATATATGAAAACTTTTACTTTCATAATGTTCTCTATCTGTACATATTGTATTTTATGATCAGTGACAACGTTCCATCTAGGGCTGCTTATCGGGCGGATTGAGCGGTTAATTACTCTTAACGGTTTGGCTTAACGGTTATCGAATTTTAAATGTATTAATCCGCTAGCCATCCGATAATATATCGGACGGATTGGTATCGGTTTAGCTCTTATCGGGCGGTTTATCGGCCAAATTCAATCTATATTGCGTGCATTAATTATTTGCTGACCGCCTAGCATATAAATTCAGAATAGAAAATTACACATTGAGTCCATACATACATGTCTGTTAACGCCCACATAAGAATCATGTAGTGTGTCATGTGTTGTAGAGTGAAAAAAGCAGAACACATTGTAGGCTACATTACATCCCAAAGCAGACTACATATGAGTCCAGACATACATGTCTGTTAACGCCTACCATTAAATCCCAAAGCAGACTACATTACATGAGTCCAGACATACATATGTCTGTTAACGCCTAGCATATTAATTCAGAATAGGAAATTCCAATCTATATTCAAAGTGAGTCCAGAATACATATTTCAAAATGATTAATCCATAAGTGAGCAGTCCACACAGAAATGTTTGGCCTGCAGCTAACGCCTAACAATGCTTGAATTTCTGCAGCTTCAAAGTTCAAACAACAGCTTCAAATTTCTAACTTAAACTCTCAACCAGGCATTTCACGCTATATCATTAACCATACAAACAACACCGAGCAAAAGGCAGTTATGTATAGAAATAGGGATGGATTATAAGCAGTAAACAATTTACAGAAAATGCAAATGCGCTCTTTCCCCAGAACATAATTCAAGACAGTACTATCGTCAATATTGTGGGATAAAAGTTGTGGCACAACACTGTTATTCTTCTATTAAACATAGACAACATGCATTAGTTTAAAAAACCAAAAGCAGAGGTGAACCATAGATAGCAGCTTAAACAATCTTGTTGTAGGGTGGGAGAATAAGCTAAGCTAATAGCTGGAAGAAGTGGAAGGGTTTTTGATATATATATATATATATATATATATATATATATATATATATATATATTTTTTTTTTTTTTTTTTCCACCGTCCCCTTTCCTTGAAACTTGCATTTTTTTTAAATACTTAATATTGTTAAAACAAATGATAAAATGAATCTCGCATATCACCGCGCGAGCCTTTATATTTAGTTTTGAAAATAATTTTTTCCGAAATAACATCCCGCATTTTAGCCCATCTTATCACACCGCATGACTTCTAGTAGTTCCCCTACTAGCCACGCGTTTCAAGCCCACCTTATCTCACCGCATGCGTTTCAACACCCAGACCTTATATCACCGCATGCGTATCAATAATAACAACAATACGGTAGAAACCTTGTGCAACACAATAACAACCGCACGATAGAAACCTCGTGCAAACACAATAACAACCGTACGATAGAAACCTCATGCAACAACATAACAATTCAACAACAACACGTGTGCCAAAACATAACAACTCAAATAAATGACTTTCATAATATGTGCCCACATGCCCCAACATTTCCTCTAAACAGTTTCAATATCACAATCACACATAGCCCTCGGCTCAATGACACTGAATACAAAAGCAACAACGATAATAACACGAGAATACGGCAAGTAAATCAACTTAGGAACTTCAGAACACAAAGAGACGGAAGAACAAGCTCACAAAGAAGGACACAACAGGGAATAATAGTCTCAACAAGACTAGATCAACAAAAAAGAGATAATGTGTAGCATTGATTCTGCAAAAGTACAATTCGACGATAAGAGAGAACACGAATCGATAATTCTAAATAAGAATAAGTCAACAATGATAAGGGATAACAAAACTTCATTTTAGGTCGAGCAATTACGAAGAGATACAACAAATTCAATTAAGTATAAGTAATTACGGAAATGATAATAATAACTTTAATTAAGAATAAGAATATAGGGAAGGATAACATGGTAATAGAAGAGGCAACAACTTCAGTTAAGGCACATAAGAGTTTAATCGGCAATATGGGTGGAGCATGAAGCAATTAATTCCAGATAAGACACGTAAAGGTGAAACTAGTAAATGGGGGATTTAACATGACAAAACAACTTCATATCTAATGAACCTAAGAGCTCTAAATGGTATACTTTCCACAAATAAGCCCGAACACGTACTCGTAACCTCGCATACACGGCCTTCATATGACACAATTTGCACAAATGACTCAAATCCTAAGGGGTAGTTCCCCCCCACAAAGTTAGGCAAGATACTTACTATAACGACCCGACCGGTCATTTTGAGCTCTAGCACGTAGTTTGATACTTTGAGGCCTTGAGTAGCTTCATTTCATGTATTATGACTTGTACGTGTGGTCGAAATTGAATTTTGGGAAGTTCGGAGTTGATTCAGAAGGAAAATTCTAATTTCAAAACTTTAAGTTGGAAGAATGGACTAAGGTTTGACTTTTGAGTAAACGATCTCTGAATCTGGGTTTGAAGGTTCAATAGGTACGTATAATGATTTCAGACTTGGGCGTTTGTTCAGGATGAGTATCGGGTGGTCCGAAATCATTTCAACGCTTAATATGGAAAGTTGGCATTTTAAAGGTTTTAAAATTTCTTACGTTTGATTTGAAGTGGACTTTGGTGTTATCGATATCCATTTGAGGTTTCGAGCCTTGGAATAGGTTCGTATCGTGATTTTTGACGTGTGCGTAATGTTTGGCATCATTCCGGAATGTTTAAGAATGAATCAGACGCCTTCGTCGAAGTTTAAATGTTTGGAAGTTTAAAAAAAGGTTTCGATCGTCAATTCATAGTTTTGATGTTGTTTGGTGTGATTTGAGGCCTCGATCAGGTTTGTGTTATGTTTTGGGATTGGTTTGTGTAATTGGACGGGGTCCCGGGGGCCTCTGGTGTGCTTCGGAGGTGTTTGGGTTGTGTTGCGCTCTTATTTGATGTTTCAGTGTTGTTGCTTTGGACATAAAGTACACTATATTGAGAAAATGACGTTGATTGGATTGAACCATTAGATACGTATCATAATTACGGATCCATAGCAACAAGAATCGTCAAATTCCAATGTCGTATGCGAGAGTTATGCCCATTTCCGTGTTGGACAAAATTACTGGTTTCTGGTGCGAAGTTTTGTTCTTCGCGAACACGAGAGAGGTTCCGCGAATGCGAAGAAGAATTTCTGGGTTGATCGGTCAATGCGAAAAATTGCTTTTCGCGAACGCGAAGGTCTCTCGTGAAGGCAATGAAGAAAAATCATCTGGCCAGTGTTTTAAACCGATAATTGTAGTATTTTGGGCATATCTTGAGTTCTGGAGCTCAGATTGAGGTGATTTTTGTGGCATTGTTCTCGTCTCAACAAGGGGTAAATATCTGACCTTTATTTTAATGTTTCTCCATGATTATTTCTGTTGTTTATTATTTTTATCTGTGTTTAGATTGTAAAAATTGAGATTTTGAGCCCCAAAGTTGAGAAATGTTAAATCTATGATTTGAGGGTCGATTCATGGACAAAATTGGATGATTTTCTTGATGTAGACCATATAAGTTATGGGTAATATTTATTTCCAATAATTTTTGGAATCCGAGTACGTGGGCCTGCAGGTTGACTTTATTGACCTTTCGAGCAGAGTTGAAAATTATTACAAATTGATTAATTATAAGCATTGGAGTATATTTTGATTGATTTGCACGTTTTTGACTAGTTTCAGGACGTTTGACTTTGAGTTGAGGTGTTAGAGAGGCGTTGGAGCCGATTATGAAACTTCGGAGCGAGGTAAGTCTCCTGTCTGACCTTGTGAGGGGGAAACTACCCCTAGGTGATGTAATTGTTATGTGCTATTAGTTGTGGGTTCTACGTACGCACGAGGTGACGAGAGTCCGTACGTAGCTAAAGCATGTTTATGTCCGGGTAGACTTAGAACTTTACCATGTAAAATTTAAAATATTTGAATTCATTCTGGTGGCTTAACTAATTGAAATTATAATTGAACTTGATTTAGAAATAAATACATATATATTAGGCCGAGCTTTATTACCTTGAGTTTTTGGCAAGTTATTTGAGAAACGGTGAAGGTTATACTCACCTTGTGTTTATATACTGTACCGTAAGCTCGTGTCTCGTAATTCAATAGTTCTTTTCCTTTATTATGGAGTGGGCCAAATGCCTCGACATGATTATGTACCACTCTCATGGGAGCGGGCCGTTCGCCTCGGTAGTATAATAGATGCATCTATGATTCGAGCTGCTCGACCCTCGGCAGTGTTCACATTATGATGGGATCGGGCCGATCGTCTCAGCAGTATCATATTTTTTTTGAAATCTGGTCGGTACGACTTTGGCGTAATCATGCGTTATTTCGCTAGCAATCCGAATATTCACGAGAATTTTTCTTCCATTGATGCCTTGAATTTTATATGGTATTTCTTATTTATTTGATTTTAGCACTAGGTATTTTCTGAAATGTTGAGATAGAATATGAGATGAGAAATTGATATCGTTTAAAGAAATTTTTGGAGATTGTGTTTGTTATAGATTTACCTCACTACTACTGTTGTGCTTCTTATCTCTTTATTATTTATCATATTGATTTATTAGACCACTAGAAAGTGTCGATGTCAACGCCTCGTCACTACTTCTCCGGGATTAGGCTAGATACTTATTGGGTATACGTTGATTTACGTACTCATGCTGCACTTCTGCACTAAATATGCAGGATCCGACAGGTTCACTTGGTGGGCATCTTGGCGCGTAGGTGCAGCTGCTGAGGAGATTTATGGTGAACTTCATTACAGGCTATGCATCGCAGCCCACAGAGTCTTCATCATACCATTTACTTTATTCTATCTTATTTACATTCCAGACAGATATTATATTATTATTGTTGTACTCCCTAGTAAATGCCCATGCATGTGTGACACCGAGTTTTGGGATATACTAGTTGATGCTTATTGTTCTGTATATTATCATCACCTTTCATTTCTCTTATAAACTACAACTTTTGTACGTTCCCGTGGATTTAAAAGTGTAAATTTCCTTCCTTATTAAAATTTATGATTTCAAAAGTAATAAAATGAGTAATTAAATTGATCAATCACCGTTGGCTTGCCTGACGGCGGCGTTAGGCGCCATCACGACCTATAGTGAATTTTGGATCTTGACGGCTTGGTATCAGAGCTCTAGGTTTACTTGGGTCTCACGAGTCATGAGCAAATCTAGTAGAGTCTTGCGGATTGGTAGGGAGATAGTTGTATTTATCTTCGAGAGGCTACAGGGCTGTTAGGAGCAATTCCCTTCTTGAATCCTCTTCGTGCAATTTGATTCCATTGAAGCTTATGCCTTCATTTCCTTCCTACTCAATTTTATGCGATGTGGAGCGCTTATTATCAATTGGGCATCGAGGAGTTGTAGTTATGTACGACGTGGAGTGCTGGTTGAAATAATTACAACATCTGGTTGAAACGACCAAAGATAACTCCTATAGTACAATTATAGCATGATGTGAACCTAAGTCTACCCGGACAATAACATGAATTTAGCTACGTACGGACTCTCTTCACCTCGTGCGTATGTAGCCCCCACAACAAGTAGCACATATCAAATACATCACCTAGGGGTAGTTTTCCCCTCATAGAGTTAGACAGGAGACTTATCTCATTCCGAAGTTCCATAGCCGGCTCCAACGCCACTCTAACATCTCAAAACAATGCCCGTCTCTCCAAAACTAGTCAAACAATGTGCAAATACATAAATATATACTCTATTACCCATAATTAATCAATTTATAACAATTCTCAACTCCGCTCAAAAAGTCGATAAAGTCAAACCTCTGGTCCACGTGCCCGAATTCTGAAAATGTTCGAAGATAATCATTACCCATAATACCATGAACTCAAATACATAGTTTATTCCTAATTTCATGTCCAATTTCGTGGTCAAAATCCAATAATACCAAATTTTAGGTGTTCTACCAAAATCCCACAATTTTTACTAATTTTTCATGTTTAAATCGTTATAGAATCCATGTATTTAACTTACAATAGGTGGGAATAACTTACCTTGCCATAGATGATGAAAACTCTCCCCTTGAAGCTCTCCAAAAATCGCCCAAACCAAGAGAGAAATGAGTGAAATGAGCAATACCCTGATTTTTAAGCAATCTACCCAGTCGATTTTTCGCACCTGCGAAACTCCTTGCACTTTTGCGGCTCCGCTTTTGCGGAAGCTACCTCGCAGATGCGGCTTCCCCCGAGGTGCCAGCTTTTCCGATTCTGTGGACATCCAATCATAGGTGCGCATCCGCTTCTGCGGAAATCATCCGCATCTGCGGACTCCCCAGATCGAGCACCACTCCGCACATGCACGCCCATGACTGCTACAGCACCCGCACCTGTGACCATCCAGACCCATACCACTTCCGCTTCTGCGCTTCTCCGCCCGCATCTGCGAGCCCGCAGGTGCGGTAAAATCCTCGCACCTGCGAATCAAACTAGCCTCACTCCCTACTGCTTCTGCGACCCCTCGGCCGCTTCTGTGGTCTCACACCTGCGGCCATAACCTCGCAGGTGTGATCGCACCAGAAGCCTTAAGCTTCAGCAATTCCTCCAAGTCCAAACTCGATCCGTTTCCAATCCGATTCGCACCTGAGGCCCCCGGGACCCCGTCCAAACATACCAACACATCTCAAAATATGATACGGACTTAATTGAAGCCTCGAACCACGTCAAACAACATCAAAATTACAAATTGACGGCCAAAACCTTTCTTTCAACTTTCCAACCTTCAAAATTCGCCGAACGCGTCCGAATTATACTTAAACATCCCGGAATGACGCTAAAGTTTACGTGCAAGTCACAAATCACAATACGAACCTATTCCAAGGCTCAAAACTCCAAACGGACATCGATAACATCAAAATCCACTTCAAATCAAACTTAAGAAATTCTATAACTTCCAAAATGCCATCTTACCATAATAAGCGCCGAAATGCTCCCGGACCACCCGATACTCAATTCGAACATACGTCCAAGTCCAAAATTATCATACGAACCTATTGGAACCTAATCCCGATTACGAGGACGTTTACTCAAAAGTCAAACCTTAGTCAATTCTTCCAACTTGAAGCTTCCGAATTTAGATTTTTCTTTCCAAATCAACTCCGAACTTTCTGAAGTTCAATTCCGCCGAACGACGCGCTAGAGCTCAAAACGACCGGTTGGGTCGTTACAAAATTTTTTTTTAAGCTAATCAGCGTATTTAAATATAATTAATATTTTTTAAGTTATAAAAGGAACAAAAAATTCAAAAGAGTAAATGTACAGAAAAATATATAAATGAAGAACATATAATTTCAATGAGGTATATATTATCAAACTACATATAGACATATAATACAAGATTAATAGCAAAAATTCAAGAAGAAAATATTCAATGGAAATATAAATCAATAGTTAATTTCAAACATTAGTTTGAATAGTAAAAACAGATTTTAGCTTGGAGAACAAAATGTAGTTCGACTTCATTAGGTCCTACACTAAAATTAATGCACCGCAATTAATCGCAAGTGGTAAGATAATAATAAAGAGAAAAAGAATGATTCAATTTTTTTTCAGAATTGTTGAACAAAACCTTCACGCTTAATGCAGACATTACAAAAACGTACTTAAAAGACAAATCTGCACTCTAGACTAACTTGCCATAACTATTAGTTTTGAGCCTACAAATATGATATAAAAATAAATTATAGTTTATAGTCTTAATGTAATACTGAAAGGACAAAGTTTATCCAATAGATCATTAAATTGTAATTGATTTTGAACTCCTTTATTAGGCAAAAGTATACAATATTTCATATTATAATTTTATTTAGCATAAATTTATGAATGTGTGATTTATTAAGAACAGAGCGGAAGAGAATTCTTACATTGACAAAGAAGGAAAACTTCAGTTATCTCCATGAATAGTAATGCTTTAACAATTTCGATTCTTGGCCATAATTTTATTTTCTTCCCACGAGATCTGTTTTTATAAGTTGCAAAATTTAAGCTTGAATTTGTTAAAAGGAAAGTTAAGCTTAAATATTAAATTTATACAAACAAAAATCTCAAAAGTTTAATGAAGAAAGACAAAAACCTCAAATTTGAAGGAATTTAAAAAACAAATCCTAAAAACAAGGAAGGGCTAGACAACATATTGGATACTTACTAAGATTTATGTTAACAAATACTAAAAAGAAGGGCTTCAAAACTATATTGGATACCTCTAATATTCGTTCACAATGTTTTTATGTCTCTTGACTAACCAAAAAGAAAATAATTATGAAAAAAATATGTAAGAAATTATAGCCATGTTACATAATATAATTAATGATGGATTTATATAAAGTAGAATTTTAATATATAACGACCCAGCCGGTATTTTTGCTTTTTAGATCCTCGTTCCCCTAATTAAGACTACTCATATGTGCTTTTACTGTTTTATAACTTGCGGGGATGGTTAGTTCGGGTTTGGAAGGGTTCGGGTTGAAATCGGAACACATAGTTCCTTAATATTGGCTTAAAATGGTTAAGTTTGACTTAAGTCAACATTTTGCATAAATGCCCTCGGAACTGGGATTTGATGGTCCCAATAGGTTCGTATGATAATTTTGGACTTGGGCGTATGTTCGCATCGGGTTTCAGATGACCTGGGAGCGTTTCAGCGCTTAATATTCAAAGTTGGTGCATTGAAAGTTTTCAAGTTCTTTAAGTTTGCTTTGGAGTAGATTTTGGTGTTATCGTGGTCTGTTTGGGATTCCGAGCCTGAGAACAGTTCCGTATGATGATTTAAGACTTGCACGCAAAATTTGGTGTCATTCTGAGTAGTCTAAGTATGATTCGGCGCGTTCGGAGCAAGTTGAAAACTTGAAGTTCATAATTTGATTCAATTTGGTTTTGAGGTGCGATTCTTAGTTTTGATGCTATTTTTAGTATTTCGACAGTTCGAGCAGGTCTGTATTATGGTTATGGACTTGTTGGTGCAGTTGGACGATATCCCGAGTGGCTCGGATAAGTTTGGGACCGCCCAGAGCTAAGTCCCAAAAATTTGGTATGCTAGTTCTGGTTTCCTTCTTTGCGATTGCGAGGGCTGTGTCGCGTTCGCGGAGAAGGAAAAGGTGAGGCGATGAGATTTGATCTACGCGTTCGCGACCCCTGTCCTGCGTTCGAGAAGGTCTGGGACCTGTGGCCTCCGCGTTCACGTAGGGAGATGGGCCTGGGGTTGTGTGAGCTCCTTCTTCTTCGCGTTCGCGAGCTGGACCCCGCATTCGCGAAGCTTAGGCTTGTCAGCCTCCGTGTTCGCGTCTGGATCCTCGCGTTCGTGATGGCCATTCTCCTTGGACCTAGGTAGATTGCCTTCATGATCGCGATGGATTTTCTGAGATCGCGAAGAAGGCAGACCTGGGTAGTGACTTAATAAGAATCAGGATTTTGTCCATTTTGTTCACTCGTCTCATTTATTGGCCGATTTGGAGATTTTTAAAGAGGGATTTCCACCTAGCATCTTGAGATAAGTGTATTCCACATAATGTGAGTTTAATACCTAGATTATGGGTAGATCTTAACATGAAAAACTGTAAAAATTTTAGCATTTTGTTGGAAAACCTAGGTTTTGATAAAAATGAGATTTAACCACGAAAATGATTATGGAATTGGGTAAAAATTATACATTTGAATTCCTGAGGTTATTGATTAATTTATATAACATTTGACTAGCTTAGGATTGTTCTGCACCAAGTTGAGGCTTTAGAGCGAATTTGTGGGCCGGAAAGTGAGCTTTGAGACGAGGTAAGTCTGTTGCCTAATCCTGTAAGAGAAAATTTACCTCATAGGTATTTTAAAGTACTATTTGCTTCTAATTGTGGGGGCTACGTACGCACGAGGTGACGAGAGTCCGTACGTAGCTACTAATTATGCTTAAGTTCGGGTAGTTTTAGGATCCAAATCATAAAATACTTGTATTGTTTGCACTCTACTTGTTAATTTAAGTGCCTAAATTATATTGAAACATGATAAAGGATTCGTAAAGGACGAATTTCACTTACTTTGAGTTTTGGCAGATTATTTGACCGTTAATAAAAATTATTCTTCCTTGTATATTAGTCTTGTGATAACTTTTAAATCGGATGTTCATAGAGTATTCTCTCTTATTGTGGAGCGGGCCGAACGCCTCGGCAGTATAATAGATGCATCTATGGTTCATGTCGCTCGACCCACGGCAATGTGCACATTATTCTGGATCGGGCCGTACGATCTTAGCATAAATTGTGCGTGATAATACTTGGAGCCCGAATACACTTGATATTATTTTTATGACTCGAGAGGTTATAATTTATTTAATGGCCTAAAATTGTTGAAGTTAGCATGTGTTAATTGGAGATATTTTTTTTAAATTGACTATCAGTTAAAGAACCATTTATTCATTTCTGGTTACTGTGTTATTATTATTATTATTCTTGTATTCCATGCCTATTTAGAATTTTTGTATTCTTATTATTGGCCCGTAAGTGTCGATGTCGACCCCTCATCACTACTTCTTCGAGATTAGACTGGATACTTACTGGGTACATGTTGTTTTACTCACGCTACACATCTGCACTAATCGTGCAGCATCTGAGGCAGGTGCGTTGACACGACCCAAAATCCGTTAAAAGTCGTGATGGCGCCGGACACCACTGTCAGGCAAGCCAACACTAAATAGTTAATTAAATTCTCATTTTTTTTAATATTTTTGGAAATCGTAAATTTCCTTCAATTAAATAATAAATGATAAACTTCACAGAGTAAATAATAATATTTTCCAATTTCAATACTGAACATCCCATAATCATCCCAGAACTAGGTGTCACAAGTGCATGAGCCTTTTCTAGAAATTTAAAATAAAATACAATAACTGTCCGGAATACAACTTGGACAGGAAAAGAAAATACAATACTCTGAAGGGGACTTTGCTGGCTGTGGTGCGTCGTATAGAATGCATCTCACCTAAGTCCCTGCCATAATCGCGCCTCTGCGTCCATGAGGCTTCTAAACATATGTGTACCTGCACAAAAATGTGCAGCAAGTATAGTATGAGTACGTAAATCAACGCGTACCCAATAAGTATGCCGCCTAACCACGAAGAAGTAGTGATGAGGGGTCGACTTCGACACTTACTATGGGCTATAAATAAATAGAATAATATCATTTAATTAGATATGGATTAATTAATACGGTTGCAAGCCCATTATTCTTAAGTAAGTAAGCAGTTCTTTTCTAATTAAGAACTCTCCAAATTAATTTTCCATTATTTAACAATTTATCTCAGGCCGAAAAGGCAATATTAATTATTACAATTTCCAAATCAATCAATTAAATAATGCGCAAATCATGCCGAGGTCGTACGGTCCAATCCAATAAATATTTAAACTTTGCACTGCCAGAGGGTCGAATGACGCGAACCATAGATGCATCTATTTACTACCGAGGCGCTCGGCCCGATCCACAAATAACAATTATTTTCAAGAAAACACAAGTTTCTCATTTACAGTCAAGTACCTCATACAAACCTTCAAGTAAGTGAATTTAACCTTATACAATTCTTTTATCAATTTCTATCATGACTAGATGGTTATATTAGCAAGTAAGGGCACAAACATTCCAAGTATAGCATGATACGAGTCCTAAACTACCCGGACAATAGCATAATAGTAGCTACGTACGGACTCTCGTCACCTCGTACGTACGTAGCCCCCACAATTAAGTACAAACATTTATCTAATTCACCTATGGGGTAAATTTCCGTTTACAAGGTTAGAAAGGAGACTTACCTTGCTTCGAAATTCCATAACCGGCTCCAAGGACGCTCCGACAATTCAAACCGATGCCCGTCGCTCCAAAACTAGTCAAATATGACGCAACCGAATCAAAATATACTCTTATACTCATAATTAATCATTTTATAAAAATTCCCAACTCCGTTCGAAAAGTCGGTAAAATCACACTCGGGCCCACGTGACCGAATTCCGAAACTTTTCGAAGATAAACATTACCCATAGCATTACGAACTCAAATATATAATCTGTTCTCAATTCCTTACCCAAATTCGTGGTCAAATTCCCAAAATACCAATTTCTAAGTTTTTCTTCAAAATCCCAAATTTCTACAAATTGTTCATGTCTAAATCCATATATAATCCAAGTATTTAACTTGCAATAGGTGGGAATCACTTACCTTGAAATAGATGAAGAAGATGGAGCTCCAAAATCGCTCCAAGACCGGCTCCCATGGAGGAAACGAAGTAAAAATAGCCAAAAATCCCGTTTTTAAAAAACTCCACTGCACAAGCGACCTTTTTCGCAATCACGGGAACACCTTCAGGATCGCGAAGACAAAATTCAGCTGCCCCAACTTCTCTTCTACGCGAACGCGACAACGGTGATGCGATCGCGAACCTTTTCCTGATCAACATATGCGAACGCAAGCCCAACTCCGCGAACGCGAAGGACAAACCTTCATGCCTCAGACCAATGCCTTCCGCGATCGCGCACTTGCCCCTGCGATCGTGAAGAACAACTTCGCCAACTCTCAGTCAGTACTATGTGATCGCATGCCTATCTACGCGATCGCGATGAACAACCCAAACACCAGAAACCAGCAATCATAAACAAGGGGAATTTGGTCCGAAACCATCCTGAAACACATCCGAGACCCCGGGACCCCGTCCAATCATACTAACCAGTCCCATAACATAACACAAACTTGCTCGAGACCTCAAATCGCATCAAACAACATCAAAATCATGAATCACACCCCAATTCAAACTTAATGAACTTTGAAACTTCAACTTCTACAATCGATACCGAAACCTATCAAATCACGTTCGATTGTCATCAAATTTGGCACACAAGTCACATTTGACATTACGGACCTACTCCAACTTTCGGAATCGGATTCCGACCCCGATATCAAAAAGTTCACTTCCGGTCAAACTTCTCAAAAACCTTCAAATTTCTAACTTTCGCCAAATGGCCCCAAAATGACCTACGGACCTCCGAATCCACTTCCGGATGCGCTCCCAATACCAGAATCACCATATAGAGATATTCCCAGACTTGGAATCCCAAACGGACATCGATAACATAGAATTGCATCCCAACCCAAATTTATGAAATTCTTCCAAAATGCCAACTTCGACAATAGGCGCCGAAATGCTCCGGGGTCATCCAAAACTTGATCCGGATATACGCCCAAATCCAAAATCATCATACGAACCTGTTGGAACCTTTAAATCCCGATTCCGAGATTGTTTACTCAAAAGTCAAAGTTTGGTCAACTCTTCCAACTTAAAGCTTAAAAATTTAGAATTTTCTTTCCAAATCAACTCCAAACTTCCCGAAATTCAATTCCGACCATGCGTATAAGTCATAATACCTGAAGTGAAGCTACTCAAGGCTTCGAACCGCCGAATGACACGCTGGGGCTCAAAACGACCGGTCGGGTCGTTACATTCTCACCCACTTAAACATACGTTCGTCCTTGAACGTGCTAAGAACTGCGCTGGAGTTATCCGAAATCACTGTTTAACACCTCGTGCACCTACCCGTGCTACCACAACTCAGTTGATCACATTAGCTTGATCAAACCTGAAGATATTCTCTTTTATTTAGGCAAATAAGCCTTATAGCCCAGTTCCAACATCCGGAATTCTCTGCCAGGCCTGCTTCCAACATACGAACACCGTATCAATCACCACGCGATGTACCAGAACATGACTGCATACGTTTGCTGAATTCACACCATGCACTGTAACATTCACATGACCATAATAACATTCTCTGATCATAATAGCCGACATTCCCCAAATCTGATGTTCACCATGCACCTCATGACATATATAAGTCTGGTTCCAACTCTTGCGATACCGCCGCGATGGAAGAGACATGTAGAAATTCATAACCAACTGCCGAGTCAACAAATCATTGAGTCTCTCCTCCTCACTAGAATCATCACCCCATTATAACCAAATAATGGTATTTGCTCTTTACTATACTTCATATAATCCGATCGCACTGATCCCGAATCCAAAAATTTTGTCTCACCCAGTATAAGCTGTTCAGGCAATAAGCCATCTCATACGCTGCCAAAAGTCTCATATGATGCCGCAATATGCCAATAAGCTACAAACTCGAACGTGATACATAAGGAAAACGAATTTCTGGAAGGGACTACTCAACCCACACAACTAATTAGACAACCGAAAAGGTGTTATGAACCTTCCCCAAAAATGGAAAACAAAACATACGAAAATAGATATAGGGGACTGTAATCAATATCCCACTGTTGCGGCGTGCAACCTGATCCAAACAGCATACCCGTGGCGGCGTGCCACCCGATCCACACATAAAATCTACATAAAGAGATACTTACCGAGCTAGAATACTCATTACTACAAAATACCCGAATATCGGCCACAAGCACGCTAAGTGCATAATACCATCCCTGGGGAGACAGATAGCGCCATACGCTACAAAACTCAAGCACAACTAAGGTGCGATATATGATCTGAATCTCGAGAGCCCTCCCACTCACATAACATCATCTCTACGCGGAACCTCAACACATAGGAAATTTATCAAGCCATTTCACAAATCACATGACACAATATAGCATTACATGAAATAGCCGACGACGAAATAACATCCAACGTCCGAATACTCCTCCATAAGGAGTGCTATGCTGAAATGAACACATCCGGCCTGACATAGGGCCCGTGTTCATATTTAAATCCATTCACATACCTCAAGTCGATTCTGATCATACCATGCTTGGCTAAATATCCTCTCAAGGACCCACACTAACCTATTCACGACACATAAGAACAGTCATCAAATCCGGAACAAACTTCCACAGTCCACAATCAAACGAACCGAGCGCCCTTCAGGCATAAATTCTCACATTAGCGTTAGTACCACAATCTTCATACTTGGTTTTAAATCTTTAATCAATCCAGTGAGTACGTGTCACACATATACAATCTTCCCGCGGGATACACCCCCATGACCTTCCGCACCAGGTAACAAATCTACACCTCCATACTGCCGGCCACTCTAATGCTGTAAAGCAAATCAAGAATCCGCAACTCAGTACACAGAGCCTCTTACACAGGACACCGATCTCAGGTGACGCAAAAAAAATAATACCAGCTTACGCTAAACATATGAATTCTTCCCTACTCATCCGAGCTCGTGGACATTCTTGTCGACCGCAACTGCATCCTTGATCCTCAACCTCCAATTCCCATGCCGCTCATTGCACCTAACATACCAGTACGCAAGAGTACAAGAATTTCATCATAACTCCCGAACCACCAATAGGTACACATTTCATCATATAGAAACCTTCTACTTAGCTCATTCCAGAAGAACCAATGCAACACGCAACTAAATTCTCAAACCGCAGCAAAAATACAAACCTCGAGTAGTGGTCTAAACCATCAAAATTCTTCCACGTTCCATCTACACATAACAAGCCATAATACTCGAATGCCCCCAAATACAATCAATTACGGCGGTCGTCAAGCCTCGCACGTACCGCCACAAATCACATGTATAACTCAACACACTGAAGGAGCTGATCATTGCCATCATCATGCCAATTCAACCATTGCTAACCGAACCCGACTTTTCCTAATTTACTCTGGATCTTCCTTAGAAATAACAACTCCTTTATCAATATAACGAACTCAATCCGCACTCATCCTGAGTGACCTCATTCCACGAGACCACATTGTCCCCAAAACCCACGAACCATCTCATACTATTCTTGTGCGCATATTCACGTATTCAACTGGTACACCCATTCTGAAAACCCCTTCTATGAACCCGAAGTTATTTTCTCCCATTCCTCAAATTCCACACCGCAAACTGACGATAACATAGAACATTCTAAGTCCCGTCTTTCATAATCCGCTGTCAAAACTCGGTACTTAACTATACCACAGGCTCGAAATTCTTAGGCACCGCACCTTAAAGTTTGAACCTACTAGGACCATTGTTGAGAGTCACCCACTCTGACTTGGTCCCGAATATAATCAAACTCCAAGGCTCCACTAGCACATGAACGCCCTCTCAAAGAAGCACCCAGTTGAATCATGTTTTTTTTCCTTATACACCACTTCCACACGAAGCCTAGACTCTGAGTCTTCCCCAAACCTGAACACGAATCAATAAGGCTAATATAGCATACATTCCTCAAATCCTTTGCTCAAATTACCGTTGATGTTCTTTTCCCTTAGTCATGGCGACCCATCAATACACTGATAACCAGAAACCGCACTAGTTGACAATTACACAATCTAATCATAGACGGTGGGGCTCTCCTACTTAGCCTGAAGCTACCATTGCATAACCCTGGAACCCACCAAGATTCCTTATCTCCTATTGACATGATCTTGCATAATCAACCCACCAAATTTCCTCGAAATCCTTATGCTAAACATTTCATGAACATTCTGAATCACTAGCCATATTCACATATTCGACCTCTTACTGGATAACAAGTAAAATTCTTCGTAGAAGCTTCATCAACACCATGCAACCGCTAACCTGCTCACAGGAGATATCCCATCTGTGGAAATTCCATGCCGACATCCTCCAACAACGTTGCACCGAGTACAATTACCATGAAGCCAGCAAACCATCATGAGCCTGTGATCATTCACCAGCTGTACCAGCTCGTTCACTCCCCATTGGCATCAACTAAACGTGCGACAATACATTCCAATCCAAAGTCATGTTGTATCTTTTTTTTTCATATTAAGCTACCCCCTCTTGTCACACCCAATCTTCCTCAATATAGCAGCCAATATTCCAAATTAAGCTCGTAGACCTAGTCACTGTCCACCATGAATCCTAATCACTCCAAACTTTCCCCAAGGCGTGTAGCTATCCTACCACAGACCCATCTGATACTCTGCCACTCTCCCACTTTGGTCAAACCCTCTACTTTAAGCAACTACTCGACTCATGTTTCTCACACTTGGCCTTTTAGAAGTTTAACTATCGCGAGACACCTCCCACATGTCCTTCCTCATCCTTCGCTGCCCAGTTGTTGCCTTAAATCAATATCTATCTCTGTAGCACTTGAACCAATAGATCGCCACCAACTTTAAACCTCCCCGAAGATCATCTTCCTTGAGCCCTCAACACCCGGAACACCGATTCAATCCTGAATCACCGCACACTGCGATCTCTGACAGCCGCTTCCCCGGCACTATTTCACAATACCCTGCCCTGAAGGCAAATTGATGAAGACTATAACACCGGCGAACTTAACACATTCAATCAAGGGCGACGATACCATATTATTGATGAAAATTCTACCACGCTCGAAAATACCAAATCTCGTTATTCCACCAACCCAAATCTAAACATTCCTGTTCCGACTTCCTTTCTTTCGCCGGAATAAAACACTGGATCTCTGAATCATGCACTGAGTAAACCTCCTTCCAAGTCATTCACTGCTTCGACGCATAGAAAAACATCCTTCCATTACACAAATACGGTGCGATAGCAACACACGAATCATCATACCAATTGGCGCATAGCCCTAAAACCATCAAAAATACAGCTACTGAGCTGAGATGACAGAACATCCTTCCACAAGGCGACGACGTTAGCACCAATCGAATACGCAGGGAGAAACATCCTGCTCTATATCATTAGTGCCATTAAAATTCCTCGATTCCAATTTATAATAAGCGCTTCGCGTCGCGTAAGATTGAATAGGAAGGAAATGAAGGCATAAGCCTCAAAAGAATCGAATCGCACGATGAGGAATCAAGAAGGGAAGTGCTTCTAACAGCCCTCTAGCCTCTCGAAGATAAGTATAGACGTCTCCGTACCGATCCGCAAGACTCTACTAGACTCGCTCATGACTCGTGAGACCTAAGTCAACCTAGTGCTCTGATACCATGTTGTCACGACCCAAAATCCGTTAAAGATCGTGATAGCGCCGGACACCACTATCAAGCAAGCCAACATTAAATAGTTAATTAAATTCTTATTTTTTTTTTATATTTTTTGAAATCGTAGATTTCCTTCAATTAAATAATAAATGATGAACTTCACAGAGTAAATAATAATGTTTTCCAATTTCAATACTGAACATCCCATAATCATCCCAGAACCCGGTGACACAAGTGCATGAGCCTTTTCTAGAAATTTAAAATAAAATATAATAATTGTTCGGAATATAACTTGGACAGGAAAAGAAAATACAATACTCTGAAGGGGACTCTGCTAGCTGCGGTGCGTCGTATAGAATGCAGCTCACCTAAGTCCCCGCCATAATCGCGCATCTGCGCCCATGAGGCCGCTAAACATATGTGTACCTACACAAAAATGTGCAGCAAGTATAGTATGAGTACGTAAATCAACGCGTACCCAGTAAGTATCCCGCCTAACCTCAAAGAAGTAGTGACGAGAGGTCGACTTCGACACTTACTATGGGCTATAAATAAATAGAATAATATCATTTAATTAGACATGGATTAATTAATACGGTTGCAAGCCCATTATTCTGAAGTAAGTAAGCAGTTCTTTTCTAATTAAGAACTCTCCAAATTGATTTCCCATTATTTAACAATTTATCTCAGGCCGAGAAGGCAATATCAATTATTACAATTACCAAATCAATCAATTAAATCCTGCGCAAATCTTACCGAGGTCGTACGGCCCGATCCAACAAATATTTAAATTGTGCGCTGCCAGAGGGTCGAATGGAGTAAACCATAGATGCATCTATTTATTACCGAGGCACTCGGCCCGATCCACAAATAATAATTATTTTCAAAAAAATACAAGTTTCTCATTTACAGTCAAGTACCTCATACAAACCTTCAAGTAAGTGAATTTAACCTTATACAATTCTTTTATCAATTTCTATCATGACTAGGTGATTATATTAGCAAGTAAGGGCACATACATTCCAAGTATAGCATGATACGGGTCCAAAACTACCCAGACAATAGCATAATAGTAGCTACGTACGGACTCTCGTCACCTCGTACGTACGTAGCCCCTACAATTAGGTATAAACATTTATCTAATTCACCTATGGGGTTAATTATCTCTTACAAGATTGGAAAGGAGACTTAACTTGCTCCGAAATTCAATAACCGGTTCCAAGGCCGCTCCGACAATTCAAACTGATGCCCGTCGCTTCAAAACTAGTCAAATATGACGCAACCGAATCAAAATATACTCTAATACTCATAATTAATCATTTTATAACAATTTCCAACTCCGTTCGAAAAGTTGGTAAAATCACACTTGGACCCACATGCTCGGATTTCGAAAATTTTCGAAGATAAACATTGCCCATAGCATTACGAACTCAAATATATAATTTGTTCTCAATTCCTTAACCAAATTAGTGGTCAAATTCCCAAAATACCAATTTTTAGATTTTTCTTCAAAATCCCAAATTTCTACAAATTGTTCATGTCTAAATCCATATATAATCCAAGTATTTAAGTTGTAATAGGTGGGAATCACTTACCTTGACATAGATGAAGAAGATGGAGCTCCAAAATCGCTCCAAGATCGGCTCCCATGGAGGAAATGAAGTAAAAATAGCCAAAACTCTCGTTTTTGAAAAACTCCACTGCCCAAGCGACCTTCTTCGCGATCGCGGGAACACCTTCGCGATCGCGAAGACCAAATTCAGCAGCCCCAACTTCTCTTCTACGCGAACGCAACAACGGTGATGCAATCTCGAACCTCTGCCTGATTAACCTACGCGAATGCGAGCCCAGCTCCGCGAACGCGAAGGACAAACCTTCATGCCTCATACCAATGCCTTCCCGATCGCGTACTTGCCCCTGCGATCGCGAAGAGAAACTTCGCCAACTCTCAGTCAGCACTATGCGATCGCGTGCCTATCTACGCGATCGCGATGAACAACCGAAACACCAGAAACCAGCAATCATAAACAAGGGGAATTTGGTCTGAAACCATCCCGAAACACACCCGAGACCCCCGGGACCCCGTCCAATCATATCACCCAGTCCCATAACATAACATAAACTTGCTCGAGACCTCAAATCGCATCAAACAATATCAAAATCATGAATCGCACCCCAATTCAAACTTAATGAACTTTGAAACTTCAACTTCTACAATCGATGCCGAAATCTATCAAATCACGTCCGATTGTCCTCAAATTTTGCACACAAGCACATTTGATATTACGGACCTATTCCAACTCCCGGAATTAGATTTCGACCCCGATATCAAAAAGTTCACTTCCGGTCAAACTTCTCAAAAACCTTCAAATTTCTAACTTTCGCCAAATGGCCCCATAATGACCTACGGACCTCCAAATCCACTTCCGGGCACGCTCCCAATACCAGAATCACCATACGGAGCTATTCCCAGACTCGGAATCCCAAACTGACATCGATAACATTGAATTGCATCCCAACCCAAATTTATGAAATTCTTCCAAAATGCCAACTTCTACAATAGGCACTGAAACGCTCCCGGGTCATCGAAAACTCGATCCGGATATATGCCCAAGTCCAAAATCGTCATACGAACCTGTTGGAACCTTCAAATCCCGATTCCGAGATCGTTTACTCAAAAGTCAAAGTTTGGTCAACTCTTCCAACTTAAAGCTTACAAATTTAGAATTTTCTTTCCAAATCAACTCCAAACTTCCCGAAATTCAATTCCGACCACGCGTACAAGTCATAATACATGAAGTGAATCTACTCAAGGTTTCGAACCGCCGAATGATGCGCTGGGACTCAAAACGACCGGTCGGGTCGCTACATGCATCTGGCAGTTATACACTTATGACACCGGATCTTGAAAAAATGCTAGTAGACACTTGATGGCTTTTGAGTATTTATTTCATCATATTTGCTCCTTTATTAGTTCATGCTTTACTTCATTAAATTTTTTACTTCTCATTCACTTAATAAATAAAAATCAACTACTTTAAAATTATTAAAAAGAATAAATACATGGCTAGTTGGCTAGTTCACCGTTGGCTTGCCTCGCGGCGACGTTGGGCGTCATCACGACAGGAGAGATTGGGTCGTGACATAATAAATCTTAAGTCCTAAATATTAGGTTCCATGCATAAACGCATACTCCTAAACTTGAAATAAAAGTGCTCGAGATTTTTACCATAAAAAATAAAATTTCCTATACCTAAACCAAGGTGGAAGTGCTCGAAAAGTTTACCTAAAATATTTACAACTAATTAATAAATTTTGTACCTAACATAATTATAAAGAATTAGTAATATTTTTCGTACAAGCTTTGGTACCTAACATAATTAAGGAATTGATCGGTTAATTTTTTTTTTTTTTTATAAAAAGATTCCTAAACCTAAAAAGTGGTCAAAGCACTCAAAGTTTTTATAACTTATAGTATCAAATAAAAAAACTCCTAAACCTAAAAGGAATTGAAAGTACACAAAACTTTTACCTAAATTCCTATTTTTTTGAAGAATTGATTGTTGAATGTATGAAAGGACTCCCAAAATGTAAAAGTAGTAAACGGCTTTTTTGAAACACGTCACAAAATATTGTGATTTTTCATTATTATTATTTTTCTTTTACTAATTTGTTATATTACACAGTTTAAATAGGAAAATATTTAATACATAAAATTTAATTGATATCGAATTCCTAAATATTAGGAAACTATTAAATGACAATTCATATTTCTAATATTAGAGAAATAATCAAATGACTATTTTGTCAAGGGTGAAATCTATTTCTAAAGGGTAAAAAGGCGAAAGACATTTCGCTAAGGGCCTTCGTGCTTTTAATATAGTACCAGTCTCTATGATCGTGCGTTGTACGAATATCTCAAGTCACGGTGGATTTGAAATAAAATACCATATGTAGTGTTGGATTAAAATTTTAAATTCTTTTTGAATCGTAAAACGTTGGTAGTTTGGGATAAAATTACTCCGACCTTTGTTTTTTAGTTGGAATTCAAAACAAAAACTACCAGTTTTTCTTCAATTTTGTTAACTGAATTATTAAGTTGATAAAATTACAATAGGTGGAATATAGGCACTGAAAACTCACACTCTTTTTTCGAAGATATACTAAATTTGAATGATTGAAAAAAAAAAAAAAAAAAGAGGGACGAAACAAAAATGCACTTTCTTTGGGGAAAAAGTCGCTAATGGCAGTACCTCTTTCACGCTCTCTTCTTCCGTAAAATAATAACTCGTAAAAACACAAGTAATATCAACCTAGCAATCAACATCGCAAGTCAAAAGAAATATGCAAATACAAAGCCTAGTAGACAACAAATTTGTGTATAACCCGATATAAATACAAAATATAATCGATTGCAAAATCAGCTATAACCTGTATGTCTTTAATAAAAAAATAACACTAATAATACTTAATGCACAAATTATTAACCTTTAGAAAAGATTTTAATTAAAATTCCATATACTATCAAGATGTAATATGAAATTTCATTTATGAGTTGTGTTGAAAGAACTCTAACAGGTCCCCCTAAACTTCTCTCTCTTATTTGTTGGATTTCTCTGTTTGCAATGTTATTTTGTGTGTGATGATAAATTCTCCATGGTATCTGTCCATAGAAGCAGTTTTATATCATTTCAATTTGGGGCTAGGAATCTTAGACTCACTTAGTTGTAATTACTTTTAAAACAAAATGGTATTGATCTGTTAATGTTCGTTAGTTTATGATGCTTCTTCATTTAAACTAAGCTTGAGGTTTCATTTTAAAGAGAATAATTAATTTCTCTTAGAGTCACATACTTGAATCAGTAGTAATAATATTGGGATCCTTGTCTTAGTTAATATTTAGTGTCAGTTGGCGTTAAGCTATAAACCATTAGTTCATGTTATATGTTTAGTGAAAGTATGATATCAACCTATTTTGAATCGTTTTGAGTTCCGGTACTGCCTTTTCTCGATTAGCAATGAGTTGTCTGTCTCTTCCCATATAAACATTTGTCCCAAAGTTTTTTTTACCTCAAGTATTCATTTAGTCACTGCATCTTTCCTTTTTATTTAAACTGGAATTTGAGCTTTCAATATATCAGTGGTGGATTTTCCATCTTTGGGGTTGGGTATGAATTGTTAATGTTTATTAGATTTATTTGGAGAATTGATGTTTATTAGTTAAACTTTTCTTTGGTATTGAAAATACGTTAGAATGGCATCGTAATATGCTTTGGTTAAATTTCTTTAGATCTTTTAGTGCTTTAGTCCATTTCTTGTCTCCATGTGGGTAAGTTAATTTGTCTCTTACTGACTTAGTTTGTTGAATAAATACGGTAAAGCAAGTTGGTTTTGATTTGAATTGAAAGAGCGATGCATTAAGGAATCTTGCAACTGCAGTTGATAGGTCAAATCTCTCTGTCCAAGTGATTGAGTTGAAGCATTGGATATAAAGCGGAGCGAGCCCGGGGTTCCCAAAGATAATTTTCCGCTGCCGAACATTGATTGGACAAGACTATTGTGAAAGTATACCAAATACTCTTTCTTGACGATTCGAAATTCTGCCACTCGAGGATGTAGTTGTGGATAGGTTAGTTTTAGTGGGTCGTTGGCTCCACCTGTTATCTCCTTCTACGACATGTTGTTGTCGTCGCCATATTCCGAAATAATTGGTTTAAAATTGATTTGGGATCGGGGTTTGAATATTATAGGATAACGAAAAGAAATTGTGCTGAAAACGAGTCTGCTACTTTACTTCATTTACTTTATTTTTAGTTCATTAATCACTGGGAACATGTTTAGGCCGACTACACTTGGGTAGGCAAACTGTTTACCCTTAAAATGGATAACAATTGAATTTATACGCGGTTTTAAGAATATGTGGTTTAATTCAATACGAATGATTAATGACGTTAGATAAGCAATTAATGGATAGAGTAAATAACCAAACCAATGATGATACTGAATCCGGGCTCGGTTCAAGGCTTAACAAGAAACTTGCCTTCGGTTCCGGACTGGTGCTTATGAAGAACTTATGAACCAGAAACAAGAACTTTTAATAACTTTTAGAAACAAAGAGAACAAAAGTATATTACCTTGGTATGAGTGTTACAATGTGTCCAATGAATAATTAGTTTTCCCTTTATATAGTAGGGGAGTTTTACCCTAAGTACAATTCTAAAAAAGGTAAAAATCTTTCTTTTCGCTAATCACTGATCTACCGCCGATACGGGTTGAGATTCACGTTGTGATATTCGATTGGGCACAGATATCACGGCCCTTTGTTAATCGTGTGCGGCTGTTTGGCAATGCTTTCAGAGGTCTCGTTATTCGAATCAGGTCCGGGGCATGATCTCGATGGCTCCGGGGAAGGTATTTTATTCGAGCTTCAATACGGGTGGCTCCCGGCTTCGATCTCGAATTCATGCAGTTATGTCCTCCCTTCGTTCACCCCACCGAGAAATCGGAGTGCTTATTACCCCCGGTTTTATCATTATACAGATAGTCCCCTCATTTCTCAGAGGGTAGGTTTGCCAGAATGACGAGAAATGACAGATGCTTTCTGATTCCTTCTCCCGTACGTTACAACATAAACGACTGAAAAGCCGAAATATCCCGTCAATCGCGTTGTTCTAACTTCAAACACGTGTCAACCATCGGCCGATTGCCTCCAAATGGGAAGCGACACGAGTTTTTCTATAAAAGCTCCTATCCTTTGTCCTTTTCCTACTTTCCGACCAAGCTTCTACCTTCGATCTTTCAATTTATTACCAACTTTCTTCAAACTTTCACATCTTCATCCTTGTTCTTCAAGTTTTCATAGTAATTTCCATATTTTTACCCATGTTTCCTTCAAATCTTCATACCTGTTCTTCATCGTTCGAACTCGCGCTTTGAAACCTTCGTATTCTTTCTTTAAATTTTCAAACTTCTCTAGATAACAATGGCTAAAACATATGAATTTGTTCCTCAACAAGTTGCCTCTTCATATTCCCAAGCGTCCACTGATACCGAGGCGGTTGCTCCTGAAGTAGTTGTCCTCGAGATGGCTGCTCCTGACGTGGCCACCCCCGAGCCTCCCTTAAAAATGTTCATCCCCCGGGGCTACTCAACTGCATATGACTTTAAGGTCGAAAAATCTGGGTGAAGGAGCATCGAGGTATATATGCTCCATCACCAAGGACGTCCTTCCTGTGGTCCGAGAGGACTGTAATTGGGAAGGTAAGGACGTAGTAGTTTCCGGGCCCGGGGATGCCATCACTACACATGCGGAGGGGTACCTAAGTGTTTACACTTACCCCTTCACACTGGGTCCGATGGATCCGGTTGTTTTGGATTTTTGCAAGAGGTACGAAGTATGCCTCGAGCAAATCCATCTGTCTTTATAGAGGATTGTGATCCTCCTTCGTTACTTCGTGAACAAGATTGAATCTTGTCAGTTCACCATCGATCATCTGTTCAGTTTATACAGTCCTCAAATCTTACGAGGGGGACTAATAAAGCTTACATACCGGGCCATAAGGCACCATTTTCGAGCATTGATGACGACCGAGACCGGGGTTGGAAGGGACGCTTCGCTCGGGTGAAAATCGAAGACTTGATTCCCCCCGAGTACATGCCATTCCCTAAGAAGTGGAACGCATCTCGTAAGTGCAATTTCTCTTTAAGCGTCAAAGATTTTCCTTTTGTTCAATTTCTTTCTTCTCATTCATACTTGGGGTTGTGCAGCTGTCACCCGGGTTCTAAATGCGGTCCCCCGACTAAAGGAATGGATCGAGGGCATCTGTACTCAGATGACGTACTCTGAGCGCACATGGAGCGGGCTCTCGAAGGGCCGGTGGGAGGCCTGTTCTCATAGTATGGCCTCTTTTAGAATAGTTAACACCATGCTTCTATCTCTCATCATGATGACTTTCCTTTCCTTCTGTTGTTGTAGGTTTGCCTAAGATCACCGAACTTAGGCCTTTGGAAGGGGACAAGGATGTGTCCTTGCTCGTTGATTCCTCTGTTGCGGTGCAGCCCAGGGCTACCATGGAGGAAAAGAAGAAAAGGAAGAGAAAACCTTCGGGCTCCCCAGGTTTTGAGGTGAAGAAACCAAAGAAAAGGGTAGCCCGCAAGCCCAAGAGGAGCTCTAGCTCCCGGATGCCGAATTTCGACTCTCTCCTCCGGTTCAGGGACGAGTCGGAGGATGAGCTCATTTTCGTTACCCACGGGATGACCTTTCTCGGGGATCAGGAGGCATCCGAAAGGGAGACTCGTGAGGTCAACCCGCCTCAGACTCAAGAGATCAATATGGAGACCCGGTGTGGGACTCCCCAGGATGCCGGCTCCGCTCTGAAGGAAGCGCCCGATATAATAGAGATTTCATGGATGACCACCTACCCATGCTCGATGAGGCCCAAGCAAGAAAGGAGAAGTCTAATGAAGGGGTTCATGACATGGAAGATCCCTTTCATTCCTTTTTTGATGGTGTGGACTCGACCGCTCTCAAAGATGTTTCCGGGCTGGGCGACCTAGAAGTTCTGAGGAAAGATCTGTCTTCGAAAGCTGGCGGGCCGAGTTCAAACCCAAAGTTGATCAATCAATTCCCCACCCCGAGTGCGGACCCCAGTCGTAAGAGATTGGTTATTCTTACTATTTCGGAGGATGCCCGGGTTCTGTCCTCCCCCGTAGGGATAGCCAGCTATCTCCGATGCCTGGTGACCGAGGAGGACCAGACAAAAATGAATGAGGTGAACGTGTCGTGCCTCTTCAATGAGGCATAGCAGGAACTGAACTGGGTAAGGCATCATCACGTCTTTTTTAAACTTTAATTAAATTTTGATATTTCCTCACGTCCTCGGTACTTCACCACGAGAGTTTCCTCCGTTATCGGGCCGAAGTCAACCAGCTAAAGCTCGAGTTCAAGGTCAAGGAGCTGGCCCAAAAAAGGATATGTACAAGCTCCTCAGCGAGCAAGAAGAATGGGTCATTAAGGACCTTCAGGCCGAGCTGGATAGGGCTCAGAAAAAAAAAATTGTTCCTAAGGTGGAGCATGCCGACTTGGTCGAAAAAGTAAAGGTCTTCGAAGTTAGAAACGAGGAACTAGTCATAGTGGCTAACGACCAAACCTCGTAGGTCCAGCAAAAGATCGACCAGCTTCGAAAGGAGATAGACGAGATCCAAGTCATGGCCAATGGGTGTAAGAACAAGATGGATTCTGATGGCCTCGGAGAAGGAAACTGCCCAAGCAAAGCTTTCTTCGGTAGAAGTTCTACTTCGGGTGGCGAAGGAAAAATCTGATAAACGGGCTCAGCTAAATGAAGATCTCCGAGCACAGCTGAGCTCGACCTCCGCAGAATGTGATGCCCTTTGATAAGAGCTCGAAGAATTGAGGTCCCAGTTGGAGAAAACCTCTGCAGATGCCAAGGAGATGGTGGCCCAGTACAAAGCCGATGTTGAGGCAGTTGAGGCCTGCCTGAAGACCAATGCTGAATATGTAAGGCGGCTATCTCGAAGGGAGACCCTTGAAGAGATCCATGCTCGAGGTTTCGACCTCTATGCCAAGGTCGAGGAGGCAAAAAGACTTGAGGTCAAGGCCAAGAAACTAGCCGATCCCGGAGGTGAAGAGGGCTCTGAGGGCTCCGATGACTCCGAGGCCGCCAATTCTGGTGACGAATCGGGCTCCGGTGAAGATCAGGCATGAATGCCTCAATCTATTTTAGTTTTTGTGTACATAATTTTTGTTTATTTTGAGGCCATTTTTGTTGGGCCTATGTAAAGATATTCTAGAATTTAAAAAGTTTCCCCCTTTGGCAATTTCAACTGCTTTAGCATCTTTTCACGATTTCCATTCTAGAAAATATCTCTAATGCCTTAACATAGAATCTAATGTAGTAATAAGCCATTTATTTTTTGGAGTTCCAAAAAGAGCCTGACCTCGATGCAATTTTTTATTTGTTCGAAGCTTTGAAAACTCGAAGTGACCAGGAGTTTTCCAAAAATGCTTAAGTAGTCTTAGAAGATGCTTTTGCCGAGGGTAATCTTTTGGCAGGTTTTGAATTTTTATTGAAGGCCTTATGTTTTGATAACGGGCTTCGGACGTCTCCGAGACATGTTTTACCGTGGTCGTAGCCTTTTGGGTTTAGGCACTACCTAATAGGTTTTGCGCCTTTGGGATTTGATAGCCCGAGATGCCTGAACTTGTTTCGGACGATAGTCCCCCAGCGGGGGTGGCCCTTGGGCTGGATAGTCCTCGAATAGGGATAGCCCTTTGGCTCGGACAGTGGTAGCCCTTGGGCTTGATAGTCCCCGAATAGGGATAGCCCTTTAGCTCGGGTAGGGGTAGCACTTAGACTCGATAGTCCCCGAATAGGGATAGCCCTTAGGTTCGATGCTTTAAAAGGCGAAAATATGTAATAGCAAGGTGGGAACTTTTGTTCATTTCTGTGTGTAAAGTACATGATCGAAAGTGTGTAAAAGCTCGTATTATGGCTACGGTGGCCTACGTGGGCACGATTCATTTGACAGTTTAGCCCTTATAATAAATCCTAACTACAGGGCCTAAGCTTTTCAATTACAAAGTGTCACGACCCCAAATCCCCTCTGCATGATGTCGTGACGGCACCTAGTCTCTAAGATTAGGTAAGCCTAACAAACATACGGGATAACTGAATAATAATTTAAATCTCAAAAACATCAACAACTATATGAATAAAATCTGTAACTCAACATGTACATCTCCCAAAACCCAGTATAAATACAAGTCACAAGCTCTAGATACAGTATTAAACACTCATATACATCATAAATATGTAAGGAGATAAGAAATGGAACAGGATAAAAGGGGACTCTGAGGCTTGTGGACTCAGGTAGGTATACCCTGAAGTCTACAAAGCAAGCAACTCAATGTGCTAATACCGAGGCTGATTGGATGTACCTGGATTTGCACAAAACATGCGTAGAAGCATAGTATGAGTACACCACAACGGTACCCAGTAAGTCCCAAGCCTAACCTCGGTAGAGTAGTGACGATGTCAGATCAAGGCCCTACTGGAGATAATAAGAAACAAGATAGAAGGTACAATGATATAATGAAAATGACAAGGAAGTGAAACAATAAAGGATTTACGAAAAGTAACAATCATGGAATTAAGGAAGCTAATACAACACGAAAGGAAAACAAGAATTTTACATGTTAAGGAAACAATAACCAAGTAATACAGCAAATATGGAAGGTCAACAGGGGCACTCCCGAGGTACCGCCTCGTAGTCCCAAATCATAAAATAACTCACTTTCCTTATATCACCGCGGGAGCCTTTATATTTAGTTTTGAAAATTATTTTTCGGAAATAGCACCGCGCGTTTTAGCCCACCTTATCACACCGCATGGCTTCTAGTAGTTTCCCTACTAGCCATGCGTATCAAGCCCACCTTATCTCACCACATGTGTATCAACACCCAGACCTTATACCACCGCATACGTATCAATAATCACAATGGCACGGCAGAAACCTCGTGCAAATAGTAACAACTGCATGGTAGAAACCTCGTGCAAACAATAAGAACAGCACGACAAAAACCTCGTGCAACAACCAAGCAATAATCTCAACAATAACACAAAAACCAAAGCATAACAACCAAATAAAATAAAATTTCACAACTTACACCTTGCCGCAACAGAAACCACGGCCTTTTGCAACTCAACACCAAACTCAATAGCAAGATATTTCAAGGATGGCAATTTCAAGTAGAGAATCCCACAGTTAAGTAATGAATACAGAATTAAGAAAGCTAGTAATTCAACTAAACACGTAGTACAAGTTGCAAATAAGAGATAAGACAGGTAGACGTGTGAATTTAGGATAAACATGATGACTACAACATGCTAAAGTAACTCAATTAAGGCATAAAAATGAAACTACATAGCTAAAACCAGAATTTCAATATTTAGCATGTGTATGCACTCGTCACCTTGCGTACACGGCCTTCACATATCACAAATTATCACCACAATACCAAATCCTAAGAAAAATTCCCCCACACAAGGTTAGACAAGTCACTTACCTCAAACCACGCTAAATCAATCAACTAGAAGGTCTTCCCCTTGATTTTCCAATTCTGAATGGCTCGAATCTAGCCAAAACAATTTCATACTATAAATATAACTATATGAAACTAATTTAAATGAATAAATTATGATCTTAGCAAAGAATTGAAAAATCACCCCAAAGAGTCAACCCGGGCCCGCGTCTCGGAACTCGACCAAAATGATAAAAATCAAACACCCATTTGATATCGAGTCCAATCATACAAGAATTACACAAATCTGATACCAAAATGCCGCTTAAATCCCCAAAATTCGGCCTAAGAAGTTTCCTTCATTTTCCCCAAATATTTCAACCCAAATTCCAAATTAAATGATGAAATCAGATATAGATTAGTGAAATTTAATCAAAATGAGTAAAGAACTCTTACCCCAATAATCCCTCTGAAAATCCCTTGAAAATGCGCCTTAAACCGAGCTCTCAAAGTCCAAATTGTGTAATACGAAATAAACCCTCAATTTTGAAACTTAAGTTTGTTGCCCAGTTATCTACACTATGTGATCGCGAAAATTCCGACGCAATCGTGAAGAACAAAATTACCAACATCCCAAAAACCTACTACGCGAATGCGAAAGTCAGCACGTGAACGAGGTGAGAACCTTTCCAGGGTTACGCGATCACGCGAACCAAAACGCGACCGCATAGAGTAGTGCACTCACCTCCTAGACCTCCCCTTCCTTCATCGCGAATGCAACACCACCCACGTGTTTGTGATGCACTGACCTACCCAGCCTCGCGATCTCACAAGCCATCTCGCGATCACATAGCACCAAACCATGCCTGTCAAATCTCAGAGCTTCGCGATCGCGGCCCCTTTTACACAATCGCATAAGAGGAAACTAGAACTGGGAGAACCAGAATTTCTGCAATTCCACAATGAACCGAAATGCGTCGAACATCGTCTGAATTACACTCGACGCCCCCGGTACCTCAACCAAACATACCGACAACTCCTAAAACATCATACAAATACGCTCGAAACGTCAAATCACATCAAACAACGCAAAAATCATGAATCGCGCATCGATTCAAGCCTAAGCACTTATGAACTTTCGAATTCCGAAACTAACGCCGATTCATACCAAAACAACTCCGATTAACCCAAAATTTTGCACACAATTCATAATTGATATTACGGACCTATTCCAACTTAAGGAGTCAAAATCAGACCCCGATATCAAAAAGTTCACTCCCGATCAAACTTTTTAAAATTCTACCAATTTCCAACATCCGCCAATTGACGCTAAAATGACCTACGAACCTCCAAATTAACATCTGGATACGCTCCTAAGACTAAAATCACCATACAGAGCTATTGGAACCTTCAAAACTCTATTTCAGAGTCGTCTTCACACAAGTCAAACTACGGTCAACTCCTACGACTTAACCTTCCAGTTTAGGGACTATATGTCCCATTTCACTCCGAAACTTACCCGAAACCAAAACCAGACATCCTGGTAAGTCACGTAACTACATCATAACATAGAGAAGGCAATAAATAGAGGATCGGGGCTAATACACTCAAAATGACCGGTCGGGTCATTACACAAAGTTCTCTTCTTTCCTTGCTAGGGCGGCCTCATGCCTTTCATCTAATAGTTCCAGGCTCGTGCTCATGGCCTCACCATTTTATTCCTCGGTCGTTTATCGAAACCTGAGGCTCGGTTCTCCTACTTCGACCGATATTAGTGCTTCGGCCATAGACCAATAAAAATGGAGTGGCCCCAGTACTAGATTTTGAGGTTGTACGGTATGCCCACAAGACTTCGGGCAGAATTTCCTTTCATTTCCCTTTTGGCATCAGTCAACCTTTTCTTTAGGTTTTGAAGTATGGTCTTATTTGTTGATTTCGCCTGCCCGTTTCTGCTAGGGTGATAGGGTGTTGACAAGATCTTTTTGAACTTATGGTCTTCGAAAAAATTGTTTACCTTGCTGCCGATGAACTACTTCCCATTATCACACACTATCTCGGTTGGTATTCCGTACCGGCATATTATGTGGTCCCAAATGAAGTCGACGACTTCTTTTTCTTGGACCTTCTCGAATGCTTGAGCTTCGACCCACTTAGAAAAATAATCGATCATAAACAGTATGAATTTAGTCTTACCGGGTGCCCATGGTAGGGGACCGACAATGTCCATTCCCCACTTCATGAACGGCCAAGGTGACAAGACAGAATGTAATAGCTCTCTAGGCTGATGGATCATCGGTGCATGCCTTTGACAGCCGTCGTATCTTCGTACAAAGTCTCTTATATCTTTCTCCATGTCGATCCAGTAATAGTCGGCTCTGATTATCTTACGAACCAAAGATTCAACCCCCAAATGGTTTCCGCAAGTGCCTTCGTGAACTTCCCTCAAAGCATATCTGGTGTCTCCCGGCCCCAAGAATATGGCGAGCGGGTCATCGAACGTTCTTCTGAATAAAGTACCTTCGGACAGGCTAAACTTGGTTGCCTTCGTGCGTAAAGCTCTCGATTCTTTAGGATCCAAGGGAAACTTCCCAGTCTTCAAGTAGTTTATATACGTGTTTCTCCAATCCCAAGTTAAACTTGTTGAGTTTATTTCAGCATGGCCTTCTTCCATTACCAATTTCAACTGTACGACCATTCCTCAGCTAAATTCCTCGTCATCAACTGACGACCCCAAGTTAGCCAGAGCATCGGCTCTGCTATTTTTATCTCGGGATACGTGATGTAGGGTCCATTCCATGAATCGATGCAACGTTACCTGTAATTTGTCTAAATACCTTCACATTCGTTCCTCGTTTACTTTGAATATCCCATTGACTTGATTTACCACAAGGAGGGAGTCATACTTAGCTTCGACCACTTCGGCCCTCGGGTTTTTAGCCAATTTGAGACCTACAATCATGACCTCATACTCGGCCTCATTGTTAGTCAATTTTGCAGTTCTAATAGATTTCCTAATTACGTTACCCATAGGCGGCTTCAACACGATGCCGAGTTTGTACCCCTTTGCGTTCGAGGCACCGTCCGTAAAGAAGGTCCATATTCTCGAGGAAGTCTCCCAGGTTAGCAAAAATTCCTTTTCAACTTCAGGTATTAAGGCCGGCGAAAAGTTGGTCACGAAGTCTGCTAAAATTTGTGATTTAATGGCGATTCAGGGTCGATATTTGATATCATACCCGCTAATTTCTATGGCCCATTTGGCCAACCGGCACGAGATCTCGGGCTTATGCATTATGTTCCTTAGTGGGTAAGAAGTTACAACGCATATGGGGTGGCATTGAAAATACGGCTTTAACCATCTAGAGGCACTTAGCAAAGCGAGCGCCAATTTTTCTAAGGTGAGGGTACCTTGTTGCGGTCTCGCCTAGAGTTCTACTAACATAATAGATAGAAAATTACATACCTTCATCTTTCCGAACTAAGAATCCACTTACCGGTACCTCGGATATCGCTAAGTACAAGTACAACTGCTCGTCCGCCTTCGGAGAATAGAGTAAGGGTGGACTCGAACGGTACAATTTGAGTTCTTCCAAGGATCGTTGGCATTTCGGGGCTAAGAAAATTTATTCTTCTTCTTCAATAGCGAGAAGAAACGGTGGCTCTTATCGGAAGGCCTCGATATGAACCGGCCCAGGGCGGCTATGTGCCCAGTTAGGCTCCGAACGGCCTTGACACTGTCCACCACAGTGATGTCTTCTATAGCTTTAATTTTATCGGTATTAATCTCAATCCCTCGGTTGGACACCATGGATCCAAGGAACTTCTCGGATCCAACCCCGAACACACATTTCTCTGGGTTCAGCTTCATATTGTATTTCTTTAGTATGTCGAAGGTTTCCTGCAAATGTTTCAAATGATCTTCTTCTCGCAACGACTTAACTAACATGTTGTCAATATAAACTTCCATTGATTTTCCTATTTATTCTTTGAACATCTAATTTACTAGGCGCTGATAAGTGGCACGGGTATTTTTTAGTCTGAACGGCATTACGTTATAACAATAGGTGTCTAATTTAGTGATAAAAGAAGTTTTTTCTTGATCGCCCGGGTCAATCCGGATTTGGTTGTACCCAGAATAGGCGTCCAGAAAGCTTAGTATCTCATGCCCGGCCGTTGCGTCGATCATGCGATCGATGTTAGGAAAAGGAAAAGAGTCTTTCGGGCACACCTTGTTCAAGTCTTTGTAATCTAAGCACATTCTTAATTTATTTCTCTTTTTTGGCACTACTACTATGTTAGCCAACCAATACTAAATGGAACCGCTTCAGCAGCAGAAAGTTTGATGTATGCTATGGTTTGCACTAGACCTGACATAGCACATGCAGTTGGAGTTGTCAGTAGATACATGTCAAATTGAGGAAAGGAGCATTAGGAAGGTGTAAAATGTATATTGCGATATCTCAAAGGCACCTCAGGTATGGCACTTTGTTTTAAAATGAGCAATATTATCTTACAAGATTTTGCTGATGCAAATTTAGGAGGCGATCTAGATAGTCTAAAAAGTACCACAGGCTACATGTTCACCTTGGGTGGTACTGCTGTTAGATGGATGTCTAGACTTCAGAAAAGTATTACTCTATCTATCACTGAAGCAGAGTACATGGCAATCTCAGAAGTTGGAAAAGAGATTATTTAGCTCAAGAATTTTCTTAAAGAGCTAGGTAAAAAGCAGGACAATTGTGAGCTTTTCAGCGATAGCCAGAGTGCAATTCATCTTGCCAAGAATCCAGTGTTTCATGTAAGATCAAAGCATATCCAGTTGAGGTATCATCATATCCGAGAGTTGATAAGTGAAGAAACTCTTTCCCTGCAGAAGATTCCAGGATCAAAGAACCCGTCAGACATGTTGACCAAAGTTGTCGGTGTTGATAAATTGAGGTTGTGCACTGCCTCAGTTAGCCTTCAAGACTGATAGCATGAAGGCGCCATCGGAGAATAGCAAATATTTTTTTTTAAACTTCTTTCTTGATGTAACATAGGTTTGAGGGGGAGATTGATAGTCGCAAACCTGTTGTTGTATCAAACCTGTTGTTATATATGAAAGAAAGTAAAGTAGACAAAACAAAAGAAAGAAAATTTGAAAAAAGAGATGAACTTATCGGCATTCTTGTGATGTATGCGCTTACATCGGCATTCGTATGATGTAAGCGCTTACATCGGCATTCCTATGATATAAGCATTTACCTCGACAGGGCATTCAAATACCTATAAAAGGATACGCATTTTCATTTGCAAATCATCCCTCGACTTCTTCTTTCTCTCTTCAATTAATAAAGAGTTATTCTTTGTGTGGTCGTGCAGTAGGAAAAAATTGTTGAACCATGT
The DNA here is from genome assembly GCF_000715075.1 of Nicotiana tabacum. Taxonomy (NCBI): domain Eukaryota; kingdom Viridiplantae; phylum Streptophyta; class Magnoliopsida; order Solanales; family Solanaceae; genus Nicotiana; species Nicotiana tabacum. The sequence goes on along the minus strand of NC_134088.1, from coordinate 17,311,774 downwards.
AAATCTTCTCTTGTCTTGTCTTGTGCAATTTATTACTTTTCTCTTTTAAATATTTTTTTCTTCTATTAGCCTAACACGTTTTCCAACAAAAATAGCACGGGTTAGCCAGTTTTCGGACTGGTAATTGAAAAATAGCCACTATTTTGCCGCAACACGCAAAGTTCAGCATAATATACTGGAGATTGTTGCACATGTGTATGAACTTCCAGCATATTATGCTGAAACTCCAGCACACGGAAAGTTCCAGCATCATATACTGGAGATTGGAGCACCTGTGTATGAACTTCTAGCACATTATGATGGACCAGTATATTATGCTGGAACCCTAGTATATTATGCTGGAACCCCATTATATTATGATAGAAATTCAGTATATTATGCTGGAACTCCAGTACATTATACTGGAACTCCAGTATTTTATGCTGGAAGTTCACATGTAAAAAATTCGAACTCCAATATATTATGATGGAATATTTTTCGGATTTTGAATAGTATTTTCGTTTACATTTATCTTTACATAAAAAGTGGCTAAATTTCGATTACTTTTGAAACTGTGCCTATTTTTCAATTACCACTTGTAAATCTGGCTATTTTTGAATTTCGCTTGGCAACAATCCCTAAATCCTAATCAAAGCCAATCGAGGCTTTAACAATACCATGAAGGCCGCAAAGTCTTTACTCTTTAACTTATGCTTCTAGCAAAACATTTATATATATATATATATAAACACACATTCTGTATATTATAGACAAAAAAATATAAATTTTATATGCTTTGTCAGCTACCGAATATAAATAATTTCTGGCATGGGATAAAAGTAAAAAAGCCTCATTTTTTACGTTCCCATGTTCCCCCATGTAGTGATATGAGGCGAAAAAAAGGAAAGAGAGGGATGTGATTTCTCTTGCTTTTGGCATAGCAGGCCTCCGGTGGGAGGCTTGCACGACGGGCTATTAGCTAAATAAATCCGAACTAATTGAATACTTGTGTCAGAAATTCCTCAAATCAATTTATATTGCTACCTAGTATTGTCATAATATCAGCCAATTTCATTCTTTTAACTAAAGCTATACTTGTTTCGTATCTTTTCTAATCTTTAACGGAGCTATAATATTAGTGGACTTCACAATACGCAGTAAAAGTTCCTTCACCGTCAAAATTCAACTTTGAGAATAAATTATTAATTAATAGAATTCATCCTAAAATAATTTGCGAAAACATGATTTAAACCCATGACCTCAAAGTTGTGAGCCTTATAAACTACTGATTAAACCAAAAGTGCTTGTAGTTAAAATAATCATAAGTTGGAGGTGATCAATTTATGTATTTTAGTTGATTTTATCTTGTAAACACTTGTGGTATCTATCAAACGACCGTAAAAAGATCATAAATTAATATTATTATAATTAATAAATTTTGAAAATGTTTGAAAACATACATTTTCTATGAAGTGTTTGGTTCTCCTATTAGTAATCACTAGTGGATTTAAAATTAGTGGCAAGCAAATGGGAGGCTTGATAATGGGTGGTTATTGTCACCTATTAATTAAGATATCAAGTTGTCATTATATTCCGACATTCCAAGTTGAAGGGAAAAATTACAAACACGAATTAGCAAAACATAATTAATTTCTTATTTGAAAGAAACATAAGTTCCATATAAAAGGTAATACAAAATAGGGAATCCTAAGCTGAAATAGGACAAAATAGAGAATCCTAAGCGGAATTAAGATTTCTTTAAGGACAAATTCTCTGTCTCTGTCCATGTGGTACAAGTGCTTTGGTGGTAATTATTAATGGGGCCTTTTTTTCACTTTTTAACCCGAGACATAAATTATTTACATTTAATAATCAAAAAAGTGTATAAAATTTGTATAATTTTGTATATAATATATATTTTTTGGTTATTATTTTAAAACAAGTTATACAATATCATTTTCCCTTATTAATTGGCCCCGGAAACAAGTTCAAATTTGAAATTGAGCAATTTTCTCATCCATCAAATTTTGGTCCAATCTTATTCTCATTAAGAAAAAAGTCTTATTATTGCCCTTTATTCCTAATGAAGTTCAAACACGAAGATAATTTTAAATTATAGTAAACTAATTAAGGGTACATATTAACTTTTTAAAAAAAAAAATTAAACACAATCTTGAATATTCCTGTAATCCCCTAAATACTTGTACCAAAAGAAAACTCTAACTCCGTCTCTATTTAATTTCTGTCATTTTTCCTTTTTCCGCGCAATTTAAAGTAACAACCAATACAATTCAGTCGCGTTTGAATTCAGTTTCAATCTAAATATTTATTCTTACATTTTTCTTCTTAATCAACTAGCTTATTTAATTTTTAAAAAATATCCACGAACTTAAAGCATCAATTCTCACTCAAAACTCGGTATATTATAACAAATAGAACTTCACTCTTCTTATGTTTGTGTTGGCTTGAATAAGTTTTGTTTTGATGATTGCCGAAGGAACATATGTAATGAATCAGGTCCATACACCGTGTACACAGGACACATGCAGATTCAAGCACGAGGCATGTACGTGAAGGGGATAAGCACAAGTTGTTATATTTGATATATTCTCAACGAAAAGGTTGCATAATTGATAAGGAGCATGACTCCTTACTTGAAAAGAACTCTATCCTAGATAAGGTAGGAGTTAGAAGTTGAAGATAACTAGAACTCTTCCACCATGGAAAAGTATATCATTAGAACTCTAGTTATTTCTTATTCTACTAATTTTAAAAATACCGGTGGTATTCTCTTCTACAGGTGACACACAAACGCTGAAGTTAAGCAAGAATTGAGAGCAAAATAGCAAGGCATTTTGCAAACAATTCATGTGTGTTTCAAGTATGCGAACCTGAAGCTACATGAACCAAATAGAAGAACCAGTTCCAAGTGTCTGTCTTTTATTCTAGTTCAATTGTAGTAGGGCTTTTGAGTTGTACTTTTTAGCTTTCTCTAGAAGCATTTGTACTAGGTACTTTAAGTTGTATTGTTCAAGTTAGAGTTAACTTGAAGTTGTCCCAATAGCGTGAGGCTGGTTGCCACAAAAGGTTAGAGGTAATCCTTAGGTTTACAAGAGTTTTGCAAACGCAGTTGTTTGGCTCGGTGATTTAGTAAAGTGTTGAAAAAAATTCTACTGGGAAATAGGTCGTAGTTTTTTCACCTTTTGAGCCAGGTATTTTCTATGTAAAAATACTTGTGTTCTTTACTTTCTGCATTTATTATTCCGCAACTATAGTGTAAAGAACACGTAGAAGAACTAGGTCCTTCTATAATCCGTACACGCAAAAAATTGGACACCATACAAATCACTCCCCCCTCCCTCTTGTGTGGTATTGAAGTATAAAATATCAGTTTGGCTCTATTATATAATCTTAATTAGATCCAACTTGGACTCGATAAGGCAATGCCTTAGGTCTCATTTTTTTCCCATAGTTTTTCTACTACCATATTTCTTTTTCATGACTGCTGGATTATATTTTCCTTGAGCCGAGAATCTGTCGAAAATAGTTTATGTACCTTTACAAGGTAGGAGTAAGGTCTGCATACACCCCAAACCCTGACGAGCGCAAAACACAATACGAAATCAATGCTCGCTAGCCAAAAATAGTATAGTTTAAATATCGTCTCCCCATGGATTATGTTTAAATAATGTTCAAGTAATTTCTGGCTTAAACTCTATTCAAGATGATCAACACTTGATTTGAGGTAATTACTAACTATAATTAACTACTAAATTAAGATTATGACTAATTAAAATTAATCACAGAGAGTGAGAGTTGAACTAAAATGGACTGCAAGCAATATGAGGAATAAGGGTCATGACAGGATAGGTGCAAAATAGTTATTCGGGACTTAACTCTATTTAAATTCACTTTTAAGGTCAAGATTCCTCTCTCAATTAAATTTGAACTCTACAAAAAAAATTTATATGAAGTACTGTGAAGATATGCAAGAACACGTTAATTGACTAGTCTTTAGAAAAATGTCTCTCGAATATTCTCCTAACTTGATTTAATCAACATTCAAAAAGCTCTCTCGATTACTTAGAAGAATCACTAAATTAAACCAAACCAAATAATATCATCCAAAATATTCCTCTTTCGATTAAACAAACTGGTAAACAAATTCGCAATCAATTCAAAGCATCATAAACGAATTCATGCAATTAAATTAGAGTTAAATCTACAAACAACACTCAAAATACCATATTCGTCAAAGCCCTAGGGAAGAACTACTCAATAGATATGGAAAAAGTCATCACAAATAAATTTGAGAACATAGAAAACATCAAAAATAACTTTACAATACAAATTCTCGTATTGCACCAATTGTTGACAAGAGAATTAATGAAATCTTGTGTCTTCACGCCGCGATAGCTCTCTAAAACTCTCCTAGGTTGAATCCCCCTTCAAAAATATGTTTACAATGTATTTATATAGTGTAGGAATGACTTTGAACTGAAATATCCTTACTGGAACGAAATATAATTCACTGGGCCAAAATTGCATTGCCACGCCATGACCAGGGGCGGATTTAGGGGGGCGGAAGGGGGTTCACCCGAACCCTCTTTTCCCAAAAATTATACTGTATATATAAGGCAAAATTTATTTTTTACCTTTATATATTAAGTTTTGAACCCCCTTGACACAGCCCAAAAGTGTAGCTTAGGGTCAAGGGGGTTCAAAATCTTTGAAAGGTAATAGGTTCAATTCTCACTAATTACAATCTTTTTTTTCTTGAATCCCCTTCGCGGAGATCATGACTCCGCCACTGGCCATGACCCACGTCGGGTTGCACTACGTGTTAGTGGCTTACACTTTGATGCCTGATGCACTTCTTTTCCTTGCCAAATTCAAGTACGTTGGCTGGCACGTGGTGCCAAACTATTCTTTTGGAATGAATATTTCTTTTAACTTCTAATAACATAACTGAAGAAAGTCCTTCTTTTGGCACGATATACATCGCACCATGATAGGTCCTTCTATGGCCTTTAGCGTTTTTCTTCTATTTCTTTTTTTTTTTTTTTTTTATGCATACTCGGTTTTCGGCCCCGGATATTGACTAAACTCTAGAACTTCTGCTCAAATTTCAAAGTTCTCTTTTATTCTCTTTAGCTCCAAAAATTTTATTTTAGCTGGAAATCTCAACCTACACAACAAAAAATACGTAATGAGTATAAATTATTTATATTTTAGCTCAAACACAATTAAAGTATATCAAATAATAGGTGCAAGCTGGCCAAAAAATTATATTTTTAGCCTACCATCAAACCCCACTCATGAGATTTCACTGGTTATGTTGTTGTTGTTGTTGTTCTATTTTGCGTTTGAACGTGATTTGGTTGAATACCCAAAAGTTATTAAAATCGAGATATGCACAGAACAAAGATATCATGAGTTGTATAAAAAGGAAACTTTTTACAGTGCGGGGGTCCTGTCCCTTGGACGACTTGATTTTGAACTTTAGGATGGACTTTACTGGTTTTATTTTAAAGGGAAAGAGGAAGCCCCGGACTCGTCCCATACTCTGTTAGTATTCTGTATTCAAAATCAGAAACTCAGAAAATGTTAGTTTAAGAAAATAAAAATAGAAAATTCTGAGCCCGCAAGTTTCTTGTGTGTCCTTAAGGAATTTAATCACCTCACAGTTGCCCAAGGTTTCAGATTAATTCCTTCCAAGATAGAACGGAATAACTATTATGTGATAGCGGCACTTCAAATCACAGAACTTCGGCGAACTCAAATGGCAGAGCAAATCACACAAAATGCTTACGATTTTGCTTTGAAAACAAAGCAGAATGCAGAAGATAGATGGAATAGATTTTCAAATTTCGGTAGTGAAAAATGAGGTTGAGCTTCTCTATTTATAGCCAGCAGAGTTGAGTCAATGCCGACGACGACGCGGGGTGTGATGACCCAAAGTATCATCTTTAAATTTAATAAGTAATTTTGTGTTCTAAGATCTTGAAAAGCACTATTTACCATTCCTCGACTTGTGTGCGCAGTCCGTATAATTTTTCGGAAAGTTTTTATGTGAAAAATGGATTAAAATGTGAAATAGAGCCTTAAAACTCAACTGAGTTGACTTTGGTCAACATTTTGAGAAAATAGACTCGGATCAGTATTTTGACAGTTGCGGTAGGTCCGTATCATGATTTAAGACTTGGGCGTATGCCCGAAATTTAATTTGGAGGTCCCTACCTCAAGTTATGACCATTTAACGGAAACTAGTAATTTAAAGGCTAAAGATTTCCAAGTTTGACCACGGAGTTGACTTTTTGATATCGGGGCCGGAATCCAATTCTGGAAATTGGAATAGCTCTGTTATGTCATTTATGACTTGTGTGCCAAATTTGAAGTTATTCCGGATTCATTTAACATGTTTCGGCACGACATTTGCAAATTGAAAAGTTTAAAACTCAAAGTTCGAATCGAGGTGTGAATTATAATTTTAGCGTTGTTTGATGTGATTTGAGGTCTCGACTAAGTTCATATATTTTTTTAGAACTTGTTGGTATAACTGGTTGAGGTCCCGGGGGGCTCAGGTGAATTCCGAATGGTTAACAGATCAAAATTTGGACTTAAGGAAAAATCTGAAATTTTGGTCTTCTGGTGTAATCGCACCTGCGGTCAATTTTTCGCAGATACGGTCAAATTTTCGCAGAAGCGAAAATGCTGGACAGAACACATAAAATTGGGTTTTAGCTATTTTTACTCATTTTTGAGTTTTGAGTATCGGATTTTGGCGATTCCAAAGCAATTTTTCACGACTTTGAATTGAGTAAGTGTTCTATAACTAAAAATGATTATATTTCATAAATCCATGTCTATATTCATCATTTATTTCGGATTTAGATGGAAGAAATTGAAATTTTTGTAAAACTTTTCAAAAATAAAAATTTAAGATTTGAAGGTCCATTTGACATCGGAATTGGATAATTTTTATATGGTTGAACTCGTAGCGGAACGAGTGTTCAGATTTCGCGAGTTTTTCCGGCATTTGAGACGTAGGTCCCACTGTCGAATATTAAAATGAATTTCGAATTTTTATCCGAAAAATTAGTAAATTCATATGGAATTAATTCCTATGATTCGTATTGAGTATATCGAATTGTTCGTGAATAGATTTGACACTTTTGGAGACAAATTCAAAAGGGAAAGCTGTGGTCGAATAATTTATTGAAATTTATAATGCGAAATAAGTGTCGTGGTTAACCTTGACTTGAGGGAATAGAATTCCTAAACTATTTGTTATGTCAAATGCATGTGAACGACGTTTAGGCTAGATGACGAGTGTCTATATGTCGTCAAATTAATTGTTTGCATAATTATTTGAAAAATCATAAATTGTTTTAAATCATTAATTAATTATTATAATAATTGTTTCTCTCCTGTTCTTTGTCAAATATTAATTCTTGAATTTCTACAATAATTATTACATGCTATTTGATTTATGTGTCTTAATTATTATTTGACATTTAGCATACTAAATATTAACTGTCTATTTTCTCCACAATTTTTATAATTAATTGATAATTGCCATTGTTTGCTCATAGATAAATTATAATTATTGTGTGCCTTGATGCTTAATAGTTTCTCATTGGACGTGATATTTATTGGAGTAATTTTTATTACATTTATGAGTTGTTTAAAGTTATATTGGGTGAACGGGTTGCACGCCGCAACGGAAATAAAAAGGAATATATATATATATATTGGGGGATCGGGTTGCACGCCGCAACAGACTTATTAAAAAGTCCATATTGGAGGATCAGATTGCACGCCGCAACAGACTTATTAAAAAGTTCATATTGGGGGATCAGATTGCACAACGCAACAGACTTATTAAAAAGTTCATATTGGGAGATCGAATTGCATGCCGCAACAGACTTATTTAAAAGTCTTAACAGACTTATTTAAAAGTCTATATATACTTGATTAAAATAAATATATGGGAGGATTGAAAATGAATATGTTGTGTGAGCGGGTTGCACGATACAACGGAAATTGATGGAAATAATAATTGGTTATGACTGCTGAATTGGCTTCAACTGTTAAAAATGAGTTACCTGATTTATTTTTATTATTGTTGTTATTACTATTATTGCGTACAGGTTATTGTAAGTGACCTGCCTTAGCCTCGTCACTACTTCGTCGAGGTTAGGCTCGGCACTTACCAGTACATGGGGTCGGTTGTACTGATACTATACTCTGCACTTCTTGTGCAGATTTCGGAGTTGGTCCTAGCGGCGTACCATAGACTTGCTCGGATTTCAGCTACCAGAGGAGACTTGAGGTATAACTGCACGAAGTCCACAGTTTTGAAGTCCCCGTCTACTTTACTTTAGCGGTGTGTTTGTTTCGAGACAACTTTATTTTATTTAGACCTTTATTTGTATTATTCTAGAAGCTCGTGCACTTGTGACACTAATTATGGGATGGTATTTAGACACCGTTATTTTATGAATTATTCACCACATTTCAAACTTTACTTCCGCATTTAATTCTTTGTTATTAATAAATTTAAAAATTATTTTAAAATGGATAATATTATTCTAACGTTGGCTGAAAATTTCGGGACATGACACGAGGCTTGCTCTCTTCTCAACTCTTTAAGAGCTAGAAGAAGTGCTTCTATATATAAGCTCAAGAACTTTCCTATTCCTATCCAATGAGGGACAAAATTCCTTTGTAAAAGGGACTAATTCAAAATTTCATTTCCCTCCATTTCTTTTTCCACCATTTTTCATTCACACCTCTTTTTGTTTTTAGTTAAAAATCTAATATACTCAAGTCTGACTTTGATCATCGTCTCCTGGTCTTTGGTAGAGATCCGAGTATTTTAGTAGTTTTCGCGAATATTAATAATTCTACAGTGGCATAGCTCCAAATACTCTCGTTTCTTTTCTGAAAAAAAAAAAAAAAAAACTTAATGGATCGAACTTGAACCCCGGGTGAATGGATCGTCCCGGCGGGATCACTCTGACGCAGACGGCCCTGAGAAGCTATTTGAAAAACAATATGGGTTAAAGTTCGTTTTTTCTTGCCAAGTGTATTCCTTCTCCAGCAAAATCAGACTTGGCAGCACAAAGTGTTTATGAACAGCGAGACGTGGTGAGAGGTTTACAAGCTGGCTACAAATTTCTAAATCCTGATTAAAGCTAATCAAGGCTTTAACAATGCCGCAAATTCTACCAATAATTATATGACTTACAAGTTGTGCCCACAATACCAAGATTACAATACTCCCTCCTTTGTTTTGAAATACAATAATACAACTTTTCACAACATTCACATTGCAATCAGAAGACTATATTTTACCTATTATCTGATCCATATTATTTGTTTATATGATGAACAAAAAATTTATTTTAAAATATTTGACACTCTAACAAAAAAGGAGGTGTAGACAAATACTCCTATAATTAAGGTTATAAGAGGTGTAGACAAATACTCTTATAATTTGACACTCTAACAAAAAAGTAAAAAGCTTTTATTTATATTATTTTTACCAAATTTATTCTTGTTTTTTCAACTAGTCAAGTATTAATTAATCAAAAATTTTAAGACGGAGAAAAAGGAGGTGTAGACAAATACTCTTATAATTAAGGTTACTAAATATCTTTCTCTAAAGGTGTAAAAAAAGATTAAAAGACAAATAATATGGACCGGATATAGTATTTCTCTTTCCGATATTCAACTCCATCTATAAATTTCAAAATGTATATACAAAATACATTATACTAATCTTTTAAGAAGTTTACATGAAGTAACTCGCAATATAGCTACCCAGCTATCTAGGCATCTAGCAAACAATTTTAAGTTATTTATTACAAGTGACCAGAATAGGGGATAATTAATAAAACGTACCAAACACTAGTGCCACACATGGGCAAAGATAGAGAATTTGTCCTGTAACATGTCTTATTTCAGCTTAGGATTCCCTATTTTGATTTGCTTTTCTGTGACTAAGCAACTGGAAACATAAAACACATGCTTCTGATGCAACTGGAAAGGAAATTAAGTGCTGAATACCCATATTTTTAGATTCTTATGCATCAAACTATAGGAGAAAATAATGGGTAACCCGATGTACAAGACATCTCACGTTCATGCAAGGTCAGGGAAAGGGCCACATCCCTAGAGCTGTGATATAAACAGTCTATCCTAATGCCATCATTAGTGGCTGCTTCCACGACTCGCATCAATATGATAATATGATCTAAATCTATACTATATTAAAAGCACGAAGGCACTTAGCAAAATGTCGTTCGTCCTTTTTACCTTTTAAAATATGTAGGTAATATTGGACAATATAGTAATTTGAGTATTTCATTAATATTTAAGTATAATTATTTAACTAATTCCCCTACAATTTAGGAATAGTCATTTGTTGTTAATACAATTTTGCCTAAACGTTCACTACACGCTAGGAAAGTGTCTTTCTAATTCCATTTATACTTTGGAGTACTAAATTTCTCCATTCTCCTTCCTAGGTTTAGGTTTAGGAGACTTCTTTTGTAGTTGATAAAATTTTGCCTATACTAGGAAAGTTTGTCGTTCAACTCCATTTATATTTTGGATTATTAAAATTTCCCTTTTATAAGTTTAGGAGATTTTTTTTGTAGTTAATAAGATTTTGCCTAATTCTCACTAGACAAAATAGGTATTTAATAATTTTTTTTGATATTTAGGATTTTAATATCAACTAAAATTTTAGTTGTTAAATTTTTTCTTATTTAAACTATATAGTAATTAGGCTCTAATATTTAGGCCATCAAAACCGGTTAGATTTTACTATTCAAAATAAGGTGTACTAATCAAACTATAGACAAAAACTAAGAAGAGACAATTCCAAACCACTATTGGTACGTTTTTCTATTTTTAATGTCCTCTCTCAATTTATGTCTAAAACTATGTGCATATTAATTCTTCTTCTTCTATATCCTTTCGCACAAAAATATCTACAAAGCCAAAAAGTATTTATGAGGAAAAAAATGAGGATTTGTTGTTCTAGAAATTTAACCTTCCAAACAAAATTCATACATATCGGAGATGTATTTAAAACTTTCTAAAAGATATTATCCGTGTCAACACTATAAACTTTTTGATAGGCGAATTTAATTTGAATAGCATTTATTATGTATTTCTAATAAAATCGAAAATTATTTGAAAAATATTGGAATTATTCTTGGATGATTTGTTGTGTATACTTGTTTTATTTTTGGTAATTATAGATATTTTATTACCAAGTAAACATTATATACAAAAAATAAAATAAATTGACAGAGAGCTGGACATTCCCCAAACTCATGTAAAGTAAAACTCCTACAACTCCAAAAATAACTAGACAACAACAAACAATTACAAAGAACAATCACAACTCAGAATTCCTATGTAATAAGCAATATTCATCTAATATATAACTGTAATGTGCTAATAAGTAGCAAACTCCTTATATAACATATTTTGAAATATTTTGACATTTCAAGGAGGTTAGATACCTCGTCTTTGATGAATGCATGCTTAACTTCAGACTGAGGCCTCCTCTTCTATTTAACCGTATGGAACTTTGGATTCAAGGTTAGCTTATGAATGGTTATTTCTGGCGGGATCCTTGTCATATCAAGATGGGACCAAGCGAAACAATCTACGTTAGTTATAAGGAATTTAATGAGCTTTTTCCTGAGCTCGGGAGTCAACCCCGTGCCCAGGTATACCTTCTGATCGGGCAAGTGTTTGATCAATATGACTTGCTCCAGCTCCTCGACCGTTGATTTGGTGGCATAGGAATCGTCAGGGGTGATGAACGACCTAGGAACTCCATAATCATCGTCCTCACCTGCTTCTTGCTTCTCCGGTTCGGTCGGGGCCGGTGTAGGTAATTGCTATTTAGCTTCTTCCTTCCTAACAAGCTTTGGGTTCTTGGATGTCGAGTGTGAGGACATCAGGATCACCTCATCGACCGCGAACATTTCTTTTGCAGCCGGTTGCTCTCCGTAAACCGTCTTTATCCCTCTCGGTGTAGGGAACTTCAGTGCCTGGTGTAGTGTCGAGGGTATTGCCCTCGTGTTGTGAAACCATGGACTTCTGAATAGAGCATTATATCTCATATCCCCTTCAATCACATAGAACTTCATTTCCTGAATCGTCCCAACAGTATTCACTGGCAGGGTTATCTCCCCTTTAGTAGTTTCGAATGCCATGCTGAATCCGTTTAAAACCCGGACTGCATGCACTATTTGATTGTGCAGACCCAGCTGCTCAACGACCCTCGATCTGATGATATTGGCCGAGCTACCTGGATCAATTAACATATGCTTAACTCGAGATTTATTTATGAGCACAAATATTACCAGTGCATTATTATGCGGTCGCACGATGCCTTCAGCGTCCTCATTATTGAAAGAGATGGTCCACTCTGGTATGTAATCTCGGGTTCGTTTTTTCCTTGTAATGGACACCTTAGTGCGCTTTAGCATTGGCCCCTGGGGGACGTCGACTCCACCAATGATCATGTTAATGACGTGCTGAGGTTCCTCTTGCTCAGTCTGTTTGTTGGAGTCCCTATTCCTGAAGTGATTTTTGGTTCGATCACTCAGAAATTCCCGGAGGTGACCGCTATTGAATAACCGGGCTACTTCTTCTCTTAGTTGTCGGCAGTCGTCGGTCTTGTGGTAGTGAGTGCCATGATACTTACACATCAGTTTGGGGTCTCTTTGGGCAGGATCGAACTACAATGGCCGAGGCCACTCAGTATCTTTGATGCATCCGATGGCAAATACGATGTCGGCATCATCGACACTAAAGTTGTACTCTGATAATCTCTGTGCCTCCCTGGCCCCGAGTGGCCTGTCAAAATCGTTTTTACTCATGAGTCCCCGGCTATGGTGGCCTCGATCGCTCCTTTTTTTTCATTCCTTGTAGGGTTACGCCCGGATTCGCTACCCCTTTGATCTCCGCTATACGGTTGATACTGATCTCTGTTCGATCTTGGTTCATGATCGACAACTCTTTTAGACCTGTCATTAGCTCTGGTGGGATAATCAAACCTGGAGGGGGCCTCGAACTAATCATCCTCGGCTCTGATTTTCGATTGGTGTCTGTTATGAACGTCAGCCCAAGTTACTGCCGGGTACTCTATCAAATTTTATTTCAGCTACCGGGAAGCCAAGGAGATTTGGGGGTTGAGTCCTTTAGTGAACGCCTGAACGGCCGAATTGAACGCAATCGGAGGTAGGTCCATTCGTTCTATTTGAAACCTTGACATGAATTCCCCCAGCATTTCGTTAGCTCTCTGTTTTACTTTGAAAAGGTTCGATTTTCTGGTCTCGACCTTGATGGTCCCGACGTGAGCTTTCACAAAGGCATCTACAAGCATAGCAAACGAATCGATGGAATTAGGGGTAAGTTGTGATACCATATCATTTCTCCCTTTGACAGAGTCTCTCCAAACCTTTTCAGCAAAACCGACTCGATTTCATCATCCTCCAAGTCTTTTCCCTTGATGGCACACGTGTAGGAGGTCACGTGCTCATTTGGATCCGTGGTTCCTTTCAATATCGGGGGTGCTCCCGGGATCTGATCAACTTTGGAGTTATAGGTCTCCATTTTTTTGTCGTTGGCTTCAATCTTCTTCTCCCCTATTCCCACCTGCTTCGTCAGTTCCTCAAGCATTTTTATTATTTCGGGGTTGGCCCCGGGTTCAACTTCACCCAGCCTTCTCATGACCTTTTCATTTCTTCGAGTATTTCCCTGGGATGGTTCGGACTCAACATCATTGGGGGCGCAGCTGTGGTTCTGCAACTGGGCTATCGCCGCTTGTTGAGCTTGTAACATTTCGAAGATCACTCGCAGATTGATCTCGTTATCTTCACCGTCGTGCGTACCCCAGGCTATTGATTGGGCTTCTCCGCAGAAGTTGTTCTTGGGTTTGGTTGGTAGGTTTGCATCGAAGGCCACATGCGAGTTGGCATCGATCGGGTCCGCAGCTGGGACACCGTTGGGATCAGCAGAAGGCACCTCATTGCTAGGTACTACGTTATTATTTTTGCCATGATGTCCAGACTCAATATCAACGTTGAAGTGAGCAGAGTGACAGTTCGACATCCTTAGGTAGATCTGAAATTAAAATCTTAAAGAACAAGCATAAAATATAGTGTGTTATGGAAATTTGTATCAAACTACCACTATTATCCTTAGCCCTACGGTGGACGCCAAACTGTTTACCCTTAAAAATGGATAACAATTGAATTTGTATGTGGTTTTAAGGATACGTGATTTAATTCAATACGAATGATCAATGACGTTAGATAAGCAATTAATGGATAGAGTAAATAACCAAACCAATGATGATACTAAATCCGGGCACAGTTCAAGGCTTAACAAGAAGCTCGCCTTCGGTTCTGGACCGGTGCTTATGAAGAACTTATGAACCAGAAACAAGAACTTTCAATAACTTTTAGAAATAGAGAGAACAAAAGTATATTGCTTTGGTATGAGTGTTACAGTGTGTCCAATGAATAATTAGTCTCTCATTTATATAGTAGGGTAGTTTTACCCTAAGTACAATTCTAAAAAAGGTAAAAATTTTTCTTTTCGGTAATTACTGATCTACTGCTAATACGGGCCGCCGAGATTCACGCCGTGATATCTAGTTGGGCACGAATATCACAGCCCTTTATTAATCGTGTGCGGTCGTTTAGCAATGCCTTCCGAGTTCTCGTTATTTGAATCAGGTCCGGGGTCATGATCTCGATGGCTCCGGAAGCAGGTATTTTGTTCGAGCTTCTATACGGGCGGCTCCCGGCTTCGATCTCGAATTCATGCAGTTATGTTCTCCCTTCATTCACCCCACCGGGAAATGGGGGTTCTCATTACCCCCGGTTTTACCCGTATACACAAACCTTAAGTTGTTTATTATTTTCGAGGCTAATGGTTGTCCCTTAGTTTATTGTTTTATCCGGGGAATGCCCAGAGGACCTTGTAAATATTTTTAATTCGGGGAAAACCCCATATACATGTATTTGAAGGCCATGACGAGCATCGTGGATGAAGCATAGTGTAGTTTAGTTTAAGACTTTTCTTTTCATTTCATTTTCTTTTATTAGGCGGGGACAACCTTGAACCTCTTTGTGTTTATTTTTTTGTGTGTTTTACCTTAATTAGAATATTCTTCAAAGCCAATTATCAAGTATGCAACCGTACTAGTTACGGGACTCGGAGAATTCCTAACACCTTCTCTCCGAGTCAAATGAACCCCCTTCCTCGGAATTTCTGGTGCAGATTATGTTTTAGAGTCTAAATGTGTTTTAAAGTGAAAAATAATTTTTTTTAAACAGTGGCTTGACACACCGAAACAACTGTCGAGTGGAGACTCTGAAAAATCCTTTAAAACATAACTTTTGTCACTTTTCAAATTGAAACCCTTTTGAGCTTTAAATCACATTTTATCTTCTTTTAAAGAGGGTTAAGGGTAAAAATGGGTGTGACAACAATAATATGAATATAATGGTACGGTATCACCCTTCGTGCTTTTACTCTCGTCCTCACCATGTAATAATATGAATAAAATGGTATGGCATCACCCTCCGTGCTTTTACTCTCATCCTGACTATGTAATAATATGAATGAAATGACACGGTATAACCCTTCGTACATAATAGCACGTGGAGTACCAAATCTTGTGAAAATATTCTTCTTCAAGAAAGCCACCACATTTCTCGCCTCATTGTTGGGTAAAGTAACGGCCTCAATCCATTTGGACACATAATCAACCTTGACCAAGATGTAGGTATTTCCACAAGAACTCATAAAAGGGCAGAGAACTCATAAAAGGGCCCATGAAGTCAATACCACACATATCAAAAATATTAATCTCCAAAATGGTTGTGAGAGGCATTTCATTCTTCTTTTAGATTCCACCGGCCAGTTGACATTCATCACATCTTTTCACTAGCTCACTAGTATCCTTGTAAATAGTGGGCTAATAGAAGCCGCAACTAAGCATTTTGGATGCCGTTCTTACTCCACCATGATGACCACCATATGGCGAAGAATGACAAGCCCCAAGAATTTCACCTTGCTCTTCTTCTGTTACACATCTTCTAATCACCCCATCCGTACAAATTTATAAAGGATATGGTTCATCCCAATAATAATCTTGACAATTCCGTTTGAGCTTCTTCCTTTGGTTTGAAGAGAATTCATCTAGAATGATTTCACACACAAGAATATTTGCTAGATCCGCGAATCATGGCACCTCTTTCATTGAAATGGCAAAGAGTTACTCATCGGGGAATGAGTCATTGATTTCAAGGCCATCATGCAGCCTCCCCTCCTCCTCCAACCGAGATAAGTGGTCTGTTACTTGGTTTTCACTCCCCTTTCTATCTTAGATGTCAATATCAAACTCTTTCAACAAAAGAACCCATTTCATCATCCGAGCATTGGAGTCCTTCTTGCTCATAAGATACCGAAGCACCGCATGATTAGTGTGGACAATGACTTTTACACCCATCAAGTACGGGCGAAACATCTCAATAGCAAACACAATGGCAAAGAGCTCTTTCTCCATAACGGTATAGTTGACTTGGGCACTATTCATGGTCTTCAGCTGGCAGGAATGTGAGTGTTTGCAGTCGCACATTTTTGGATTGCGGCTGCAAAGCAACTTCTGTGGCTGCACAATTCTTGTGCGGTCCGCACTTCACAAAGGCATTAGTACTTGGTCTTTTTTGCATATTCTCTAAACTTTGAATCTTTGTCAGTAAAAGCCCAGTTCTGCGGTCGCACAATTCATGTGCGGTCTGCACATTGCTGCAAAGCCTGTTGGGTTCTGCTGCTTGGTTTGCGGCCGCAAATGGAATTCTTCGGTCCGCAATTTCTTCTGCGGATGACACATATTTGCTTTTGCGCCCTTTATTGCCTTTTGCTTCGGAACACTCTTTTTTAAGTCGGATTTCATCATGGGAGATCAAACTTCCAGCATTCCTGCAATTTGCACAATTTTATTAGCTTCGGGAACACAATTCAATACTTTCGGACTAAAACAAAAGCTAAAAGGTGCTAATAAGCAGTCAATACCTCCACTTATCAACTCCCCCAAACTTAAGCCTTTGCTTGTCTTCAAGCAAATAAATTAGTTCCCACCTCCAAAGGTTAAGAGTTATTTCAGCGAGTCAAAGGTGATCCATTCACACATCAGTTGGGACCAACAATTACCCACACTACTCGTGCATTATCAACAAGGCGACAAATTAAGCATTCATGCACATATAGTTCTACTGTGACATTTGAGCTTCAAGAATTGACTTTACTCATTAAAGACACTTGCTCTATCATGTAGGCCATGGTGGACTCCAAACATTTTCTCCTCTACTTTCCATTTGTCGATGGCTCAGAAGCCTGACTAGCACTCTCTGATCCCTCGAAAGTGCTATGAGATGAGGACAACTCGTCCCTGAGTTGGTATCTCCTTTGCAGCCTTGACTGTACGCCCGACTGCTCCTGACAGAGGCTGAGTTGCCCTCTAATGCTTCCCTAGAAGGGACATATAAGCTCGTCTCGGAGAGATCTGCACCTCTCCCTCTACCGACTATTGCTTTCTTTCTAATTCTCTTTTGTTGGACAAGGGGTAAGGCACTCTTCCCTCAACCCCGAGAAGGTTTACCTCTCCCTTTTGAAGTGTCGTCGCGTCCTCTAGATCGAACCATTGCCAGTATCAAGCAAAGGCAATTGTTAGTTGCATTTCAATGTTCAAACATACATAGGAGATATACAAGTAAAATATAAACCAGAGGACACAATGAGGGCACACAGTTAGATCATGCTTGCAGGGAAGTGATCTGCGATCCGTACAATTTCATTTGCGGCCGCAGATGGGGAATCATGGATCGCACAATTTTGTTGTGCGGCCGCAAAAGAGAAAGTGTGGTGCGCATAATTTTATTTGTGGTCGCACCTCTAAAACCCAAAAAATGCCATCTATGATGACGGAGAATTGGCTAATGTGCGGCCGCAACATGATTTCTGCGGTCCGCACAATTAGACTTGTGGTCGTACATTGGAGTCTCAATGTAGGGACTCTTTGATGACAGTAAAAGTGTATTATGCAGTCTCGATGGGAATTCTGCGGTCCGCATATTTTATCTTGTGGTCGCAAATCCCTTCTTCACTAATGCTGCCCTAAAAACAATTTCTGCGGACCGAACGAATTCAAGTGCGGCCGCAGACTTCAAAAGTTACGTATAGATCAATTTTTTCTATCTAGGTTTTTCAATTTCGTGCACAATTTTACATGAAAACATCATAGAAACATGAAAATATGCTAACCCAGTCCCCATAGAGCATGTATTAGTTAACCCAGTTCAAATTTTACCTCACATGGATACACAATTGAATTCTAATGACAAATGACCTAAAAAGAACTAAAAATCTACAAATTAAACTAAAATAATAATATTAGAAATTGAACCATACCAAATGAATGAGTGTAATGAGTGAATCAACAAGTTGATTATGTATGTGGACAGATAGAATCACCAAGAAATCTCAAGAAAGCACTATTCTTTTGTTCAAAGAGTGAAAAATGCAAAAATGGCCTTGTTCTTCTATTTATACCAATCGTTCGCTAAGGGGAAGAAGGTCAAATGCGGATGCATATTTTCATGTGAGGTCCGCACTCTGTTACCTGGGGGCCTCATATCATCTTTCCATCTACGGTCTGCAATAATATGTTTGCGGCCGTAGATTTTATGTACGACCGCAGATCGACCGTTTTTCTAACAGGCTAAAACTTCAGAGAGTTGGTATTTTCAACGACTCATTTGTGCGGTCCGCAAGCTAATTGTGCGGCCGCGTTGCTCTTTTGCTACAATACCCATAATTGTACGGTCCGCATAAATCAACTGCGGTCCGCAATTCTTAGAGCACTTAGCCAATTTTTTGGTCCACAATTCCTGTAAGTCACACTCAGCCCTGTAGCACACTTCAAATCAAGTTAGAACAAAAATAACTCCTAACTACAAAAGAAAAGAAAAAAAAAGAAAAGAAATATGGGTTGCCTCCCAAGAAGCGCCTGATTTAACGTTGCAACACGACGCAGAATACCATCAATTGAAATGAATGACTGCCACGACGTGGCTATCTCCAACCTTTCCCAAATAGTGCTTCACCCGGAGACCATTGACTCGAAATACTTCATTGTTTTTGTTCTTCAAGTCTAATGTACCAAAAGATGTTACACCCACAATTTCAAAAGGACCACTCCATTTAGACTTTAGCTTTCTGGGAAACATTCTCAACCTTGAGTTAAACAACAATACAAGATCGCCCACTTTAAACTCTTTGTTCCAAATGTATTTGTCATGAAGATATTTCATCTTTTCTTTGTGCAAGGACGAACTTGCATAAGCATGGTACCGGAACTCATCTAATTTATTCAAATGTGCAACCCTCAAGTTAGCGGCTATATCTCAATCAAGATTCAACTTTTTTAGAACCCATATGGCCTTGTGCTCTAGTTCCACCGGAAGATGACAAGCTTTTCCGAACACCAACCGGTATGGCGATATTCCGATAGGTATTTTGTAAGTCATCCGATAAGCCCATAATGCATCATCAAGGTTCTTGGACCAATCTGTCCGATTAGCATTCACCGTTTTGGACAAGATACTCTTTATCTCCCTATTGGAGACTTCCACTTGCCCACTAGCTTTTGGGAGATAAGGAGTCGTGACTTTATGAGTAACACCATACTTTCTAAGCAAAGTGTCAAAAGCCTTGTTGCGAAAATGTGAGCCCCCATCGCTTATAATATCATGTGGAGTACCAAACCTTGTAAAAATATTCTTCTTCAAGAAAGCCATCACACTTCTCGCCTCATTGTTGGGTAAAGCAACAGCCTCAACCCATTCGAACACATAATCAACCGCGACCAAGATGTAGGTATTTCCACAAGAACTCACAAAAGGGCCCATGAATTCAATACCCTACACATCGAAAATATCAATCTCCAAAATGGTTGTGAGAGACATTTCATTCTTCTTTGAAATTCCACCGGCTCGTTGACATTCATCACATCTTTTCACTAGCTCACTAGCATCCTTGTAAAGAGTGGGCCAATAGAAGCCGAAACTAAGCACTTTGGCTATCGTTCTTGCTCCGCCATGATGACCACTATATGGCGAAGAATGACAAGCCCCAAGAATTTCACCTTGCTCTTCCTCCGGTACACATCTTCTAATCACCCCATCCGTACAAATCCGAAAAAGGTATGGTTCATCCCAATAATAATCTTGACAATCCCGTTTGAGCTTCTTCTTTTGGTTTGAAGAGAACTCATCCGGAATGATTCTACACACAAGAAAATTTGCAAGATCTGCGAACCATGGCACATCTTTCATTTAAATAGCCAAGAGTTTCTCATCGGGGAATGAGTCATTGATTTCAAGGCATCATGCGGCCTCCCCTCCTCTTCCAAACGAGACAAGTGGTCTGCCACTTAGTTTTCACTCCCTTTTCTATCTTGGATGTCAATATCAAACTCTTGCACCAAAATCACCTATCTCATCAACCGAGCTTTGGATTCCTTCTTGCTCATAAGATACCGAAGCGTTGCATGATCTATGTGGACAATGACTTTTGCACCCATCAAGTACGAGTGGGACTTCTCAATTGCAAACACAATGGCAAGGAGCTCTTTCTCTGTAACGGTATAATTGACTTGGGCACTATTCATGGTCTTACTAGCATAGTAGACCGGATGAATAATTTTGTTGATAAATTGCCCCAAAACAGTCCCAACCGCTATGTCACTTGCATCACACATGTGTTCAAAAGGGACACTCCAATTTGGAGCGATGATGATGTGAGCAGTTGTCAACTTGAACTACAACAATTCAATAGCTCTCATGCAATCATCATTGAAGTAGAACTTAGCATCCTTCTCAAGAAGCTTGCACAACGGATTCACCACCTTAGAGAAATCTTTGATGAAGCATCAGTAAAAACCCACGCGGCTTAAGAAACTCCGTACACCCGTCACCGAAGTTGGAGGTAGAAATTTAGAAATCACCTCAATCTTTGCCTCCACAACTTCAATTCCATTCTTTGAGATTTTATGGTCAAGGACAATGCTTTCCTCGACCATGAAATGACATTTCTCCTAATTAAGTACCAAATTTGTTTCTTCACATCTAGCCAACACTTTATCCAAATTTGCAAGACAAACATCAAAAGAATCTCCAACCACCGAGAAGTCATCCATAAAAACTTCAAGGTAGTCATCCACAACACACCTCAATAAGAGATATAATACGGTCGTATGCAATAATAATTACCCAACTATGAGCCGGGTCGAATCCACTTGGAGTTATAAGGGGTGTCAGGAGTATATATTTGAAGCAAGTGAATGGACTACCTAAAATTACACTTCCATAACAGAGTTTTGATTTCTACTTCTGTTATTATTCTAATGATAGCAAGCTAAGGTAAATAGACTAGAGATGAATTTTTTTGATGTTTTACCAAATAGTTTAAAGGCCTAGGGATGTGACCATAACCTATGTGTTTGCCTAATGGGATAAAGACGTTAACACGTATTTTGTTGATTGGGGTGTATTATAGCTCTCAACTCTACGTTACCCACTCAATACCTCTCGGTCAAAGAGTGATTTTTCCCAATTTAGCTTTCTCAAGTCCAAATGGGTATCAAGCAAAATAGTTGATATGAGCTCAAGTCGAGTTCTTACTATCTCTAATTTGAACCCTTTAATTAGGCTAACCAATCTCTCAAATAATCCAATTCCTTATTAGCCAAGTTATCCTAGACTAGGTCCCTCTTTATCAAGTAGAGACTAAGTCAAATAGGCATGAATCAATATTTGCAACTATTAATTCTAAATTTGAAGCATGAACTAAGCTAAATAATCAATACACAATCATAAACAAGCATTAAATTAAATATCCATAAGGTTTTCACACTAGGGTTGGGTCACAACCCTAGTAAAAATCTAGCTGCACATAATGAGAATTGAAGAAAATAAAGAAGAAAAGATAATTAAACTCATAATGAAAGATTAAAATCATGAAATCTAATGTTTAAACACTAAAATAATGTCAAACTTCCTAAAATAGTAAAAAGAAACGGCTACATCAACTTTTAATATTCAAACTTGACCTAATTTGTGAAACTCGTTTATTTATACTGGGCCAAAAATTGCGGACAAAAATGCCTCTCGGGAGGTTCTGCGGTCGCACAATTCCATGTGCGGTCCGTAGATTTCTTCAGCTGGCAGGAAGGTGAGTTTTTGCAGCCGTACATTTTTGGGTTGCGGTTGTAAAGCAACTTTTGTGCCGCACAATTCTTGTGCGGTCTGCACTTCACAAAGGCATCGGGACTTGGTATTTTTTTGCATATTCTCTGAACTTTGAATCTTTGTCAGTAAAAGCCCAGTTCTGTGGCCGCACAATTCATGTGCGGTCCGCACATTGCTGAAAATCCTGTTGGGTTCTGCTGCTTGGTTTGCGGCCGCAGATGGAATTCTACGATCCGCAATTTCTTCTGCGGCCGTAGAATTCCTTCTGCGGACCGCACATCTTTGCTTCTGCGCCCTTTATTTCCTTGTGCTTCGAAATACTCCTTTTTTAGTCGGATTTCATCATGCGAGACCAAACTTCCAGCATTCCTGCAATTTATACAATTTCGTTAGTTTCGGGAACACAATTCAATAATTTCGAACTAAAACAAAAGCTAAAATATGCTAATAATTAGTCAAAACCCCCACTTATCAACTCCCATAAACTTAAGTCTTTGCTTGTCCTCAAGCAAATAAATTAGTTCCCATCTCCAAAATTTAAAGGTCATTTCAGCGAGTCAAAGGTGAGTCATTCACACATCAGTTGGGACCAACAATTACCCACACTACTCATGAATTATCAACAAAGTGACAAGTTAAGCATTCATGCAAATATAGTTCTACTGTGACATTTGAGCTTTAAGAATTGACTTTACTCATCAAGGACTCTTGCTCTATCATGTAGGCCATGGTGGACTCTAAACTCTTTCTCCTCTACTTTTCATTTGCCAAGCTCGCTTAAGAAATTTAGCACTCAATCCAAATATTTATGAAAGGTTCACTCATCTCTCTCAAGAGAGTGTCACAAGTACGACGTCAAGTACCATAGGCTTGCCCCTCATGTAGATCGCCAATAATGTAAGCTCACTCGGTTTGAAATCAAGTAGGACTTCTTTCGGGATATAATGAAGGTTTTTGGGTTAGGGTAGGATATCATATGGGTAAGTGGTTACACCTTTCCTTAAGCACTCCATCTTTCATTTTTTGGCTCACACTTTGCAAATTCTTAGAGGCACTTTCTTTTCATTGGGGACTAAAGAGACTTAGCATCACTCTTTCTTAATCATTTCATTCTTTTTCTCCCTTTTTGATTTCTCCATGTTTGGGATCATTACCTTTTTTTTTTAAATCCATTCCACCCTTTCACTTATTCACTTTTTGCATTGTTCTTTTTTGTTCTTTTCTTTTCTTGCCTTCTCTTCTCATAGAGATTATTTCTTTTATCTTTTTGTGCCTTGATTCCTTTTTCAAGTTCCTTCGCACGGTTACTTGGACTAGCAACAATTCATCTCATCCCTCGCGTAACCATATTGTAAAAGAGGACGGAGTCGAGGTCCCACAACAACCACAT
Organism: Nicotiana tabacum; assembly: GCF_000715075.1. NCBI lineage: Eukaryota > Viridiplantae > Streptophyta > Magnoliopsida > Solanales > Solanaceae > Nicotiana > Nicotiana tabacum. The sequence goes on along the minus strand of NC_134088.1, from coordinate 17,288,047 downwards.
TCAAGTTTAAAGATCACTATGGTCTAACTAAATCACTCGATGATTTCCAAAGTCAACACAAGAGTCACAAAGTCACTACTAGAGTTATTTTTTTCAAAAACCTTGTCTCTAACCATAAGCACGTAGTTAAGTGTGTTAGTGCCAATTGAAGTATGGTTGACTCTTAGAGCATGAATTAATTAGGTATTTTATTCATTACTACTAATATTATTACCTAAACACAAAAACGGACTCATTTCCTTAAGAAGGTTGTCACACCATCCATCGTTGGGACGAGTCATCCGGTTCACACAATAACTACCTTTGAAAAGAATCGTGGCATTAAGAAAAACAAAGGCTTATTATCTACTAAAACATAAAAAGAAGCTACTAAACAAAACAAGAGCTAATACGCTACTAAAACATAAAAAGAAGCTAATAAGCAAAAACAAAAATAAAGAAGCTAATGAGCAAAACTACTAAAGGTAGAATGAATATATATAGTAAGAGAGAGTGAAGATATATACACACAAATAAGAAAAGAGAGAATATCATCAAATTATTACAAGCCAAATATATCAAAGTACAAAATGTGTCAAATAAACTCCATCCCCCCCACTCCCCAATAAAAGTAAGCATTATCCCCGATGCTTAGCAAAATAAGAGTAAAAGAGGGAAGAGTGAAGAAAACTCCTTATGGCTCCTTGCACATCTCTGTGTCCCCAGCAATGTCATCTCCCTCAAGATCAGCCAACTGAATCTCATCATCCTCAACTCTAGGTGTGGCTGGGTTGACGAACATCTGACGCACTGCCTCAGTAGTGTCGACAACAAGGTCTGGCTCTTCAGACTGGCCAGCTGGTGCGGTCGTACATCGACCGTTTCTCTGACAGGCTAAAACTATAGAGAGTTGGTATTTTCAATATCTCATTTGTGCGGTACGCAAGCTAATTGTGCGGCCGCATTGCTCTTTTGCTACAGCACCCCATAATTGTGCGGTCTGCATAAATCAACTACGGTCCGTAATTCTTAGAGCACTTAACCAAAATTTTGGTCCACAATTCCTGTAAGTCACACTCAGCCGTGTAGCACACTTCAAATCAAGTTAGAACAAAAATAACGCCTAACTACAAAAGAAAAGAAAACAAAAGGAAAAGAAACATGGGTTGCCTCCCAAGAAGCACCTGATTTAACGTTGCAACACGACGCAGAATACCATCAATTGAAATGAATGACTGCCACGACGTGACTATCTCCAACCTTTCCCAAATAGTGCTTCACTCGGTAACCATTGACTCGGAATACTTTACTGTTTTTGTCCTTCAAGTCTAATGCACCAAAAGATGTTACACCCACAATTTCAAAAGGACCACTCCATTTAGACTTTAGCTTCCGGGAAACATCCTCAACCTTGAATTAAATAATAATACAAGATCGCTCACTTTGAACTCTTTGTTCCAAATGTATTTGTCATGAATATATTTCATCTTTTCTTTATACAAGGACGAACTTGCATAAGCATGGTGCCGGAACTCATCCAATTCATTCAAATATGCAACCCTCAAGTTAGCGGCTACATCTCAATCAAGATTCAACTTCTTTAGAGCTCACATAGCCTTGTGCTCTAGTTCCACCGGAAGATGACAAGCTTTGTCGAATACCAACCGGTATGGCGACATTCCGATAGGTGTTTTGTAAGCCGTCCGATAAGCCCATAATGCAACATCAAGCTTCTTGGACCAATCTATCTGATTAGCATTCACCGTTTTGGACAAGATACTCTTTATCTTCCGATTGGAGACTTCCACTTGCCCACTAGCTTGTGGGTGATAAGGAGTCGTAACTTTGTGAGTAACACCATACTTGAAGAGAACTCATCCGGAATGATTCCACACATAAGAAAATTTGCTAGATCCGCAAACCATGGCACCTCTTTCATTGAAATAGCCAAGAGTTGCTCATCGGGGAATGAGTCATTGATTTCAAGGCTATCATGCGGCCTCCCCTCCTCCTCCAAATGAGACAAGTGGTCCGCCACTTGGTTTTCACTCCCTTTTTTTATCTTAGATGTCAATATCAAACTCTTATAACAAAAGAAATCATCTCATCAACCGAGCTTTGCAGTCCTTCTTGCTCATAAGATACCGAAGCGCCGCATGATCCGTATGGACAATAACTTTTCTACCCATCAAGTACGGGCAAAACTTCTCAATTGCAAACACAATGGCAAGGAGCTCTTTCTCCGTAACGGTATAGTTAACTTGGGCACTATTCATAGTCTTACTAGCATAGTAGACCGGATAAAAATTTTGTTAATGCGTTGCCCCAAAACAGCCCCAACTGCTACGTCACTTGCATCACACATGAGTTCAAAAGGGACACTCCAATTTGGAGCGGTGATGATGGGCGTAATTGTCAACTTGAACTTCAACAATTCAAAAGCTCTCATGCAATCATGATTGAAGTTGAACTTATCATCCTTCTCAAGAAGCTTGCACAACGGATTCACCACCTTAGAGAAATCTTTAATGAAGCGCCGATAAAAACCCGCGTGGCCTAAGAAACTCCGTACACCCTTCACCAAAGTTAGAGGTGAAAGTTTAGAAATCACCTAAATCTTTGCCTAGTCAACTTCAATTCCATTCTTTGAGATTTTGTGGCCAAGGACAATGCCTTCCTCGACCATGAAATGACATTTCTCCCAATTAAGCACCAAGTTTGTTTCTTCACATCTAGCTAACACTTTATCCAAATTTGCAAGACAAACATCAAAAGAATCTCTAACAACCGAGAATTCATCCATAAAAACTTCAAGGTAGTCCTCCACAATACACATCAATTAGAGATATGATACAGTCATATGCAACTATGAGTCGGGTCGAATCCACTGAGAGTTATAAGGGATGTGAGAAGTAGATATTTGAAACAAGCGAATGGACTACCTAAAATTGCACTTCCACAACAGAGTTTTGATTTCTACTTCTACTATTACTCTAATGATAGCAAACAAAGGTAAATAGACTAGAGATGAATGTTTTTGATGTTTTACCAAATAGTTTAAAGGCCTAGGGATGTGACCATAACATAGGTGTTTGCCTAATGGGATAAAGATGTTAATACTTATTTTGTTGATTGGGGTGTATTATAGCTCTCAACTCTACATTACCCACTGAATACCTCTCGGTCAAAGAGTGATTTTACCCAATTTGGCTTTCTCAAGTCCAAATAGGTATCAAGCAAAATAGTTTATATGAGCTCAAGTCGGGATCTTACTAACTCTAGTTGGAATACTTTAATTAGGCTAATCAATCTCTCAATTAATTCAATTCCTTATTAGCCAAGTTATCCTAGACTAGGTCCTTCATTCTCAAGTAGAGACTAAGTCAAATAGGCATGAATCAATATTTGCAACCATTAATTCTAAAATTGAAGCATGAGCTAAGCTAAATAATCCCTAATCATAAACAAGCATTAAATTAAATACCCATAAGGTTTATACACTACGGGTGGGTCACAACCCTAGTAAAATTCTAGCTGTTCATAATGGAAATTGAAGAAAATAAAGAAGAAAAGATAATTAAACTCGTAATGAAAGATTAAAATCATGAAAATTAATGTTTAAACACTAAAATAATGTCAAACTTCCTAAAGTAGTAAAATGAAACGGCTGCAACAACTTTTAATGTTCAAACTTGGCCTAAATATGTGAAACTCGTCTATTTATACTGGGCCAAAAATTACGGATAAAAATGCCCCTCGGGAGGTTCTGCGGCCGCACAATTGCATGTGCGGTCCGCAGATTTCTTCAGCTGGCAGGAAGGTGAGTTTTTGCAGTCGCACATTTTTGGATTGCGGCTGCGAAGCAACTTCTGTGGCTGCACAATTCTTGTGCGGTCCGCACTTCACAAAGGCATTAGGACTTGGTCTTTTTTTTTGCATATTCTCTGAACTTTGAATCTTTGTCAGTGAAAGCCCAGTTCTGCGGCCGCACAATTCATGTGAGGTCCGCACATTGCAAAAACTCTTGTTGGGTTCTGTTGCTTGGCTTGCGGCCGTAGATGGAATTCTGCGGTCCGCAATTTCTTCTGTGGACCGCACGCACATCTTTGCTTTTGCGCCCTTTATTGCCTTGTGCCTTGGAACACTCTTTTTTAGTCGGATTTCATCATGGGAGACCAAATTTCCAGCATTCCTGGAATTTTCACAATTTCATTAGTTTCGGGAACACAATTCAACACTTTCGGACTAGAACAAAAGCTAAAAGGTGCTAATAAGCAGTCAAAATCCCCACTTATCATTCGTGATGAACAAAATAAACTTCTACCAAAAATACTCTACGCGTTCGCGGCATAGTCCTCGTGAACACGATGCACAACAGCTCCAACCTTACGCGATCGCTTCAGCTACTTTCACGAACATGAAGACATTCTCCCTAGTCCCCAGCTTCTCTTCTCAACTCAATGCGAATACGAGCATAAAGACGTGAATGCGATGCCCATGCCTCACAAAGGTACGCGAACGTGATAGAACAATCGCGAACTCGAAGAATTAAAAAGGCCAGCTCTCATAATATACTACGCGATCGCGACCCAATCTTCGCGGTCGCGGATAAAGCCTGAAACACCAGAATTCAGCACTGCCAAAGAACATGGAAATGGTCCGAAACACGTTCGCAACTTACCCTAACCCCTCGGGACCCCGTCCAAATATACCAATAAGTCCCATAACATAACACGGACATACTCGAGGCTTCAAATCACGCATAACAACATCGAAACGACGAAGCGCACCTCAAATCAAATATAATGAACTTTGAATCTTTCAATTTTCAAAACTCATGCCGAAACATATCAAATCAACCCGCAATGAACTCAAAATTTGCACACAAGTTTCAAATAACATAACGAAGCTATTCCCATTTCCGGAATCACAATCCGAACCCGATATCATCAAAGTCAACTCTTGGTCAAACTTATCAACATTTCAAATCCTAAAATTTCCAACTTTCGCCAATTAGCGCTGAAACCTTCTAGAAATATCCAAATGCAAATTCGGGCATTCCCCCAAGTCCAAATACCATCCGGACCTAACGAAATTATCAAAACTCCGAACCGAGTTCAAATACTAAAAAGTCAAACTTGGTCAATTCTTCCAACTTAAAGCTTCAAACATGAAATTCATTCTTCCAAACTAATTCTGAAACACCTGAAAACCAAAACCGGAGATACACACAAGTCGTAATACATCATACGGAGCTACTCATGCCCTCAAACCACCGAGCGAAGTGCAAATGCTCAAAATGACTGGTCGGGTTGTTACAGGTTAGGTGTCATCACGACTAGTTGGATTTTGGGTCGTGACACCTCTATTAGTAGATTATGATTTTAGTGCTTTTAATATTTGACTAATTGTATTTAACCTTCAATTAAATGAAATGTAAGTTTTTGGTCCCTTTATGAGTTTAAGTAGGAAATAGTGTGTTACACTCTCCTTCAATTAAATGAAGCAAGAAACATGCAGAAAAAACTTTGCAACTGGGGTTTTTGATTTAGTGATAAGAGTGTAACGCTTAATGCGTGAGTTAAACAGATTCATGAATTCAAATCCTATCACAAACAAAAGCTTGATAATTTGCAGAAAAGGGGAGAGAGGAGGGCCTATTATCTACCGAATTTCGAACCGTGTGTCACTAGCCCTCAGGTATTTCTCGGCTATCAAATAAATTACTAATCCTTAAAACTACTGTCAGTAAGGAACTGTTTTCCTATTACTCACTCAGTACTCTTCAATGAAGATAGACGACTAATGGGATCGACAAATACAAAACACAATATACTTAGAGCAAACCAGAGATCAGTGAATCAATATCAAGAAAAGTAGCTTAACTGCTCACATATACAAACAATAAGTGGAAGATTAAGTATATCCTTTCTAGGGAATAAACTTGGTATAGTCACAACAGTATATTTGCAGTTATTACTGTCTTCTTCCATTCCTCAAATAATCCATTCTAATTGCCCAAAGCTGCTCCCCAACAATCTTCATATCGGGGCGATCTTTTCGTGTAGGTGCTGCACACTGGATAGCTAAACCAAACATTTTCACTAGTATCTCCCCGTTCACGGATTCCTTCAATTGAGGGTCCAACATTTCCAACACGCATCCTTCATTGTATTTCCTAAAAGCCTGCATATACATGTTATATTTGTACCCGATAAGTTAATATATGGATTAGTTTCTGTTGTTATTTGAAAAACTATATGTTTTCGTTATCTAAGTACTGGAGAAAGCAGCACACACAGTGAACACAATCAGCAGATCGAACAGAAATAATGCTAATCCTGCTATTAATTAACTTTTAACATAGACAATTGGATGACCCTTCGGGTTTGCCCAGTTGGTTTGGAAGACGGTCATCCATACGGATGACCTGGGATCAAATCCCCCTCAATGCCTTCTGGGTTGAGCCTGTCGCACATGGCTTGCCTAGTGCGGCTTACATCCCGTGTGTGGTTTGCAGGCTATTACACAGGGAGAGGTTTACCCGGTGCGCACCAAGTGTAGCGGCTGCGGGTTTCCCTCTTTAACCAAAAAAAAAAACATAGACGATTGGACTCAAAGGCAGAGCCATGATTTGAAGCTTATGGGTTCGGAATTCGAGTTATTGGGTTCTAAATTATTAATTTGTACATAACTAATGAATATTTTAAGACAACCACAAGCTACTGGGTCTGGCCGAACCCGTAAAAGAAGCTCTAGCTCTGCCCTTGCTATTGCTAGAGCCAATAATCCAAGATTTACCCAAATTTAAAAGGAAAAAAATGAGTAAAGAGCTTACCCATCTAAGTGTCACCCTCTGATCAGGAGGTCTTTTAAGCTCCACAGGACGACGACCCGTTAAAACTTCTAATAACAACACCCCAAATGAGTAGACATCACTTTTTGGCGTGAGCTGATACGTTTTCATGTACTCAGGGTCAAGGTAACCAACAGTGCCTTTCACTTTGGTTGAAACGTGTGTTTTATCGGAGTCCGAGTCTCCAAGCCGTGCAAATCCAAAATCTGCAACTTTGCCACGCATGCTCTCTGTCAGGAGAATATTTGATGACTTGACATCTCTATGGATAATTTGCTTCTCTGCGGCAAACCAAAATAGGGTTGCGTCAAATCCAATGATCACGGCAGATCAAAATAGACGAAGGACCGAAACTAATACATCACTAACTCTGATCCTAACATAGAATCCTGGTTTACAAGAATGGATAATGGAAACTTGAACCTCAACACAGGAGTTGCCGCATAAATTATAGGGCAAAATATAAAATTGGCTGGTCAGCGAAAACTAATTGCATTCGCTAACCAAAAAGTGTATAAAATATATATATTTTGTGTATAATATACACATACGAAAAATATACATTTTGTCCGCTATTATTTTTAGGAGCGGCTAAAAATATACATCTATAAGTTATATATGGCTCAAAAGCTAAGGAAATAGCAAGATCTACACTAAAAGAATCTACCATGTCAATGTATCTAACAACAGTTAGCCTTAAAATTCCAATGGAGATTTGATCTTTTCTCTTTTCTTCATCTTTGTGTATTGATCACGTAAAGGAGTTTCAAGCACCGATAAACCATTGCTAACTAAGAAAAGAGAATAACTAGCGATGGACAGTAACATACCAGCATATAGATGGAGGTAAGTTAGGCCATGAGCAATATCAATTGCAATCTCAAGTCGCTGATTGAAATCTAAGATTTTTCCACGTCCACCTGCCAAAAGAAGAATAAAAAATTATTGCTCTCCACATTTTTAACCATAATGGAAGTTGTGATCAGCGCACCAAGTTTATAAATGGTATACCATCTAGATGTTCTCTTAGTGTACCATTAGGCACATACTCCGTAATGATGAGGCGTTCATTTCCCCTATCAACATAACCAAGAAGCCTAACTAGGTTACGGTGCTCAATTTTTGCCAAAAGCTCAACTTCACTTCTAAATTCATTGCTCAAAGAATCAAAATGTTCCTGCAAAATGTTCAGATATTAGAATTTCTCTCACAGATAAAATCAGATATATATAGCTAAAAATAAAAGGAACAAGAAAGAAAAGCCAATCTTTCATTCCTACACGTCAGAGTTCAAGAAATAAACTACATGAAAAGATAGCTAGAACCCAACCTATCAACCATGAGTAACCCCGACTACAATTTATGTGGTTTTTGTTTGTGGACTTCTTAATTTCACTTGCAAAAAATATTTTTGAATTTGGGGTTTATTTGAATTTTTTATTTGGGAAAAAGAAAATTTCTAGTTCATGTTTTGAAAAGTTGTGGTTGGAAGTGTATTTCAAGCGAAGTTTTTCAAATCTAAGATGTCCACTTGCAACTCTTCAATTTCCAAAAAAATCTTTTCAAAAAACTAAAACTACTCAGATTTCAGCATCCACAAGCGTTTTTCCAATTTCAACATCAACTTCAAATGTCGTCCAAACGGCTCATAATGTCACATTCAGGTTGAATATATACATGAATCATCAGTGCTTCCACTTCCGCCAACAAGGTCACGTCCTCTGCACCCCCAACCCAAACCACTCCAAAAAGAAAAGATTAAAAAGGGGAGAAAATGGAGAGCAAGAGAAGGAAAATACTTCTCAAAAAACCCTTCTAACTCAAATTTTCAACATCTCATCTAATTCCATAGACAATTGGTTCTCAACATGAGGAAGCAAAGTACACTGTAGAGAAGCAGCCAGCTAACTGCCCCCTTCCCCTCAGCCATTCTTTGCTGCACGGATAAGGTTTTGGTTTGAATGGCCATTTTGGACAGGTTATAGTAAGTCCCTTTCTCAAAATTCGATCTCCTTCCCTTTGTCCCAAAATCAGAGTTCATGTCTCAGTTCCTAAGTTAACTTGCACATGTGTCACAACCTAGTGTGTCTATTGTTCTCCTTTTGCAACTTAGATCTTTCTTCTGAATAAGCTATGTAAATTTGTCCGAACTAACTTTATCCTGCCTTTCCTCCTCTCACACGGAAAAAAAAAATCGAAAAGGGTACAGCAATTACTAGGTTAGTTCAGAATTTCAGAAGCTATGCCTTCTACAATAATATTAGTCCAATCAAAAGACACAATCATAGATAAAAACTAGCGACATAACTTCAAATGTGTGAGTTCTTTGCCTAAAACAGAGGAAGTCAAATAAGAAAACAGAGAAAGCATAAAAGTCAAATAAGCAAATTATCTTCAGAAAACCTAAATCATGAACTACTTTGTTGTGAAAGAATTATTCTATGACCAACAAGATTCTTCACATTAGAGAAACTATCTTATGTTTGTAATCTAGTAGGTGATAAATAGCACTTAACCTAGTAATTGAGCTTGAAACTAAAACCATGAATTGTTGTCCCACTTCTGATTTCTAAACTGGTAATTATCATCGTAGAAGGTGCATTATGGTCCAACATTCTGCTTACTTAAGCAACTCTCCTTTCCGTGGAAAAGATCTGTCTTTATGCCCCCTAGGGTTAACTGAATTGGCAAAGGTTGAGGGACTTGTGGCTTAGGTTGGCGCAAACTACCTCTGGTATTTAAGTAGAGAAATATGCGATTGGTAGGGGGGCATCATCCCCGAGTTACGAAGGCTGTGGTTGGCCCAAAAGGGTTGGCTCTGGATGGATTTCTCGGTCATCAAGAAAACAAAAAGAGCTGTCTTTTTACTCCCTTAAACGCATGCGTCGGTATTCGAATCTCTTCGTCATTGTTTTATTTATACTTGCGCAGTTTCAAATGACTAGATAAGAAAACACCCTCAGAATTTATGAAGGTAAATTGCAGAAAGGAAACGAATATGAGACGTTTCCTGATTAAGAAGTGCATATGCTGAGAGGCTTTCACTGAACTTAAAGATGCAAGTAAATTCTATTAACTCACTCCCTTAAATTGTAGAGATCAGTCAAAGGGAAGTAGGAAATTTATTTTGCCTTTTCATGCTGTATAAGTTAATGCAACTTCGACATATAGTGAATAGCTTCCTTTTTCACGGTTTTTCTGACAAATCATCAAATTATCGTGACATATACAAGATTTGCAGATTCAAGATCAGGTGACTAAATGGTATCTTACCTTCTTTGCGCGTTTAATGGCAACTACTTGACCATCCGGTAGTTGAGCTTTGTATACCGTTCCAAACCCTCCCTCTCCAATTTTTTGGGACGGAGAGAAATTTTGGGTAGCTCTGAGAGCCTGATTCACGTTGAGGTGAATGGAGCCAATTCTATTGAGTTTCGGAGACATGCTAAATCTAGAGGGACTAGGCGGCACTCGAAGTGGACTAGCTGGCACTCGTAGCGGACTGCCTGGTGCCTTTTCAGGAACAAAATTCATCTCCATGGAGGAAGCAGAGTCCACTGCAAAGGTAATGCAATTTCTTTATGAACAACCACCAAAACCAACAAAGCAGCAATTATCAGTAGTGGCGGAGCCTGGGTTTACATTAAGGGGATTCAAAATATAAAAAATAAATACATGAAAAAATCAAGGGGATTCAACATATACCATATATACATAAAAGATAATTTTGACCTAGTAAAATAGTGTAATTCCCCGGAAAAGGGGGTTCAAATGAACCCCTTTCCGCCTCCCTAGCTCCGCCTGTATCAGCGCTCCAGCAGAGCTTCCAAAATTGATTATAAGTAAAATAGTGTAAATAGATTATACATAAAAGATAATTTTGACCTAGTAAAATAGTGTAATTCCCCGGAAAAGGGGGTTCAAATGAACCCCTTTCCGCCTCCCTAGCTCCGCCTGTATCAGCGCTCCAGCAGAGCTTCCAAAATTGATTATAAGTAGATAGAAAAAAATTAATGTCATTGGAAATTTTCATCCGACAGTACTTAAAGTAAACTTATCTTCAGAAGAATGAAAACAGCTATAAACTGAATATGGAATTATTGAACATTGAAAAGGTTAACTCACTTGAATTAGGATCCTTTACAAGAGCAGATTGATCCGTTTCCTTCTTCCTTGCACGAAAACAAGGGCAAATTAAGCCGCAGCAAAGAATAAAAAAAACTGGTATCGCCATGACCAACTTTTGGGGGGTTACTGAAAAATCATCAGCACGTTTTTCCTTAGGCTTCCGTGCTGCTGTATCATCAAAATTGTGTTCGCTGGATTCTTGTCTGACCACCTTTTGTAGAAATTTTCTTCCCGACTTGAAATGTAACTCATCTGCAAGATGGTTTGGACTCTACTATATCACTATAGAAAATTATAAACCGCGATATCCAATAGAAGCAATTAGGAAAAATACATAGAAATTAAATGGTTTCTAATGAAGAACATCTCAGAAGGATTTGTTGGAAAGACATTTGAAAACAATATTGTAGCATATACGAGTGCATACCAATTGATAAGTCCAATCCACAATATTGAAACCCAAAATTTTGGATAAGGCAATGTTCTGCACGATCAAATTTGAGGGTGTCGCAGAATAAAAGTTTATCTACTAATATGCCGTTCACGTAAAATACTTGGCGATTTAGATCATCTGAATAGTCGACACGGTAAATTCCACAAGCTTCTTCATGTCCCAACAGCGGAGAAGCAAGAATTAGTGGGAACTGCACCAGCAATAGTATACACAGCACAAGTACAGCCATTTTCAGCAAAAAATGACATAATCACCCCACTTCATAAAACCAAAATACAACGGACCCATTGCAAATTCTTTAGCAGCCACAAGCAACAATATACAAGCCTCTTTTCCAGGTCAAGTCAACAATATCAGGAATTCAGATAAGCATTGATCAGGCAGGATCAAATTCCGCAATCAAAGTGACGAAAGTCAACTTTTTTTTTTCTAAGTTCCAATTGGACTAAAGTGGAAACTACCTCAAAAACCAAAATAACTTAACAGTCCAGATGCTTTCAGACTTTTTCAGCTAAACAACAGGAAATCCAGATTCAATAATCAACTCACTTCAAAATTCCAACAATAATCCAGCTGTGTCAATTAGAAATTGAAAGCCTCAGAACTCAAAAACCAAGACTTTCCAAAGTTTCAGATTGGAATCTCTATTTCTCTTTGTATTACCAAATCAAGAAATGAACCTGAAATAAGACAGCTAACTCCAAGAGATAATTCTTCTATACAGACAGCAGAGAAGAAGATTCAATCACATACCCAATTCACCAATCACTTAAATAGTACAAACCAGATCAATAAAACCTCAAAAACCCAAATACCCAATTCACAAAAAGCTTGAATCTTTACAATATGGGCATAAAGGGAATTAAAACTTTATCTTACCCTCTTCACCAAACAACCCAAATAGACAGATCAGATCAAGAAATCCTCAAAAACCTAAACACCCTCCAGTTTTTTTCACAAAAATGGTAAGTAATTAACTTTGTCCACCCACTTAACCAAACAACCAAATTAAATAAACACTGATTAATTACTCTGCAGTTGAAGTACTAAGAGAAACAAACCTGAAAGACAGGCGGCTAAGGTACTTGTGGAAATATAGAGAAGTACTAAAAGATTAGATCTTTTTTAGTAATTTATTCCAAAAGAAAAATCAAAATAAAGACCAATATTTGGTTTGGCAAAGAAGCAGAGAAGGTGAGGGCTAGTGAGGTCAAATATGGGCTGTCACTACGTAATATATGAAGTCAATGCATGCGTATGCATTCAGACGGCTAACTGCTGGGAATTGTTGACCGTTAGAGACGCTCTCTTCTTGGATTTGTTTTTGTCCCTTTCTTTCTTTACGTTACCTCTAAATACAAGTTACCCAAACATGGTCTTTCTTCTCCTTCTCTCTCTGTTTCTTTTGTTTAATGGCTTTAAATTATATATATGGATAATGTAACAGTAGGGGTATCAAATGGACGGGTAGGGTCAGATATATTACATGGTGCTTTCCTGAGATCTCTTAGAAGGGTGATGTAAGGCTAAGCAACCGATGTCCATGCGGTTACTATCCGCCAACTGATGTCCCCTCCGTACGCTAGACGAGACTGTCAGTGGCGTACAGGAAAAATGATGTCAAGAGCAATTGAGAGAATAGAAAAGAGAATGAGAATGAAAGAAAGTTTGATTGCATTAATGAAAGTTATTTCAGAAAGGCAACACGGTGTCGAGGGAGAGACATCAATATAGATAATTGTTTGCTTGGTTGAAAGTTTGACCACTCAATCCCCCTAATAATGCTTTAAAAAAATAAATCAAAGTTACAGGACTGAATAACTAAGCTAAAGAATCATAATAAAAAATACAGAAAGTAAAACTATTTTATATTTACAACAAAAAAGGCTTAGATTCCTACAAGGTAGAAGCAGGTCTGTTGGCGGCAACCTTGTCTTTAGCATTAGGGTTTGTGCACGCGGCGCTGGCCGCAGGGCATGGGTCGATTGCGCTGACAACGTGAGCGTGCTGGGGTCCATGGTGTTAGGTGTTGTGAGGCTTGCCATGACACCATGGGGCGCGTCCAGTCATGGAGCGTGGCTGGAAAGCCGCCCATGACATTCTTCCCCACTTGTGTTGGCGACGTCCTCGGCGCCTTACTTGCAAGATAATCATTGATCAGTCTCTTATAGGCTTTGCGATTTGTTTCCCTCTCCCAAGTATTCTCCTACAGCCCTGCCATTTCACCAAGAACTCTTGGTGATCTTTTCTTGAAGCGTGAATCACTCGAACATAGAGAATAGCTTCAGTACGCTTTTTCCCGATTAAATTAGCGCCTCGAATACTGGGTATTGTGAGTTGGCTCTACGAAGGATCCTCCATGTCTTCCCGAAAAGGTAAGGCTGACATGGATGACTAGATGAATCTTCCACCAGGATGGGGTATCCACTTGGTATGCAACTTTTTCAATGTGTATCTCAATGGACAAGGGTCCAATGTACTTTTGCAATAGGCGAGGGTCATGGACCCCTGCAACAAGTATCGCTTTGGGATTTTCACCATCACTTTGTCTCCTACTTGGTATTCAAAAAAGCGATGATTTTGATCAATATGCTTTTTCATACACTTTTTTGCTTTCACCAGATAGCTCTGCACTATCTCCAAATTTTACTTCCATTATTTCGAGAAGTTAGTGGCTCGAGGAGATTTCGACATGTTTGGGACATTCATAGTGTATGGGAGTACGGTTGATGTCCGGTAACAATTTCAAAAGTGTTTCTGTTTGTACTAGAGCTCTTTTGTGAATTAAAAGACAATGGAGCAGTATGCAGAAGTTGCACCCAATTCTTCTGTGATCTGATAACAAAATGGCGGAAGTATTCCTCCAGCATGCCATTAAACCACTATGTCTGACCATCAGATTGCGGATGGAAACTTGAACTGTGGCTCAACTTGGACCCGAGGAACTTAAAGAGTTGAGTCCAAAAGTTGCTAGTGAAGCGAGAATCGCGATCACTAACGATGTCTTTAGGTAGGCCCCAATATTTGACAACATGAGAGAAGAAGAGTTGAGTTGTATCTTCTGCTGATATATATTTTGGGGCTGCTATAAATGTAGCATATTTGGAAAACCTATATACCACAACACAAGATAGTTGTAAGATCTTCGACCATGGGCAATCCGGTGATGAAATTTTGGAATAGGCAATGGCTCCAAAAGTCCAGCTTGTGTCAAATGATCGGACTTGCCTTTCTGGCATATTAGGCAAGTCTTCACATACTGCGCAACATCTTCTGCCATTTGAGGCCAATAATAAGCACGATGCAACAATGTCATGGTGTGTTCTTCCCCTAGGTGGACGACCCACAAAGTATCATGGAATTCTATCAGAAGGTTCCTTCACATATCTCCTCCTTTAGGAACATAAAGTCGGTTCACTTACACGTTTAGGAACCCTCTTCCATGTAGAACTGGCGAGTCTAGCCTTGTCCTTCCGGGTCAACCAAATATTGTACAGAAGGATCCTTCGTGAGTAGATCATGTATCTTGTCTTTTATAGTGGTGGCCACTTCACCCACTCCATGTGATGACCCGATAGGTCACTTTGAGTTTTAGCCTTCATTTCTATATTTTGTGACCTCGAATAGATCTATTTAGCCTTCCTCGATTTACGTGCTTAGTTTATGTCTTTTTCGGGAAATATTTATGTGAAAACTGAAGAAAATATGAAAGTTTGCCTTAAAACTCATTTGAGTTAACTACGGTCAATATTTTGTGTAAACATGCCCGCGTTAGTATTTTGACGGTCCCGGTGGGTTCGTATAATGACTTGGGACTTGGGCGTATGCCCGAAATCGAATTCGGAATTCCCTAACTTGATTTAACATAATTTGATGAAAACTAGTAAATTGAAGGCTAAAAGAATTCTTAAGTTTGATCGTAGGCTGACTTTGTTGATACCGGGTTCATATTTTGGTTTCGAAACTTGGAATAAGTTCATTTCACCATTTATGACTTGTATGCAAAATTTGGTGCAAAACGGAGTTGCTTTGACATGATTCGGACGTCCAGTTGTAAATTTGCATGTTCTTGAGTTTCTTTGAAATTTTCATACACTTTTGATGTCTGATTCATAGTTTTAGGTGTTATTTTAGTGTTTCGATCGTGCGAGCAAGTTCGTATGATATTTTTGGACTTATATTCATGTTTGGTTTGGAGTCCCGAGGGCTCGGGTGAGTTTCGGACACGTGGCGGGGTGTTTGATAGAGTTAAGATTCTGCTGATGTTTTTGCACAGGCCTCAGTTCTCACAATTGCGAGTTAAGGATCGCATTCGCGATAGTAGCGCGAGCTCTGTCACGTTCGCAATTGCGAACAGATTCTTCACATTTGCGATAGGGTGCTGGGGTGGGCTAGTTCGCATTTGTGATCAAAGTGGTCGCATTGGCGGAATGTCCCATGTTCGTATTTGCGAACAAAAGCATTACATTTGCGATGGCAGTAGAGATGTGAGTTCTTCGTATTTGCGATGGATTTCTTGCATTTGAGTCGCGCCTGGACAAAAAGTTGAGGGACAGGATTTTAGCCTTACTTCTCACATTTTGGAACCCTAAACACCCGAGAGGCGATTTTCTAAGAGGAATTTCTTCCCAAAAACATTGGTAAGAAACTTTAATCTATTTCTTTTCAATTGCCCATTACTTTCCAAGTTTTTTCAACATTAAATCTAGGATTTTTATGGTACAAATTAGGGATTTTGGTAGAATTGGGTGTTTTTGTAAAATTGAGATTTAGACCTCAAATTGAGGTCGGATTTCAAAACTAATCACATAATCGGGCTCGGAGGTGAATGGGTAATTGGGTTTTGGTCTGAATCTCAGGTTTTGACCATGCGATCCCGGGGTTGACTTTTGTTGACTTTTTGGGAAAAGTATAAAGATCTTTGATTTATCTATTGTAATTTATTTCTCTAGCATTATTTGATGATATTGAGTCGATTTTGGTTAGATTCGATTAGTTTGGAGGTGAATTTTAGAGGAAAGGCCCCAGTTGAGCTTTGGTTTGATTGCGGAGCGAGGTAAGTGTTAGGTCTAACCTTAATTTGAGGGAATTAGGAACCTTGAACTATATGTTATGTGAATTACGTGTGTAACGGCGTATATGCAAGGTGACGAGTGTATATACGCCGTCAAAATAATTATTTTCCATGCTTTCCCGTATTTCATTAATTATCTTATTCCATATCATAATTATTACATGCTTTAATTGCTTTCTATGTTGTAACTTGTTACTTGTCATTTATTTACTCTTGCATGGGTCCTTCTTCTTACAGTTGTCGGTAGTGTTTCCCGCAATGGCGACATCCTGAAGTGGGCTTCCTCCCCCGATCAATTGTTGTGAGTAACAACACTATTGTTGCCTGCGGAAGGAGTCTTAGATTTGGTAACACTCTGATCTCCTCCACTTCTGCTAGGGCCACCATTTCTAGGTTGTCCCCCTTTGTATCCTCCTTGGATAGGCAGTTGAGGCATATCCTTCCGAGCTTCCATTTGGTAGTCCCCAGGGCATTTTGCTGCTTGGATCGTCATGGGTAGATTATTTACCCTTTGTCTTTGCAGCTCTATACGGGCATATGAAGAGTTTGTCTTTGTCCCTCATACTCTCGAACTGACTTTGTCTGGCAGAACTCCCAGAGCTTTCTCCGTGCATTGTACTCAATATTTTCGGGGAAGAACTGTAAGTGTATGGCTGTCTTCAAGTCTCCCCATGTCTCAAGAGTATCTTCACGGCCCTGATGGCTTCATATTTTACCCGCCACCATAGTTTAGCATCACCCTCAAGATACATTGCAACAGTTGCTACCTTTTTCACTTCTTCTAACTCCCCACGGCATCGAAGTACTATTCGATGTCTAAGATAAAGTTCTCCACTTCCTTGGCATTCCGAGCCCTATTGTAGGGCTTTGGTTCAGGAATCTTCAGCTTTTATGGCACATGAGCAAGGTTCACAGCATCCCCTATATGGTTTCCGCCTCCTCGGAGTATGCCTTGTAATGCAGCGTTAACAATATTGTGTTGGCCCGTCAAGTTATCTATGGTTTGTTGCATAGTAGTCACCTTGTTTGCCTCTTGTGCCCTATAGGCTAAATCTTCGGTACGCTCCTGTTGGAGCCACTCGAATTTACTAAAAATTTAGGCTTCCTCTGTAGTTGCCATTTGCCGGTCTCCTTCAAACTCGCGGTTGATGTTTACTATGTCTCCTTCGGCCTGCCGAATTCTGCTGTCTAAGTCATCCAACATTTGCACTGGGTTGGTTCTTAGATCAGGCACTGTACTCGCGATGGGTGTTAATACGTTAACCATCTCTTCAAGGGCCGTAATATGGTCCCCATGATTCACCATGATCAGAAATGGTGGCAGTGACAATGTGTTCCCTCGTCCGTTGCCGAGCCTAGGCTCTGATACCAACTGTTACACGGTACTTCCTGATATGTCTTAGAAGGGTGACATAAGTCTAAGCAACCGATATTCGTGCGGTTACTATCCGCCAACTAAGTTTTCCTCCGTACGTTAGACGAGACTGCCAGTGCCGTACAGAAAAATTGATGTCAAGAGCAATTAAGAGAACAGAAAAGAAAATGAGAATGAAAGAAAGCTTGATTGCATTAATGAAAGCTATTACATAAAGGCAACACGGTGTCGAGGGGGAGAGACACCAATACAGAGAATTCTTTGCTTGCTTGAAAGTTTAACTACCTGATCCCCCTATTTTTGTTTTAAAAAAATAAACCAAAGTTACAAGACTTTACATAACTAAGCTAAAGCATCATAATGAAAATACATAAAGTAAAACTACTCTATATTTATAACAAAAAATGCTTGGATTCCTACAAGGTATAAGCGGGTTCGTTGGCAGCAACCTTGTCTTTAGCATCAGGGTTGGTGCATGTGGCGTGCCCGGTGCGGGCCGCAGGGCATGGGTCGATTGTGCTGATAACGGGAGCACGCTCCTACCGAGGGGCGTTGTTGGCATCTGCCTACGGCCGGGCGCTGGCGATGGCTATCGATGGGGCTACATAGGCACCGGCACGCTTGTCACTTGGCACGGCTGGTCACGCCCAATTATGCCTTATAAAAAGGACTAAGCGGTCGTTACAAATATAATTCGGTTTACAAGTCCGGAGTCGAATCTCACAGAGAACTAAGGCTTAGCTATAGTTGTTTGATATTTCTAAGAAACACAAGTCCAAACAATTTCCTAGTTATTAAGATTTGATTTTTATTTCTACTAATTAACTAACAAATATTATAAAGTAGTAAAATTATCAACTAACAAGGATGAAATTAGAGACAAAACTAAGGAGGTCTAGAGTTATGATTTTTTCAATTGTCGAAATCCTTCCGGCTACGTCTTCTATAATTTTGCCTAAGTATTCTCTACCGATCATGAGTACTTCGGGTGTCGTAATTCCCTCTCGAGCAACTACCACAATTTACTAGACGTATTCTCTCGAACTATGCTAGTTGGCACTAATTCACAGCTCACTACGATTGCACCAAGGTTATGTTATCTCTAATCCCACCTTTAAACCCTCTGTATTGATCTCTCACATACGTTATGAGTGATGTTGTTCAACAACTACCTAAATGCGTACTCTCTCTCTCTCGAGCAATATACATACTAAATAGGCACAGTTAAATGATGTCCATTCAATCAACAACAATAAACATGTAGTTGAATAAATAGAGAAATCCAACGGCTCAATTATATAAAAACATAACAAGAATTTATCCTACAAAAGGTTCTATCAAAACTCTAGATAACAAATTAGCTATTCATAATAGTATGCAAAACTACAATACTAGAACTCATAACCAATAATGAAAATAGGAAGAAGGAAGTGAAAAACTCATAGAAGAAATCTCTGCCTTGCTCCTGATGTGTTCTTGCCTCCTTAGGTTGAAATCTCATCTCCAAAAACGTCCTTTTTTGTTGAATCTGCCCTAAAAATGGCTCTCCCTCAAGAGTGGTGGCTCCCTTTGCCTCTCTAATCGGCTCTCCTCTAAAAAATAGGTTTAGAACCCCTTTTATATAGGTTGGGAGCGTGTAGGGTGAAACCCGTCCTTAGCCATTTCGCTTGGCGCCTGGCCCAACCTGGACACCAAAATTTTTACACTTCTGTGCTCTTCTGCCATTGGCGTTTTGTTTGGTGCCTAGCTCCAACCTGGGCACCAAACTCATACTCCCTCCAAATTCTTCTATTTTTACTTCACTTTGCATACAAGCTTACCAAATCACTTCAAATTGACTCCTACAAATATAAACACCAAAGCTCGAGTCACAAATATTTACACCAAAGTTAACAAGATTGAGGTATAATGCAAGATAAATTACATGCGAAAACATAGATTTTTGGCCTAACATCACCACCCCACACTTAAGCTCTTGCTCGTCCTCGAGCAACCTAAATCCTTGCTAAGCAAACAATACACGCAAGACATCATACAATGGAGGAACATTTGGCAATTCAACACACTACACCTATGACCATGGTTAATACCAACAATTAAGCCCTTGCATACGCATTCATACGTTTCCCAACTTTCACATGCCGGAATATTAGTGACCAATTACAAACACTTAAACAACCTTCCCATAACTACCCAACCTCAAAGACTGAATCGTTGCCAATAAGCACTCTCAACACGTGCACTCACCCAACAAAAGATGTTTAATAACGTCACCTATCCGTCATGGACTCATGTGCCTCACCAAAAAATAAGAGGGTATTTTGTACATACATTCAAATATGCATTCGAATATAATTTAAGGACATCACATATATGAACAAAGAACCACTCACTCTCACAAGAAAATTCATGTGCACTCTATGGTTGTACCATAAGCTTGCTCGTAGTGTATATCTCCACTAATATAAGCTCGCACAGTCTAAGATCAATTAGGTCTTTACGGGTTATAATGTAAGCTAAGGGACGGGTAGGATATATTTTGGGTATAGTCACTAACCCTCCTAAGCACTTTAATACACTACACTTAACTTTCAAATACACACTTTTCATGACCAATTCAAGCAATGCCACGAAACCATATACAACTTGGCCCTTCTTCTTTAAGCACAACTATGCATTCACTAGCCCGAATCACGGTGAATAGGAGATGTATTTTCTATATGTATATATATATTCTTTTTTTTTCTTCAACACTCTCCATAAATTTAGGTTGCATAGCTAATGCTCTTCCAAAATATACATGCACCTTTGGCCTTTCTATGGTTTCACTCAAAAGTTACCCCAACTCTTACCTTACTCTTCTAGCGACTTAAGTACTTTAAGAGGTAAAGGTTCGAAAAGATTTGAGTAATAACAAAATGGGAATCAGCTTGTAATGTGGGTGCCAAAGAAAAGGCTTATAGGCCCAAATGGGCTATCTACATATAATTTTATATATGGTGGCATAATAGCTCAATGGACAATCAAAGAAACGCTTACATCATCTCTTAGACTCACAAAGCTTACTTATTTCGCTTCGACTAATACACAGGGCAAGTTCTAGACAAACACATGAAAGAACAAAATGTAATCACATCTCACATCACACAATGCACATGACCCCAATCGGTACGGTTCCATTCCAACTCTCAAGTTTAGGCAAGTAATCACAAAGTCAAGAAGTATTAAGCAATAAAGCACTACATGAACAATGAGTCGAGTAACTGAGAGAAAGTGTCACAGACAGGCTATTCAATCTTTCATGGTATAAATTATTATTAAAACATGTTATGAAGGTAATTTGCATGCTACGGCCTAACTATGTTAGCATCAAACAGGTCAAAAGGCTTGTAGGACACTCAAGTTTTCTTTCCTCAATTTCCTAGAAAATAAAAAATTACTCAGTTCAAGTTACATCCCTTGGAAAAGAACCGATGCCAAAAGAAAAACTAATGTGGATTATTACTATCTAAAATAATAATAATAACCTATAGATATATATATATATATTATTGTTAGACTTTAGTCTCTCAAGAAAACTGCCTAAGAGTTCCACCGTCGGAAAAAGTCCAGACATTTTTTTTATTTCTTTTTATAAGGGGAATTACGATGCTAAAAAGTAAAATAAAAAAATTAAACACACGAACTAATTAGTTTATCTAATATTTACAAATGACAGAGAATACCTCCCACTCCACACTTAGTTCATGCATTGTCCCCAATACATATATACATTCCAATAATAAACAAAAATAGGTAAGGGGGAAGGAAAAACTCCCTGATCACTCATTGTCCTCGCCCTCATCTGCATCATCATCATCATCCTCGTCAGACTTCTCTGGATCGGGCTCAGAACATTCCACTGTGTTGATATCCTCATCCTCTGGGGAGTCTTTGGCCAACGTCAAGCCCAACCATCTATTGGGCATGAGCATTGAGCGGAAAATGCTCCTCCAAAATGGCCCTTTCCTCCGTAGTGGCCGGCCTTCCTCCAATCCTGAGCTGTAAATCCATCATCCCATATAAATGAAAGTTCCTCAGTCATAGAGAATATGAATCAATTCAAAACATGTTCTTGCGACCCCACACTTAAGAGTTCATGACATGATGTTCAACCATTTTGAGGCTACTCATACTTCACTTTTTTATTTTAGCATGAGAATCAAGCAATGGCAAAATTATGTTTACTACAATTGCGATGCATATAGCTACCGGCGAGCCCACCTAAACTTGCAATTTGGAGTGGTGCAAGGCAACATAGCACTAGTATTTCAATCCCGGAGACTAGAACCCCATTGGGGACAAAGAATGCCTTTGAGGCATTTTGACAAACACATAGCGTGCACTAATGCCATGGAAGTGCTTGTAGGGATGAGTGATTGCCTCACCCTCCCAAATTGGCTTAGGGATTTCATGTTACCACCCTTGTACACAACAACAATACCAATCCTATGGGGTTATGGGATTATATCAAAGAAGCACAATGTTACAGTGAATATATACCCAAAAGTTGTCTGGGTTCATTACTACACCCCATTCGAATTTTGATAAAAAAAAGAGTTACAACATACCTTAGATGCTTAGGAGAGGGATTTGCTCTTCAATTGATGTTGCTATTGAGAGAATGCGTGGATGAATGAATGTCTTCAATAGTGTTTGTGTGTGAGGGAGAGGGGAAAATAGGATAGCAGTGTTATATTTTAACTAAGGTGGGTGGGTGTTTGTGTGGTGTTTTAATAGAAATAAGTTAGAAGAAAACCAAGGTAAAAACATTTACGTTGCTACAACTTACCTGGGGCCGCAAGCTATAAAGCGATATGGACATCAGGCTTTGCGAGGTCTTCCACGAAGTGGTCCTCGCTACATCCCTCGTGAGGCGAGCTCTACAGCGAGCTGGGAAGCTGGCACCGCGAGGTCTACAGTGTGATGGACAGCAGGCTTTGCGAGGTCTGCGACGAGGTGGTCCTCGATACATCCCTCGCGAGGCGAGCTCTACAGCGAGCTGGGAAGTTGGTGCTGCGAGGTGGACTTTGCTGTCCCTCGGCGACACGAACTGTATATCAAGATGAAGGGTTGGCGACGCGCATTTTGTTTCCAGGTCCGCTATGCATTTTGCTGGGCAACACGAGATATGCAGCTTTGTTTGGAGCGTACGTATTCAATTTTTATTTCGTTTTGTGACTGACTCCAAGCACAATGACTTCCCAACGTGCTCCATTATCACTTTTCTCTCAACTTCTAACTTATGAATTGGACCCCAAGTTTTGCTTCAAGCTTATGATTATGCTCCTAGGGTGGTGAAGCGAATCTAACTGGCCCAAGGAAACAATGTAGTATCATGCACTTCTTGTCCGTTACATGAGATATGTAATCCATACTTTCTGGCAAGAAGAATCCAGAATGTAGTCACCTTGTTCCTCATTCCTTGACTCCTCAAGTGGCTCGGATGACTCTACTTCTATATCATCATCCAAACACAATATGGAAAAATGGTTGGAGTATGGACCAATGCGCTCAACTACATGATCATTGGGACTGTCTATATGCTCAACACCAATGACACTAAAGTAAACTAAATATGTATCCTCAATATCCTTGGTTGGCTATAGTATCTCTTCTATAACATCGGCATCCTCAAATTCTAGTTGGTTAGATTGTTGGTATTCTACTCTCACCTCTTCCATTAGAACCTCAATTTTGGTATTTAATTCATGCTTTTCTTGGCTACTATCCACAATATTGGCTTGTTGAGCATTAAATGCTTCAACTAGTTGACTCACTTGTGCCTCCAAGTTGCGAATAGTAGCATATTGCCTTTGTATGTGCAGTTGTTTCTCATTATTTTATTCCACAAGGCACCTTAGTATATCATTAATCTCCTTCAGGTCATCATCCATGGGCTCTTTGTTCCTATTAAATTCACAAGAAAAAGAAGAACCATCAAAGTAAGGGGTTGGGAGAAGATAGGAAATATAAGCACAACCATGAAAGTGACCATCTTGACCACCACACATATCACATATATTCCATACATAAGATTGAGTTGGTGCACATAACTCATTCTCGGAAATATTTTGGCAATTTTGCCACAGGTGGTTTCCTCCACAATACACACAAGGAAGATCAACAGTAGAATTACCAACATCAAAACTCCCATAATTCCACGATACCATATTTCTCAAATTAATAAGTAAAACAAAAATTAAAAAAAAAAAACAAATACAAGAAAACAAAAATAAAAGTTCAAACTTGAAACCTAGCAATATGTACACATACATCTACATCGTTAGTTCCCCGGCAACAACGCTAAAATTTGGTCACTCCCAACTATGTCTTATAAAAAGGACTAAGATGTCGTTGCAAATATAATCCTGTTTACAAGCCCGGAATAAATTCTCACAGAGAACTAAGGCTTAGCTACTACCTAAGTGCGTACTCTTTAAATGCGTTAGGAGTGATGTTGTTCAACAACTACCTAAATGCGTACTCTCTCTCAAGCAATACACACACTAAATAGGCACAGTTAAATGATGGTCATTCAATCAACAGCAATAAATACGTAGTTGAACAAGTAGAGAAATCCAACAGCTCAATTTTATAAAAATATAACAAGAATTTATCCTACAAAAGGTTATATCAAAACTCTAGATAACATATTAGCTATTCAATAGTATGCAAAACTACAATACTAGAATTCATTAACAATAATGAAAATAGGAAGAAGGAAGTGAAAAACTCATAGAAGAAATCTCTATCTTGCTCCTAGTGTGTTCTTGCCTCCTTAGGTTGAAATCCCATCTCCAAAAACGTCTATTTTTGTTGAGTTTGCCCTAAAAACGGCTCTCACTCAAGAGTGGTGGATCCCTTTGCCTCTCTAATCGGCTCCCCCTAAATAATAGGTTTAGAACCCCTTTTATACATGTTGGGCGTGTAGGGTGAAATACGTCCTTAGCCGTTTCGCTTGGCGCCTCGAGCCAACCTGGATACCAAAATTTTTACACTTCTGTGCTCTTCTACCATTGGCGTTTTGGTTGGTGCCTGGTGCCAACCTGGGCACCAAACTCATACTCCCTTCAAATTCTTCTATTTTTACTTCACTTTGCATGCAAGCTTGCCAAATCACTTCAAATTTACTTCTACATATATAAACACCATTATTAAGCTCGAGTCACAAATATTTACACCAAAGTTAACAAGATTGAGGTATAATGCAAGGCAAAGTATATGCAAAAATATGGATTTTTAGTCTAACATCAGCGGCCAAGACCATGGGCCCGTCTATGGTTCTAGGTATTGGTAGGCTTGCCAGGATGCCACAGGGTGCGTCCAGGGGTTCATGGGGCATGGCTGGAAAGAAATCCATGACATTATGCATTCAGACTGCTAACTATTGGGAATTGTTGGCCGTTTGAGACACTTTCTTATTGGATTTGTTATTGTCCCTTTCTTTCTTTACGTTACCTCTAAATACAAGTTACCCAAACATGGTCTTTCTTCTCCTTTTCTCTCAGTTTCTTTTTTTTAATGGCTTTAAATTATATATATGGGTAATGTAATAGTAGGGGCGGTAAACGGGCGGGTCAAGTCAGATATGAGCATGTCAAAAATAGGTAATGCAAAATGGGTAAATTATTCAACCCGACCTATATTTAATACAGATAAAAAATAAAATAACCGGCGAATAATATGGATATCCATATTATCCATGACTTATTGAATATAGTCATTTTTGATAGAATTTCTAGTCTCCCAATGTAACGACCCGACTGGTTATTTTGAGCAATTGCATCCGGTTCAGCAATTTGGGGTCATGAGTAGCTTCACATAGTGTATTATGACTAGCGTAGATGGTCGTTTTTGTTTTTGAGTTATCTGGGATTGATTTTGAAGGAGGACTCCCACTTGAGAAGCTTGAAGTTGAAAGAATTGATCAAGTTTGACTTTTGAGTATTTGACCTCAGATCAGAGTTTTGATGGTTCTTATAGGTCCGGATGATAATTTTGGACTTGGACGTATGCCCGAATTTGCATTTGGAAGTTTCTAGAAAGTTTCGGCGCCATTTGACGGAAGTTGGCAATTTCACGGTTTGGAATTTTCCTAAATTTGGCTGTGGTTTGACTTTAAGGCTATCGAGTTCGGATTTTGGTTTCGAGACTTGGAATAAGTCTGTTTCATCATATGGAAATTGCCTGTAAAATTCAGTGCCATTTGGAGTTGATTTAATATGGTTCGGACGCTTGGTTGCGATTCTTGAAGTTCATTGTGATTTTTATGCGTTTTGGCGTCTGATTCGTGCTTCTAAAGGTTATTTTGATGTTTTGATCGCGCGAGCGAGTTCGTGTTATATTTTTGGACTGGTGTAGGTATTTGTTTTGGAGCCTCGGGGACTCGAGTGAGTTTCAAATTGATTTTGTTAAATTGTCGAGTGCTGGTACTAGTTCCATCGCATATGCGAAGTTTTTGTCACAAATGAGACAAACGCATTTGCGAGGTAGTCCTCGCATTTGCGAACCTGGGCTGCTGGAGAAGGGACTCACATTTGCGAAGAAATGATCGCTTTTCCGAAGCCTGTAGAGTTTGCATTTGCGAATTCTGTATCACATTTGCGATGAAGGTTTGGGCTGGGTAGGGTCGTTTTTGCGAAAGACCAATGTCCGCATTTGCGATATTTTTATCTCATTTGCGAAGGTATCCGAACTATACAAGCTTCGTTTTTGCGAAGGATTCTTCGCTTTTGCGAGGGTCACAATTGCAAACCCATGTTGCAAATGCGACATCTGCAGTTTGCTTATAGCTGAGTATTTCGAGACTTAGCTTCATTTTTATCATGTTTTGAACCCTAGCCTCGATAAAAGGCAATTTTGTGGAGGGATTTACATATCAAACTATAGGGTAAGTAATTTTAGTCAATTTTCAATTATACTTCGTGATTATATATTAGATTTAGAGTCAAATTCATGAGAATCTAAGGGAAAATTTGGGAATTTTTGCCAAAGTTTTGAAAGATAAAAATTTGGGATTTAAGAGTCGAATTGGACTCGGATTTGGAAACAAAACACATATATGGACTCATAGGGTTATTGGTAGTCAAGACCTTTCCTTGGACCCGAGTTTTGACCGAGCGTGCCCGGAGTTAATTTTTGTTGACTTTTTGGAAATTGTATAAAGATAATAGCTTTGTTAATTGAAATTGATTGATGAATCTAAGTCGTCTTTGGCTATATTGAGCCGAGCGGATGTGCATTTGTAAAGGAAAAGCTAATTTGAGTATTGATTTGGCTGAATTGAGGTAAGTATCTTGCCTACTTTGTGTGGGGGAAACTACCCCTTAGGATTCAAGTTGATTGTGCTATTTGTGTTACGTGAAAGTCGTGTACGCAAGGTGACGAGTGGGTACATGGGCTATATGTGGTATTTGACCGATTTAGGTTGTCTAGACTCTTTTCATGCCTTTAATTGAGTTGTCCTGATGTGTTATATCTCTCACTGTTATTTTACTCTTACATGTTTTATTTGACGTTTGTTAGCACTTATTGTACCCCTTACTTGTCATTTTGCCCTTACATGCTTTATTTGAAGTTATTGTCTTTCTTATTGTCTTGTATTGAGATGTTTTCACTAGTTTACTGCTTTGCCGACATTTCCTGTTTTCCTTTCCTATTACTATTATTTTGGTGAATTGATTTTTAAGAAGAATTTATTATGCTGAGTCATTATCCCATACCCTATAGAGTTGTTGGTAATACAACGTATCACGACCCAAAATTTTTACCTTCGGGACTATGATGACGCCTAACATTTTACTTGCTAGGCAAGCCAATGTAAGAATAATCTTAACCATTTTAAACAATTTAAATTAAACGAAAGTCAATTACTGAAATAAAGTGCAGAAGACCATAACTACCGAATCATCAAAATACATCCCTGAATCTGGTGTCACAAGTGCACGAGCTACTAGAATGATACAAATAAAGGTCTGAAAAAAATTCAAGTTGTTTGAAAGGTAATACACAGCTAAGATAGGATAGAAGGGGACTTCAAAATTGTAGACGATGTGCAGTTATACCTCAAGTCTCCTCTAGGTAGCAGCAAGTCTATGGTACGCCGTTGAAACCAACTCCAAAATTTGCACAAGAAGTGCATAGTGTAGTATGAGTACAACTGACCCCATATACTCCATAAGTGTCGAGCCTAACCTCGATGAAGTAGTGACGAGGCTATGACAGGACACATACATAAATAATTTGTACAAGTATATACAAATACGAAGCAATAATAATACAATAAATAACACTTTATAAATTTGGGAGGGAGCATGAGAAGGGGGTGATGTAATAATTTCAGCAGGAAAAGTTATCACTTAGCAGCCAATTAATTCATCAACAATAAAATGAACAACTGATAATATGAAAATGGCACGGCACCACCCTCCGTGGTTTTACTCTTATTCCTCCCATAAACTGATAAATAAATAATAATAATAATAATAATAATTGGCATGACATCACCCTTCATGCTTTAACTCTCTTTTGGCACGACATCACCCTTTGTGATTTTACACTCTCTGAAAATGATACGGTATCACCCTTCGTGCTTTTACACTCAAAATAACGCGGGCAACACCCTTCGTGCTTTTACACTCTTTCTCACTATGACAATGATAGTATAAATGATAAAAATGGTACGGTATCACCCTTCGTGCTTTTACGCTCTTTCTCACCATATTCAACAATAATTAAATCAATAAAACATCCATAAATAATGTTCAACTAATCAATAATAAACTTAAGCAGGAATATCTTAATTAAATAAATAATTATTCAAAATAAATTAAATTCCTCCAGCATGCTTTGACTCAACCACAACGCATAAGTACTCGTCACCTCACATATATATTGTACCCGCACATTAAATCACGTAGCAAATAGACAAATAAGTTCTACTCCCTCAAGTCAAGGTTAATCATAATACTTACCTCGCTTTGCAACCAACTCAAGATTCTAATTAACCTTTGCCTCGTGAATTCGTGTCCGAAATCCTCAAATCTAGTCATAAACAATTCAATATACTCAATACAAATCGTAGAAATTGATTCCATATGAATTTACTTATTTTCCAGATTAAAATCGAAAATTTATTTTAAAAATCGATAGTGAGACCCACATCTCGAATCCCGAAAAAACTCACAAAAATCAAACACCCATTCCGATACGAGTTCATCCATACAAAAATTATCGAATTCCGACATCGGATTGGCTTTCAAATCTTCATTTTATATTTTTGGAAGAGTTTATAAAAATCCCAATTTCTTCCATCTAAATCCGAAATAAACGATGAATATTGACATGGATTTATGAAATATAATCACTTTCGGATATAGAATACTTACCCAAGTCGAAATCGTAAAAAATCCTTTTGGAATCGCCTAAATCCGAGACTCAAAACTCAAAAATGGGTAAAAATAGTTAACTCCCGTTAATAAGCACTCTATCCAGCATTTTTCGCATTTGCGGATTTATTTTCGCATCTGCGGACATGCATTTGTGAGACAACGCTCGCATTTGCGGAACAGGGCAGCCTGTCCAGTGCGGGTAGAGAACAAAGCAGTAACACGGCTTGATCTTCATCTTTAATTTCAGCATCTATATTACTCAAATCCATAAGAATGGAATCAAATGTGTCAAGATGAGAGAGAATAGAGGTATCTTCACCCATACGAATTGTATAAAGCTTCTGCTTCAGGTAAAGTCTATTTTCCACCGTCCTCTTCATATATAAGGTTTTCAATTTTTCCCACATGCCTTTAGCTGTGGTTTCTACAGAAACTTCACGTAAAACCTCATTTGAGAGATTTAAAATGATACCTGCTTTTGCCTTTTTGTCTATGATGGCAAACTCCTCGTCCGTCATTTTATCCGGCTTCTTCACCTTTCCTTGCAACGCCAAGTCTAGGCCATCCTGAATTAGGATAGCTTCCATCTTTAATTGCCACATTCCCTTCGGTCAAATTTCTCAATATAGGTCTTTGTTAGAGTCATTTTGGATATTGAAACTAACCCGGTTAGATCTGGCTCTGATACCAATTTGTTAGGATCGGGAACCCGGGTAGTGCGGAATTTAGCCAAACAACGGTATAATGACAATAACAAAGACAATGGAAGTTGATAACAACGACAATTAAAGTAGATAAAGAAGACACAAATTTAACGTGGTTCGGTCAAAGTGACCTACGTCCACAAGCGGAGAGGGGCAATTTCACTATAACAATAAGAGTGCAAAAGAGAGTATAAAATTAGAGTAAACACTCTAATTAATCCCAAATACCCTAAGAGAATAACCTCACAAGATCACTCCAAAGAAAGGGTTCACACAAGTGCTTCCCAACACTAACTCTCATACAAAATACTCTTAATAAAGGAAGAAAGTAAGAAACAAGAATTGAAGACAAGTCTTGTTGGTGTGTCTACAAATGAGGAGAAACTCCTCTATTTATAGCAAGAAATTCTTAGCCTAATAATGGATATTATGTCATGGCAAATGTCATGATCCACAAATTTGTTATAATGGATATTATGTCATGGCAAATGTCATGAACCACAAATTTGTTATAATGGATATTATATCATGGCAAATGTCATGAAAATTTGGCCATATTACAAATCTCCACCTTGGCCTAATTTCGGCTTATATATAGTAAATGTGATATACTTTTAAATTTTGTGAGAGCCAACAGCAATATTCTCGAAATCATTTATTACTAGTTAATTATAAGTGTGCTTTGCTGGATTTCATATGAGTGGGCAATTATTAATCCAACAGCAATGTGCTTTATTGTCTACCCTATGAAATATTCACTAACCGCACACCTTTTTGAGTTGGATGTAGGGTTTCAAGTTTCAACAATTGCTGCAGTTGCACACACTGTTCTCAACTCAAGCTCTACATAAAACACATAAAATGACAAAATATATAAAAAAAAAACCTCACACTTAAATTACTCCATTAAATTAAGTTTGGTAAAATATGATTGATCGATTCTAAACTTAAATCGAGTACTTTTCTTTTTCTTTCTCTTGTATACTATAAAGACAACTTCAGACATGTATGTCTCAAGTTAGTCTTTGACAAACTTAACTTTAGACATAAATATTATCAGAAATAAGAACAAAAAATTTCTTTGCAAGAATTTATTCAAGCAAACGACTAACGCATGAAAAAAGGGACTAAATTTCAAGTGAAAAATTGCTGAACTTCAACCATATTTACCTTAAGTTCATGCAAAAATGCCTTGAACTTCAGCCCACCTCCCAACTTCAGACAAATTTAAAACTTCAGAATCGTATTCAAAAGTGAGTAAACTTGCAAATTTGTATACGGCGGGCATGGCTTCATTTATGGCTCCAAAATCGAATATATGCGCACTTCCCCTAAAAACTTTTATCAATATAATCTTTAACTTAAACCAAATCTTAAAAGAGAGAAAAGGTCGTCATTCATTTCAAGAAGTAATGAGTAATCCATATTTATCTAGCATAAAATAATATATAAATTATCGAATAATTTAATATTAATATTTTTTCATACCACTAATCAGATACTACATTAATTATTTGACGGTTAATTTTTTTTACACAGTCAACCATAACCAAACTTTATTATCATATGCAGATCTATAAACTGAGATTAATTACTCAAATACAACAACCAAATCGGCTCCTAAATACATTAATCTAAATTCTTGGATCAGTCTCTACCTTAAACCAAGTAAAAAGAGTTTAAAATCTATATATTGACGGTGTAAAAAAAATTAAGCCACTTATAAATTAATTACATGTAGCTTTATTTAATACAACTAATTTATAACCTAAATACATAGTAAGTAATGTATTACAATATGTTAAATACTTAAATTACACTGTTAGTATAAGAAAGTTACTATTACATAGTGGTGGAAAGAAAGTTACTATTACATAGTGGTGGCAAAATAGTTAAAAGAAAATAGTTATCCACACATATTATCCATTAAAATATGGGTTGGATAATGAACTTTCTAAAAAAAATTAAATATGGATAAGAACCATATTATCCACTTAGAAAATGGATAACTAATGGATTTAACTTTTACATTTGTATAAAGCCTCAAATTGGGTGTATCTCAAGTTTGGGTGTCACGACCCCAATTTTCCTCCATAGGATATTGTGATGGCACCTAGTCTCTAAGATTAGGTAAGCCTAACACTTGTTGATTAAATAATAGATTTTTTTTAACCAATTAACTATTAAGCATGCAACAGAAGTTTCTATAATAAGCCAACAATCTCTACATGATACAATATCCCAAAACCGGTAGTACAAGTCATAAGCTATTCTAAGAGTCTCTAGAAATAACAATACACCCCACTGTCCCAGAATAATAGGAAACAATGGAAATAAAGTGCAACAGAAGGTGACTTTGGAGCCTACGAACGTCTAGCATATGTACCTTGAAGTCTCCAGCCGTACAAGTATAAGTCTCAAAACCAACTCAATCCGAAATACCTGGATCTGCACAAAAATGTGCAGGAGCGTAGCATGAGTACACCATAGTGGTACCCATTAAGTATCAAGCCTAACGTCGGTAGAGTAATGACGAGGCCAGGTCAAGACACCTACCGGACATATAAACCTATGCAAGATATGACATAAAGCTAACAAGGAAAGAATACCAATATAAAGCCAATAGCAGAAAGATTTCAAATTACAATCAACAGTGAAAATAAGGAGAGCACGGATGGCAACGAGAAACAACCAAGTTATTAAGAAATAATATAGTCGAGGTACATATGAAATATGAATGGGTTCAAGTAAGGGAACCCGATGACAACTCAATCAATCAAATCATTCCTAATGCACGAATTTCAATAAGAATTACCCCATATACCAAATCTCGTAATCTCAGATCATAAGTCACAACTTTCAAACTTTATACACATGTCAACTTGTGCCCATATTTTCCAAATCACTTTCGCACGGCAAAATTCACGTGCTACCATGTACCTTGTATATGTATCAAATACTACTTTAAAATATCCAGGAGATTTAATCTTATACATTAAGGCATAATAATAACCTGGTATAAAGTAGAAAATCAATTGAGGATAATGAGTTTATTTTAGAAATTATTTGAGTGAAGAAAATATCATTTTCAATTAAAGTAAAGCACTGGATAACCACTGAATTAAATTTAGAGTTTGTTAAATAAAAACATAACAACGATTTATAAGTAAGATAAAATCATTAGATAGGGTGAGGAATTTAAGTTAAAAAATCAATTAAAGTAAAATATGACAACTATTTAGAATAGTAAAATACCAGATGAAAAGATGAGAGTTTTAACGTAAAAGTCACATAAGATAGGCATGTTAATAATTCCTTTATTTAAAACCGTTGTGTGATGACCCAAAATGACATCTTTAATTTAAACATTTATTATTGTGTTCTAAGACCTCGAAAGTACTATTCATCATTCCTCGACTTGCGTGCGTATTCCGTATAATTTTTCGAAAAGTTTTTATGTGAAAAATGGATTAAAATGTGAAATAGAGTTTTGAAACTCAATTGAGTTGACTTCAGTCAACATTTGAGCAAACAGACCTGGATCAGTATTTTGATAGTCCCTAGGTCCGTATCGTGATTTGGGACTTGGGCGTATGCCCGGAATTGAATTTGGAGGTCCCTAGCTCAAATTATCGCCATTTAACGAAAACTAGAAATCTAAAGGCTAAAGGTTTTCAAAGTTTGACCACAGATTTGACTTTATTGATATCGAGTCAGGTTCACACAAGTGCTTCCCAACACTAACTCTCATACAAAATACTCTTAATAAAGGAAGAAAGGAAGAAACAAGAATTGAAGACAAGTCTTGTTGGTGTGTCTACAAATGAGGAAAAACTCCTCTATTTATAGCAAGAAATCTTTAGCCTAATAATGGATATTATGTCATGGCAAATGTCATGATCCACAAATTTGTTATAATGGATATTATGTCATGGCAAATGTCATGAACCATAAATTTGTTATAATGGATATTATGTCATGGCAAATGTCATAAAAATTTGGCCATATTACAAATCTCCACCTTGGCCTAATTTTGGCTGATATAGTAAATTTGCGCCACTTTCTCCGCAAAAGCCCCAATGGGCATATGTCAAAATTTAATGCCATTAAAATCAGACAAATTGTCTGATACCGAAACTGTAAGTAGGGCCTATAACAGTGGAGCCCAATAAAGTATACAACGAACCAGATCTGTGTGCTTTCATGATCATACGAGCACCTTGAAAAATTTACAGAACTCCACCTTCACCAGTGAATTTGCACCCAAGGGATTCTAAAGTGCCTAGAGATATAAGATTTTTCTTCAACTCAGGAACATATCTAACATCGGTGAGAGTTCTCACCACATCATCATGCATTCTGACCCAAATTATACCTTTGCCAATAACGTTACAAGTAACATTGTTACCCAATTGGACAACTCCACCTGCAACTGAATCATATGTAGAAAACAAGTCCCTTCTAGGACACATATGATATGAACAACCGGAATCTAAAATCCACTCATTGTCTAATCTGAAACTAGTTTCAGTTGCTAAAAATATAGTTCCCTCAATCTCATCAGTTGCTACACTAGCTTCGGCGGTGTCAGTATTTTTGTGCTCATTTTTTCTTTCCTTATGCTTTTCTTTATTTTTCAGCTTATAGCATTCGGAGATAATGTGACCTTTCTTATGACAATAGCGACACTGTAAATTATTGTATCTGGATATGGAGTCGGAGTTGCCCCTAACAAACAATCCAACTTCCGCTTGAGTTCCACTAGCTTCCCCAGTAATATCACTATCTATCTGTTCCTTTGATTTTAAGATAGATTTAATATCCTTATAAGAGATATTATCCTTAGCATAAAGCATAGTATCTCTTCTTATTGTTATAGTGAAATTGCCCCTCTCCGCTTGTGGATGTAGGTCACTTTGACCGAACCACGTTAAATTTGTGTCTTCTTTGTCTACTTTAATTGTCGTTGTTATCAACTTCCATTGTCTTTGTTATTGTCATTATACCGTTGTTTGGCTAAATTTCGTACTACCCGGGTTCCCGATCCTAACAGTTAGCAGATAAATTCAGTTGATGACACGTTACACGGCACCCTTTCTTGCACGGCACCCTTTCTTGCATGATAGCCAATTTTCGGACTGGTATTTGAAAAATAGCCAGCGTTAGCGATGTCATTGAAAAATAATCATTATTTTGCTAAAACACGGAAAGTTCCAGCATAATATGCAGGATTATGAAACTCCTGCGTACAAACTTCCAGCATATTATATATATTGGAACTCCAGCACACGGAAAGTTCCAGCATAATATGCTGGATTATGGAGCTCTTGCATATAAACTTTCAACATAGTATGATGGAACTCTAACACATTATAAAATTCTAGTATATTATGCTGGAAGCTCATATGTCAAAATTTCGAATTTCAACATCTTATGCTGGAGTATTCCCAGATTTTTAAATTTTAATTAATTTTGAAATTATGGCTAATTTTCAATTACCAGTTGTAAATAAGACTATTTTTTATTTTTCCTCTTTTTCCTCAGCTATCTTTTTTTTCTTTTCGTTTAGTAAATAAACTTTAGTATTTTATAACTATAAACTTATTTCTACATTTTTTTTCAAACTCTACGTAGTGACGAGAATTATTCTATTTTAAATACTGATATCGTATGTAAAGCATTGAATAATATATGATATATCCATCAAACTTTTAAAAGGGAAGACACAGGGAAGAAACTTTAACGATCATTAGGTAGAACATAGTTAAGCTCCATACCGAAAGAGTATGCTTCGAGGCTCTTTACTTTTTTTATAAAATTAAAGGTAAAAATAAAACTTACAAATGGGAAAATTTGAAATTTCTGGAAAATACATAAAATTGTCTACAACTCAAAAGTAAAAGACGTGTAAAAATTTAATTTATCTCTAGGCATGATAATGTAAGGATAAACTTGGCCTTTATTGGTTGTGTAAGGATAAAATTTCATATTTTATCAGAGAAATTTTTTAATGAGCCTGTACCACAACTGCTTTCTCTATTCATGTTATATCGTTCTTGTTGCTATGTATGAGCTTCTCTCTCAAATATCAGTCCATCAAGTCACTAATATTGATACATTAGTGAGACATTCTACCTATTGTTTTAGGGTTTTGGTTGAGATGCTCTGATTCTTTAATAATATGTGCGACATCAAATTAAATCTTAAAATATTGCGAAAATATGAATATATATATATATATATATATATATATATAAATTTAAGAAGAATTTATTTTGGGGGTGTATGGATGGACATTACAAAGTGAAAAGTGTGCACAATATATTCCTAAGAAATTACCAGATTGGAAAACATTTATGTCCATATTATATATAAATCCTTGGTCCATATTGCTTCAGCTTATATCTAGTCTAGTGTTTGGTTATTAACAAAGTTCATTAAAAAATCAGAATAAAATATATAGCTAAGAATTAAAAACATAAACATTAAAGTCAACTGAGTGCCGTGTATTGCAAGCCCTATAAGAACTTAACTCAATTTATTTATTTTACAAGGACGCTCCTTTACTAGTTACTAGTTACTAGATTAAAGTCAAATCCGCGTGCTTTAGACAATTTGGTATTCTAAAATACTAGTACGTAGTTCTTTCCCTTTTCTTTTTTACATTCTAAAAGTAGTCGTAATTGTTTACCCCAAAATTGGGTAACAATTAAATTTATACGTGATTTCAAGCATATGTGGTTTAATTCAATACGAACAATTAAGAATATCAAATAAATGAGTTAGAGATGAAATAAACGTCCAAACAAATTGCAATATTATGGCCAAGCCTGAACTTAGATTGACCAATGACCTCGTCCCCGGTTGGACCCTCGGTTCAAGCCCAGTCGTGAATGAAGAACATAACATATGAGCAAAAACTTTAACAGTAGCTAAAAGGAAAAAAATAAACTTGTATTGCTTTGATTTGCGTGTTACAATGTGTCAGAATAAAGAAAACCTTCCCCTTTCTATAGTAGGGGAATTTCAGTGCTAGTACAAGTCTAAGTAAGGTAAAAATCTTCTTTTTCGGTAAATGTTGATTTACAGTTGATACAGAATGGGATTCGCGCCATGATATCCGGTTGAGGGAGAATATTATGGCCCCTACTCGTTATGCGTAACTGTTCTCTGCGTTTCCCGAAGTGCAGAAGTTATGCTTGGTCTGGGTCCGTTATTTCACCGTGCCCGATCTCAGGTACATCGTTCGTTCCTCTAGGTTTTGATACGAAGGGTCTCAAACCTCGATTACAATCTCGTGGATCCATGCTCTTCCTTCGTTTCCTCGTCGAGAAATCGGGGTAGACATTTATCCCCGATTTTACCCGTATACATATAGTTCCCTCGTTTTCCAGATAGTAGGTTTACCAAAACGACGAGAAGCGTTAAATGGACCCCAGTTCCTTCCTTTGCACTTTCCAAATGAAATGTCGGGTCAACGAAACATCCCATCGATCGCATCGTTTTGACTTCGGACACGTGTCAGGCGCCGATTGACTGTCCTCGAATGTGAAACGTCGCGCATTGATTGTTCCTCCTCCATAAAAGCTCCGACCGTTTTTCACTTCTTCCACTTTCCAACTCCAGAACTTACCCCCAAATTCTCTTATTGCTCTTAACTCCTCCATATCTTCATACATTGCTCCTTAAACCTTCATATCTTCATCTTCAATCCTCATACATTCTCTTTGGATCTTCAAACCAGACCTTTATACCTTCATCCCATCTTCAAATCTTCATATTTTTTCTTCAAACCTTCATATTTTTCCTTCAAACCTTCATATTTCCCAGATTACGATGGCAAAAACTTCCAAGTCAGTGCCTCGGCAAACTGCTCCTTCATCTTCCAACCCGGCCACAGATGTCGAGGTGGCCATTCCCGAGGTGGCTCAGGAAGCCCGCTTGAAGAGCTTCATACTCGGGGGCTACTCTATCGCGAACAATTTCAACGTCGAGAAGGCCTTTAGTCAATAGGACCGAGGTAAGAGAGCATGGAGATATATATGCTCCGTTACTGAGGAAATACTACCCACAGTCCGGATGGACTGTAACTGGGAGGGTAAGGAGGTGGTCGTCCCCGGGCCCAATGATGATACTCACATGGAGGGATACTTAAGTGTTTACACTTACCCCTTCATGCTCGCCCCGGTAGACCCCATAGTCCTTGCCTTTTGTAAAAGGTATAAGGTGTGTCTTGGGCAAAATCCACCCGTCCTTTTGGAGGATCATAATCCTTTTACGACACTTCGTGAACAACATCGAAGCACCTCGGTTCACCCTCGACCATCTTCTTCGCCTATACAGTCCCCGAATCTTCCGAAGGGGGCTGATCAAGCTCGTTCGTCGAGCAATCAAGGCTCCATTCTCGAGCATCGACGAGGACCGATATCGAGGCTGGCAGGAGAGGTTCATTCGAGTGAAAACCAAAGACCTCATCCCTTTCGAATTCCTACCGTTCCCCAAGAAGTGGAATGCATCCTGCAAGTATTTTCCTTCTCGAGTATTTATCATTTCCCTTTATTCTTTCTCTCATTGCCTGTATTTGTCATTGTGTAGCTGTTGCCCAAGTTCCTAATGCAGTTCCCCTCTTCAAGGAGTGGATCAAGGGGATGATGCACATGGCCCAAGCTCTCGATGGGCAAATAAGAGGCCCGTTCCCATGGTGAGGTTCTTTCCCGAATAATTACTTTCGTACTTTTAGCTTACACATTGCTAAGTCTTCTTTTTTCTTATAGGTTTTCCTAAGACCACCGAACTCATATCATTGGATGAGGATGAGGATCCGTCCTCGCTTGCCGAACCCTCCGCTTAGGGAGAGCCCGGGGCTGCTGCAAAGGAGGAGAAAAAGAAGAAGAAAAGAAATTCCTCAGGTTCCCCGGATGCCGAGGCGAAGAAGAAGAAGGTGACCATCTGGGTCCGAAAAACCAAAAAGAGCACCAAGTCCAGGGTACCGGGCTTTGATTCCCTCTACCATATCAGGGATTACCCTGAGGACGACGACCTTTTTATTTCTCATAGGTAGACCCTTAACGAGGGTGGGCAGGTAACAATCGGGAAAGATGACCACGAGGTCGATCCCCCTTTAGCTCGGGAACCAGAGAGAGAAACGGAGGTCGCGGCCTCTTGGGAAACCTCTCATGTCCCGAAGGAGGTAGCTGGTGTCAATGATATCGTGGAGACATCCTCCTGTACCGAGTCCATGCTCGAAGCGGCCTAAGCGGGCAAAGAGAAATCAAGCGAGGTGGTGTCGGGCCCAGATGATGCCGTCAACAAATTCTTCGATGGCATGGATATGGCCGCACTGGAGGACTTTTTCGGGCTTGGTCACTTGGAGGTCCCAAAAAACAGATGTGCCATGGGGAGCGGGTGAGTCAAGCTCGAGCCCAAAATTAGTGAAGCAATTTCGTACCCCGTGTGTGGACTCCGAGCCCAAGAGAATTATCGTTTTTACTATCCCAGCGAACGCTCGGGCCCTGTCCGCTTTGGTGGGCATAGCTAGCTACCTTTATTACCTGGTGACCGAGAAATACCGGTCAAAGATGAATGAGGTGGGCACGTCGAGCCTCTTCAACGAGGCGTAACAGGTGCTAAACCGGGTAAGGCATCTACTATTTGTACCCCTTTGGAAATCTTACTTTGTTTTAGATGTGCCCTAATAACTTCATCTTTTTTTCAGGCTTCAGTGCTTCATCACGAAAGCTTCCTCCGGTTCTACTTAGAGAGCAGCCAGCTCGAGTTTGAGCTCAACGAGCAAGTCCAGAAGAAGGACATGTACAGGGCTCTTAGTAAGTAGTAAGATGAAGCCCTCAAGGACCTCCCGATTCTCCGGGACGAGCTGGAAAAGGCCCAGAAGGAGGCCACAACCTCGATGAGGGAGCACACCGACCTGGTCGAGAAGGTAAAGATCCTTAAGGATAAAAATGAGAAGCTACTCATGGTGACTAACAACACAACTTCACAGATATAAGAGAAGATAGACCTGATCGACCAGCTTCGGGCTGTGATGGATGAGGTCAGGGCCACGATTGAGGCGTGGAAGGGCAGGATGAACCTGCTGGCTTTGTAGAAAGAGACTACAAAAGAGGATCTAGCATCTGCCAAGGACCAAATCCGGTTGGTAAGGGACAAGGCAGATAAGTGGTCTCGGCTAAATGATGATGTCCGGGCACATGTGAGCTCGGCCATCACGGAACGGGATGCCCTCGGACAAGAATATACCTCACTGAGGTCCAAATTGGATGCAACCACTTCTGATGTCGAGGAAATGTTGTCCCAGTATAACTCTGATGTGGTGGTAGCCGAGTCCCGATTAAAGACGAAGACCGAATACATAAAACGGCTATCCCGGAGAGAGACCCTTGAAGAGATCCATGCCCGAGGCTTTGACATGTCACCCGTGATTGAAGAAGCTAAGAGACTTGAGGATGAGGCAAAGGAACTCTACGAGCTTGAGGGTCTCGAAGGCTCCGAGGATCCCGAGGGTTTCGAGAGTTCCGATAGTTCTGGCGATGAGTCGAGCACTAGTGAAGACCAGGTGTAAATGCCTTAGTTCTTTTTTAATTTTTCCTTGTGTATTTTATTTTTTGTTTATTATATATATATATATATATATATATATATATATATATATATATATATATATATATATATATTGAATATATAAAGTTTCCCCTTTTGGCAATATTGTATCTTTACCTTCTTATTTATGATTTTAATTTGTGCATCGATTTTAATGCCTTAACATAAAATCAAATGTAGTATAGAGCATCCATTCTTTGGAGGCCCCAATGGGGCCCGATTTTGTTGGCAACTCTGGATTATTTGTGGCTTCGAGCCTTCGATAAAACTAAAGGTTTATAAGATGCTTAAGTGTCTTAGACAATATTTTGTCGAGGGTAACCTTTTAATAGGTTTTTATTTCTCGTAAGAGCCTTACTTTCTGAGTACGGACTTAGGATGTCTCCGAGCCGTTTTTAGGGTGGATGTAGCCTTTCGTGTTCGGGCACTACCTAATAGGCTTGGTGCCTCCGGGATTCAATGGCCCGAGTCGTCCGAATTTTCATCGGTTGACAGTCCCCGAGTAGGGATAGCCCATAGGATTTAGGACTGAGGATCGAAGAAATAAAATGCTTAGTAATAAAGTGTAAGGGAAGTAAAATAAAATTTCATTGCTTAATATGCAAGGTACATGATCGAATGTGCATAAAACTTGTGCCGTGGCTAGAGTGAACTATGTGGGCACAGTTCGTATGACCGTTTGACCCTTACAATGAATCCTAACCACCAAGCTTTAGCTTTTTGCATATAAAATTTTATTTTCCCTTGCTAAAGATCTTAATCTAGGGGTAATGGTCCCCAATATTCGAGGTCGAACTTGTGAGGGCTCGAATATTGTTGATCTGATTCAAATAATCATCGATTCTGATTTAAGGCCGGTCTTAAAATCTAAGGTAGCACGTTTTACCGTTTCCTCGTTAAAAACATCACCAAAAACCCACTTTGGGACAAAATCGGTCAAAGGAAAAAAGAGAGCAACACGTGCTTACAGATCTAATAGCCACATCCGCCCTTGGCCGAGTACCAACATACATTAATTCATAATATAACAAAATTAAAAAGGAATTAAGTTCGTACCTTAGCAGTAGTACCACTTTAAGTATGCTACGTTCTAGTTTTTTGGTAGTTGTACACCGTTTCCCACTTCGAGTTTATATGAGCCTTTGCTGATTATTCTGACAACTCGATATGGTCATTCCCAATTCGGGCCTAGTTTCCCTTTGTTTTGGTCCCTGGTGTGTAGTGTTACCTTTCTCAACACCAAGTCCACGACTTAAAAATGTTGGAGGTTGGCTCTTCGGTTATAGTACCTTCATACTCGCTGCTTCTAGGCGGCCAACCGAACCATGGCATCCTCCCGCCTTTCGTCGAATAGTTCCAGGCTCGTGATCATGGCCTCGCCATTTGACTCTTCAGTAGCATACTTGAACATGAGGCTCGGTTCCCCTACCTCGACAGGTATTAAGCCTTCGGCTCCGTAGACCAAAGAAAACGGGGCAGCCCTGGTGCTTGATTTCGAAGTTGTACGGTATGCCCGCAGTACTTCGAGTAAGATGTCCTTCCATTTTCCTTTCGAGCCAATCAACCTCTTTTTCAGGTTCTGGAGTATAGTTTTGTTTGTTGATTTCGCATGCCCATTCCTACTAGGGTTGTAACGACCTGACCGGTCGTTTTGAGCTCTAGCACGTCACTTGGAGGTTTGAGGCCTTGAGTAGCTTCACTTTATGTTTTATGACTTGTACGTGTGGTCGAAATTGAATTTCAGGAAGTTCGGAGTTGATTTGGAAAGTAAATTCTAAATTCAGAAACTTTAAGTTGGAAGAATTGACTAAGGTCTGATTTTTAAGTAAACGACTTTGGAATCAAGATTTGAAGGTTCCAGTAGGTTCGTATGATGATTTCAGACTTGGGCATATGTTCGGGTTGAGTATCGGGTGGTTCAGGAGCATTTCGACGCCTATTATGGAAGGTTAAGTTTAAGAAATTCTTAAGTTTGATTTGAAATAAATTTTGGTGTTATCGATGTCCGTTCAAATTTCTGAGCCTTGGAATAGGTTCGTATTGTGATTTGTGACTTTCATGCAAAATTTGGCACCATTCTGGGATGTTTAAGTGTGATTCAGGTGCGTTCAGCGAAGTTTAAATGTTTGAAAGATTTAAGAAAGGTTTCGGTCGTCGATTCATAATTTTGATGTTGTTCGACATGATTTGAGCTTCGACTAAGTTCGTATCATGGTTTGAGATATGTTGGTATGTTCGGATGGGGTCCCGGGGTCCTCGGGTTTGAAATGGATTGAAATCGGCTTGAAATTTGGATTTGAGGAAAAGCTGGAAACTACTGAAATCTGGTGTCATCACACCTACGGTGGTTTGGTTGCAGGTGCGGACACCCAGGCGCGATGGAGGTTGTCGCAGAAGCAAAAGAGGCCAGCTGGGCGAAGGGCCACAGGTGCGGAGTTTGGGCACACAGATGCACATCCGTAGAAGCGGAGGAGGCATCGCAGATGCGGAATATGGGCCTTTGACGCTAGACCGCAAGAGCGATCAGTGCTCATCAGAAACGAGACCGCAAGAGCAGATTTGTGTCCACAGAAGCGGACCTGGCTGCGCTTAGTGGGACCCGTACCTATGATGGGAATTTTTGCAGGTGCGGAGCTGCAGAATCGGTTGCTATTCCGCAGGTGCGAGGCAGCGCTGGGCAGACTCGGTTTTATACGGGATTTGGCCTATTTTCTTTCATTCTCTCTTGGCTTGGGCGATTTTGGAGAGCTTCAAGGGGAGATTTGTATCAACCATTGCAAGGTAAGTAATTCTCATATAATGTTAGTGAAATACATGTATTATATGTGGATTTAAACCTGAAAAATTATGGTAATTGTGGGATTTTAAGAGAAAACCTAGAAATTGATATTTTTGGATTTTTATCACGAAATTGGACTTGGAATTAGGAATAAATTATATATTTGAGTTTGTAATGTTATGGGTAATGTTTATCTTTGAAAAATTTTGGAATCTAGGCTCGTGGGCCCGAGGGTTGATTTTATTGACTTTGCGAGCGGAGTTGGGAATTGTTATAAATTGTTAAATTGTAAGCATTGGAGTATATTTTGATTGATTCGCACGTTGTTTGACTAGTTTCGGAACGTTCGACTTGGAGTTGAGTGTTAGAGTGGCGTTGGAGCTAGTTATGGAACTTCGGAGCGAGGTAAGTCTCATGTCTAACTTTGTGAGGGGGAAATTACCCCTAGGTGATGTAATTGTTATGTGATACTAGTTGTGGGTTCTACGTACGCACGAGGTGACGAGAGTCTGTATGTAGCTAAAACATGTTTATGTCCGGGTAGACTTAGGACCTTATCATATAATATTTGAATTATTTGAACTCATTCTGCTGGCTTAATTAATTGAAGTTATAATTGAAATTGATTTAAAAATAAATATATGTATACTAGACCGAGCTTTATCACTTTGAGTTTTGGGCGAGTTATTTGAGAAACGGTAAAGATTATATTCACTTTATGCTCATGTACTATATTGTAAGCATGTGTCTCGTAATTCGATAACTTCCTTCCTTTCTTGTGGAGCAGGCCGAATGCCTCAGCAGTATAATAGATACATCTATGGTTTGTGCCACTCGACCCTCGGCAGTGTACACATTATTCTGGGTCGGGCCGAACGACCTCGGTAGAATCGTGCGTTATATCTCTAGTAGTCTGAATATTCATGAGATAATCTTTCCATTGATGCCCAACATTTTGTATGGTATTCCTCATTTATTTGATATTGGCACTTGGCATTTTATGAGTTGTTAAGGTAGAATACAAGATCGAGAAATTCATACTTTAAAAGAAATATTTGGAAGATTATGTAACTTACAAATTTACCCCACTATTATTGTGCACTTCATATCTGTTATGAATTATTATATTATTTTATTGGACCTCTAGTAAGTGTCGATGTCGACCCCTCGTCTCTACTTCTCCTAGGTTAGGCTAGATACTTACTGGGTACGCGCTGATTTACGTACTCATGCCGCACTTCTGCACTAAATGTGCAGGATCTGACAGGTTCATTTGGCGATCATCTTGGCACGTAGGCGCACCTGTTGAGGGGACTTTATGTGAGTTGCATTCCAGACTACGCATCGCAGTCCATCGAGTCTCCATCGTACTATGTATTTTATCCTGTCTATTTACATTCTGGACAGATGTTGTATTATTATGA
The DNA here is from genome assembly GCF_000715075.1 of Nicotiana tabacum. NCBI lineage: Eukaryota > Viridiplantae > Streptophyta > Magnoliopsida > Solanales > Solanaceae > Nicotiana > Nicotiana tabacum. Next base: position 17,243,225 of record NC_134088.1, on the reverse strand, counting down.
TTGTACTCCTTAGAAAATACTCATGCACTTGTGACATCGGGTTTTGGGGGGTTCATACAGGTTGTTCATTATTGTAGTTCGTGTAAATATTATCATTTACCCTGTGAATTCTATTTCATACTATTTAATTAATAAAAATTATAATTTCAAGATACTAAAATGAGTAATTAAGTTGTTTAATCATTGTTGGCTTGCCTGACGGCGGTGTTAGGCGCCATTATGACCTTTAGTGGATTTTGGGTCGTGACAAGGGTGATAAGGCATTGATAATATCTTCTTGATCTTGTGATCTTCGAAAAACTTACTCACCTTGTTGCCGACGAGTTGTTTCCCGTTGTCGCAAACAATCACCGCTGGTATCCCAAATCGACATATTATGTGATCCTAAATAATGTCAATGACTTCTTTCTCTCGAACCTTCTCGAACGCCTGGGCTTCGACATATTTGGAAAAATAATCAGTTATGAATATTATGAATTGAGCTTTACCCGTGCCCATGGCAGGGGACCGACGATGTCCATTCTCTACTTCATAAATGGCCACGGAGACAGGACCGAGTGGAGCATTTCTCCCGGTTGATGGATCGTCGGGGCGTTTCTTTGGAACTCGTCGCATTTTCGTACAAAGTCTTTCGCATCCTTCTCCTTTTCGGTCCAGTAATTGTCGGCTCTGATTAGTTTCCGAACCAAGGATTCTGCCCCCGAATGGTTCCCGCAAGTGCCCTCGTGAACTTCTCTCATGGCATATTCTGTCTCTTCCAGTCCCCAAGCATCTGGCTAGTGGGCCAAAGAAAGACCTCCTGAACAATACCCCTTCGACCAAGCTAAATCTGGTAGCTTTGGTGCGCATGGCTCTCGATTCTTTAGGGTACGAAGGCAATTTTACTGTCTTCAGGTAGTCTATGTATTTGTTTCTCCAATCCCAAGTTAAACTCATTCAGTTCACTTCGGCATGACCTTCTTCTATCACCGAATTCATTAGTTGCACCACTGCTCCCGAGCTAAATTCATCGACGACCCCAAGTTAGTCAGTGTATCGGCCTCACTGTTTTGATCTCGGGGTACATGCTGCAGGGTCCATTCCCTGAATTGGTATAGGGTTACCTGCAATTTGTCCAAGTACCTCTGCATCCATTTTTCTTTTACTGGTAGCTTTGGTGCGCAAAGCTCTCGATTCTTTAGGGTCCGAAGGCAATTTTCCTGTCTTCAGGTAGTATATGTATTTGTTTCTCTAATCCCAAGTTAAACTCGTTGCGTTCACTTCGGCGTGACCTTCTTCTATCACCGAATTCATTAGTTGCACCACTGCTCCCGAGCTAAATTCATCGACGACCCCAAGTTAGTGTCACGACCCAAATTAACCCTCCGTAAGGTGTCGTGATGGCACCTAGTCTTTACGACTAGGTAAGCCTAATATTATGAAAAATATAAAGAAAACACAACATTTTAAAGATAAACAGCATATTGTGAATAGCCAAAAGTAGTACCACTCGGCATATATAAAATAATTTCCCAAGACCCAAAATATCACTAAGTCACAAGCTGCTATAATCTATGTAGCTCTATACAAAAGTCTGAAGATAATAAAGAAAGTCTCTAGGCGAGGAAGTAGAAGGGGATTCTGAAGATCTACGGACGCAAGCAGAAGTACCTTGAAGTTTCCTAGAATCAGCGACACGCACTAACCCCAAGGCTGATAGCTCGTACCTGGATCTGCACACGAAAACATGTGCAGGAAAGGGCATGAGTATACCACAATGGTACCCAGTAAGTGCCAAGCCTAACCTCAGTCGAGTAGTGACGAGGTCAGGTCAAGGCCCTACCGGAGTAAATATAATAAATTAAACAGTAAAAGATATAAGTAAAATTTACGGTAACACAGTTAAAGAAATTCTCAAAAATTTAACAGTTAAGGGAGCCCTCGGCTCAGAACAAAGTAAACATAATGGGGAATCTCCCGGGATACCGTCCCGTAATTCCGAATGAATATGCAGTACAGGGGGGATCTACCGGAATACGTCCGTAGTCCCAAAGTAAGTATGCAGTGCTAGGGGATCTCCCAGAATCCGTCCGTAGTCCCAAAGTAAATATGCAGTGCTAGAGGATCTCCCGGAATACGTCTGTAATCCCAATTTAAATATGCAAGACATGGGGGGATCTCCCGGAATACGTCCGTAGTCCCAATTTAAATATGCAATGCAAGAGAAAATGACAGGTATGGCCTCGAATTATACAGTTTACACTAATCACAGATAAGGAAAATAGGGATTTAACTAAGCATGGCGCACAAAATGTCAAATAGGCAGTTAAAATACGTAAGCATGCTTTTCTAGTCTAAACTAAACAATTAAACATATTAGTGCAATTTAATAAGAGAAATAATTTATGATTTAAAAAGGATAAATAAGATTTTTGCGGTACCAGCCCGTGTACGTACTCGTCACCTCACGTACACGGCGCCCACACACCAAATAATATCAAAATATCCTAAAGGGAAAGTCCCAAACACGAGGTTAGGCAAGCCACTTACCTCAAACCGCTCAAATCAACTCGATATCACGTTCTTGCCACAAGTATCCGACTCCAAATGGCCCGAATCTATTCAAATTAATTGCATAATATAAATATAACTACAAGTAACTAATTCAACTAATTAATTCAAAGCTAAAGCGAGAAATTAGGAAAAACAAACGCCCAAAAAGTCTCCCCGGCCCCACGTCTCGAAATCGGGTAAAACTTATAAATATTGAACACCCATTCACTCACGAGTCTAACCATATCAAATTTACTAAAATCCGACACCAAATGGTCCTCCAAATCCACAAATCAAACTTCCGAATTCCTAGCCTCCAACTTCCAATTTCCACCTTAAATACACACTAACTAGGTGGAAAAATACATGGCAAAGTAAGATTATTAATCAAAAATAAGCACAAGGGACTTACCTCAAGAAATGCCTGGAAAATGCTCTCAAAAGTCGCCCTAAACCGAGTTTGCAAAGTCAAAAAGGACAAAAATCGCGAAGCCCTTCGGTTTTAACTACTGCCCAGGTATTTCCACACCTGCGGAACCTGGGCTCGCACCTATGGGTGTGCTTGTGCGGAAAAAGTGTGCATCTGCGCAATTCACTTTCCCCCTCTACCTTCGCACCTGCGACGAAAGGGCCGCACCTGCGCGTGCGCGCCTGCGGAAGTCCCTTCCGCTTCTGCGTATCTTGCGCACTTGCGAACAGTGCCCGCAAATGCGGCCTTTTCCAATGCACCTGCGACCCCTGACCAATCCACCCAACTCCGCTTCTGCGCTAATTTTCTCCCACCTGCGGGCAGCTTTGCGCAGGTGCGATTACGGCAGAACCAGCAAAAGCACCAGATTTTTCCTAAGTCCAAATTCATTCCGTTAAGCATCCGAAAGCCCCCGGAACCTCAACCAAACATACCAACCAATACTAAAATACTATACGAACTTAGTCAAGCCTTCAAACCACATCGAACAATACCAAAATCATGAATTAAGCATGGATTCAAGCCTAAGAATTTAAAATTCTCCAAATTCTACAAACGACGCCGAACCACATCAAATCTAGTCCGAATGACCTCATATTTTACACACATGTCACAAATGACATTACGAACCTATAGCTACTTTCGGAATTCCATTCCGAGCTTGATATCAAAATTTTCACTATCGGCCGAATCGCCAAAAAACTAACTTTTGCCAATTCAAGCCTAAATCTACTACAGGCCTCCAAAACATATTCCGGACGCGCTCCTAACCCTAAAATCACTCAACGGAGCTAACAGAGTTGGCAAAATTCCATTTCGGATCCGTCTTCACACAGTTCCGACTACAGTCCAAATTCTAAGGCTTAAACTCATAACTAGGGACTAAGTATACCAAAACTCTCTGAATTCCATAACCAATCACTCCGGCAAGTCCCAATAGTGGAAACAAACGTGGGGAAAACAGTTATTAGGGGATCGGGGCTCTAATTCTCAAAATGACCGGCCGGGTCGTTATATCCTCCCTCTCTTAAAACAATCGTTCGTCCTCGAACGAGTATAAAGACATACCTAAAATTGTGAAAAGATGAGGGTACTGGTTGTGCATATCCTACTCGGTCTCCTAAGTCGCCTCCTCGACCGGCTGACCTCTCCACTGGACCGTTACTGAAGTAATTTTCTTTGACCTGAGCTTTCTGACCTGCCTATCCAAAATGGCTACTGGCTCCTCAACATAAGATAGATCTTTGTCCAACTGGAGTGAGCTGAAATCCAATACACGAGTTGGATCACCGTGATACTTTCGGAGCGTAGACACGTGGAATACCGGGTGAACTCTTGTTAGGCTGGGAGGCAAGGCAAGCTCATAAGCAACCTCCCCAACTTGCCGCAATATCTAAAAAGAACCAATGAACCTCGGGCTCAGCTTGCCCTTTTTCCCGAACCTCATGACGCCCTTCATAGGCGATACTCGAAGCAAGACCCGCTCACCAACCATAAATGCCAAATCACGAACCTTACGGTCCGCATAACTCTTCTTCCTGGACTGGGCTGTGCGAAGTCTCTCCTGAATCACCTTCACCTTATCCAGGGCATCCTGGACCAAATCTGTACCCAACAATCGGGCCTCGCCCGGCTCAAACCATCCCACTGGGGATCGACACCGCCTACCATACAAAGCCTCATATGGTGCCATCTGAATGCTGGAGTGGTAACTGTTGTTGTAGGCAAACTCTGCAAGTGGCAAGTATTGGTCCCATGACCCTCTGAACTCCATTACACTGGCACAAAGCATATCCTTAAGAATATGAATCGTGCGCTCGGACTGCCTGTCCGTCTGAGGGTGAAAGGTTGTGCTCAACTCCACCCTAGTACCCAACTCCTGCTGTACGGATCTCCAAAACCGTGATGTGAACTGTGTACCTTTGTCTGAAATGATGGATACTGGAATACCATGAAGGCAGACAATCTCTCTGATATAAATCTCAGCCAACCTCTCAGAAGAATAAGTGGTCAACACTGGAATAAAATGAGCTGACTTGGTCAGCCGATCCACGATCACCTAAATAGCATCGAACCTTCTCAAAGTCCGTGGAAGTCCAACTACAAAGTCCATGGTGATCCGCTCCCACTTTCACTCTCGGATCTCTAACCTCTGAAGTAATCCACCCGGCCTCTGGTGCTCATATTTGACCTGCTGACAGTTGAGATACTTGGCTACAAACCCAACTATATCCTTCTTCATCCTCCTCCACCAGTAGTGTTGTCTCAAATCCTGGTACATCTTCGCGGCACCGGGATGAATGGAGTACCGCGAGCTGTGGGCCTCCTCGAGAATCAACTCTCAAAGCCCATCTACATTGGGCACACAGATCCGACCCTGCATCCTCATCACACCATCATCGCCTATAGTCACATCGCTGACATAACCTCGCCGGACCCTATCCTGAAGAACTAGAAGATGAGGATTATCATACTGGGGCTCCCTGATACGGTCATAAAGAGAAGACCGAGTGACCACACAAGCTAATACCCGGCTAGGCTCTAAAATATCCAACCTCACGAACTGATTGGCTAAGGCCTGAACATCCAAGGCTAAGGGCCTCTCAGTTGCCGAAAGATATGCCAAACTCCCCAAACTCTCTGCCGGGCAACTCAAGACGTCGGCCACTACATTGGCCTTCCCCGCGTGGTATAATAAAGGGATATCATAGTCTTTAAGTAGCTCCAACCACCTCCGCTGACGCAAATTAAGGTCCTTCTGCCTGAATAAGTGCTGCAAACTCCGGTGATCAGTGTAAATCTCACAGGGAACACCGTACAAATAATGACGCAAGATCTTCAGGGCATGAACAATAGTTGCTAACTCGAGATCATGAACCGGATAATTCTTCTCATACACCTTTAACTGCATAGACGCGTAGGCAATCACCCTACCGTCCTGCATCAATACCTCTCCAAGGCCAATCCTCGAGGCATCACAATAGACAGTGTAGGACCCCGAACCTGTAGGCAATATTAATACTGGGGCTGTAGTTAAAGCTGTCTTGAGCTTCTGAAAGCTCTCCTCACACTCCTCGGTCCACCTGAACAGAGCACCCTTCTGGGTCAATCTGGTCATAGGTGCCGCAATAGATGAAAATCCCTCCACAAAGTGACGGTAATCCCCCGCCAAACCAAGGAAACTGCGGATCTCCATAGCTGATGAAAGTCTAGGCCAACTCTGCACTGCCTCCACCTTCTTCGGATCTACCTTGATCCCATCACAAGACACTCTGTGGCCCAATAATGCCACTGAATCAAGCCAGAATTCACACTTAGAAAATTTTGCATACAATTTCTTCTCCCTCAAAGTCTGAAGCACGGTCCTCAGGTACTACTCATGATCTTCTCGAGACCGGGAATATACCAGGATGTTGTCAATAAACACAATGAAGAAGGAATCAAGATAAGGTCGGAACACACTGTGTATCAAATGCATAAAGGCTGTTGGGGCATTGGTTAGCCCAAATGACATGACAAGAAACTCATAGTGACCATATCTGGTCCTGAAAGCAGTCTTCGGGATATCCGACTCCCGAATCTTCAACTGATGATAACTTGAATGTAAGTCAATCTTGGAAAACACTCTGACACCCTGTAACTGATCAAATAAGTCATCAATACGAGGCAATGGATACCTGTTCTTCATTGTAACCTTGTTCAATTGCCGATAATCAATACACATACGCATAGAACCATCCTTCTTCTTCACAAATAAGACCGGAGCACCCCAAGGTGATACGCTGGGCCTGATAAAACCCTTATCAAGCAACTCCTGCAACTGCTCCTTCAACTCCTTCAACTCAGGAGGAGCCATACGGTAGGGAGGAATAGAAATGGGTTGAGTGCCCGGCAACAAATCAATGCCAAAATCAATATCTCTCTCGGGCGGCATACCCGGAAGATCAGCTGGAAACACATCTGGAAAGTCCCTCACTACTGGAACTGACTCAACTGTAGGGGTATCAATACTGACATCTCTCACATAGGCCAAATACGCATCACACCCCTTCTCAACCATTCGCTGAGCCTTAAGAAATAAAATGACCCTACGGGGAGTATACTCTAAGGTACCTCTCCACTCTAATCTCGGCAAGCCTGGCATAGCCAGCGTCACGATCTTAGCGTGACAATCAAGAATAGCATAATGAGGCGACAACCAGTCCATGCCCAAGATAACATCAAAATCTACCATACTGAGTAATAACAAATAGGCTCTAGTCTCAAAACCACTAAGAGCAATCAAACACAACTGATATACGCGATCTACAATGAGAGAATCTCCTACGGGAATAGATACATAAACATGGGAACTCAAAGAATCCGGATATATCCCCAAATGTGGAGCAAAATAAGAAGACACATATGAATATGAAGAGCCTGGGTCAAATAATACTGATGCATCCCTATGACAGACAGGGATGGTACCTTTGATGATTGAATCTGAAGCGACGACCTCTGAACGGGCTGGAAGGGCATAGTACCTGGCCTGGCCTCCCCCTCTAGGGCGACCTCGACCTCCTCGACCTCCACTTCGAGCTGGCTGAGGAGGTGGGGTGGCAGCTGGTACTGGAAGAATGGCTGGAGGACTCGGTGGAGCACGTGGAGGCTGATAAGTCTGTGGAGGTGCACCCCTCCTGGCTCTGGGGCAATCTCTAACCATGTGACGAGTGTCACCATACTCAATACAACCTCTCGGAGGACGCGACAGCTGAGACTGACTCGGACCTGACCTGCTGGACTGGCCGGTGATAGCACCTCGAGGAGGAGGCATACTGGATACTGGCGGTGCATAATAGGGCTCCTGAGGTCTAGGAGGAACTGCAACACCGTTGGCTGCTGGAAGAGCTGAATGAACAGGGCGACTCACAAAACCCCTACCATAGCGTGCTCCTGGTGCACGAGCTCCTGAATAATGACCAGTCTCTCGAGACCTCTTGGCCTCTCTGTCCCGGGCAAACATGCCCTCCACTCTCCTGGCAATGCTCACTACCTGCTGATAAGTGATATCCATCTCCAACTCCCTAGCCATGCTGGTCCGAATACTGGGGTGGAGTCCCTCAATGAAGCGATGAACCCTCTCTCTGACTGTAGCAACCAGAGTCGGTGCATAGCGAGCTAACTCACTGAAACAGACTGCATATTCCAACACAATCATAGCACCCTGACGCAGCTGCTCAAACTCTGCACGCCAAGCATCCCTGAGGCTCTGAGAAACATACTCACGCAAGAACATCTCTGAAAACTGAGTCCAAGTGAGTGAGGCTACCTCGTCCGGACTACTCAGCTCATAGGCACGCCACCACTGATATGTCGCTCCCCTCAGCTGGAAAGCGGTGAAAGAAACCCCACTCGCAATGCCCATAGTGCGGAGAATACGATGACACTCCTCCAGAAAACCCAGAGCATCATCTGAAGCTAGTCCGCTGAAAGTAGGTAGGTGGTACTTGTACCTCTCAAGTCTGAGCTGCTCTGCCTCAGAAGCAGTTACCCTGGTCTCATGCTGAACCAGAGCCACTGGGGGCATAGGAATATACTCTGGGCCTGATCAACCTGGACCCTCTGCTCAGGAGTGCGGGCTGCGGGAGTCTGTGCCCCTCCCCCGGCCTGAGATGTAGCGGGAGCTATCGAAAATAGTCCAGCCTGAGCCAGAGTGCTGAACATGCTCAAGAACTGAGCTAAAGTCTCCTAGAGGGCTGGAGTAGCAATAGGGATCTCCGGTGCTGGCCCTCCAGCTGGAGCTGCTGGGGGCTCCTCTGACGCAGCTCTCGCAGGTGCTCCGGCTGCACCGCATGGTCGTACTCTACCCCGACCCCGGCCTCTGGCGGCTCTGGTAGGGGGCTTGGGTGCCTGATCGTCGGTACTCCCGGTACGAGTCCTCACCATCTGTGAAAAAGAATAGAATAGAATCTTAGAATTTTTTTTTGATGTCAATAACTCGCACGACAAGGAAATCAAAGAAGTATGATTGTTCTTAACAGTTACATAGCCTCCCGAAGATAAGTACGGACGTCTCCGCACCGATCCGCGAGACTCTAATAAACCGGCTTGTGACTCGCGACTCCTATGAACCTAGGGCTCTGATACCAACTTGTCACGATCCAAATTAACCCTTTGTAAGGTGTCGTGATGGAACCTAGTCTTTACGACTAGGTAAGCCTAATATTACGAAAAAAATGTAAAGAAAACACAACATCTTAAAGATAAACAACATATTGTGAATAGCCAAAAGTAGTACCACTCGGCATATACAAAATAATTTTTTGAGACCCGGAATATCACTAAATCACAAGCTGCTATAATCTATGTAGCTCTATACAAAAGTCTGAAGATAATAAAGAAACTCTCTAGGCGAGCAAGTAGAAGGGGACTCGAAGATCTACGGACGCAAGCAGAAGTACCTTGAAGTCTCCTAGAATCAGCAACACGCACTAACCCCAAGACTGATAGCTCGTACCTGGATCTGCACATGAAAACATGTGCAGGAAAGGGCATGAGTACACCACAATGGTTCCCAGTAAGTGCCAAGCCTAACCTCGGTCGAGTAGTGACGAGGTCAGGTCAAGGCCCTACCGGAGTAAATATAATAAACTAAACAGTAAAAGATATAAGTAAAATTTACGGTAACACAGTTAAAGAAATTCTAAAAAATTTAATAGTTAAGGGAGCCCTCAGCTCAAAATAAAGTAAACACAATGGGGAATCTCCCGGGATACCGTCCCGTAGTTCCGAATGAATATGCAGTACAGGGGGGATCTACCGGAATATGTCCATAGTCCCAAAGTAAATATACAGTGCTGGAGGATCTCCCAGAATACGTCCGTAGTCCCAAAGTAAATATGCAGTGCTAGAGGATCTCCCGGAATACGTCCGTAGTCCCAATTTAAATATGCAAGACAAGGGGGATCTCCCGGAATACGTCCGTAGACCCAATTTAAATATGCAATGCAAGATAAAATGACAGGTATAGCCTCGAATTATACAGTTTACACTAATCACAGATAAGGAAAATAGAGATTTAACTAAGCATGGCGCACAGAATGTCAAATAGGCAGTTAAAACACGTAAGCATGCTTTTCTAGTATAAACTAAACAATTAAACATATTAGTGCAATTTAATAAGAGAAACAATTTATGATTTAAAAAGGATAAACGGGATTTTTGCAATAACAGCCCATGTACGCACTCGTCACCTCACGTACACGGCGCACACACACCAAATAATATTGAAATATCCTAAAGGGAAAGTCCCCAACACAAGGTTAGGCAAGCCACTTACCTCGAACCGCTCAAATCAACCCGATATCACGTTCTTGCTAGGAGTATCCGACTCCAAATAGCCCGAATATATTCAAATGAATTGCATAATTTAAATATAACTACAAGTAACTAATTTAACTAATTAATTCGAAGATAAAGCATGAAATTAGGAAAAACGCCCAAAATGTCTCCCCGGGCCCATGTCTCGGAATCGGGTAAAAACTACAAATTTTGAACACCCATTCACTCACGAGTCTAACCATATCAAATTTACTAAAATCCGATACCAAATGGTCCTCCAAATCCACAAATCAAACTTCCAAATTCCTAGCCTCCAACTTCCAATTTCCACCTTAAATACATACTAACTAGGTGAAAAAATACATGGCAAAGTAAGATTACTGATAAAAAATAAGCACAAGGGACTTACCTCAAGAAATGCCTCGAAAATGCTCTCAAAAGTCGTCCTACACCGAGTTTGCAAAGTCAAAAAGGACAAAAATCGCGAAGCCCTTCGGTTTTAACCACTGCCCAGGTATTTCCACACCTGCGGAACCTGGGCTCGCACCTATGGGTGTGCTTGTGCGGAAAAAGTGCGCATCTGCGCAATTCACTTTCCCCCTCTGCCTTTGCACCTGCGACGAAAGGGCCGCACCTGCGCGTGCGCGCCTGCGGAAATCCCTTCCGCTTCTGCGTATCTTGCGCACTTGCGAACAGTGCCCGCAAATACGGCCTTTTCCCACACACCTGCAACCCCTGACCAATCCACCCAACTCCGCTTCTACGCCAATTTTATCGCACCTGCGGGCAGCCTTGCGCAGGTGCGATTACGGCAGAACCAGCAAAAGCACCAAATTTTTCCTAAGTCCAAATTCATTTTGTTAAGCATCCGAAACACACACTAGGCCCCCAGGACCTCAACCAAACATACCAACCAATCCTAAAACACCATACGAATTTAGTTGAGTCTTCAAACCACATCGAACAACAGCAAAATCATGAATTAAGCACGGATTCAAGCCTAAGAATTTAAAATTCTCCAAATTCTACAAACGACGCCGAACTACATCTAATCTAGTTCGAATGATCTCAAATTTTACACATAGGTCACAAATGACATTACGAAGCTACAACCACTTTCGGAATTCCATTCCGAGCTTGATATCAAAATTTTCACTATCGGCCGAATCGCCGAAAAACTAACTTTCGCCAATTCAAGCCTAAATCTACTACAGGCCTCCAAAATATATTCCGGACACGCTCCTAGGGCTGCTTATCGGGCAGATTGGATGGTTATATACTCTTAACGGTTTGGCTTATCGGTTATCGGCTTTTAAATGTATTAATCTGCTAGCCACCCGATAAGATATCGGGCGGATTGGTATCGGTTTAGCTCTTATCGGGCGGTTATCGGGCGGTTTATCGGATTGTTTGTTGACCGCTATGACTCAAAATAAAATTCCTAAGAAGAGAGCTAAATAGAAGAAATAGAGAGATGTGTATTCCAACGTATTTCCCAGTAGAATCATCTCTGGGGATGAGCCTATTAACAACTTATAACTATCAGAAGAAATAGAAAAGAACACTGGGTATAATACATGATAATCAAAATTATCTAATAGTAACTAAATGGAATAGTAAATTATAACTAAATGTCCAATAGTAAATTAGTAATAGAGAATAGAGATAGAGTACTGGAAGTGGAAGAATGGTTTTTGATTATTTAATATATATATATATATATATTCTTAACGGGTTAACGGATTATCCGTTAATATATATATATATATATATATATATATTCTTAACGGGTTAACGGATTATCCGTTAAGAAAATTGAATAATCCGCCCCCAAACCGATAAGCCGTTAATAAAAAAATTTCAATCCGTTTCCCGTCCGTTAAACCGTTAAACCGATACCAATAAGCCATTAAGCTTCGGTTTCGGTTCGGTTTTCGGTTTCGGTTCGATTTTGAACACCCCTAATACTTAGTATCAAAATCACTCAACGGAGCTAACGGAGTCGACATAATTCCATTCTGGATCCGTCTTCACACAGTTCCAACTACGATCCAAATTCTAAGGCTTAAACTCACAACTAGGGACTAAGTGTCGTAAAACTCTCTGAATTCCATAACCAATCACTCCAGCAAGTCCCAATAGCGGAAACAAACATGGGGAAAACAGTTATTAGGGGATTGGGCTCTAATTCTCAAAACGACCGGCCGGGTCATTACATTTAGCGAGTGTATCGGCCTCATTGTTTCGATCTTGGGGTACATGCTGCAGGGTCCATTCCCTAAATTTGTGTAGGGTTACCTGCAATTTGTCCAAGTACCTCTGCATCCATTCTTCTTTTACTTTGAGCGTTATGTTGACTTGATTTACCATGAGAAGGGAGTCGCACTTGACTTAGATCACTTCGGCCCCAAGGCTCTTAGCCAATTCTAGAACTGCAATCATGGCCTCAAACTCGGCCTCATTGTTAGTCAATTTTACAGTTCTAATAGACTACCTAATTATACTTCTCGTTGGTGGTTTAATTACAATACCGATCCCGGACCCCTTCACGTTGGAGGCACCATCCGTGAAGAAGGTCCAGATTCCCGAAGTAGTCCTTGATGTGAGCAGTAGTTCCCTTTCGACTTCGGGTATTAAGGCCGCATAAAGTCAGCCACGAAGTCTACCAAAATCTGAGATTTTTTGGCGTTTCGGGGTCGGTATTCGATGCCGAACCCACTGATTTCGATGGCCTATTTGGCCAACCGACCTGAGAGCTCGGGTTTATACATGATGTTCCTAGTGGGTAAGAGGTTATGACACATATAGGGTGGCATTGAAAGTATAGCTAGCTTCCTGGAAGCGCTTAGCAAAGCGAACACTAACTTTTCTAGGTGAGGATACCTTGATTCAGCCTCGCCTAGAGTTCTACTGACACAGTAAATAGGAAATTGTGTACCTTCTTCCTCCTGGACTAAGACACCACTTACCGTTACCTCGAAATCCGCCAAGTAGAGGTACAGTTGTTCGTCTGCCTTTGGAGTGTGCAGCAGGGGGGATCGACAGGTACCGTTTGAGTTATTCCAAAGCTTGATGGCATTTAGGGGTCCAGGAAAAGTTATTCTTCTTCTTTAATAGTGAGAAGAATCGATGGCTCTTGTCTGAGGACCTTGAGATGAACCAGCCCAATGCGGTTATACGCCCGGTTCGACCACGAATGTGCACTTCTCCGGGTTTAGGCACAGGGAAAGAATCCTTAGGGCATGCTTTGTTTATATCTTTATAATCTACACACATTCTTAGTTTATTTCCTTTCTTAGGCACTGCCACTATGTTAGCTAACCAGTTCAGGTATTTAACTTCCCGGATGGATCCTATTTTTAGAAGTTGGGATACCTCATCCTTGATGAACACATGTTTGATCTCGGGTTGTGGTCTCCTCTTCGCTTACTAGATGGAACTTCGGGTCTAAACTCAGCTTGTGAGTGGTTACTTTCAGTGGTTTCTGTTATGTCAATATGGGACCAAGAAAACCAATCGACGTTAGGTTTAAAAAAATTAATAAGTTTTTTCTTGAGCTCGGAGGTTAACCCCGTGCCCAAGTAAACCTTTCGATCTAGTAGGTGTTCGAATAATATGACTTTCTCCAACTCTTCAACCGTTGATTTAGTAGCGTCGGTATCATCAGGAGCTATGAATGATCTCGGGACGTCGTAATCGTCCTCCTCGTCTGCTCATCGTTCCTCCTCTTTCTCCGGTTTGGTCGAGGCCGGTATCAATGATTTCTATTTGAACTCTTCCTTTCTGGTAGGATCCGTATTCCTTGATATCGAAACCGTGGGTACCAGGATTACCTCGTCGACAACGAACATCTCCTTCGCGATCGGCTGTTCTCCGTAGATCATTTTGACTCCCCCCAGTGTGGGAAACTTCAACGCCTGGTGCAAGGTCGAGGGTACTGCCTTGTGAACTCATGGCCTTCCGAATAGAGTGTTATACCTCATGTCCCCCTCGATCAGGTAGAATTTTGTTTCTTGGATTGTCCCGATGGTGTTTACTAGCAAGGTTATTTCTCCTTTAATGGTCTCACATGCCATGTTAAACCCGTTCAATACCCGGACTGCTGGCACGATTTGGTCCTTTAACCCTAATTTCCCTACGACCCTTGATCTGATGATATTGGCCGAGCTACCTGGATCAATCAGCACACGTTTAACTCAAAATTTATTGATAAGTACGGATATTACCAGTGCATCATTGTGAGGCTATACAATGCCCTCTACATCTTCGTCGCTGAACGAAATGGCTCCCTCCAGAACATAATCCCGGGTACGTTTTCCCCATGTGATAGATACTTTAGTGCATTTTATCATTGGTCCTCGGGGGACATTGACTCCTCCGATGATCATGTTGATCACATGCTGAGGCTTCTCTTGTTTGACTTGTTTGTTGGCGTCCCTATTCCTGAAGTGCTTTTTAGCTAGATCACTCAGGAATTCTCGGAGGTTCTCATTGTTGAATAACCGGGTAACTTCCTCTCTTAACTGTCAGCAATCTTCGATCATGTGACCGTGAGTGCCGTGATATTTACACATCAAATTGGGTTCTCTATGGATAGGATCAGTGTTTTAAAAGGTGTGGGGTAAGTCGAGGCATTTTACATGTGCCTCAGCGAGGTGTAAGCCCCGAGGCACGGGGCGTAAGCCCCATGGGTATTTAATTTTAATATTTTATAAAATAATTTAATTACAATAAATATGTATAAATAGGTAAAATTGCATAAAATTGAAGAAAACTATAAATATGTGAAATATATATATATATATATATATATATATATATATATATATATATATATATATATATATATATAGATGTACTCCATCCCCACAAAAAACTAGTCAAAATAATCTATTATACGCTACTTTCACGCACAAGTAACTTAAGTCCAAAAGAATAAGTTTTCTACATGGAGGAACAAAAAGGATGACTAACCCTGCAATTTGAACTTTGAACTTGCTACTATAAAGGAGAATAGAGTTCTATTTGTATTTGTAAATAAAAATTAAATATTTGTTGCTTTTGGGAGATATTATCAGACTCGCGGACAAGATAGAGAATTGAAAAAATCATAAATTAGGACTTCAAAAAATAAAAAAGATCTTCACTTTTAAATTTAATATATTTAAGTTCCTTTTTAAAACTTATTTTAGTAATTACAAGCTGACTTTTGAGAATTTGGGTATTATAAGAAGGATTTATTCAATATATTTTATTTTAATTTTAAAAAGTCTCTGGGCATACGCCTCACTACAAAAATGCGCCTCAAACGCTCGGGCGTATGCTTATTGAGACTTTCGCCCCACACCATCGCCTCAGGGTATTTTTGGTGTGCCACGCCCCAAAAATACCTTTTAAAATATTGGGTAGGTTCGGACTGCAAAGATCGGGGCCACTTGGTCTCTTTAGTGCGTCCTATGGCTCACACGATGCTAGCAGCGTCCACGTTGAAGTTGTATTCCGACAATCTCTTTGCTTCACTGCTCCCGGGCGGCCTATCGAACACATCTTTGCTCATCAAGCCTCGGCCACTGGGCCCTCGATCTATTCTCTTCGCGTTCCTTGCGGGATGACGCCCGGATCCGTTTCGCCTTCGGTCCGCGTTGTATAGTTGATACCGATCTCGGACCGGTATGGGCCCCGAGTTGGTTGTCCTCGACCCTTATCTTTGACTGGTACTAAATTTTGTTTTAGTTAATGAGAGGCTAAGGAACTTTGTGGGTTGAGCCCCTGAGTGAATGCCTGAATGGCACAATCATCTGCAACCGGAGGTAGGTCCATCCGTTCTATCTGGAACCTTGACACGAACTCTCTGAGCATCTCGTTGTCCCTCTGTTTGACCTTGAAAAGGTCTGACTTTCTGGTCTCGACCTTGATGGCCCCGACATGGACTTTTACGAAAGCATCGGCAAGCATAGCAAATGAATCAATGTAATTTGGGGGCAAGTTGTGATACCATATCATTGCTCCCTTGGACAAAGTCTCCACAAACTTCTTCAGTAACACCGACTCGATCTCGTCGTCTTCCAAATCATTCCCCTTGATTGCGCATGTGTAGGAGCTCACGTGCTTATTTGGATCTGTGGTCCCATTATATTTGGGGATGTCAGACATATGAAATATCTTTGGGATCTGCTTTGATACCGCGCTTGGAGGAAAAGGCTTCTGGATAAATTTTTTGGAGTCCGGTCCTTTCAATATCGGGGGTGCCCCCAGGATCTGATCGACCCTGGAGTTGTATATTTACACCTTCTTGTCATTAGCCTCAATCTTTTTATCACCCGACTCCACTCGTTTTGTCAACTCTTCGAGCATCTTCATCACCTTGGAATTTACCCGGGCTCGACTTCACTTGGTCTTTCGATAATTTGCTCATCTCTTCGAGTGCTTTTATAGGATCGTTCAGGCTCGACCCTATCGGGGGCGTGGCTTTGATTCTGCAGCTACGCTATTGCCGCCTGTTGAGCTATAATATTTTGAAAATTAGCCTTAGGCTTACCCCATCACCTTCGTTTTCGAGTGTTTCTTGAGCTGTTGGTCGGGGTCCCCCGCGAACACTGTTTTTGGAATCAGTCGGGAAATTGATGTTGATGGCCACCTGCGAGTTAGCATCGACCGGGCTGGCAGCTGGGACACAGTTGGGATCGGAAGGAGGTACATCGTTACTACTTACTAGGCACCAAATTACTATTTCGTCGTGATGGCCAGACTCAGCATCAACGTTCAAGTGAGCAGACTAAGAGTTTGACATTTTGGGTTGACATGAAATTAAGACTTCAAAGAACAAGCATAAAATAGGGTGTGTTATGGAGATTCATATCAAATCACTACTATTATCCTTAGCCCTACGGTGGGCGCCAAACTGTTTACTCTAAAATTGGGTAATAATTAAATTTGTACGCGATTTTAAGGATATGTGGTTTAATTCAATACGAATAATTAAGAATATCAAATAAATGAGTTAGAGATGAAATAAACGTCCAAACCAATTGCAATATTATGGCCAAGCCTGAACTTAGACTGACTAATGACCCCGTCCCTGGTTGGACCCTCGGTTCAAGCCCGATCGTGATTGAAGAACAGAACAAATGAACAAAAACTTTAACAATAACTAAAAGACAGAAAATAAACTTGTATTGCTTTGATATGTGTGTTACAATGTGTCAGAATAAAGAAAACCTTCCCCTTTATATGGTAAGGAAATTTCAATCCAAGTACAAGTCTAAGTAAGGTAAAAATCTTCTTTTTCGGTAAATGTCGATTTATAGTTGATACTAAATGGGATTCGTGCCGTGATATCCGATTGAGGGCGAATATTACGCCCCCTACTCGTTATGCATAACCGTTCTCCGTGTTTTCCGAAGTCGAGAAGCTATGCTTAGTCTAGGTCTGTTATTTCACCGTGTCTGATCTCAAGTACATCGTTCGTTCCTCCGGGTTTCGATATGAAGGGTCTCAGACCTCGATTACAATCTCGTGGATCCTTGCTCTCCCATCGTTTCCTCGTCGAAAAATCGGGGTAGACATTTACCCACTATTTTACTCGTACACAGTAATTATTGTGATAGTTTTTTACTTGCATGATCGGTAGAAATGTAGGTAAAGATGGTTTAGCTAGAAGTCGAATTAAATTATTAATTGTGTTTTTTCCACAAATTACTTACTTTTTAAAAAATAGTTTTTAGTATTTTGTTGGAGAGTGAAAAATACTTTGATATTGATGATATTGATGATATTGCGAGCAAAATCGGGTCGCATTTAAATGAAACTTTTTTCTGTAAATAATGTTAAGTATTGGTTTGGAATAGTTATAAAATTGTTGGGATAATTGTGAATGAAAAATAATTTTATTCAAAAATAAGAGAAGCCATTTTCTTTTCGGCCTACCTTTAACGATTGCTGTGAACACGTTAAATTTTGTGCTGCTTGTGCTTGTACACATAGTCTTTGTACTTGTTCACATGGTTAACGGAAAACTGAATGAAGACAAAATTTGGAGTAAAACTTCTGTCTATTAGTGGGAGAGGGAATATGACTTAATTAGGTTTCAAAATAGTCCACACTTATAGATTGAAATTGATAGCCAAATTTGATCATAGAAAAGGTGATCTGCATTTTTCATATTTAATTAACAACAATATGAAAAAATAACCATAGAAGAATTTTAGATAATCACTCCAATTCTTTGTTTTTAAAAACACCAAATAAATTGAAATGAACATGATAGTCAAAACATGTAGATTTTGAAGATAAGTCAATTAGTCCAATGATCAAGGTTTCTATCTAATAGGTTTACAGTCAAATTTCTCTATAACAGTCTCGTTTGTTCCGATATTGTTTTGGTGCTATAGTGAAGTATTGTTATAGAGAACATATATTATAACATAACATGAAAAAATAGTTCCAAAGAAAACTTGACCGTTATAGTCAAGAGCGGAGCCACACTGTTAGTTGCGAGTTCGGCCAAACCTAGTATTTGTTCAAACCTTGTATTTGTATTAAGAAATCCAATGAATATGTACAAATTATTAACTTAGAACTCAGTAACTTAAAAAGATTATAATCCCGAACTCATAAGGTTCAAATTCTAACTCCGCCTCTGATTATAATGAAATACTATTATAAAGGATGACTTTTATATATAGAGAGGTCTTACTATATTTATCAAACTAAAGATGGTTTTCATATTTGTTCAGTACGCAAGTAGAGAGCGGCCAAGTATGAAAGTTTCCCATTTAACGTGAGTTAGAGAACAGCTAAATCCAACTGTAAGGGACATCTCTAAAAGCCCAATAAATGTAATACCTTAAACTCAGTAAGGCCCAACTAATATTTTTCGATAGGCCCATTATTTCGACACTGTTGCTTCTTTCCTTCTTGTCTTAGGGGCCTGTTGTTCCTTGTTCATACAACTATTGCTGAATTTCAGGGAGATATTTAAAAATAGTCAGATTTACAAGTGGTAATTGAAAAATAGTCACAGTTTCAAAAGTAATCGAAATTTAGCCACTTTTCATGTAAAGATAAATTTGAACGAAAACAATGTTCAAAATCCGGAAAATATTCCAGCATAATATACTGGAGTTCCAGTATAATATATCGGTCCAACATAATATGCTAGAAGTTCATACACAGGTGCTCCAATCTCCAGTATATTATGCTGAAACTTTCCGCGTGTTGGAGTTCTAGCATAATATGCTGGAAGTTCATACACAGGTGCACCAATCTCCTGTATATTATACTGGACCGGTCCGTATTGCAGCAAAATAGTGGCTATTTTTCAGTGACTTTGCAAACGCTGGCTATTTTTCAATTACCAGTCCAAAAACTGGCTAGCCCGTGCTATTTTTACTGAATTTCAAGACTATTCAAAAGCCTCTTGGTATATGACTTCTTTTATTGTAAAAAGGTAAAAATGTTTGAGAAATGTATATTTTTAGCCGCTCCCAAAAATAATATCCAATAAAATTAATATATGTACATATAATATATATATTATATATATTTTTTAGCTAGTGAATGCAATTAGTTTCAGCCGATCGAGCAATTTTGCATGGCGCCCAAAGTGTTTCTATTACGTAGGCCGACCGGATAAGGGGAAGGGAAGAAAATAGGATAGTGAAAATTGAATCAATACTATAACGTGAGAGACTTTTACAGGCACCATTAAGTTGTGAAGAGAAAATTGTGTCCAAATTTATATAGTATGAGCCATTTTATTTAGGAAAGTTTCTACGGACCAAACTCTTCACGTATCTCTACTAGGCTTATCCTACAACTTTGTTTCAATGAACATATGTTATGGCTAAGGTTTGAGAGACATAGAAAAAGCCAAGATGTTAGTACAAACTTCGAACGCCTAATTCGTCCAGAAACAGTTGCTTTCAAATAATAATTTTTTTTTTTTTTTTTTGGTAAGAGGGGAAACCCGCAGTCGCTACAATCTTTGTCACGGTTTCTGCCCTTCGGGTGAGTACTGGGTAAATTAAATAGTCTGCAAACCACACAAGTGATGTAAACTGCACTAGGCTAGCCCTGTATGACAGGCTCAACCCAGAAGACATTGATGGGGGATCGATCCCAGGTCATTCGTATGGACGATGACCGCCCTCCAAACCAAGCGGGCAAAATAATAATGTTGATGGGGGCAATTCAATGCTCTTTTAGTCTTTTTACTACTTGTATGGGCAAAGTAGACCAATAGTATTCACGACAATAATGTCTAATAATAAATCATTTGGATTTTAGACTAATGCGAAAAATGAATCAAGTCGGCAACAAACATATATTTTAGGCCACAAAGAACCTCTTACTTTAGCAATTTCACCACTTTTATACATTAAATGAATCACCAAGTGATGCTTAATATATATCTATATTTCACCCTGTGTTTGGCATTCATTTTGTGGCCCGACTAATTTGCTTCTTACCAAAGACGATTTCATACTCAAAACTTGAACCCGAACTCTCTGATTAAGAATGAAAGAATACTTATGTCACGACCCCAAATTCCTTCTATAGGATGTCGTGATGGCACCTAGTCTCTAAGACTAGGTAAGCCTATCAATGCGGAATAACAATTAAAATATGAAATAAATAAATCTGCAATTCACATAATTACAACTCCCAAAACCCGGTAGAAATAAGTTACAAGTTTCTAAGAATTTATCCTCAATGTATCTATATATCAGAGTCTAAACAAAATAAGGAAGCAACATAATAATGATAGAAGGGGACTCCGGAGTCTGCAGACGCTGCAGATATACCTCGAAGTCTCCGTACACAGGTAACTCACTGATGTCTGAATTGGTAGGATGTACCTGGATCTGCACAAAAAGATATATAAAAGCGTAGTATGAGTACACCACAGCGGTACCCAGTAAGTGCCAAGCCTAACCTTCGTAGAGTAGTGACGAGGTCAGGTCAGGCCCTACTGAAAAAATAAAAGACAAGGTAAAATGTTTAACAATATAATAAAAATGAAATGACAATGGAAATGAATCAAGTAAGTAGTATGTCACCAATTAACTACGCAAAATAATGGCAAATAATACATCGTGAAAACAAAACAGAATTTTTTTCAACTTTAAGAAAATCACAACAATAATCAAAGGCAACTGCGACCATAAATCAATATCAACAAGGGCACTCCCGAGGTACCGCCTCGTAGTCCCATATCATAAATAAATTTAAAATATCTCATTTTCTTATATCACCGCGGGAGCCTTCACAATTTATTTTAAAGAAAATATTTTTTCCGAAATAGCATCCCGCGTTTTAGCCACCCTTATCACACCGCATGACTTCTAGTAGTTCCCCTACTAGACACGCGTATCAAGCCACTCTTATCTCACCGCATGTGTTTCAACACCTAGACCTTATACCACCGCATGCGTATCAATATCACAACATATCACAATTTGCACCTCAAGGGCCCAAATAATTCAACTTGCCAAAATAAATCAACAACAATATTTTTTCACAATAAAGAGCTCACGGATCATGCCAAAATAAATCAACAATAATAGTTTTCCACAATAAAGAGCTCACGGCTCCATCACAATGAGTACGAAAATCTCACAAAATATTCAGCAAAAATAATATTTCACAATTTAACACCTTGTCTAAATATCAAAATTTTAAATGTAAAATACTTTATTTTTAATAATATTTAAATTTAAGAAATTTCACCTTCAAATAATGCACAGAATAAAAGAAATCAAGTTTCAGCTAAATAAGTAAAAACAATTAGCAAGAGAAGGTCAGCAAATTTAAAGTATATAAATCAGATCAATAATGAAGAATTTAACAAGATAAAATAATTTAATTAATATGCAATAGTGATTTACATAATTTAAAAACATAATCTTTCACATTTAGCTCGTGTACACACTCGTCACCTCGTATACACGACTTTCAACACATTACAATTATCACATCAATAACAATCCTAGGGGAAATTCCTCTCATACAAGGTTAGACAAGCCACTTACCTCGACTTGCTCCAATTTAATCAAGTAGTATGCCTTTTCCTCGATTTTACGACTCCGGTCGACTCGAATCTAGTCATAATTAATTCGATACAGTCAACAAGAATTATAGAATCAATTCCATAAGAAAATACAATATTTTCTAAATAAAAAATCGAAATTAACTCAAAAATTGCCCGTGGGGACCACGTCTCAGAATCCGGCGAAAGTTACAAAATATGAACTTTCATTCAACTACGAGTCTAACCATACTAAAATGATTAAATTCCGATAACAATTCGAACCTCGAATCCTCAAATCTATCCAAGAGGATTTTTAAATATTTTCAACTTAAATTACCAATTAAATGTTAAATACAATGATGGATTCGGGTAATCTAACCAAAATTGAGTTAAGAACACTTACCCCGATATTTTCTCTGAAAATCTTCCAAAAATCGCCTCTTCCCGAGCTCCAATCTGTCAAAATGGAAAATGGGACGAAGTCCCATTTTCAGAATTTAAATTCACTGCCCAGTCATTTGCTCTACGCGATCGCGAACATCCACACGCGATCGCGAAGCACAGTTTTTCACTGCTCAGGTTTAACCCTACTGTAACACCCCGAAAAATTTCGAAGTACTTAAGCGCTATTAAGAAAGTTGATATGCGCTAATTTTATTATTTTGTATGCAGACGAGAACTATTAATAGAATGGATATCAATTGGATATGATAATAAGTGTATGAGTCATATTATAAGTGATGTGGGGTCTAGGGAGAGCCCTAAAGCCTAGTCAAGTTGAAAATTTCATGATAGACTAAAGTTGCAAATGAGTACGCACAAGACCAAACTTTGGACGAGCATATATACATATATATAAGGAGTTATGTGGTGGATGACCTATAAAATTAAATTTCGTGGATGACCTATCAAATTAAAGGTCTTTGAGTATAATTTCTAACGCTTCAAACCGTTTATCATTTGAATATTCCTACAAGAAGTTATGACCAAATTACCAAAGGCTGGCGGAGGAGCCTACGGATGCGAAGCATTCGAGGCCGCCTCCGAAAGAGAGGCTAGCAGTGAAGTGCTGCCATAGCATCCAGGTCCGCATCCGAGCTTCAAAGAGGAGTGAAGTGAGGATGCGAAGCATCCAGGGCCGCATCCGAAACCCAAAAATCTAGGCCTATAAATACAAGGTCGGGGAAGGGGGATATTTTGAGTATTTGGGGGTTAGGGTTCTTGAGGTGAAGGGGCGATTTTGAGCTCAAATCAAGTCCAATCAACCAAGGTAAGTTGCTAATGATGTTTTGGGTTGATTATTACTCAATATACATGAGTTCTAACATCATTCTTACATCCAAATACAAGATTTCATCATCAAATACTCAAGAACACAAAAATCACCAAAGTTATGATTTTTCAAGATTGATCTACTAGAGGTAATTCCAATGCTTCAAACTCGTTTAATATGAGTAGTTAGAAGTATTTGAAGCATTTGTTGTAAGTTTTAATGGTTGAAAGATTGGATTATAAAAATCTAGTTCATGGCATGAATAGTACTTTTGAGAAAATAAGAGAGAAGGTGAATGGTAATCTTGGCGATGAAATTTATGAATACATTGAACCTATGGGATTTGTTACTAATATTGGTCTCATTGGATGTTGTTATTGTAGATTGAAGTTGATTAGTGTAGTGCATCGTTGTAGTATCATTAAGGGAAGAATTTGAGGTATGTTGGCTAAACTTTCTCTCTTGGAATTGAATTCCATAATGTTTCCGTAAGATCAAGTATGATTGGCTCAAGATTCCTAACTCTTACATTCTGGGTTATTCCCTATAAATTTGATTATCCCGAATGAGCCTTATGTCGAAATATAGATGTTCCAAGTATGGGTTGTGTATTAATATGTTATGGCTTTGAGTCATGTTTCAATGAAAGATAGTATGCTAAAATGTGTATGAAATCTCAATATTCTTAAGACTCTTAATTGCTCATATGTGTACCTAAAGTCTTGATTGGGAATGTCTTATTATTGATAACCTATAAAGATGGTTGGAAGTGAAATCAGTGAATTGGGGGATATAAAGTGTGACCAACGTGCCAATAGTGAAAGGCATACTTGTGGCCAATGGTGCCGATGTAATGAAATAATGTGAGAAAGATTATGAATGAGCTTTGACTCAACTATTCCAAAATTTACTTTGACAATATAATCGGCTAAAAGTTTATGAACTCAAGTGATGCACATATGTGGCTGTTTTAGCTAATGCTATGCTTTGTAAGTAATTTTCAATGTGCTTTGCATTCTTACATATTAATGAGTGGAAATTGTGTATGATTTTAATTTGTGCTTTGATTGCCAATCACTTTACTCCATTTATTGGAAAGGAATTGATTATGTTTAAAGCCTTCATTACTAATGAACTTAAAGTTATGATTTCCGGAATATTTCACTTGTTGATAATTATGATAATGATCTATGAAAGGGAAGAAATAAAAGTGTGGAATATAAAATACGGCCATTGCGCCATGAATAAAGAATCATATGTTTGGCCAAGAGAGCCAATGAAATAATGATGTTGTAAGTGGTTGAAAGTACGGATTAGGTGCTATGTGATGTGAAAGTTTATGAGATGTACGTATTTGTACTTTTGTTTCCAATGTGTTATGAAACCCTATGGACGGTCTATGAAACGCATAGGTATATCGTGTTATGAAACCCTATGGAAGGTCTATGAAACGCATAGGTATATCGTGTTATGAAACCCTATGGATGGTCTATGAAACGCATAGGTATATCGTGTTATGAAACCCTATGGATGGTCTATGAAACGCATAGGTATATCGTGTTATGAAACCCTATGGACGGTCTATGAAATGCATAGGTATATCGTGTTATGAAACCCTATGGACGGTCTATGAAACGCATAGGTATATCGTATTATGAAACCCTATGGACGATCTATGAACGCATAGGTATATTGTGTTATGAAATCCTATGGACGGTCTATAAAACGCATAGGTACATTGTGCTATGAAATCCTATGGATGGTCTATCAAACGCGTAGGTGCATTATGTATAAGAGGTATAGATGTACGGTATGAATAAACACTATGGACGGTCTATGAAATGCATAAGTGTATAATATGATATGTGAACACTATGGACGGTCTATGAAACGCATAAGTGTATAATATGATATGTGAACACTATGGATGGTCTATGAGATGCATAAGTGTATAATATGATATGTGAACACTAAGGACGGTCTAATGAGGCACATTGTTAATGCAGACAATAGGTGCCCCCTTTTGTTGTCCTTGTTTGTACAGGTTGTTTCAATTACATTATATTATGTGTTCCACGTATAGATTATATGGGCATTCTATTTTGAAAGAGGATTTCTAGCTATACATACTAGTGTTATTCGACAGTACTAACGTCCCTTTTGCCGGAGGTGCTGTATCTTTAATGGATGCAGGAGGTTCTACAGCAGGTGGCATTGATCAGTGCTAGCAGTACACTCTTTTCAGCTGATTTGGTGAACCCCACTTTATTTCGGGGTCATGTATCTTTTGTTTCTCATGTACTTTGTGTTTAAGGTATAGCCGGGGCCTTGTTGCCGGTATTTTCACATTACTCTTCAGTTGTACTTAGAGGCTCCGTAGACAGGTTGTGGGTGGTATTTGATGTTGGGAATTGGATTAGAAATGTTGGTATTTGGCAACATATTTTTCATTAAATCTATAAACGCGTACTATTTCGAAAATATTGAATGATGTTGTTAATGGGAATGAATTGGAAGCGGTTAATGAAATCTCTTCAGTATTTTATTAACAGAATACATATCTTCTTTATTCATGAATGAATCTGGGTAGAATGAAATATAACAGGCTTGTTCAGTCGGGTTCACTCGATTGAGCGCCGGTCGCACTCCTCGGTTTTGTTGCGTGACATCTACACGATCGCAAACAATGCCACGCGATCGCGATGCATAAGATTCCAACTCTATGCGATTGCATCCCTCTTAATGTGATCACATAGAGCAAATATGTGGCCCAACTTCCTCTCAAGTTTCCCTACGCGATAATAAACAATGTCGCGTGATCGCGATGCACAGACTGGCCTAACCTACTCGATCGTGATTGACCTCACGCGATCGTGAAGAACAAAATCAACACTGCCTTAACTAAGCCTACGCGATCGCGTCCCAATATTCGCGGTCGCGAAGAAGGTTTGAAACAGCAGCTGCCAGCAGTGCCAAAATGAAGGAAAATAATCCGAATACCATCTGAAACACGCCCGAACCCCTCGGGACCTCAACCAGATATACCAACAAGTCCTAATACATCATACAAACTTAGTCGAGTCTTCAAATCACATCCAACAACACTAAAAACATGAATTACACATAGATTCAAGCCTAATGAACTTTGAAACTTTTAATTTTTACAAACGACACCGGAACCTATCAAATCAAGTTCGATTGACCTCTAATTTTGCACACAAGTAATAAATGATATAACAGAGCTATGAAAATTTTCGGAACTGGATTCCGATCCCGATATAAAAAGTCAACTCCCCGATCAAACTTCCAAACTTAAACTCCTATTTTAACCATTTCAAGCCTAATTTAACTACGGACTTCCAAATAAAATTCCGAACATGCTCCTAAGTCCAAAATTACCATACGGAGCTGTTGGAAACATCAAAATTCTATTGCGGGGTCGTTTGCACATAGGTCGACATCCAGCCAACCTTTTCAAATCATATAACAGTTATTGTCACACCTCCTTTTTCCCCGGGGATAAGGGATAGGGGAGTTTTTCCAATTAAAGTGACATTATTCGAAATAAAATTATTTAATTAATCAGAGTCATCACTTGGGATAATTATTATGGTGTCACAAGTCACCGGTTTATTCTAAAATCCCAAATCGAGGAGATTGACTCTATTTATGGTCTGGGAATACAGAAGACCGGGTAAGGAATTCCGTTAACCCGGGAGAAGGTGTGAGGCACTCCCGAGTTCCGTAGTTTTAGCACGGTCGCTTAACAATTAATACTTGGCCTAATTATCTGACTTATTACATGTTTTAAACCTATTGTGCATTTTACCTTTTGACCACTTTTAATTATATGCTTAACCGCTTTTAGTATTTATGGAGTTATTTCTTGAACAAGGTACGATGTCGTATACTTATCGTTTGGTATACATTGCAAGCCGCACCACGTGAAACGCTCCCGCGATTTACAACATGTTTATTATTATTATTTGAAGTTATGGTAAAGTCGCGTGAAACGCGCACTCGAATTAGAGTTTACATATCGTGACTATACAACGGGAACCGTACTCATAGTCGCGATAATTTATTAATCGCACCTAACGCAAGCTACGATGTTTATGAATTATTTGTCTTAAACTAATTTAAGATTTGTAAAGCCATAAGAGTATGTCGTTGTAGAAAAACATGAAATAGATTAAATTAATTATTCAAGAACTACAAAAGGGGGCCACTGTATAAGATTAATGAGCCTAGTAGATTTCAAGTTTTGGCCCAAAGATAAAATAACTTTATTCATTAGCTTATAGTAACCTCACAACCCCACTTCCTTCAACAACCTATGTGTCTAGGCCCAAACATTGGATCTTCAACAGTGACATAATTCTAGTTAAACTTGTTTAACAACTTAACTCTATACTTTAGACAATTGACAATTTAATTTAAAATAAAGATAGAACTACTAAAGCATATTTATTAACACATGAAGGACTAAATAACCAAACAGAGACATAACCTTGCTTGAGCTTCCATTTCAATAAGAAATTATTTTTTTTTATGAACAATCACAACTCACTTATCAATTAGCAAATTTTATTAAACCATTCATGGATGAACCATTTTTTAAGAGAACATGCTAATGAACTAAGATAAATATACAAAGATGAATCTCAAAAATTGGCAGTATGTTTAACAAAGAATAATTTCATTCATTCAAGATATAAATGAACACCAAAGAACACCAAAAGAAAAAAGAAACAACTCATATCATTAATCAAAACAAGATAAGAAATGGACCTCAAAAGTTGAATCTGAAACTTTTCGGTTTTACAGCTTTGAATCTTAAACTCATTTAGACCGCACGTAAGACCTCAAATGGAGCATCGAAACTCGCCGGCGGCCTAAACTAAAAACCTCACTGTTTTGACTAGGTTTGGATGGTAGTTTATAGTATTAAAAGGGCTGTTCTATGGAGGTCTAAGGGTTATTTTTGGGTGGTGAAGCTGCTGGTTTTTTCGAAAAAAAGACGAAGAAAGAATGACACGAATAGAAATTCCCCTAACGTAGAAGAAGCAAAAATATTTCTCTCAAATCCCTATCCTCTCTTTTATTTTCTCCTTCTCCCTTTCTCTCCTCACATTTCACTTCTATTTATAGAAAAAGAATTTCGGAATTTTTCAGATTTTTTTTATATTATTCTTTAATTAAAAACAATCACACTTTCCATTTTTCTTCTTTTTTAAAAAAAACAAATTTCCACTTTCCTTTACTTTTATTTTTTAATTTCTCACCTTTTTTACTTTTATTATATTTAAATTCCCACTTTTTTTACTTTTCCTTTTTTATTTTTCACTTATTTTACTTTTTTTTTAAAATTTCTATTATTTACTTTTTTTAAAAAGAATTTCAGCTACATTTACTTTTATTTATTAATTCTAACTTTATTTTACTTTTCATTTTTTTAAAATTTTCACATTCTTTTACTTTTATGTTTTTAATTTTCCACTTTCTTTTACTTTTTTATTAAATAATTTTTACCTATTTTTACTTTTACTTTTTAATTTTATATTTCTACTTTTCCTATTTTTTTAATTCCCATTCCGAAATTTAAAAAAAATTAAATAATTTTTATTTATTTTACGTTTTTTAATTTATTTTATTTAAAAATAAAGATAAAAATAAAAATAATACTTATAGTAATAATTGACCTTTTAAATTATTATTAATTTTTACCCTATATAAAAATAATGTAACAAAGCTAAAAAAATATATTAAATTTCTGAAAATATTTACATAGTAG
Source organism: Nicotiana tabacum (assembly GCF_000715075.1). Lineage (NCBI taxonomy): Eukaryota > Viridiplantae > Streptophyta > Magnoliopsida > Solanales > Solanaceae > Nicotiana > Nicotiana tabacum. The sequence continues at coordinate 17,213,806 of NC_134088.1, read as the reverse complement.
AAGGTGATAAAAATTCAAATATAGTAAAATATTAGGTGCTCACAGTTATAACGCACAGAATGAGCATTAAATAGGGGAACAGGTTTACAGCTTTTAAAATGACTGGCCGGGTCGTTATATCCTCCCCCTCTTAAACAAACGTTCGTCCTCGAACGGGTTTAGAATTATACCTGGTGTGGTGAAAAGATAAGGATAACGACTGTGCATATCATGCTCCGTCTCCCAAGTCACCTCCTCGACCGGATGACCCCTCCACTGAACCTTCATGGAAGCAATGTTCTTTGACCTCAGCTTTCGAACCTGCCTGTCCAAAATAGCCAATGGTACCTCAACATAAGATAGATCCTTGTCCAACTGAACCGAACTGAAGTATAACAGATGAGACAAATCGTCGTGATACTTCCGGAGCATGGAAACATGGAACACTGGATGAACTGCAGTGAGATTAGGTAGTAGTGCAAGTCTATAAGCCATCTCTCCAATTCTTTAAAGAATCTCAAAAGGTCTAATATACCTCAGGCTCAACTTGCCCTTCTTTCCGAACCTCATAACACCCTTCATGGGCGAAACTTGGAGCAATATCCGCTCAACAACCAGGAATGCAACATCACGAACCTTCCGATACGCATAACTCTTCTGTCTAGATTGGGCTGTACGAAGTCGATCCTGAATCAATTTAACCTTTTCCAAGGCATCCTGAACCAAGTCTGTACCCAATAGCCTAGCCTCGCCCGGCTCGAACTAACCCATTGGAGACCGGCACCGCCTACCATACAAGGCCTTATACGGATCCATTTGAATGCTCGACTAGTAACTGTTATTGTAAGAAAACTCTGTAAGTGGTAAGAACTGATCCCAAGCACCCCCAAAATCTATCACACAAGCACAGAGCATATCCTCTAGTATCTGAATAGTGCGCTCGGACTGTCTGTCCATCTGAGGGTGAAATGTTGTGCTCAACTCAACCTGAGTACCTAACTCTTATTGTACAACCCTCTAGAACCGTGATGTAAATTGCGTACCCCGGTCAGAGATAATAGATACCGGTACGCCATGAAGTCTGACAATCTCGCGAATATAGACCTGAGCCAGCTGCTCCGAAGAGTAAGTAGTAACCACAGGAATGAAATGAGCTGACTTGGTCAATCTATCCACAATCACCCAAACTGTATCAAACTTCCTCTGAGTCCGTGGGAGTCCAACAACAAAATCCATAGTGATCCGCTCCTATTTCCATTATTGAATATCTAACTTCTGAAGCAAATCACCCGGTCGTTGATGCTCATACTTCACCTGTTGGCAATTTAGACACCGAGCTACATATTTCACTATGTCCTTCTTCATCCTCCTCCACCGGTAATGTTGCCTCAAGTCCTAATACATCTTCGCGGCACCCGGATGAATGGAGTACCGTGAACTGTGAGCCTCCTAGAGAATCAACTCACGCACACCATCTACATTAGGCACACATAGCCTGCCCTGCATCCGTAATACATAGTCATCTACAATAGTGACTTCCTTGGCATCACCGTGCTGAACTGTGTCCTTAAGGACAAGCAGATTGGGGTTATCATACTGACGCTCCCTGATACGATCATACAGAGAAGACTGGAAACCAAACAAGCCAAAACTTGGCTCGGCTCGGGAACATCCAATCTAACAAACTGGTTGGATAAGACCTTAACATCCAAGTCTAAAGGCCTCTCTGCTACCGGTAAATATGCTAAGCTGCCCAAACTCTCCGCCTTACGACTCAAGGCATCGGCCACTACACTGGCCTTCCCAGGATGATAGAGAATGGTGATACCATAATCCTTAAGCAACTCCAACCATCTCCGTTGCCGTAAATTAAGATCCTTCTGTTTAAACAGATGCTGTAGACTCCGGTGATCGGTTTAGAACTCACAATGGACACCGTACAAATAATGTCGCCAAATCTTCAAGGAATGAACAATAGTTGCTAACTCAAGGTCATGGACCAGATAATTCTTCTCATGTAACTTTAACTTTCTGGACGTGTAGGCAATCACCATACCGTCTTGCATCAACACTGCACCGAGACCAATACGCAACGCATCACAATACACAGTATAAGACCTTGGACCTGTAGGTAATACCAATATTGGGGCTGTCGTCAAAGCTGTCTTAAGCTTTTGGAAGATCTCCTCACATTCCTCGGTCCACCTGAACGGAGCACCCTTCCGGGTCAATTTGATCATAGGTGTAGCAATAGAAGAGAAACCCTATACAAATCAGCGATAATACCCTGCCAAACCAAGGAAACTCCGGATCTCCGTAGTTGAGGACGGTCTGGACCAACTCTGCACTGCCTCAATCTTCTTCGGATCTACCTTGATCCCCTCGCACGAAACTATATGACCCAAAAATCCCACTGAATCAAGCCAGAATTCATACTTTGAAAATTTTGCATATAACTTCTTATCTCTCAAAGTCTGAAGCACAGTCCTCAGGTGTTGTTCATGATCTTCCCGACTATGGGAATACACTAGAATGTCGTTAATAAACACAGTGATGAAAGAATCAAGATAGGACTGAAATACACTATTCATTAAGTGCATAAATGTTGTTGGGGCGTTGGTCAGCCCAAAAGACATCACAAAGAACTCGTAATGACCGTACCGAGTCCTGAAAGCAGTCTTTCGGGATATCTGGCTCCCGAATCTTCAACTGATGTTAGCCTGAACGCAAGTCAATTTTAGAAAACACTCTGGCACCCTGAAGCTGATCAAATAGGTCATCAATACGTGGCAATGGATACCTGTTCTTCACTGTAACCTTGTTCAGCTGGCGGTAATCAATACACATCCGCATAGAACCATCCTTCTTCTTCACAAATAAGATAGGAGCACCCCAAAGCGATACACTAGACCGAATGAAGACCTTATCAAGCAACTCCTGTAACTGTTCTTTTAATTCTTTCAACTCTGTTGGGGTCATACGATATGGTGGAATAGAAATGGGCTGAGTGCCCGGTAACAAATCAATGCCAAAATCAATACCCGCTGGAAATATATCAAGAAAATCCCTTACTACAGGAACTGACTCCACGGTATGAGTATCAGTACTAACATCTCTCACATAGGCCAGATACGCATCACACCCCTCCTCAACCATTCGTTGAGCTTTAAGAAATGAAACACCCCATGTTAGGAACATGATCTGAGGTACCTCTCCATTCTACCCGTGGTAGACCTGGCATAGCCAATGTCACCGTCTTGGCATAACAATCAAGAATAGCGTGATAGGGCGACAACCAGTCCATGCCCAAAATAATATTGAAATCCACCATACTGAGCAATAATAAATCAGCTCTGGTCTCAAAACCATTGATAACAATTAAACATGACAAATACACGCGGTCCACAATAATAGATTCACCCACGGGTATAGATACATAAATAGAAGAACTCAAGGAATCACGTGATACGCCCAAATACGGGGCAAAATACGATGACACATAAGAATAAGTGGAGCCTAGATCAAATAAGACTGATGCATCTCTATGACAGACAGGAATAATACCTGTGATAATAGAATCAGATGCAACGGCCTCTGTCCAAGCAGGAAGGGCATAATATCTGGCATGGCCTCCCCCTCTAGGATGACCTCTACCTGTCTGACCTCCACCTCTAGCTGGCTGTGCAGGTGGAGTGGCAACTGGTGCAGTAATCATGGCCTGAGAAGCCTGAGGGCCCTGTGGAATAGGTGGGGCCTGAGAAATCTGTGGAGGTGCACCCTTCCTAAATTTGGGGCAATCTCTAATAATATGACGAGTATCACCACACTCAAAAAAAGCCCTCGGAGGACGTGGCTGCTGGGACTGGCTAGGGCCTGATCGACTAGACCGCCCGCTGAAAGCACCCTATACATGAGGTATAGTAGACAATGGCGGTGCATAATATGGAACCTGAGGTCTGGGAGTAGCCGGAATACCACTGGAAGCTGGAAGTGCTAAATGAATAGGACGGCTCACATAACCTCTACCATGACGGGCTGCAACTGGGGCACGAGAATTATTATATATGCCAGAATCTCGGGGTCTCTTAGCTTCCCTCTCTTCCCTCTCCCGAGTCCGCATACCTTCCAATCTCCTAGCAATTGACACCACCTGTTGGTATGTGATGTCCATCTCTAGCTCTCGGGCTATAATAAATCTGATACTAGGGTGGAGACCCTCAATAAATCTGCGAACTCGCTCTCGAACAGTAGCAACTAAGGCTGGTGCATGCCTAGCCAAATCGTTGGATCGGACATCATACTCTGACACGGTCATAGAACCTTGGCGAGGCTGCTCAAACTCTGCGCATCATGCATCTCTAAGACTCTGAGGAACATACTCCCTCAAGAACATATCTGAAAATTGAGTCCAAGTGAGTGAAGATGCCTCAGCCGGACTATCCAACTCATATGCCCGCCACCACTGGTAGGCTGCCCCTCTTAGCTGGAATGTCGTGAAAGAAACCCCACTGGAATCCACAATACCCATGGTACGAAGGATACAGTGACATTCCTCTAGAAAACTCTGAGCATCATCTGAAGCTAAACTGCTGAAAGTTGGAGGTGGTACTTCTTATACCTCTCGAGCCTGAGTTGCTCCCCCTCTGAAGTTGTTGTCCTAATCTCAGGCAGAACTGGGACAACTGGCTGCACTGGTATAACCTCTGGGGCATGGTCAACTTGGGCCCGTGGATCTGGAGTACGGGCGGTGGGAGTCTATGCTTCTCCCCCAGCTTGAAATGTGGCAGGAGCAAGTGGAATTAACTCTTCCTGAGCTAGAGTGCCAAACATGCTCAAAAACTGGGCAAGGGTCTCCTGAAGTGTAGGAGTAGTAACAGGCGTCTCAGGTGCCTGCTCTCCAACTGGAGCTACTGGTGGCTCTGCTGCAGCAGCTCGTGCAGGTGCTCTGGCTGCACCCGCGGTCTTCCTCGGCCTCTGGCACGACCTTTGCCCCGGCCCCGGCCTCTTGCGGCTCCAACATGGGGCGCGGGTGTTTGATCATCGGATCCAATTGTGTGTCATCACCATCTATGAGAGAATAGAAAGACAACGGTTTAGATCTTTGAAGTCAACAGTGCGCATAATAAGGAATCAAAGAAGTGAATATTTTCCTAACAATTCCATAGCCTCCCGAAGATAAGTACAGACATATTTGTACCGATCCGCAAGACTCTACTAAACCTGCTTGTGCCTCATAACACCTATGAATCTAGAGCTATGATACCAACTCGTCACGACCCCAAATTCCCTCCGTAGGATGTCGTGATGGCACCTAGTCTCTAAGACTAGGTAAGCCTATCAATGCAGAATAACAATTGAAATATGAAATAAATAAATCTGCAATTCACATAATTACAACTCCCAAAATTCGGTATAAATAAGTCACAAGCTTCTAAGAATTTATCCTCAATGTATGTTTATATCAGGGTCTAAAAAAAATAAGAAAGCAACATAATAATGATAGAAGGGGACTCCGGAGTCTGCGGACGGTGGCAGATATACCTCGAAGTCTCCGTACACAGGTAGCTCACTGATGTCTGGACTGGTAGGATGTACCTGGATCTACACAAAAAGATGTGCAGAAGCGTAGTATGAGTACACCACAGCGGTACCCAATAAGTGCCAAGCCTAACCTCGGTAGAGTAGTGACGAGGTCAGGTCAGGCCCAACTGGAATAATAAAAGACAAGATAAAATATTTAACAATATAATAAAAATGAAATGACAATGGAAATGAATCAAGTAAGTAGTATGTCACCAATTAACTACGCAAAATAATGTCAAATAATACATCGTGGAAACAAAACATAATTCTTTTCAACTTTAAGAAAATCACAACAATAATCAAATGCAATTGCGGCCATAAATCAATATCAACAAGGGCACTCCCGAGGTACTGCCTCGTAGTCCCAAATCATAAATAAATTTACAATGTCTCATTTTCTTATATCACTGCGGGAGCCTTCACAATTTATTTTAAAGAAAATATTTTTTCCGAAATAGCATCTTGCGTTTTAGCCACCCTTATCACACCGCATGACTTCTAGTAGTTCCCCTACTAGCCACGCGTATCAAGCCACCCTTATCTCACCGCATGCATTTCAACACCCAGACATTATACCACAGCATGAGTATCAATATCACAATATATTACAATTTGCACCTCAAGTGCCCAAATAATTCAACTTGTCAAAATAAATCAACAATAATATTTTTCCACAATAAAGAGCTCACGGCTCATGTCAAAATAAATCAATAATAATATTTTTCCATAATAAAGAGCTCACGGCTCCATCACAATGAGTACGAAAATCTCACAAAATATTCAGCAAAAATAATATTTCACAATTTAACACCTTGTCTAAATATCAAAATTTTAAATGTAAAATACTTCATTTTTAATAATATTTAAATTTAAGAAATTCCACCTTCAAATAATTCACAGAATAAAATAAATCAAGTTTCAACTAAACAGGTAAAAACAATTATCATGAGAAGGTCAGCAAATTTAAAGTATATAAATCAGATCAATGATGAAGAATATATCAAGAAAAAATAATTTAATTAATATGCAATAGTGATCTACACAATTTAAAAACATAATCTTTCACATTTAATCTGTGTACACACTCGTCACCTCGTGTATATGACTTTCAATACATTATAATTATCATATCAATACCAATCCTAGGGGATATTTTCCCCACACAAGGTTAGACAAGTCACTTACCTCGACTTGCTCCAATTTAATCAAGTAGTACGCCTTTTTCTCGATTTTCCGACTCCGATCGACTCGAATCTAGTCATAATTAATTTGATATAGTCAACAAGAATTATAGAATCAATTCCATAAGAAAATACTACATTTTCTAAATAAAAAATCGAAATTAACTCAAAAATTGCTTATGGGGCTCACGTCTCAGAATCCGGCGAAAGTTACGAAATATGAACTCCCATTCAATTACGAGTCTAACCATACCAAAATAATTAAATTCCGATAAAAATTCGATCCTCAAATCTATCCAAGAGGGTTTTCAAATTTTTCCAACTTAAATCACCAATTAAATGTTAAGAACACTTACCTCGATGATTTTTCTAAAAATCTCCCAAAGATCGCCTCTTCCCGAGCTTCAATCCGTCAAAAATGGAAGTTTCATTTTCAGAACTTAAACTCACCGCCTAGTCATTTGCTCTACGCGATCGCGAACATCCACACGCGATCGCGAACATCAGGTTTCCACTTCCTAGGTTTAACCCTACGCGATCGAAAATAATGCCACGCGATCGCGATGCTCAAGATTCCAACTCTACGTGATTATATCCCTCTTCACGTGATCTCATAGAGCAAACGCGTGGACCAGCTTCCTCTCAAGTTTCCCCTACGCGATCGCAAACAATGCCACGCGATCGCGATGCATAGACTGTCCCAACCAACACGATCTCGATTGACCTCACGGAATCGCGAAGAACAAAATCAATATTGCCTCAACTAAGCCTATGCGATTGCGTCCCAATCTTCGCGATCGCGAAGAAGGTTTGAAACACCAGCAAACATCAGTGCCAAAATGAAGGAAAATAATCCGAATACCATCTGAAACACGCCCGAGCCCCTTGGGGCCTTAACCAAATATAATAACAAGTCCTAATACATCATACGAATTTAGTCGAGTCTTCAAATCACATCCAACAACAGTAAAAACACGAATCACACATAGATTCAAGCCTAATGAACTTTAAAACTTTCAATTTCTATAAACGATGCCGGAACCTATCAAATCAAGTACGGTTGACCTCAAATTTTGCACACAAGTCATAAATGACATAACGGAGCTATGAAAATTTTCTGAACTGGATTTCGATCCCGATATCAAAAATTTAACTCCCCGGTCAAACTTCCAAACTTAAACTCCTATTTTAGTTATTTCAAGCCTAATTTAACTACGGACTTTCAAATATAATTTCGAATACGCTCCTAGGTCCAAAATCACCATACGGAGCTATTGGAATCATAAAAATTCTATTCTGGGGTCGTTTGCACATAGGTCGACATCCAGCCAATATTTTCAACTTAAGTTTTAAACTTTAGAACTAAGTGTTCCAATTTATTCTAAAAATCTCATCGGACCCGAACCAATTGCCCCGGCAAGTCATATAACAGTTATAAAACACAGAATGAGTCACACTATAATTCTTAGACCTAAGTCTAAAGTCTAAGTGATATAGGATGAAGGTGCAATCATCACACTATAATTCAATCACTCATATTTATTCGTTCGTATGATTTGTTCAAAAAATTTTGGTGTATATTTAGGAGTTTCGTTAATTCGATCATTGAAATATGTGCATAAAACATATATATTTACCAAAGATACTAATCCATTGGAGTTCAAGTTCTCCGTATTTAGCATAATTTGACCCGAAAAAGATAAAATATATAGAAAAAGCGTAGTTGGTAAAGAGTTTGCTCTTTGTTACATTTAAGGCAATAGCAATTGGTTGATTAAGGAAGCTAGTTACAAATATGTGGCGGTGTTTTCATAACGTTAACGGTCTACAAGTTGATAAAATTTTGGAAAACCTAAGTTACTTATTTTCCATCTCAAATTATTTGTCGTGGTGTCTATAAATAGTTGTCTCAAATTATTTGTCATTTTAAAAGTTCAAGACAAAGTTAATTGACCATCTCAGTTTCGTAACTTTAACAATGAAAGTGATTTAGCTCAAAGAAAAATCAAAAGGCAAACCTTCAAACATTCCGCCACAAATGGTCACCTGGAGCCGGTAACAACTAGTTGCAACTAGCTCCAGTGACCACCATGGACAACACCAGAGGCCCCTCAAGCTCCTCCCAGATCCCCAAATCCCCTGACCTACCGGATCTCATACCTAACACCCAAATCCCAAACATCCAAAACTTCCCACCGCTTCAAAGAAAACCCATGGAAGTAGATGATACCTCTAAATCAAAACGAAATGGACACTTATACAGATGCGTTGGGGTTCAAGGTCGAGAATAGAGCAAAATTGAAGGTGAGACTGCCTCCCAGAAAGCATGAGCTGATAGATGGAAAAGTTGTGGTAGTATTCACCAAAGAAGAGCACAAACTGTTGGAAGATACATGCCGATGGACCATTGTCGGTAAGTTCCTAACCAACAGACCTTCAATCGACAAAATTAGAGCTAAATTTGCTAAAATAATTACTACTAAATAAGAGGTCAAAATTGGAGCTAAAGACAGATACCATATTTTCATTGATGTTGAAAATGAAGACGACTTTAACAATATATACTCTAGAGATTTCATTCCCCTAGCTGGAGGGATCAGTATGAAAATTATCAAATGGACCACAAATTTTAAGCCTGGGTCTGAAACTTCCCTAGCTCCAATTTGGATTAACCTTCCAGATTTACCATGGCACTACTATGAATGGGATGCTCTGTGTCGGATTATTAGTCTAATAGGCATACCTTTGGTTATGGACAAGGCCACAACCACAAAAACTAGACCCACAAATGCTAAGCTAAGAGTTCAAATTAATCTTGCCAAACCTTTACTTCGTATGGTAAGAGTGGAGGTTAGAAATCAATTTGGCAAAATGGAAATATTTGATCAAAAAATAGAATATGAAACTATGCCCACCTATTGCTCACACTGCAAAGTTCAAGGTCACTCTTTAGATAAATACAGGGCTGTACAACATGAAAAAGAACAAGAAGGAGGACAAACTGTTATGACTGAAAAGATAATATTGTGGCACATATCACTCAGCATAGCAATGTAAAGCAGATTACTGTGAACAATCAAGAAAAAAGAAGGAATATAGAATAGATGGAGCCTAAAAGTACATTGCCTTGGGAAGGAAGAATGTAAAGTCAGAATAATCAAAATGGCAAATGGCAAAATATGGAAAGAAGAAGGGGAAAGGGGATGAACTACAATGGGGTATAAATGGGCTATCAACAAAATAAGAACAACAACAATGAGAAGGTCGTAGATCAAAGAACACACCGGGGAAACAATAGAACAGAGGTCAACAACTCCTTCAATCTCCTACAAGACAGAATAGAGAATGGTCTAATGGATACCACAACCTACAAGAATGTGAATATGGAAGAACAAGACTCTACACAAGATCTCCAGGATACACAGCAACAAGAAAGAACTACAAGGTGGGACAAAGCTCAGAAAGATTAAAAAAAAAGGAAAAAGCAAAAAACAACAAACATGACTCAACATAAGAAATACTAGAACAAGGATTGCTACCAACAACAACAATGTTGATGTTGAACTACAAGGAGAGATGATCAGCTTAGTTATCAAAGAACCAAAGGATTGCAAGGATTTGCACAACAAAAGAAAGAAATTTGCAAAGACAATAAGTATTCCAGATTCCAGAGGACATTACTCTACAAAAAGAAACAAGAGATATTAATGGAACAGTCAAGAGAAAGGATACTGATAAGAAGGGCACATGGACCCCTATTAACATCCCCGAAATAGGACAGTAGATGAATAGATCTAATAGAGTGGAACATATAGATGTTAGAGAGCAAAACAGGAACAAAGATCAAGAAAGTAGATTCAACACTATTAATGAACCACTAGATCCAAATCCTTCAATAGAGGAAGAAAGAGATGAATATGAAGAAGTCTTTCATGACTTAGATATTATTGAGACAGACTCGACAATAAACAATAATGAAGAATAAAGAAAAGCTCAGTATGATGATGAACTCACTAGAGTTAATTTTAGCTCAGTCAACCAGGATTTGGAGTATAATGAGAGTATACCAGTCCAGCAAAACATCATTTTATATGAAAATCTTTCACCCAGGAACTATAAAAACCAGGGGGTGGATTTCATTCAAGAATTCCAGATCACATAAGGAATCAAGGAAGAGCAAAAAGAATCTACCCCTAGAAGTTTCAAATGATAGACACACTATCATGGAATATAAGAGGGATAGGGTCAGCAGGATCTCTGGAGAGACTCCAAACCATCAAACAACAATTTCAAATCCCTTTGATATGCTTACAGGAACCTCTTGTAGACAGTGGTAAAATTAATAGATACAGGAGAAAACTAGATATGAACCATGGTTTCTTCAACTTGTTCAAACAAAATATGGATATTCTGGACTGCTGAAGTGGATGTTACTATAATACAAGATAAGGAACAACATGTCCTGATTAGTGCAAAACATCTCAACCACCCTTCTATCTTCCTAACTGTTGCCTATGCTAAATGCAATGAGGAAAGTAGAAGAGAGTTATGACATGAAGAATACATCCAACAACATTCAAGGAGCTTGGGGTGTCATTGGAGAAATGTTATCACCTCTAGTGAAGAAAAAAAAGGGGGTAAAAGCTATAGATTAGAGGAAAGTCTAGACTTCCTAAAATGCCTTAATGAGTGTGGTCTTCAAGATGCAGGTTTCACAGGGTCAATATATACATGGTGTGAAACACCAAGACTATATCCAGTACTTCAATAGAAGAAACTGGATAGACTTGTCTACAATAGTGCATGGTTTGATACTATCTCCAGTACTTTAGTTACTCACCTGTCAAGAGCATGCTCTGACCATGCCCATCTGCTTGTCAAAATGAGTAATGAGGTTACTGACCATATCAAATATTTCAAATTCCTTAATTTTTAGACTGAACACCAAGACTACATCAAAACAATGAATGATGCTTGGGAAGAAGAAGTTTATGGGAACCCTATGTATACACTCCATTAGAAAATCAAACATGTGTGTAAAACCCTTAGTGTGTAGTCCAGACAGGCTTTTGGTGATATCTATGAGGTTCCCAAAAGCTTGGAGGCAGAAATGAGAATACTGGAGGATAACTGTGTTAGTCATAACTCCTCTGAAAACAGAAGTGCTCTCTCTAGATGTAGAGTTGAATTCACAAGATAAATCAAGATTCAAGAGAGTATTCTGAGACAAAAAGTTAAAGACAAGTTGTTTAAAGAAGGTGATGCCAACACATCTTATTTTCATAGTGTTATAAAGGAATGGAGAATAAGGTTGACCATTACTAAGATAATGGATGACCAAAATCAATGGTTGGAAGGAAATGATAGTATTGCAGAAGCAGCTGCGAGACACTTTCAAGGGATGTTCACTCAGGAATATAATAACCCCTAATTTCAATGTTCTTAACTGTATAGAGAGGTGTATCACTGATGAAGACAACAACATGCTAACTGTCATCCCTACTATTCATAAAATTAAATAAGCTGTATTTACTATGGACAAGGACAGTGCTTCAGGACCTGATGGACTAAGTGGCTATTTTTATCAATCTGCCTGGGATATTATATGCAATGATCTTTATAAGGCAGTAGAATCTTTCTTTCAAGATGCTAAACTACCTATGTTTTTTCACACACACATGCTTGGTAATGATTTTCAAAATAGACCACTCTCAAAATTTTTCTGATCTCAGACCTATTAGCCTTTGCAACACCTCTAGTAAAATCATCTCAAAAATACTCAATAGCAGATTATCAAACATCCTTTCCAAGCTTATATCCAGAAATCAATCAAGTTTTATAAAAGGTAGAGCTATTACAGAAAATATTCTTTCGGCCCAGGAAATTATCAATGATATTAAGAAGCTAGCTAGAGGTGGAAATGTTGTTATTAAGCTAGATATAACTAAAGCTTATGACAGAGTCTCTTGAGACTTTTTATGCATGGCTCTTAAAAACTTTAGCTTCTGTGAGTGGTGGATACATCTTATTCACAACTACATATCCAACAATTAGTACTCTATTATTGTAAATGGAGGAAGGCATAGTTTCTTTAAATCTAGTAGGGGTCTGAGACAAGAAGACCCAATCTCACCATCTCTTTTTATCATCAGTGTTGAATTCCTATCCAATATGCTGAATAATTTTCATGACAGACAAGGTTACAAAAGGTTTCTACATGAGTGTCAATGGCCCCAAAATAAATCTTCTTTCTTTTGTTGATGATACTATCCTCTTCTGTAATGGTAGTAAAAACCTCTTGAAATGATCTTAAAACGCTTAAAACCTATGAGAAAATCTCGGGCCAACTCATTAATAAGGAAAAAAGCTGCTTTGTTATAGCTGATAATGCTAATGTTGCTACTATTAATAGACTAAAGATCGTCACATGTATGAACCATCAGCATTTCCCTGTCAAATATATTGGGTGCCCTCTTATTACTGGAAGGAACAAAATATGCTACTACTCTGATATTGTCAACAAGATTATTAATAAGATTAGAGGTTGGCAAATAAAGTTTCTATCTACAGGGGGAAGAGACATTTTGATTAGAAATGTGTTACTGGCCTTACCTGTACATCTTCTTGCTGCCACAAATCCCCCCAAAGGTACCATTAATATCATAGAAAAATATATTGCAAGGTTCTTTTGGTCAGGGAATGATACAGGTGGTAAATATCATTGGACCTCTTGGAATAAATTGTGCTACCCTTATAATGAAGGAGGTGCCAACTTCAGGTGTTTATCTGACATTTGCCATGCTTTTCAAATCAAGCAATGGTGGACACTGAGAACTACAAACTCACTTTGAAAAGAATTCATGCAAGAAAATTTTTTCTACAACACTCATCCATCTAATGCTCAATGGAATTCTGGCCAATGTCAGAGCTGGAAAGCTCTATGCAGTATTAAAGAGGATGTGGATAACAACATGTTCTGGAGCATTGGCGTAGGAGAGGTGTCTTTTTGGTACGATAATTGGTCAAACTTAGGTCCTCTCTACCTTCTCCTTCAAGACACGAATACACAGAACCAGATCAGAGTTAATGAAGTCCTCATTAATGGGAAATGGGACTGGAGCAGACTTCAAGTGCAACCAGATGAAGAAACTAAAATGAGGATCAAGGATCTGAACATCAAGCTATGCAGAAATAGGGTGGACAAAGCCATATGGATGCCAAGCAATACAGGACGGTTTACAGTTAGCTCTGCATGGGAGACGTTTAGACAGAGAAAGGAATTGAACAGATTTATTAGTGGGGTTTGGCACAAAGAAGTCCCCTTCAAGATCAATTTCCTCACATGGAGAGCTATCCAAGATAAACTGTCTACAAAGGATAGAGTCGCAAGATTTGGTATTGAAATGGACCCTATATACCACTGTTGCAACAATAACAATCAAAATCCTATTATTGAGAATATTGATCATCTCTTCTGCTTGGGAGAACATGCTAAGAAGATTTGGAGATTCTTTGCTGGTCCTCTGGGCATAGATTATAACAACATGAACCTCAAAATGCTCCTTCTCAAATGGTGGAACTTCAAGGCTCGTAATTGCATTGCAAAACTCATTACCATAATTCCTCCTCTTATTACTTCTTGGGAGTTATGGAAGTCAAGATGTAGCAAAAAATTTGAGAACGTTAGTCCATCCTTTTACAGAATCAAAACTAATATTTTGTTTACTCTTGTGTAGATACTAAGCAACAGTTTTGGTAGAGCAATACTAGGAGAAGATTGGCAAACAATTTGTGTGGCGTGTGAAGCAATGATAGAGCAGAGGATATCAAAAATTGTTAAGTGGAACAAACCCCCACTCCAAGTTGTTAAACTTAATAGTGATGGGAGTTGTAATCAAGGAATGTGTGGTGGAGGAGGCCTGGTCAGGAATAATTAAGGAATAGTTATTTTTACCTACTCTATTCCTCTAGGACCAGGATATCAATGCTCTTTGGAATCAAATGGTGTACTGCAAATGGTTATAGGCTAACTTTGGGAGAAACTGACTCAATGCTCATCACCGGATGCATTAGAAGAGAATGGAAAGTCCTCTGGAAGATTGAGAGCATCATCACTGAGATCCAGGATATAGCTGAAGAGCATGGAATTGTTATCAATCATTGTTTCAGAGAAACAAACAGACCTGCAGATAAACTAGCAAGTCTCAGCCATAATAGTGATATAATTCATGTCTTGAACTCTTTTGTTGATCTCCCTAATCATGTCAAAGGACTCGTCAACATGGATAGATGGGATCTACCATCGTTTAGGATCAAAATAGCCAAACCAGGGCATGTCATATATGACCCACCATAGTTTTTTTATAGTCATCTACAATTTTGGTTAGGACTAAAAACAGTAGTCTCGTCTCAATGTTCATGTACAAAATTTGGGATGCCAAACTCAACATGTAATTTTTTGCACATAAATGATCAATGGAGACCGTGTTTTAACCCCCAAAAAAATAGACAAAGTTAATTATTTTTTTTCATTTTACCCTTAGTAGTAATTATTCTTGAAGATGGAGATGGCACATAAATAGAGTAAATATTCCATGAAGAGAGATTATATTTTAAAAAATAAATAAGGATAAAATAGTTAAAAACTCCTTCTAATTTATATTTGTTTAAGAAACATATAAAATAGAAACACGACAAATAATTTGAGACAGAAGGAATAACTTTTAAACCCATATGTATACGTCTTGAAAATCGAATTAAAAAATATTTTTTTCACATACATAAAAGCCAAATTACGGTTATTATAAAAGTTGCTGAATGAATTTTGTGTACTCCAAAATCTTGTATTAATTGGTTTTTAATTTATAAATCATCTTAGGCGATTCGTTTGAAGCTTTTCTTTTAGAGAATTAGAGAATCTCACATCAATTGGTACTTTTGAGAAGAAATCATGGTAACTAAGTAATTTAAGGGACGACAAATTAACTACCTGGTTTTCCTATTTTAATTTTATTAGAAAGTCATTTTTTAAACCAGAAACAAATTCACAATATATGCCCAAAGAACAACAACTTCCAGGAAAAAACATTTAAAAGTGGAAAATAATTCTTCTTCCTCCCTTTTCTCATTTTGGAAATAAAGATTCTTTCTGTCTGTTTTTAGCAAAGTTGAACAATAAATCATTGCCACACTAATGGGAGATTTTGCGTATAAATTCATTCAAGAAATTAACTCAGATTAGTAAGAGTTACTATTAGTTAGTGGAATTCATTTTTAACAAATAATATCTTTGGATGCATCATTCATTCTGTTTTCCGAAAATACTTGTCCCATGTATACAGAAATATGCTTGTCTACATGGGCGGACCTAGAACATTGAATACGAGTTTTCGGAAACTCCGTAACTCTTGCGTAGACCCTGTATTTATATTAAGAAATTTACTAAATATTTGTAAATATCTAAATGTGAACTCAGTTATTATTGCATATTAATTTGAAATTATGATAGGAACCCATAAGCCTTAAATCCTGGATCCGCCTATGCTTGTCTATATCTTGTATGTATTAAATTTCCAAAATAAGAAGAACATGAAAAAAAAATATATATATACTTATTTTCAGAAAAACTTCTAACTTTGTCATTTGCATATATCCTTTAAAGAAAAACTCCAATAAGCTATGTAGGTTAATAAATATGGTTTCATACATGTGGTAGAACTAGGGGTGACAAATGAGTTGTTTGGACTTGGGCAGGTCAAGATAGGCTGAGTAAATAAATGGATTAATGCCCAACCATGTCCAAAGTTCATTTGGGTCAAGATGGGCTAAATAATGGGTCGTAACCCAACCTGTCTAACTTGACCCAAGCCTTTACAATATTAGAAAAATGACACTGTATAGCCGCTATAAAATAATAGCCGAAAAAATGTATAAAATTTGTATATTATTTGTATATATATATATATTCCATATGTTATATACAAAATTATACAAGTTTTATACACTTTTTCGGCTACCATATGTAAATAGTTTCTAGCGCGGGCTAAAAGTGATAATACCCCTACAGTATTCACAACTTTTAAACAAGGAGAATTTTCATAACTACCTATGAAATTATAAATTATTTTACAATCTACAATCACTAAAGGAATTACATTTTCTACAATATAGATGTTCCCATTATATAGATTACACACAGTAATATGAATATCAGATTAAATAAGTTGTCTCATAGATATGGTTTCATCCCTATGAATAAGGAAACTAACTATCAATGATATATAATAAAATTAATTTATTCCTAAAAGATCTTTATTTTGTTATACAGTAGTTAACCACCATTAGCAGGTTTCTTAGAGTCCATCTTCCACATAAACAAATATTCACTTTCTTCACCACGCTACATCATTTTATTAAATAGGTATTCACTGTATTTTTCATTCTTTCAATTTTTGAAAATTTTTCAGTTATAGTATCCTTTTTGTGCGTGTGTTTTGTGCTCTAAGAAACGATGTCGAGTATATCAACACTGATTTAATGCAATAAAGTGTGGCAAAACGATCACATATTTGTACATGATATCACGTATATAAATTTATTTTTCAATTTTAATTATATATACCATTAACATACCACTTAAATATTATTGTTTACCTAAAAAACGGATAGAGTTGAATTTATACGTAGTTCTAAGAATACGTGGTATAGCTTGGTACAAATCGGAAAAGTAAATAGAAATATATCGAATATTGACGGAAAAAAAGGAATGAAATACAAACAAAGTTGAGTAGGGAATGGTTTATAAACAAGCAAGATGAATCAATGTCCAAAACCTAAAAAAGGATAATCTTTGCTATATTTCTCTCTAAATTTCAATAATCTTTGAGATGTGAGAATGTATTAATGTCTCTTGTCTGGATGTTCAATGTCTCTACAGAAATGATAGTCACTCTTAATATAGTGAAAAAATCCTACTTTGGATATAATAAAAAATACATAGTGGGGATCCCATGATAGATTAGTTAATTAGATTTTCCTTAATTCTCGCCGAGATTCTCTCCCTAAGTGCGGCTACAACGGCTCTTTGTCTCATAGCTCGATCTTGGTTGGTCTTGGTACTGATCGATCTCCGGATCTCAAGCTCGATATCGACCCGAGCTCGATATTGACTCGGGCTCGGTATTGACTCGAGCTTAATATTGACGTTGAGCTCGGTATTGATCGGTCCCTGAATCTTGAGTTTGATAACCTGGCTTCGGATCTCATCTCAATATTATGAAGACGACCCTTGGTCCATGATGTTCCAATCTTGACTAATTACATGAAGGGCAAAATCGGTTTTGACTGTATACAGATAGTCCCCTCGTTTCTCGGGAAGAATGTGGCGAGAAACGACATGATTTTCTAATGATATGACTAGATATACACTGACGTTTGCATCGAGCCCGACCATGACGTACGTGATAAATGTTCCGTCGATTCAGTTACCAACGCATTAAATGTGCGTCAGACGATGGTCAACCACTGCTGATTTTGAACCGTCATCGCCAAACCTATAAATAGCCCCCCTTCTTCATTATTTTAAACCTTTACCTTCAACTCTTCTCATTCCAACCTTCATAGTTCTTTGCCTTCTCACAAGTTTTTTATTTCCAGTTTTAAGAATTTCTTTGCTTGTTCTTTGTTAAACACTAAAATATTTCAACTTCCCGTCTTCTTTGTTCCTTAAAACCATTCCTTAGAAAGAGGCTACTTCCTCTTCTCGGTCGGCTGGTGAAAAACCGGTGGTGAAGCCATGCCTTGAAGAAATCGTTCCTGGGGGACGTGTTATTGATTCCGATTTTAAAGTTGACAATCCATTGTCGGTTGCCGGTCGGTGCGAGCCGGTATCAAGATATATATGCTTGATACCGGTAAGTCTCCTTGATGCGGTGAAGAAAGATTGTAATTGGGTAAACAAAGAGGTCGTGATACCGACACCGGAGGAATCGATCACTACCCACGTGAAAGGGTATCTCAGTGTTTACACTTATCCTTTCACACAGGGTCCCCTCGATCCAGTCATCATCGATTTTTGCAAGAAATACCAGGTGACCCTCGGCCAAGTTCATCCTTCTTTCTGGAGGATTGTGATCTTGATCAGTTTTTTTGTAAGCAAAATTGATGGGATTCCCTTCACCCTCGATCACCTTATAAGATTGTATAGTCCTCAACTTTACCGAGGCGGGCTGATAAAGCTTCAACGTCGTGCCATCAAGGTGTTCACGTCGAGCATAGATGAAGATAAGGATCGGGGTTGGATGGGCCGGTTTGTTCGAGTGAAAACCTCGGACCTAATCCCGGTTGAGAGTATATCATTTCCCGAGAAATGGAATATGAACCGTGAGTGTGATGTTATTCTTAGTTTTTGTTGTTTTTACTTCTTCTTCTTTTCTTATCAGTATTTTTCTTCACACAATCGTTCTTGGATGCCAGGTGCAGTTCCCCATCTCGAGAACTGGGTCAAAAACTTGGTCTCGACATCAACATTTGCTGAGTGCTCATGGCGCGATTTGTCGGAGGGTCGATGGGAAGCTCGTACTCATGGTAGGCTTCCATCTTGGTCTACCGATTCGTTTGTCATTCGAGATGACATGTTTATTCGAAGCATTAGTTTATTTAACTTCTCCCTTTACAGGTCTCGGAAAAGATGCGGTCATGAGGCCCCCGTCTGGTGGTGAAGAAGTTTTACCGCCTGTTTCGAAGCCATTGAAGGAAAGTAAGACAAAAAGGACCTCAGATTCTGAGGGTCAAAAACCTAAGAAGAGGACAGTCCGTAAGCCCAAGGAAACCACAATCCCATTGACTATGGAATCGGTCCTTCGTCTAAGGGACGAAGAAGAAGAAAAAAGTGATTTTGGGCTGTAGGCTCGTGCCCGGGCTAGCACCGATACTCAGATTATTTCGATATCGGTGGGAGTTGATACTTCTCCGACCAGTCTTGATGAGGTCGGGGGGGCTTCGACCCGAGTTCCTGAGACTTTGGAGACCGAGGATCTTTTACCTCGGGATAAAGAGATCGTCGAAGAGGCGGCGAATGCCGGTGCGCAAACTAAGCTAGGGGCTCCCGAAGGCGGAGGCTACCCATCTTTCCCTTCTTTCTCCCAATCGATGATACGTGACGCTCAAGCCGTGGGAACTTGTCATGGGGAAAGAGCTCATGGAGGGGAGTATCCTTTCCATGGTTATTTTATCGGTGTAGAAGACATCACCGATCCGAGTGACTCGGAAGCTCCGAAAAAGAGCTCGAGCGAGGTGGGAGTGCCTTACCTTTTAACAAAGCCCAACAAACCTTGAACCGGGTAAGTTCATATTTTCTTTGCTAATTTTCACACTTGTGTTTTCTTTTCCTTGCATCATCCCTTCTTATTTTCGTAGGCTTCTGCGCTTCATCACAAGGCATTTCTTCAATCCCGATGGGAGCTGAGCCGGTACAAGGCCGAAGTTCGAAGGCTTACCGAGGGAAGAGATGCCTTAAATCTTCTCGGTGGATAGAGAGAAAGAGAGGTAAAAATACTTCAAGACGAACTGGAAGTATCTCGGAGAGAACAAACTGAGTTGGCCGAGAAGGTACAAAGAATCTTTGATTTTAATGATATTGACTCGGAATTGATGGCCAATAACTCGGTCTCGCAGGTTGAGCAAAAGTTCAAAGTGATTAGGAAGCTTCGTGCTGAGGTGGATGTAGTGAAATCGGAGGTCGGGGAATGGAAGAAGAACATGGACCGCCTCGCCTTAGAGAAAGAGACTGCCCCAACACAACTGGCTTTGGCTGAGGTCCAACTCCGAAGCTTAAAAGAGAAAACCTTGGTGCAAGCCAAGAATATCGAGGAGTTCCAGTCTCGGTTGGGCTCAATGACTTCTGATCGAGAGAGACCGGCCTCAGAACTGGCAGCGGCAAAATTGGAGGCTGAAATAGCCATGGCTAATGCCGATGCAATGGTGGCTGTTTATCGGTCTGATACTGAAGACGCTCAGGTTCGAGCAAAGGAGGTTGTCGAGGATGCTCAAGCTAGAACAAATTGGGTTATTGAGCATGCTAAATGCCAATCTCGGAGGGGGACTCTAGAGGAGATCCACGCTCGTGGCTTCGATCTTACAGCCGAGATTGAAAATGCAAAAGAGCTCGAAGCCGAAGCCATAGTGGTTCTGAGTGGTTCTGAGTATGAGTAGTTCTGAGTGGTTCTGATGATGATATCGGGAGTATGAGTGGTTCTGAGAGCGAAGGAGACCTCGAGGGTAAAGATGCTACTCCTGGAGAGGACTAAGTCCTTTTAGTATTTTTCTTCTTTCTTTTAAGACCGTTTTGGTCTTTTCTAGAAAAACTTGATCGGACCATGGTGCCCTAGTAAATGATTTCTGGTATATAAAAAACTTTCTTCCTTTTATGGCCTCTGAATCTTTTTCCTTTCTCATTAATTTATACAAAGGCCAAAAAATACCTTAGCACGGGATAATTACTTGAAGGTCCGAGTGAATGTTCGAGCTCGACCTTTTCTTGTAGATAGTCCCCGAGTGAATGTTCAAACTCGAACTGAGATAGCTTTTAGACTCGACGAATATAGTCAAGTGAAATGATTTGCTCGAATTTGAGCTAAGGTAGTCTTTAAGATTTTTCGGTTGAGTGAGAGTGACTTCTTTGAACTCGAATTAAGGTAGCCCTTAGGATTTATGGTCGAGTGAGTGTTTGCTCGAACTTGGATTAAGGTAGCCCTTAAGATTTTCAGTCGAGTGAGAATGATTTCTCGAACTCGAATTAATGGCAGCCCTTGGGCTCGATAGATAGTCCCCGAGTGAGAATGGTTGCCCGAACTCGAGTTAGGGTAGCCTTTAGGCTTTATAGTCGAGTGAGGATTTGCTCGAATTCAAAATAAGAATAGCCCTTAGCTTAGTGGTCGAGTGAGGTCTTGCTCGAACTCGAAATAAGGTAGCCCTTGGGCTTTGCAATCGAGTGAGAATGATTTCTCAAACTCGAATTAATGGCAGCCCTTAGGCTCGATAGATAGTCCCCGAGTGATAATGATTGCTCGAACTCGAGTTAGGGTAGACCTTAGGCTTTATATTCGAGTGAGAATTTGCTCGAACTCGAAATAAGAATAGCCTTTATGCTTAGTGGTCGAGTGAGGACTTGCTCGAACTCGAAATAAGGTAGTCATTGGGCTTCGTAGTCGAGTGAGAATGATTTCTTAAACTCAAATTAATGGCATCCC
Source organism: Nicotiana tabacum (assembly GCF_000715075.1). Lineage (NCBI taxonomy): Eukaryota > Viridiplantae > Streptophyta > Magnoliopsida > Solanales > Solanaceae > Nicotiana > Nicotiana tabacum. The sequence continues at coordinate 17,191,815 of NC_134088.1, read as the reverse complement.
TTGAGCTCGATAGATAGTCCCCGAGTGAGAATGGTTGCTCGAACTCGAGTTAGGGTAGCCCTTAGGCTTTATAGTCGAGTGAGGATTTGCTCGAACTCGAAATAAGAATAGCCCTTAGGCTTAGTGGTCGAGTGAGGACTTGCTCAAACTCGAAATAAGGTAGCCCTTAGGCTTTGTAGCTGAGTGAGAATGATTTCTTTAAACTCGAATTAAGGGCAACCCTTGGGATCGATAAATAGTCCCCGAGTGAGAATGGTTGCTCGAACTCAAGTTAGGGTAGCCCTTAGGCTTTATGGTCGAGTGAGGATTTTCTCGAACTCGAAATAAGAATAGCCCTTAGGCTTAGTGGTCGAGTGAGGACTTGCTCAAACTCGAAATAAGGTAGCCCTTAGGCTTTGTAGCTGAGTGAGAATGATTTCTTTAAACTCGAATTAAGGTAGACCTTAGGCTTTATGGTCGAGTAAGTATTTGCTCGAACTCGAATTAAGGTAGCCCTTAGGCTTTTCAGTCGAGTGAGAATGATTTCTCGAACTCGAATTAATGGCAGCCCTTGGGCTCGATAAAAAGTCCCCGAGTGAGAATGGTTGCTCGAACTCGAGTTAGGGTAGCCCTTAGGCTTTATAGTCGAGTGAGGATTTGCTCAAACTCGAAATAAGAATAGCCCTTAGGCTTAGTGGTCGAGTGAGGATTTGCTCGAACTCGAAATAAGGTAGCCCTTGGGCTTTGTAGTCGAGTGAGAATGATTTCTTTGAACTCGAATTAAGGTAGCCCTTAGGCTTTATGGTCGAGTGAGTGTTTGCTCGAACTCGAACTAAGGTAGCCCTTAGGCTTTTCAGTCGAGTGAGAATGATTTCTCGAACTCGAATTAATGGCAGCCCTTGGGCTCGATAAATAGTCCCCGAGTGAGAATGGTTGCTCGAACTCGAGTTAGGGTAGCCCTTAGGCTTTATAGTCGAGTGAGGATTTGCTCGAACTCGAAATAAGAATAGCCCTTAGGCTTAGTGGTCGAGTGGGGACTTGCTCGAACTCGAAATAAGGTAGCCCTTAGGCTTTGTAGTTGAGTGAGAATGATTTCTCGAACTCAAATTAATGGCAGCCCTTGGGCTCGATAGATCCATAGAAATCAGATGCAATAAATTCTTGGAGGGGCCTATTTTCATTCTTATGTGAAATAATCTTACATGCGTACATGTTTTATGCTTAAGGCTTGAGCAATCTGCTCAGGCACAGTTTATTTGACCGTTTGGACCGCACAATAATCTTGTCTTCTCGAAGACCTTTTAACGTAAATCTTTTTCTTTGCTGCAGCCGATATCCGAGGGAGACACCCCCTGTATTCGAGGTTGATCAGATAGAGAAGCCTCTGATACTGTTGACGCAACATTTAACACTGAACCGATGTTCTAAGTTACCTACAATTGTTAGTTTTGAAGCATCAAAAAGAGAAACGAACGGAGGTCGTACCTCAGCAGTAGTATCGCTTTTAGTGAGTTACTTAAAATTGTTAGGCCCGATAGCCTCGGTGCTTCTTGAAGGGCCCGTCGAAGTCGCTTTTGGTCATGACCCTTGATTATTTCGACCTTGATCATTTCTTCTTTCGTTTCTCACATGGTTCCGACCGGGTCCGATAATCCTCTTATTTTCGTTATATGGCCGAAATTGATCCCTGCTTGACCCTGGTTCTCCGTCGATGTCCCTTTTAGTAACGGACCTAGACCCCTACTGGTCGTCTTCAACTCTGATCTTCGATTGATATTGATTGTGTACATCGGCCCAAGTAATAGTCAGGTACTCGATCAAATTCTGCTTCAACTGTCGTAAAGCCATCGAGCTCCGCTCGTTCAGTCCTTGAGCAAAAGCTTGTACAGCCTAATCATCAGTGACCGGTGGTAGATCCATTCGTTCCGTTTGGAAACGAGATACGAATTCTCTTAGCATCTCGTTATCTTTTTGTCTTACCTTGAAAAGGTCCAACTTCCTGGTCTTGACCTTTATGTCTCCAGCATGTACTTTTACGAAAGAATCTGCAATCATAGCAAAAGAATCGATAGAGTTAGACGGTGAATTATGATACCTATCATTGCTCTTTTTGACAGGGTTTCACCGAATTTTTTCAATAATACATATTCGATCTCGTCGTCTTCTAGATCGTTCCCTTTAATGGCACATGTGTAAGAGGTGACGTGTTCGTTGGGGTCGGTCGTTCCATTATATTTAGGAATTTTAGCATGCGAAACTTCTTGGGGATCAGTTTCATAGCTGCACTCGGGGGGAAGGGCTTTTGTACGAATTTTTTGGAATCCAAGCCTTTCAATATCGGTGGTGCCCCCGGGATCTGATCAACCCTGTAGTTATACGTTTCCACCTTTTTGTCATTTGTTTTAATCCTCCTTTCTCTTGACTCTATTCGTTTCGTCAGTTCCTCGAGCATCTTAACAATTTCGGGATTAGTCCCCGATTCTTGCTCATTTAACCTTACTACAGCTAGCCCCGTTTTGTGGGTGACTTCTTGGGGTGGACTGGGCTCGAGCCTGGTCGGTGCCTGGGTTTAGCTCTGCAACTGGGCTATTGCTACTTGTTGAGCTTGCAATATTTTGAAAATCATATGCAAGCTGATTCTGTTTTCCTCAGTGTTTTGGGTATATCGAACTGCAGATCGAGTTTCACCATGAATGTTATTTTCAAGGTCGGTACGTTGGTTTGCCTCGATGGCCACATGTGAATTAACGTCTATTGGCTCTTCGACCCGAGCTCCAACGGGATCGACGAGTGGCCTTCCACCCCTGGGGGTTAAGTTGTTGTTCTCATCTTGAAGGTCAGCTTCGTTATCGATAGGTAGGGCCATTAATTGAGAATTCGTCGTTTTCAACCTGAAATCAAAGACACTTCCAAGAGCAAGCGTAAAATAGTGTGTTTCACAGAGATTCATGCCAAATAACTACTATTATCCTTAGCCCCACGGTGGGCGCCAAACTGTTTACCCGAAAAACGGATAGAGTTAAATTTATACGTAGTTCTAAGGATACATGGTATAGCTTGGTACAAATCGGAAAAATAAGTAGAAATATATCGAATATTGACTGTAAAAAAGGAATGAAATACAAATCAAGTTGAGTAGGGAATGGTTTATAAACAAGCAAGATGAATCAATGTACAAAGCCCAAAAAAGGATAATCTTTGCTATATTTCTCTCTAAATCTCAATAATCTTTGAGATGTGAGAATGTATTAATGTCTCTTATCTGGATGTTCAATGTCTCTACAGAAATGATAGCCACTCTTAATATAGTGGAAAAATCCTACTTTGGATATAATAAAAAATACATAGTGGGGATTCCATGATAGATTAGTTAATTAGATTTTCCTTAATTCTCGCCGAGATTCTCTCCCTAAGTGCGGCTACAACGGCTCTTTGTCTCATAGCTCGATCTTGGTTGGTCTTGGTACTGATCGATCTCCGGATCTCGAGCTCGATATCGACCCGAGCTCGATATTGACTCGAGCTCGATATTGGTTTGGGCTCGGTATTGACTCGAGCTTAATATTGACTTCGAGCTCGGTATTGATCGGTTCCTGAATCTTGAGTTTGAATATCTGGATTCAGATCTCATCTTAATATTATGAAGACGGCTTTTGGTCCATCATGTTCCAATCTTGACTAATTACACGAAGGAAAAAATTGGTTTTGACCGTATATAATTATGTTAAGCACTGAGGCTATCGGGCCTAACAATTGGAAAGTAACTCACCTAAAAGCGATACTACTGCTGAGGTGAGTTATAAACAAGTATATTATTGTGTATATATATATATATATGGGAAGACAATCAATAAGATGAGAATTTTCTTTTCTTTTAGCATGATCGAGTACGTATCTCTATCTCTATGGTGAACAATAGATTGAAGCTATACCATGTGTCAAGGTAGAACTCTACGATTGAACATTTTCATGAGTCAAGGTTGGACTTCATCATGGGTCCATCTGAACTGATAATTTGTGATGGGTTAACTTGGGCTAACCCAAACCAGCCCATCTTCAATACTAGTCCAGCCCAAACCCATTAAAACTCGAACGGATTGGACGGGTCAAATGGATTTGGATTATTTTTGCCACCCCTAGGTAGAACACAGAAAAGGCACATTATAAATCTTGTAAAGTGGAGTTTTGTATACATTCTACTTTTATTTTAAGTTTTCGTGAGAATTACTTTAAAACAAGGGAAAATATCTAAATTTGTCCTTGTATTATTCAAAATTATTATTTATTTTTTGCTAGACTTTTGATACACTCATGCCCTTGAGGTTAGCAAATTATCTATTATTTGTTTTTGTCATTAACAGAAGTCAAGCGTAAAATGAGTAAACTTCACATGTCTAGATTCTTTGAAGTGCAAATTTACATCATGTTGGAGCTCCATGAGGGGTTAAGGGCAAAAAATGAAACTTTTTCTTAATAGTGATCGTAATATTAAACCAAAAGTTTAATCAAAGACAAAATTGCTAAAATTTGAATAGTACATGAACGAGTTTGACCATATATAGTCCCTCAATAACCAATGTTTCAAAACGTATGTCATTAACTTAAAACTTCATCATAATTGTGTTGTTAGCATTCTGTTTGAACGTTTTAGAAAGGTGATCTGTGGAGTAATTGAAACCTCTTTCTTCAATTCCCATTTTTTAATTTCTATAGTTGCCCAAGTTGTGAAGAAACTTTTGCCCATTTATGTAACAGCTCAAGAATTGTTCTTGAGGGAATAATAATATAAATATGACATAATATGGTTGGGTCCGTAAACACAATTCTTCTTTTGGTCTCCGTACCATCTAGAGTGAGGTTTGAGTGCTTAGAAGACTCGCCAAAAAGACTGATCGGAAGTTGCAAATCGACTCTAACGACGACACCGTAACAATGGCCGGAGCAGTGGCGTTACCACACTATGTCAAGGATGATTAAGCGAACACCATTTGCTGAAAAATTATTACGTATATAAGTTACTATCTTATATAGCTATATATTATATTTTGAACACTCTTAATATAGTTGACTGAGGCAGTCTAGTGATCCAGGTTATTTGTCAAAATTAAACTGAGACCACAACATGTATACTTCACTCCTTTTCAATCTATTTTTTTAAATAAAATAATTCTTAAAACTTAAAATTTATATAAAGACAATCGACTAATCTTAAAAGTAATATTAATTAAAAATTATTTTTTAAATAAATTTTATAATTTAAAGGTTAAACTCTATAAAAATTTCTTCAACAAAAGTTTTTTTTACAGAGTGCAGACTACAAACCTTTTCAACTCTCTTTCCTTTAATTTCATGCTTATTTTTATTTGTAAAATTTCTATTGTTATCTTTTTTTATATTAACTTTTGATTTATGAATTAGTAGTTCTATTACAAGTATTTTTATTGTTTATCTAAATGTTGCTTAGTTTGATTTTAAAAAAAATTGGTGTTATTCCCGGTCAATATTGCTGTATTTGTAAATATTAATTCTGCAAAATATAAGTTAACGTAATGAAACAATAATAATAAATTCGAGCCCACTGAATTCACAGTGTTTCCTTAAGGAATTTAATCCCCTCCTAGTACCCAAGGTAATAGATTATTTCCTCCCAGGATAGAACGAATAACACACTGGTGTAGCGGTACTTCAAACCCCAGTGTTTCGGCGAACACAAAGTTCGGTAGCAAATCACACTTACAGTTGCTTTGTTTGAAGTTAAAAAACCATGCAGAACGAAGGAGTATATACTTCATATTTGTGGAGCAAGCACTTCATAGTGGAAAATATCCGTTTACAAATACGGATAATCTTACGTTAATATTTACTATTAACAAATAAATTTGGTCCAAAAAATCAATCAATCAATCCGTAGCCGTAGCCGTAGCCGTAGCCAAAGCCGAGCGAGCGACGACGACGACGGCGCGAGGCTTGCTTTCTTCTTAACTCTTTAAGAGCTACAAGAAGAGCAATTATATATATACCCACCAAAAATGTCTTCCACTTCCAATATGGGACAATGTCTCATTGTTAAGAGGGGAAACTTAAAATTTTACTCAAAATTTCATTTTCCCTCCATTTCCCATTCACCCTCATTTTAAGAATATTACATCTTAAAAAATTAAAACCTCAACAATCCCCCACATGAATGGGGAATGGCTATATCACGGAAGTATGCATGGAAAAACTGTGTGATTTACAAGCAAGGATTAATCGCATCTGGATAAGTAGGTTTCCCTTTGAACTCTTTTCCTGTTCTTTTTTCCTTTTACTTAACTAGTTTTTATTTACGTCATGCCTTCATCTTAAAAGTACTCCATATTGCTTTTCTTTTCTTTTCTTTTTTAACCAAAGAAGATAATGGAACTACTCACACGTGTCACCGACTTAGTCTCATGACATTTGAAATTGAAACGGGATATGAGTGTGTGACAATGACACAAGCCTATACATTAATGACACCATTTATAATTTATAATTTAATGTAATAAGCCTCGCTAGTAAAATTTTCAGAACTTGATTTGTGATCCCTTATTTTAGCTAGAAAAGAAATTTCTTAATGCTCAACCTTTTTCTTGAATTGTAGGAACTTAGCAGGCGTTTGGACATGAAAATTATAATTTTTGAAAAAAGTATTATTTGGAGTTAAGTTGAAAAATAGTATTTGAAATTTGAAATTATGTTTGGACGTGCATTTCACCTGAACAAATATTACAGTTTTGTCAGTGAGAAAAAATTAAAAATTTTGATTTTGAAAAAATGATATTCGAATTTTGTTCAAAAATTTGCAAAATTTCATGGACAAAAACGTTTTTTTTTTAAAAAAAAATGAAAAAAAGGAAAAACATTTATGAACAAACGCGTCCTTAATATTGTGATCGTGTTTGTTTTAATATGTGAAATAATTCATTTCTTTTCAACTCCGATTTCAACCGAATTATATTTAACATATTCAAAACAACTCATGACATCACCCAATACAACCAAACTATATTCAACAAATTCAAAAATCAATGCACAGACACATGTCAAGGCTCAACTTCTTATACAATTAAGTAGCGCAAGCAAGTGACTAACGGGTCGGAATATCACATTAATTAATTCTCAGTAGAAAGTCAAGTTTTTATTTTTTATGTTTAAAAGAAGAGCAATTTTATTAATTAATTATGAGTATAATTCTATTTGATTAATTGATTCTTCTTTCGGAATTGTTCTCCGTGATTCGAAGGCCGGAACAACATATTTCTCGAACATAGCATAATGTGGATCTCCTTAAAATGCATTTGATCTTCATAAAAGTCGGGCAATACGTCAGATCTATCACGAAGAACGTTTCTCTTGATCTTTCCTTCTTGACTCTTCTTTCGAGAGCTAAATTGGTGTATTTCTTGACCAAAGAATTTATGTGGATCTTTTTGAAGTATTTGCTTATCAAGAAACGTCCGGCCGCATTTCGAGTTGATCTCGAGGACGAACTCCTCTTGATCACTCCGACTTTAAAAAAGATATTACTTGATGTCTTGATCTATTTGTAAATATTCCATGAGTTTATTGGATTTTCAAGATAGTAAAGGGCCAAGTTCTTTTCAATTAATTTTCAAAGTTCATAAAAAGTAGGATGACACAGTCTTATACGAAAAGGTTGTCGAAGTATAAAATAGAAATATTGATGCCACCTGAAAAGAGTAACGAGCTCTTGAAAATCTTTTAAATTCTCAAAAATTCTGTAAAGCCTCAATTATGGATATACATATTCAAACTTCATACTCATTGTTTTCATAATGGAGTTTAGGTAAGCTATATAATTATATAATATTTGTACAGTTGTGCTCCTTGAAAGATTCCATTCATAATTTGAAAGTTTATCTTATTATGCAACTTCTCTAACTCTAATAATATAATAATATATATAAAAAAACTATTATAAAATAAATAAAAGTTTAGGTTCCGTAATTGAATTTATCTATCATCAGGACAATATATATAGAAATTCTTCATAGAACTTTAAATTCGTGAATTACATCAGATGATGTTATGTTTTACTCCTGCAATTATACTTTATGTGACAAAAGTTTTGAAGTACGAAAGTTAACATATTTAATTTTTTATATGAATTCAAACATAACAATTTTGACAAGTGGGGCTTGTTCAGTTGGTAAAATACCTTTACCATAATCGTTAAATTCTGAGTTCGAGTCACACTGGAGAAAAAGTGTAAAAACATTACAGATCCTCTTAATAATTTGAAAGGAATTTAAAAAAAAATATTCTTTTAAGAATTAAGGGAAGTGCTTTACTAGTATATTCTTGTCTTTCAAATCACTTGATTCTGTACTTCCTTATCTTCGTATCATATACTATATAAATTTTATGGGGTCAAGAAACACTTAGCAACCTAAGATTGGACCTAAGCTCAACAATCATTGAAAAAGAAAAAAAACTCAACAAATCAATTTTATTTTATTAATGAAAGGACATTATTGTGGTACTAGGTTTATTAGCATATCTGCTATCAGTAAACTTATTATTTTTTTTGGGGGGGGGGGAGGGGGGGTTCCTACTTAATCATACACAATGAAAAGCGTCCACGTGTCACTTTGAGGAGAATATACAAATTATTCCTAGAACATGGCTTTGTCCTTTCGCATCTCAGAATTGATCTTTCAAGACATTTTCTATGTTTCTCTTTTTCTACCAAATAAAAAGATCAAAAATTATTTTGTTAAGACGGTGCAACTCGTGTCCAAAATTATGCTCATCTACTTCATTCTAAAAATATATGAATCACATAAAATTCCCAAATGCATAAATATTTTTTACCTTATATATTAATAAAAGTATCAAAACAATTTCAAGTACGTGTTTGGGGGAATAAACAATTAACCTAAATAGCCGGTCATCCAATCGCTTAAACTAAAACTAGTCGGTTGATGTGTATATATATATATATATATATATATATGTGTATTTTTGCAGATTCGTATCAAATAACCGATGTTATCCTTAGCCCCATGGTGGGCAACAAATTGTTTACCCAAAAAACGGAAAGAGTTGAATTTGTACGTAGTTCTAAGGATATGTGGTATAGCTTAATACAAATCGTAAGGATAAATAGAAATACCAAATATGGATTGCAAAGAATGCAAAGTAAGCAAGGTTGTAAAGAAGATGATTTTTGGGACTAAACAAGTTGAATCAATTTATGAAGCTTGAAAGAACAAACTCTTCATTATATGAGAATATGGTGCTTGAATTACAATATAAGCAAAACTTGGTCTTTATAGAAATAATAACCATCCCCTTTATAGTAGAGGGATCTTACTTTAGATATAATTAAAAATACATAGTGGGAGACCCATGATAAATCAGTTTTTCCATAATTCCTGCCAGGATTCTCTCCTCTAGTGGAATTGCAATGGCTCTTGTCTATGAGCTCGATATTGACTCGAGTTTTCGGTCTTGACTCGAGCTCTCGATCTTGACTTGAGGTCGATTCTGACTCGGATCCTTGAATTAATTCGGGGTCAGTTTTGGTCGGTTTTTGAATCATAAGCTCGATAACTTTACTTTGTATCATAGTTCGACTTGGATTCGAGCTTCATAATGATACCGAGCTCGACATTGATCGGTCCCTCGGGCTCAAAACTTGTTTGTACCATCTTCGGAACTCATCTCGAAGTATTACTTCGATCCATTATTTTTTGACCTCGATCAATCGTACGAAGGCCGAAATCTATTTCGACCGTATACAGATAGTCCCCTCATTTTCTCGGGAAAGATGTGGTGAGAAACGATATGATTTTTCAACGGCTCGATCGGATTATAAGCTGACGTTTACATTGGACTCGACCATGACGCACGTGATAGCTGTCCCGTCGATTTAGTCTTTCAAGGCATTTAATGCATGTCAGACGGTGGTCGGCCACCGCTGATACTGAACCGCCATTGCTTTAACCTATAAATAGCCCTTCCTTTTATCATTTACCACTTTTACATCTTCAATCTTCCAAATTTCCCAAGTTCTTTTTCGTATTTTCTGAGTTTATTCGCAAATCTGTGATTCCTCTTTGCAAAATTCTTCTTCTAAACCACCAAATCTTTGTCACCTTCTTTAAATCCAAAATGGTGAAGACATCAAAAATCGTCCCCCAAAAAGAAAAAGCTTCTTCTTCCCAATCCGCCGCCGACAAAACACCGGTGGATCCACTGTCTGAGGAGTGCATTCCGGCGGCGTGTGTTCTTACCTCTAATTTCAAACTCGATAAAGGTTCGCCGGTTCCTGGCCAATGTGAACCTGTATTGAGATATATTTGTTCGATAACCCGGGAGCATATCGAGCGGATAAAAAAAATTATAACTGGGAGACCAAAGAAGTGGTAGTGCCGTCTCCCGAAGAGGATATTACTACTCACGTGAGAGGGTTTTTAAGCGTATATACTTACCCTTTCACGTTAGGTCCCCTCGACCCCGTTATCATAGATTTTTGTCGTAAATACCTAATAACCCTAGGCCAGATACATCCTTCCTTTTGGCGGATCATTATTTTGATCCGATATTTTGTGAGTAAAATCGAGGGGATGCCTTTCACCCTCGATCATCTTGTCTGATTATACCGTCCTCGCCTTTTTCGAGTAGGGTTAATAAAACTCCAATGTCGAGCTACCAAGGCTCTGTTCTCGAGTATAGACGAGGATAAGGATCGAGGCTGGATGGGCAGATTCGTTCGAGTAAGGACTTCGGACCTGATTCCGACTGAAAAAATGCCTTTTCCCGAGGAGTGGAACACGAAGCGTAAGTGTAATTCTGCTGTTATCTCCTACTATTTTATCCTTTCATTTCCTTTGTCGCCAATATTCCCCTTTTATGATGCAGCGGTTCTCTGGATGCCCGGCGCAATGCCCGATCTCAAGAACTGGGTACGTGATCTGGTTTTGACCTCCTCCTACGCCGAGCGCTCATAGCGCGACTTGTCAAAGGGCCGATGGGAGGCCAAAAATCACGGTAAGAACCTTTCTCGAATCTTTTGGTAATTTGAATAAGATATTTTTCACACACTTTAATAAAATTTTCCGTATGTAGGTGTGGGCAAAGATGCAGTTTTGAGGCCCTCATCCATCGAGGAAGAGGCTTCGGCCTCTGTCCCAAAGCCGGTGAAAGATAATAAGAGGAAAAGAGCTCCCGTACTCGAAGGAAGAAGAGGATGGCTCGTAAGCCGAACAAAAATATCATTCCTTTGACCGTAGCCTCGGTTCTGCGTCTGAGAGAAGAAGAAGAAGAAGAAGAAGAAGAAGAAGAAGAAGAAGAAGAGAACGATGGGTCTGCGCTGGCGGCCTGCACGAAGAAGACCACCCATGTTCCATAGGCAGATGGATCGAAGGTGGTTCATAAGGCTCCGCCTCGAACTGAGGATATATCGGAGAAAGATTCGGGCAGAGTCCCCGAGTTGTTGGAGATCGAAGATGCTTCCCATTGAAGCCAACATATGGGGGATATGTCTGAAGGGGCTCTTCCCGAATCTTTTCGAACCGAAGAGAATGCCCCGGGTGATTTAATTGGGGAAGTAGCAATCGAAGACTCGCCCACCTTTCCTGCTTTTTCCGCAGGGGCAATTCGGGAAGCCCAAGCTTTAGGGGCCCTCGAATTAGATAGGCCTCACGATGGAGAGGATCCTTTTCGTGACCTGTTTATCGGTGTCGAGGACACTATCGGTACAAGTGAAGCATCGGATCTTTTTCACGGAAAGCAACAGGCTTTGAATCAGGTAAGCCTTTATATGGCGTTACATTTAAGTTTGCTTTTCTTTTCTAACTTCGTTTTTCCTTTCTTTGCACGCCACGATAGTTCATCGAGAATCATGTTCTCGGTCCCTAACCGAGCTGCACTACCGGTACAAGTGACACATCAGATCTTTTTCACGGAGTGCAGCAGGCTTTGAATCAGGTAAGCCTTTATACGGCGTTACCTTTAAGTTTGCTTTTCTTTTCTAACTTCGTTTCTCCTTTCTTTGCAGGCTGCGGCAGTTCATGGAGAATCATGTTCTCGGTCCCGAATCAAGCTGTGTCGATACGAGGCCGAGCTTCAACCAGTTACGGAGGAGAGGAACTCCCTAAAACTCCGCTTAGGCCAAAGGGGAGAGGAGATAAAAGACCCCCGAGCCGAGTTGGCCAAGGCTCACCAAGATCAGATCGATCTGTCCAAGCAGGTAATAATACTTTTAAAAGCTATAGGCTCGATACCGGAATGATGGCTAATTTTTCAGTCTCACAACTGTAGCAGAAAATTGAGATGATCAGAAAACTCCATGAAGAAGTTGATGTGATAAAAGCGGAGTCTTTGAAGTGGAAAGAAGGAATGGACCGCTTTGCTGCAGAGAAAGAAACTGCTCGAGCATAATTGCCATCGGCCGAAAACCAACTTCAAAAAATGAAGGAGAAAGGCTCGGTCCAAGCAAGAAGAATAGAGGAGCTCGAGGCTCGGTTGGCCTCTGAACTTGCCAAGTCCGAATCTGACGCCGAAAAGGAAAATGCCGATGCGGATGCATTCGTGGCCGTCTATCGGGCCGATGCTGAAGCTGCCCAGGTCCAAGCAAGAGAGGCAGCCGAGACCGCCGATACTCGAGCACATTGGGTCGCTTAGCTTGCTAAGTACCGATCTCGGAGGGAGACCCTCGAGGAGATCCATGCTTGAGGTCCATGATCCCTTTTTGCCAACTTGCTTCTGTTCTGTTTCCTGTCTTGTGAAGATTTTATTCACGCCTTATGAATATTTTCAGAAGGATTTAGGCGACTTGATCAAATTTGGACTTACTTAAACTTGAAATAAGGATTTATAACCGAGTGAGTGCTTACTCAAACTTGAAATAAAGTAGCTCATAGGCTTAGTGGTCGAGTTGAGTGATTGTTTGAACATAGGCTTACTCAAACTAGAAGTGATATAGCCCTTAGGCTTATTAGTTGAGTGAGTGGTTCGAACTCGAAGTAATATAGCCCGTAGGCGTAATGATCGAGTGAGTGCTTGCTTGATCTCGAAATAAAAATAGCCCATAGGCTTAGTAGTCGAGTGAATGATTCGAACTCGAAATAATGTAGCCCGTAAGCATAATGGCCGAGTGAGTGATTGCTCGAACTCGAAATAAAAGTAGCATGTAGGCTTAGTAATCAAGTGAATGATTCAAACTCGAAGTAATGTAGCCCGTAGGCATAATGGTCGAGTGAGTGCATGCTCGAACTCGAAATAAAAGTAGCCTGGAAGCTTAGTAATCGAGTGAATGATTTGAACTCGAAGTAATGTAGCCCGTAGGCGTAATAGTTGAGTGAGTGCTTGCTCGAACTTGAAATAAAAGTAGCATGTAGGCTTAGTAGTCGAGTGAATGATTCGAACTCGAAGTAATGTAGCCCGTAGGCATAATAGTCGAGTGAGTGCTTGCTCGAACTCGAGATAAAAGTAGCATGTAGGCTTAGTAGTCGAGTGAATGATTCGAACTCGAAGTAATGTAGCCCATAGGCATAATGGTCGAGTGAGTGCTTGCTCGAACTCGAGATAAAAGTAGCCCGTGGGCTTAATAGTCGAGTGAATGATTCGAACTCGAAGTAATGTAGCCCGTAGGCGTGATGTTCGAGTGAGTGCTTGCTCGAACGCGAAATAAAAGTAGCCCGTAGGCTTAGTAGTTGAGTGAATGATTCGAACTCGAAGTAATGTAGCCCGTAGGTGTAATGGTCGAGTGAGCGCTTGCTCGAACTCAATCCTGTTTTCCTAATAAATCTCGAAATAGAGGAATTTTTCTTGGATATAAGATATCGGTAAAGAAGAGAACTTTCTTTTCAAGTCATTATACATGTGTTTATGTTTTGCGTTAGGGCTCGGGCCAACTATATGAGCATGGTTCGTTTTGACCATTTGGCTCTTACAACTTTTCCTATTGGAACCCTGTTGTTACGAAATAACTTTCTTGCATCAGAACTTGATATATTTGAGGGCTAATGCCTCCCCAGTATTCGAGGTCGATTGTAAAGAGGCCTCGGATACTGTCGAATTATTTCTAAGTTTAGCACGATCACTAGTTGCCTCATTAAAAATCTTGCCGAAAAACCCATTTGGGATAAAATCGGTCTAAGGGAAAAAGCGTGCAACGCGTGCTTTCAGACCTAGGGTTTCGCATTGAAGGATCCATCCTAGCTCCTGATCGGACTCCTGCATGGGTTAGTTTTGAAATGTAAATGAATATGGGAGGGTCGTACCTTAGCAGTAGTATCATTTTAGGTACGACACATTCTAATTTCTTGATAGTTATTTGCCGTTTATAATGCCGAGCTTGTATGATCCTTTTCCGACGTTTTTGAGAACCTGATACGGTCCTTCCCAGTTTAGTTCTAGTTTTCCTTCGTTTGGATTTTGGGTACTGAGGGTGACTTCCTTAGCACTAAATCCCCGAGTTTAAAATGGCGAAGCTTGGTTCTTCGATTATAGTATCTTTCAATTCGCTACTTTTGGGCAGCCAATTGGACGAGAGCAGCTTCTCGGTTTTCATCTGATAATTCGAGGCTAGTGTTCATAGCCTCGTTATTTAACTCTTCTGTTGTATACCAAAACCTGGCACTAGGTTCCCCGACTTTGACTGGAATCAAGGCTTCGGAGCCATATACTAAGGAGAATGGGGTCGCCCCCGTACTAGATTTTGATGTTGTTCGATATGCCCAAAGAACTTCGGGTAGGATTTCTCTCCATTTGCCCTTAGCATCGTTCAACCTCTTTTTTAGGTTTTGAATAATGGTTTTGTTTGTTGATTCGACCTGTCCATTCCCACTGGGGTGATACGGTGTTGATAATATCCTCTTTATTTTGTGGTCTTCGAGGAATTTTATCATTTTGCTGCCGACAAACTGTTTCCCATTATCACACACTATTTCAGTGGGTATCCCGAATCGACATATGATATGATCCCAGATAAAGTATATAACCTCTTTCTCTCTTACTTTCACGAAAGCCTGTGCTTCAACCCATTTAGAGAAATATTCAGTCATAAATAAAATGAATTTAGCTTTACCTGGGGTCGATGGCAGAGGGCCGACGATATCCATTCCCCATTTCATGAATGGCCATGGGGATAGGACTGAATGAAGTTGCTCTCCGGGTTGATGGATCATTGGTGCAAACCTTTGACATTTGTCACATTTTCGAACAAATTCCTTCGCATCTTTGCCCATATCGATCCAATAATATCCTGCCCTGATTATTTTTTGGACTAAATGAATCGGCACCACAGTGATTCCCACAAGTGCCCTCGTGCACCTCACGTAGGATGTAATCCGTGTCTCCTGGACCCAAGTATACTTCCAGTGGCCCATCGAATGTCCTTCGATATAGCGTTCCATCTGCAGTTAATGTGAATCGAGCAGCTTTGGTTCGTAGGGTGCTCGTATTTTTAGGGTCCGATGGGAGCTTTCCATTCTTTAAGTATTCAATATATTTATTCCTCCAATCCCAGGTTAAGCTCGTAGAATTTATCTCGGCATGACCTTCTTCGATCACAAATCTCGAGAGTTGAACGACAGTCCCTGAGCTTATCTCGCCTTCCTCGACCGATGATGCCAAATTTGCAAGTGCATCAGCCTCACTGTTTTGCTCTCGTGGAACATGCTGTAAAGTCCATTTTTTGAAATAGTGCAAAGTGACCTGCAGTTTGTCCAAATACCTTTGCATTCTATCTTCTCGAACTTCGAAGGTTTTGTTTACTTGATTTACCACCAGCAAAGAGTCACACTTGGCTTTGATGACTTATGCTCCCAAGCTTTTATCTAGCTCAAGACCTGCAATCATGGCCTCATACTCGGCCTCGTTGTTAGTCAACCTAGTAGTTTTGATAGACTGCCTAATAGTGTTACCCATGGGTGGCTTTAAAACTATGCCTAGCCCGGACCCCTTCACGTTCGAAGCCCCGTCCGTAAAAAGGGTCCATACCCCCGATGACATACTCGATTTCAATAAGAGTTCTTTTTCGACTTCGGGTACGAGGGCCGGCGTGAAATCGGCCACGAAGTCCGCTAATATTTGGGACTTGATGGCCATACGGGGTTGATATTCGATATCGTACCCACTAAGTTCGACGGCCCATTTGGCCAATCGGCCTGATAGTTCGGGCTTGTGCAAAATATTACGTAACGGGTAAGTGGTTAATACGCATATAGGGTGACATTGAAAGTAAGGTCTTAACTTTCTAGAGGCGCTTATCAGTGCAAGTGCCAATTTTTTTAGGTGCGGATATCTAGTTTCTGCTTCTCCTAAGGTTCGACTTATATAATAAACGGGAAATTGTGTACCTTTCTCTTCTCGAACTAGGATACCGCTTACCGCGATTTTCGATACTGCCAAGTATAAGTAAAGTTTTTCGTCTATTTTTGGAATATGAAGCAGTGGTGGGCTCGACAGATATCGTTTTAACTCCTTTAATGCCTATTGGCATTCCGGGATCCAAGCGAAATCGTTCTTCTTTTTGAGTAGAGAGAAAAATTTGTGACATCGATCTGACGACCTCGAAATGAATCGGCCTAAGGCCGCAATCCATTCTGTTTAGCCTCTGTACGGCTTTCACGCTGTCCACGATAATGCTGTCTTCAATGGCTTTGATTTTATCGGGGTTAATCTCGATCCCCCGATTTGACACCATGAAGTCTAGGAACTTGCCCGAACCGACCCCGAAAGTACATTCTCGGGGTTGAGCTTCATGTTGTATTTCCTTAAAATCTCGAACGTTTCCTGCAAATGGGTCAAATGGTCCTCTGCGCCCAGGGACTTAACTAGCATGTCATCAATATAAACTTCCATTGATTTACCTATTTGTTCCTCGAATATTTTATTTACTAGGCGTTATTAAGTAGCTCCCGCATTCTTTAGCCCGAAGGGCATCACATTATAACAATATGTTCCATACTTTGTGACAAATGAAGTCTTTTCCTGGTCTTCCGGGTTCGTTTGGATTTGATTACACCCGGAATAAGCATCGAGAAAAGTAAGGATCTCGTGGCCGGCCGTGGCATCGATCATGCGATCGATGTTGGGTAGCGAAAATGAATCTTTGGGGCATGCTTTGTCCAAATCCTTATAATCTACACACATTCTAAGTTTGTTCCATTTTTTATGCACTACAACTACATTGGCTAACCATTCAAGATATTTTACCTCCCAAATGGACCCAATTTTGAGAAGTTTGGTTACCTCATCCTTTATGAATGTGTGCTTTACCTCAGACGGAGGTCTTCTCTTTTGCTTTACCGGTCTGAACCTAGGGTCCAAGCTCAGTTGATGTGTCGTTATATCTGGTGGGATTCCTGTTATATCTAAATGGGACCAAGCAAAACAATCCATGTTATCGATAAGAAATTGAATAAGCATGTTCCTGAGTTCGGGGGTCAATCCCGTTCCCATGTATACCTTTCGTTCGGGAAAACTCTCGATTAATATGACTTGTTCCAATTCTTTGATCGTTGATTGGGTGGCATCAGAATCATCGGGAAGCACGAAGGATTGAGGAATCCTATGATCATCTTCTTCATCGATCTTCTGATTTTCTGGTTGGGTTAAAACTGGTGTCTGTGATTGCTATTTGGCACTTTGTTCCCCTTTTGAGCTTGATCCCTTTATTGGCGAAGGCGAGGATATCGGATTTGCTTCCTCGACGGCAAACATTTCTCTTGAGGCCGGTTGCTCCCCATACACTGTTATGACCCTCCTCGATGTTGAAAATTTAAGAACCTGGTGTAGGGTCGAGGGTACAACTCTCATGTTGTGGATCTATGACCTTCCAAAAAGGACATTGTACCTCATGTCGCCTTCGATTACGTGGAATTTCATTTCCTGTATGGTCCCAGCCACGTTTATCGGCAGAATTATCTAGTTTCACATGCCATATTGAATCTGTTTAGGACCAGGGTCGCGGGTACGATCTGGTCCTGTAGACCAAGCTGTTGTACGACCTTCAACCTAATGATATTGGCCGAGCTCCCTGGATCAATTAACACACGCTTAACTTTAGTTTTATTCATAAGTACGGATATTACCAGGGCATCGTTACGAGGTTGTATGACTCATTCTGCATCTTCATCATTGAAAGACAAAGTTCCTATGGGTGCGTAATCCTGAGTTTGAGATCGCTTTTCTCTCACAATCGATGTCTTAGTGCATTTAAGCACCGTCCCTTGAGGGGTATCGACATCGTCGATGATCATATGAATGACGTGCTGCGGTTCTTCTTGTTCGTTCTACCTGCCAAAATCCCTATTTTTGAAATGGTTCTTTGCCTTATCGCTCAAAAATTCTTGACGGTGCCCTTTTATTGAATAACCAGTCTACCTCCTCTCTTAGTTGCCTGCAATCTTCCGTTCTGTGGCCATGGGTGCCACGATATTCGCACATTTGATTGGGATTTCTCTGGGTAGGATCAGTCCGCATGGGTCGAGGCCATTTAGTATCTTTGATGCGTCCGATAGCTGATACGATGGCGGATGCATCAACGCTGAAGTTATACTCCGATAACCGAGGCGCTTCCTTAGATTCAGTAGGCCTCTCGAACCCACTTTTGTTCATCGGTCCCCGAGACCCTTGACCTCGATCACTTCTTTTGTTGATTTGTCCGGGGTTATGTCTCGATTCATTGATTCTGTGGTTTCCGTTATACGGTCGATATCGATCCCTGATCGGACCTTGTTCTCGATTGACATCCCTTCGAGCAGCGGGTTCAGCCCCCAACTGATCGTCTTCGACTCTAATTTTTGATTGGTACCGATTGTGCACGTCGGCCCAAGTGATAGCTGGGTACTCGATCAAGTTATGCTTCAGTCGCCGTGATGCCGTCGAACTTCGTTCGTTCAAACCTTGAGTGAAATCTTGAACAGCCCAATCGTCTGTGACTGGTGGCAGGTCCATTCGTTCCATTTGAAAGCGAGATACGTACTATCTTAGCATCTCGTTATCCTTTTGTCTAACCTTGGAAAGGTCTGATTTCCTCGTTGCGACCTTTATGGCCTCGGCGTGTGCCTTTACGAAAGAATCTGCTAACATGTCAAATGAATCGATCGAATTCGATGGTAGATTGTGATACCAAATCATTGCTCCCTTCGAGAGGGTCTCTCCAAACTTTTTCAGCAACACAGATTCGATTTCAGCGTCCTCCAAATCATTACCCTTGATGGCGCATGTGTAAGAGGTGACGTGTTCGTTGGGATCGGTCGTTCCGTTATATTTGGGAATTTCGGGCATACGGAATATTTTGGGGATTGGTTTTGGGGTTACGCTCGAGGGGAAAGGCTTTTGCACGAATTTCTTGGAATCCAACCCTTTTATCATTGGTGAAGTCCCCCGGATCTGGTCGACCCTGGAATTATATATTTCTAATTTTTTATCGTTGGGTTAGACTCGCTTTGTGAGCTCCTCGAGTATTTTTGCGATTTCGGGAGTAGTCCCCGATTCTTGCTCATTTGACCTCACTATGGCTGGCTCCGTTTCATGTGCAATTTCTCGGGGTGGACGGGCTCCGGCCTACTTGGTAGCTGGATTTGGCTCTGCAACTGAGCTATCGCTACCTGTTGGGCTTGTAATATTTCAAAAATCATACGCAAGATGACGTTGTTTTCCTCAATGTTATGGATGTTTCGAGCTGCAGACCGAGTGCCACCATGAATGTTATTTTCAGGTACAGAATGTATGTTTGCCTCAATGGCCATATGCGAATTGATATCTATCGGCACTCTGATCCTAGCTCCAACGGCGTTGACAAGTGGTCTTTCGGTACTGGGTGTCAAGTTGTTGTTCTCATCTTGAAGACTAGCTTCGTTGTCGATAGTAAGGCCATTTGATTGGTAGTTAGTTGTTGCTAATCCGAAATCCGAGATACTCTCGGAAACAAGCGCAATACGGTGTGTTTTGGCAGATTCGTATCAAATAACCACTGTTATCCTTAGCCCCACGGTGGGCGCCAAACTGTTTATCCGAAAAATGGATAGAGTTGAATTTGTACGTAGTTCTAAGAATATGTGGTATAGCTTAATATAAATCGTGAGGATAAATAGAAATATCAAATATGGATTGCAAAGAATGCAAAGTAAACAAGGTTATAAAGAAGATGATTTTTGGGACTAAACAAGTTGAATCAATTTATGAAACTTGAAAGAACAACTCTCCATTGTATGAGAATATAGTGCTTGAATTACAATGTAAGCAAAACTTGGTCTTTACAGAAATAATAACCATCCCCTTTATATTAGAGGGATCTTATTTTAGATATAATTAAAAATACATAGTGGGAGACCCATGATAAATCGGCTTTTTCATAATTCCTGCCAGGATTCTCTCCTCTAGTGGGATTGCAACGACTCTTGTCTATGAGCTCGATATTGACTCGAGTTTTCGGTCTTGACTCAAGCTCTCGATCTTGACTTGAGCTCGATTCTGACTCGGATCCTTGAATTGATTCGGGGTCAGTGTTGGTTGGTCTCTGAATCATAAGCTCGATAACTTTACTTTGCATCATAGTTCGACTTGGATTCGAGCTTGATAATGATATCGAGCTTGACATTGATCGGTCCCTCGGGCTCGAAGCTTGTTTGTAACATCTTCGGAACCCATCTCGATATCTTACTTCGTTCCGTTATGTTTTGACCCCGATCAATCGTACAAAGGCCGAAATCTATTTTGACCGTATACTCAATATTTTTTTTCATATATATATATATATATATATATGAAAAAAATATTGAGTCTGACGGGCTATTCGTGTAAATATCCCCTAATTGTTCTACATCATAGCTTTCCTTTTTCATTTATGTCGTCCTTTAACTCTACACTTACTCTACATTTTTGTAATTTAATTGTAGATGACATTAATGAAAAACATTCTTGTTATTAGTAAATAGTAACCATGTCCCACTACTAATTTATACTTGAGTTTCATCATTTTGTGAAAAACTTTTTGTAGTGCTTTTTACTTAAATAATAACGACTAAGCACCATGTGTAAAGAGAGAAGAAGTCATACATCCTGCATTTCAATTACAATGGTGCAAGTACGAGAACCAAAGTTTCTACTTTCGAACTCAACCAGGCATCAATATTTTTAATTAAAAAACATAAAAGTTACATAACTAAATACATAAAAGTACTATAAATTATAAGTTGCTTAAAAATTAAATTATTTTTAAGAATATATAACAAATTTTTGTTAAAGGTAAAAATTATTTGACTCTTCAAATAAAAATAATATCATATAAAGCGGAACAACGAGAATAAATGATATTTTTCGCGTGACTCAAATATAAAAGAATAATAGAATCACTATAATTTTTTGGTCTGTTAAGGATGATTGATAATGCATGATAAGTCAAGATTTTGTTAAACTAGAAAATTAGTTTATTTTGAATATAAGATTTCATGAATTAGCTAGGGATTAAGCGGATTAGATATTTATGCTATTAACTTTGTGAGTTTAGGTAGGAAATTTCAAAAGAGAAAAACCAAGATTAGAAGATTGAAAAATAATTGACAATAAATTAAAAAAAATGATACAGTATCTATTTAATTAGTAATGGTCTGAGTTACAAAAATAGGGTGTTCCCCGAAATCGAACAACTTAACTAAATCGAATATCGAAAAATTGAAAAAATGATATTTTTTGTTTTTGAATTTTAACTTTAGAAATATATAAAAATTGATTTGATTATAATTCAAAAATAATTAAGTCGATCAATTACATAATTTTCTATCTAAAAATAATAATCACCAACATATATGTATATTTTTATACAAATAAGATATCTTGGTAAAAGATAAAATTATATTCTTAAAGGATAACTCGCGCTTGGTAGTGTTATGCTAGAATATAACCGTTGACCATGTGTTTTGTAGTGTATGTTACATATTAAAAAAATTGACAAAAGAAAATACACAAGAATCGATGAACGACCGACTTAATCAATTGATTTAATTTGATTTCAATATTTAAAAACTGATTTATGTTATAAAATAATTTTAAAAAAAAGAATAGTATTGCAGAGAAAAGTAGAGAGGGAGAATTCTTATTGATTTGAGATCATTTACAATGGAATAGAACCCCTCTATTTATAGGGGAAAAGTGACTTAGCCACCAAGTAACAAACCTTAAGATCTCTCTAAAATATAGACATTCACCTTAAATATAATTCTATTTATAACACTCCCCCTTGAATATCTATTCAACAGATAATGTGCCTCGTTAAAACCTTAATTAAAATAAACCTAGTGGAAAGAAATTCTAGTGAAGGAAATATAGTACACATATCAAACAATACGCCTTTTGGTTACCTCGTTAAAAACCTTGCAAGAAAAACCCAGTGGGACAAAATCTTGTAAGGGAAAAAGAGTACAACGCGTATTAACTCCCCCTGATGAGAGCATCAATTCACATCTTTAAGCCTTCACATTCCAATCTTGTGCACCATCTTCAAAAGATCGTTGGTATAGATTTGATAAACAAACCAGCCATATTAACTTGAATGAATATGTTGCACCTTGAAGTCATTATTCTTGATAGAAATATAATGTCTTCATATAATATCGTGGAATGGATTTTCAATGTCTCCATAGAGGTAAGAATTCTCGTTATCACATTATCATGCTTATATTTATAGCAAGATACATATGTGCACAAATTGCACTTAGAATGTGGTGCTTCAAAATCAAGAATTGTATATGCTTTAAGTGATTTAAATTCTTCAGAGATTGTCATATAAGCTAAGTCATATAAGCCATACAAATCGACTTTAGATGCATATCAAGTTTTCATGCCATGCTAGACATATAAGATAGATAAAAGTGATTACACGCACCATTGACTTTATACTTTCAAGTGTTTGAACTACATGTCCAAAACTACATGTCTTTCATATGAAATCAATTCTATTCGAATTGTGTCTCTTCAATTTGGCAATTATTTTTGTGTCTGTATTCGACAGACTTAAGATCCTCATCTATACTTAGCGTTATGATAGATGTCGCCGACGAACATTTTATATCGGTTTCAATATTTTTTTCATATTGAAACTAGACTATTGGGTACGGACTTGGATCAAGATGCTTTGAAAAAGGTTAAATTGATTCAGGATAGACTTCGTACAGCCCAATCAAGACAAAAGAGTTATGCGGATCGGAAGGTTCGTGATGTTGCATTCATGGTTGGTGAGCGGGTCTTGCTCCGGGTTTCGCCTATGAAGGGTGTTATGAGGCTCGGGAAGAAGGGAAAGTTAAGGCCTAGGTATAGTGGGCCTTTTGAGATTCTTGGAATAGTTGGGGAGGTGGCTTATAGACTTGCACTACCACCTAGCCTCTATGCAGTTCATCCAGTGTTTCATGTTTCCATGCTCCGAAAGTATCACGGTGACCCATCTCATGTGTTAGACTTCAGCTCAGTCCAGTTGGATAAGGATTTATCTTATGTCGAGGAACCAGTGGCCATTTTGGACAGACATGTTAGAAAGCTAAGATCAAAGAACATAACTTTAGTGAAGGTGTAGTGGAGAAGCCAGCCAGAAAGAGAAGCTACTTGGGAGACTGAGCGGGAGATGCAAAGCAAATATCCACACCTATTTGAGACTCCAAGTATAATTCTAAACTCGTTCGAGGACGAACGTTTGTTTAAGAGGGGGAGGATGTAACGACATGGCTAGCTGTTTTAAAAGTTATAGCCCCGTTTCCCTATTTACTGCTCATTCTATACTTTATAACTGATATATGACTTGCTGGAGTTATTGGTTTAGGTCCGGTGAAATTTTGGAATGAATTGGAACACTTAGTTCCAAGTTTTAAAGCTTAAGTTCAAATAGTGACCGGATGTCGACTTATGTGCAAACGATCTCGGAATAGAATTTTGATGATTCCAACAGCTCTATATGGTGATTTTGGACTTAGGGGCATGTTCGGAATTTTATTTGGAAGACTGTAGTTAAATTAGGCTTGAAATGGCTAAAATAGGAAATTTACATTTGGATGTTTGACCGGGGAGTTGACTTTTTGATATCAGGGTCGGAATCCATTTCTGAAAATTTTTATAGCTCCATTATGTTATTTATGACTTGTGTGCAAAATTTGAGGTCAATCGGACTTAATTTGATAGGTTTCGACATCGAATGTAAAAGTTGGAAATTCTTAAGTTTCATTAAGCTTGAATTGAGGTGTGATTTGTGATTTTAGCATTGTTTGATGTAATTTAAGGTTTCAAATAAGTTCGTATGATGTTTTAGGACTTGTTGGTGTATTTGGTTGAGGTCCCGAGAGCCTCGGGTGTGTTACGGATGGTTATCGGATCAAAAGTTGGACATAAACAGCTGCTGCAATATTTTATGCTGAAAATTCGGGGGCAGAAATCGAAGGCCGAGGACCGAGGCCCAGGATCGAGGCCGAGGATCGAAGGCCGAAGATCGAGGCCCAGGATCGAAGGCCGAAGATCGAGTTCCAGGATCGAGGTCGAGGATCGAAGGCTGAAGATCGAGGCCGAGAATGAGGCCCAGGATCGAATCGAATGCCGAAGATCGAGGCCGAGGATCGAATCGAAGGTCGAATATCGAGGCCCAGGATCGAGGGCCATGATCGAGGCCGAGGATCGAGGGCAGCCTGGACAGAACTATAAGTTATAAAGCAGGGGACTTCGTCCCATTTTCCATTTGTGACAAATTGGAGCTTGGGAAGAGGCGATCTTTGGGAGATCATTAAGAGAAAATATCGGGGTAAGTGTTGTTAACTCAATTTTAGTTAGATTACCGGATTCGGTCATTGTTTTCACCATTTAATTAGTGTTTTGAGATTGAAATTTGGGAAACTTTTAGATCATATAAATTTTTTTTTGAGATTTCGGTGTCGATTCAGAGTCGGATTTGAGTGAAACTGGTATGGTTGGACTCGTAATTTAATGGGTTATCGGATTTTGTGAGTTTCGCCAAATTCCGAGACGTGGGCCCCACTGGCGATTTTTGAGCTAATTTCAAATTTTATTGAAAACTGTAGTATTTTCTTATGAAATTGATTCCTATAATTTTTGTTGACTGTATCGAATTATTTTGGCTAGATTCGAGCCATTTAGAGTCGGATAATCGAGGAAAAGGCCTACTAGTGGATTAAATTGCATATTAGT
Source organism: Nicotiana tabacum (assembly GCF_000715075.1). Classification (NCBI taxonomy): domain Eukaryota; kingdom Viridiplantae; phylum Streptophyta; class Magnoliopsida; order Solanales; family Solanaceae; genus Nicotiana; species Nicotiana tabacum. The sequence continues at coordinate 17,166,654 of NC_134088.1, read as the reverse complement.
TGAAAAGATTGACTGGATGTCGACCTATGTGTAAATGACCCCGGAATAGAATTTTGATGATTCTAACAGCTCCGTATGGTGATTTAAGAGCACTGTTGCATATTAATTAAATTATTTTATTCTGTTATATTCATCATCATTAATATATTTTTGTACTTTAAATTTGCCTGACCTATTCCTGCTAAGTGTTTTACATGTTTAGCTAAAACTTGGTTTCTTTTATTTTGTGCATTATTTGAAGGTGGAATTTCTTTAATTTAAATATTATTAATATGAAGTATTTGATATTTTAAATTTGGAACTGAGGCAACGTATTAAAAAAAATTAAATATTATTTTTGCTGAGTTATTTATTTTCGAATATTTTGTGAGATTTTGTACTCATTGTGATTGAGTCGTGAGCTTCAATTTGCCAAAATAAACAATATCAACAATGTTTATTTTGGCAAATTGAAATATTTGAGCACTTGAGGTGCAGATTGTGATATATTGTGATATTGATACACATGTGGTGGTATAAGGTATGAGTGTTGAAACGCATGCGGTGAGATAAGGGTGGCTTGATACGCGTGGCTAGTAGGGGAACTACTAGAAGTCATGTGGTGTGATATGGGTGGCTAAAATGCGGGATGCTATTTCGGAAAAAATATTTTCTTTAAAAATTAAATGTGAAGGCTCCTGCGGTAATATAAGAAAATGAGATATTTTAAAATTATTTATTATTTGGGACTAGAGGCGGTACCTCGGGAGTGCCCTTGTTGATATTTATTTATGGTTGCATTTGCCCTTGAATTATTGTCGTGATTTCTCTTAAAGTTGTAAATTTCTGTTTCCTTTCCCCGAGGTATTATTTGCCCTTATTCTGTGCAATTTAATGGTGACATACTACTTACTTGATTCATTTCCATTATCATTTATTGTTATTATATTGTTAAATATATCACCATGTCTTTTATTATTCCAGTAGGGCCTGACCTGACCTCGTCACTACTCTACCGAGGTTAGGCTTGGTACTTACTGGGTACCACTGTGGTGTACTCATATTATGCTTCTGCACATCTTTTTGTGCAGATTCAGGTACATCTTACCAGTCCAGACATCAGTGAGCTACCTGTGTACGGAAACTTTCGAGATATATCTCCCAGCGTCCACAGACTCCGAAATCCCCTTCTATCATTATTATGTTGCTTCCTTATTTTTCTTTAAACCCTGATATATAAATATATTGAGGATAAATTCTTAGAAGCTTGTGACTTATTTCTACCGGGTTTTGGGAGTTGTAATTATTTGAATTACAGTTTCATTTATTTTTTAGATTTCTATTGATATTTTCACATTGATAGGCTTACCTAGTCTTATAGACTAGGTGCCATCACAACATCCTATGGAGGGAATTTGGGGTCGTGACAAGTTGGTATCAGAGCTCTAGGTTCATAGGTGTTATGAGTCACAAGCAGGTCTAGTAGAGTTTCGCGGATCGGTACGGAGACGTCTGTACTTTTCTTCGGGAGGCTATGGAACTGTTAGAAAAAAATCAGTTCTTTGATTCCTTATTGTGCGCAATTGTTGACTTCAAATTTTTAAACCACTGTCTTTCTATTCTCTCACAGATGGTGAGGACACGCACAACTGGATCCGATGATCAGACACCCGCGCCCCCTGTTGGAGCCGCAAGAGGCCGGGGCCAGGGCAGAGGCCGAGGAAGACCACGTGGTGCAGCCAGAGCACCTGCACGAGTTGCTGCAGAGGAGCCACCAGTAGCTCCAGTTGGAGAGCAGGCACCTGAGACGCCTGTTACTACCCCTGCACTTCAGGAGACTCTTGCCCAGTTTTTAAGCATGTTTGGCACTCTAGCTCAGGCAGGGCTAATTACACTTGCTCCTGCCATATCTCAGGCGGGGGAGGAGCACAGACTCCCACCGCCCGTACCCCAGAGCCACGGGCCCAGGTTGACCATGCCCCAGAGGTTATACCAGTGCAGCCAGTTGTCCCAGTTCGGCCCGAGGCTAGAGCAACAGTTTCAGAGGGGGAGCAGCTCAGGCTCAAGAGGTACAAAAAGTACCACCCTCCCACATTTAGTGGTTCAGCTTCAGAGGATGCTTAGGGTTTTCTTGAGGAATGTTACTGTATCCTCCGTACTATGGGTATTGTGGATTCTAATGGGGTTTCTTTCACGGCATTCTAGCTTAAAGGAGCGGCCTACCAGTGGTGGCGGGCATATTAGTTGGATAGTCCGGCCGAGGTAGCTTCACTCACTTAGACTCAATTCTCAGATAGTTGCGCCAGGGTTCTATGACCGTGTTAGAATATGCGGTGTGATTCAGTGATTTGGTTAGGCATGCACCAGCTTTGGTTGCTACTGTTCAAGAGTGGGTCCGCCAATTTATTGAGGGGCTCCACCCTAGTATCAGATTCAGTATGGCTCGAGAACTAGAGATGTACATCACATACCAACAAGTGGTGTCAATTTCTAGGAGATTGGAGTGTATGCGCACTCGGGAGGGAGAAGAGAGGGAAACTAAGAGACCCCGAGATTCTGGCACATATAATAATTCTCGTACCCCAGCTGCAGCCCTTCATGGTAGAAGTTATGTGAGACGTCCTATTCATTCAGCACTTCCATCTTCCAGTGGTATTCCGGCTACTCCCAAACCTCAGGTTCGATATTATGCACCGCCAGTGTCTTCTTTACCTCCTGTATAGGGTGCCTTCAGCGGGTAGTCTAGTTGATCAGGCCCGAGCCAGTCCCAGCAGCCAGGTCCCCCGAGGGCTTGTTTTGAGTGTGGTGACACTCGTCATATAGTGAGGGATTGCACCAGATTTAGGAGGGGTGCACCTCCACAGATTTCTCAAGTCCCACCTATTCCACAGGGCCCTCAGGCTTCTCAGGCCATGATTACTGCACCAGTTGCCATTCCACCTGCACAGCCAGCTAGAGGTGGAGGTCGGACAAGTAGAGGTCGCCCTAAGGGGGAGGCCAAGGCCAGATATTATGCCCTTCCTGCTAGGACAGAGGCCGTTGCATCCGATTCTGTTATCACATGTATTATTCCGGTCTGTCATAGAGATGCATCAGTCTTATTTGATCCAGGCTCCACTTATTCTTATGTATCATCTTATTTTACCCCGTATTTGGGCGTATCCCATGATTCCTTGAGTTCTTCTGTTTATGTATCTACACCCGTAGTTGAATCTATTATTGTGGACCACGTGTATCGGTCGTGTTTAATTGTTGTATCGGTCGTGTTTAATTGTTATCAGTGGTTTTTTGAGACCAAAGCTGATTTATTATTGTTCAGTATGGTGGATTTTGATTTTTTTTGGGCATAGACTGGTTGTCGCCCTATCACACTATTCTTGATTATTACGCCAAGACGGTGACATTGGCTATGCCAGGTTTACCGTGGCTAGAGTGGAGAGGCACCTCGGATTGTGCTCCTAACAGGGTTGTTTCATTTTTTAAGGCTGAACGGATGGTTGAGAAGGGGTGTGATGCGTATCTGGCCTATGTGAGAGATGTTAGTGTTAATACTCCTACCGTGGAATCAGTTCCTATAGTAAGGGATTTTCCTAATGTATTTCCAGCGGATCTTCCATGTATGCCACCCGACAGGGATATTGACTTTGGCATTGATTTATTACCAGGACTCAGCCCATTTCTATTCCATCATATCATATGGCCCCAGTAGAGTTGAAGGAATTAAAAGAACAGTTACAGCAGTTGCTTGATAAGGGCTTCATTTGGCCCAATGTATTGCTTGGGGTGCTCCTGTCTTATTTGTGAAGAAGAAGGATGGTTCTATGCGGATGTATATTGATTACCGTCAACTGAACAAGGTTACAGTGAAGAACATGTATCCATTGCCACATATTGATGACCTATTTGATCAACTTCAGGGTGCCAAGGTATTCTCTAAAATTGACTTGCGTTCAGGCTATCATAAGTTGAAGATTCGGGAGTCAGATATCCCGAAGACTGTTTTTAGGACTCGGTATGGTCATTATGAGTTTCTTGTAATGTCATTTAGGCTAACAAATGCCCCAACAACATTTATGCATTTAATGAACAATGTATTTCAGCCCTATCTTGACTCATTCATCATTGTGTTTATTGACGACATTCTGGTGTATTTTCGGAGTCGGGAAGATCATGAGCAGCACTTGAGGACTGTGCTTCAGACTTTGAGAGAAAAGAAGTTATATGCAAAATTTTCAAAGTGTGAATTCTGGCTTGATTCGGTGGGATTTTTTTGTCATATAGTTTCATGAAGTGATCAAGGCAGATCTGAAGAAGATTGAGGCAGTGCAAAGTTGGTCCAGACCATCCTCAGCTATGGAGATCGGGAGTTTCCTTGGTTTGCCAAGATATTATCGCCGATTTGTAGAGCGTTTCTCTTTTATTGCTGCACCTATGACCAAATTGACCCAGAAGGGTGCTCCGTTCATGTGGACCGAGGAATGTGAGGAGAGCTTCCAAAAGCTCAAGACAACTTTGACTACAACCCCAGTATTGGTATTGCCTACAGGTTCAAGGTCTTATACTTGTGTATTGTGATGCGTCACATATTGGTCTCGGTGCAGTATTGATGCAAGATGGTATGGTGATTGCCTATGCGTCCGGACAGTTAAAGGTACATGAGAAGAATTATCCTATCCACAACCTTGAGTAAGCAGCTATTGTTCATGCCTTGAAGATTTGGCGGCATTATTTGTACGGTGTCCATTGTGAGGTCTACACCGATCATCAGAGTCTACAACATCTATTTAAACAGAAGGATCTTAATTTGCGGCAGTAGAGATGGTTGGAGTTGCTTAAGGATTACGATATCACCATTCTCTATCAGCCTGGGAAGGCCAATTTAGTGGCCGATGCCTTGAGTCATAAGGCGTAGAGTTTGGGTAGCTTAGCATATTTATCGGTAGCAGAAAAGTCGTTAGCCTTGGATGTCCAGGCCTTGGCCAACCAGTTTGTCAGATTGGATATTTTCGAGCCGGGCCGAGTTTTGGCTTGTGTGGTTTCTCAGTCCTCTATGTATGATCGTATCAGGGAGCGTCAGGAAGATGACCCCCATTTGCTTGTCCTTAAGGACACAGTTCAGCACGGTGACGCCAAGGAGGTCACTATTGGAGATGACGATGTATTACGGATGCAGGGCAGGCTATGTGTGCCTAATGTAGAAGGTTTGCGTGAGTTGATTCTCCAGTAGGCTCACAGTTCACGGTACTCCATTTATTTGGGTGCTGCAAAGATGTATCAGGACTTGAGATAGCAGTATTGGTGGAGGCGGATGAACAAAGACATAGTGGAGTATGTAGCTTGGTGCCTAAATTGTCAGCAGGTGAAATATGAGCATCAACAACTGGGTGGATTGCTTCAGAAATTAGAGATTCCAGAATGGAAATGGGAGCGGATCACTATGGATTTTGTTGTTGGGCTCCCACGAACTCAAAGGAAGTTCGATGCAGTTTGGGTGATTGTGGATAGATTGACCAAGTCAGCTCATTTCATTCCTGTAGTTACTACCTACTCTTCGGAGCAGCTGGCTCAGGTTTACATTCGTGATATTGTTAGGCTTCATGGAATACTGGTATCTATCATATTTGACCGGGGTACACAGTTTACATCACGGTTCTGGAGAGCCGTACAACGAGAGTTGGGTACTCAGGTAGAGTTGAGTACAACATTTCAGCCTCAGATGGACGGACAGTTCGAGCGCACTATTCAGATACTGGAGGATATGCTCCGTGCATGTGTGATGGATTTTGGGGGTGCTTGGGATCAGTTCTTACCACTTGCGGAGTTTTCTTACAACAACAGTTATCAGTCGAGCATTCAGATGGTGCCGTATGAGGCCTTATATGGTAGGCGGTACCGGTCTCCAGTGGGTTGGTTCGAACCGGGTGAAGCTAAACTATTGGGTACAGACTTGGTTCAAGATGCTTTGGAAAAGGTTAAATTGATTCAGGATCGACTTCGTACATCCCAATCAAGACAAAAGAGTTATGCAGATCGGACGGTTCGTGATGTTGCATTCATGGTTGGTGAGCGGGTCTTGCTCCGGGTTTTGCCTATGAAGGGTGTTATGAGGTTCGGGAAGAAGGGCAAGTTTAGCCCTAGGTATATTTGGCCTTTTGAGATTCTTGGAAGAGTTGGGGAGGTGCTTATAGACTTGCACTACCACCAAGCCTTTCTGCAGTTCATCCAGTGTTCCATGTTTCCATGCTCTGGAAGTATCACGTCGACCCATCTCATATGTTAGAATTCAGCTCAGTCTAGTTGGATAAGGATCTATCTTATGTCGAGGAACTAGTGGCCATTTTGGATAGACAAGTTAGAAAGCTAAGATCAGAGAACATAGCTTCAGTGAAGGTGCAGTGGAGAGGCCATCCAGAAGGAGAAGCTACTTGGGAGACTGAGCGGGAGATGCAGAGCAAATATCCACACCTATTAGAGACTCCAGGTATAATTATAAACCCATTCGAGGATGAACGTTTGTTTAAAAGGGGGAGGATGTAACGACCCGGCCAGTCATTTTAAAAGTTATAGACATGTTTCCCTATTTGCTGCTCATACTGTACTTTATAAGTGATATATGACTTGCCGAAGTAATTGGTTTAGGTCCGATGAGGTTTTGGAATGAATTGGAACACTTAGTTCCAAGTTTTAAAGCTAAGTTCAAATAGTGACCAGATGTCGACGTATGTGCAAACGACCCCGGAATAGAATTTTGATGATTCCAACAGCTCCGTATGGTGATTTTGGACTTAGGGGCATATTCAAAATTTTATTTGGAAGACCGTAGTTAAATTAGGCTTGAAATGGCTAAAATAGGGAATTTATGTTTGAAAGTTTGATCGGGGAGTTGACTTTTTGATATCGGGGTCGGAATCCAGTTTTGAAAATTTTCATAGCTCCATTATGTTATTTATGACTTGTGTGCAAAATTTGAGGTCAATCGGACTTGATTTTATAGGTTTCGACATTGAATATAGAAGTTAGAAATTCTTAAGTTTCATTAAGCTTGAATTGGGGTGAGATTTGTGATTTTAGTGTTATTTGATGTGATTTGAGGTTTCAAATAAGTTCGTATGATGTATTAGGACTTGTTGGTGTATTTGGTTGAGGTCCCGAGGGCCTCAGGTGAGTTTCGAATGGTTATCGGATCAAAAGTTGGACTTAAACAGCTACTGCAATATTTTCTGTTAGAAATTCGGGGGCAGAAATCGAAGGCAGAGGACCGAGGCCCAGGATCGAGGCCGAGGATCGAAGGCCGAAGATCGAGGCCCAGGATCGAAGGTCGAAGGTCAAAGCCCAGGATCGAAGGCCGAAGATCGAGGGCGAAAATCGAGGCCAAGGATCGAATCGAAGGCCGAAGATCGAGGCCCAGGATCAAGGCCCAGGATCGAAGGCCCAGGATCGAGGGTCGAGGATCGAGGGCAGCCTGGACAGAACTGTAAGTTATAAAGCAGGGGACTTCGTCCCATTTTCCATTTTTGACAAATTGGAGCTTGGGGTGAGGCGAGTTTTGGGAGATTTTTCAAAGAAAACAACGGGGTAAGTGTTCTTAACTCAATTTTAGTTAGATTACCCGAATCCATCATTGTTTTTACCATTTACTTAGTGTTTTGAGATTGAAATTTGGAAAAATTTTAGAAATCTCATATAAACGAATTTTTCAGATTTTGGTATTGATTCAGAGTCGGATTTGAGTGAAACTTGTATGGTTGGACTAGTAATTGAATGGGTTGTCGGATTTTATGAGTTTTTTCAAATTTCGAGACGTGGGCCCCACTGGTGAGTTTTGAACTAATTTCGGATTTTATTAAAAACTGTAGTATTTTCTTATGAAATTGATTCCTATAATTTTTGTTGACTGTATCGAATTATTTTGGCTAGATTCGAGCCATTCAGAGTTGGATAATCGAGAAAAAGGCCTACTAGTGGATTAAATTGTATACTAGTTGAAAAAAATGATTGGATGTCGACCTATGTGTAAACGACCCCGGAATAGAATTTTGATGATTCCAACAGCTCCAACAGTATTTTGGCAAATTGAAATATTTGAGCACTTAAGGACCGAGGCCCAGGATCGAGGCCGAGGATCGAAGGCCGAAGATCGAGGCCCAGGATCGAAGGTCGAAGGTCAAAGCCCAGGATCGAAGGCCGAAGATCGAGGGCGAAAATCGAGGCCAAGGATCGAATCGAAGGCCGAAGATCGAGGCCCAGGATCAAGGCCCAGGATCGAAGGCCCAGGATCGAGGGTCGAGGATCGAGGGCAGCCTGGACAGAACTGTAAGTTATAAAGCAGGGGACTTCGTCCCATTTTCCATTTTTGACAAATTGGAGCTTGGGGTGAGGCGAGTTTTGGGAGATTTTTCAAAGAAAACAACGGGGTAAGTGTTCTTAACTCAATTTTAGTTAGATTACCCGAATCCATCATTGTTTTTACCATTTACTTAGTGTTTTGAGATTGAAATTTGGAAAAATTTTAGAAATCTCATATAAACGAATTTTTCAGATTTTGGTATTGATTCAGAGTCGGATTTGAGTGAAACTTGTATGGTTGGACTAGTAATTGAATGGGTTGTCGGATTTTATGAGTTTTTTCAAATTTCGAGACGTGGGCCCCACTGGTGAGTTTTGAACTAATTTCGGATTTTATTAAAAACTGTAGTATTTTCTTATGAAATTGATTCCTATAATTTTTGTTGACTGTATCGAATTATTTTGGCTAGATTCGAGCCATTCAGAGTTGGATAATCGAGAAAAAGGCCTACTAGTGGATTAAATTGTATACTAGTTGAAAAAAATGATTGGATGTCGACCTATGTGTAAACGACCCCGGAATAGAATTTTGATGATTCCAACAGCTCCAACAGTATTTTGGCAAATTGAAATATTTGAGCACTTGAGGTGCAGATTGTGATATATTGTGATATTAATACGCATGCGGTGGTATAAGGTCTAGGTGTTGAAATGCATGCAGTGAGATAAGGGTGGCTTGATACGCGTGGCTAGTAGGGGAACTACTAGAAGTCATGCGGTGTGATAAGGGTGGCTAAAACGCTGTTGATACCCAATTTTGCTCTCATATTTTCTCAAACAGTATATATATTTTCAAAATATCACTTTGTGTCATTACTTAGTTTACAAGCATTTTCTATAATTTTCCATAATTTTTAAAGCTCAAAAAATAATTTTTTTCTACATTTTTATTATATAAATATCTAATAATTATCCTTTAAAATTATTTTGTGATGACTTAGTTACCTAAAAGTATTATTTTTGCACATATAATATATGCTTCAAATATTTTATTTTATTTCATATAATTACATTAGCATTTTAAGCTATTTATTTAATTTTTGCTATAATGGCATGTATTCATACATAAAGGCTCTTTATTCTATATTATTTATGTCAAAATAGCAAATTTATATTATAATACAAAGTTATTAGTTTAAGCATTTCAGTGCATAAATAATATTTGCATTCATTTATTAAGCATTTTCCATAAGTTATTTTGATAAAATTTGAGGTATTTAATTAATAGCCCAATTTCTTACCTATTTTTTGGACCCAAATTAACCCAGCAGCTCTGGCCCAACCCCCCAAAGCCCAATCCAAACGACCCCTGAAATTAACCCGGTCGGTACCCATTTTTATGACCCGACCCGTTCGTTTTTGAATCCCAACCGTTGATCTCTCAAGATCAACGGCCTTCGTTCACCCCCCTTCTTTAATTAACCAAACCCACCCAAACCCTAACATTCTCTCTTAACCCGCTGCCCCTAAATCCTCTCATCTCTCCTTCTCCCCCCTTTCCTGTAAAGAAACCCTAGCCACCATATCCAACCCTCTCCAATCCCAACCCGAACATGGAATCAATCCATGATTTACTTACCTATTTTGTGTTACTATGCTATTATATGCGTGTTTATGGTGTTACTTAGTTCTTGCCCCATTTTTGGCAAGAACTACCTCTTAAGAACCGAACTGATTTACCTTTATTTCGTGAAGACCTGGACGATCTCTCATCTATATACATGCTACAATGAATGAACCTTGCATTATTGGTTCGATTCAAGGTCGCTGGACCCAGCTAAGGTTTGGGATTTTCCTTTTTCTTTACTGATCTTCGATTGACTGTAATATTTTTTTCTTTCTTGTGTTTGATTGATTGTTTTCCTTGTTTGTTCGCTTGACTCCTACTACTATATAAACCCCTCCCCTTTCCTCTTTAAAAAAAATGGATACTTTCACTAAAAATTGGAGCTTTGTTCTGTGATTCCCTCATTCTCTTGTTCTGTATTTCATTTTGGCCGGCTAAAAGCCAAGGCCACTGAGATTCTATTATTCGAACTTTCTCTTGGTGCTAGCATTGCCCGGAGTTCTTCTGAAACTCTTGGGAACTTTGACGCATCGAGATTCTAGGTTCTTGTGGAATTTTTGTTCTTTGTTGTTATCCGTTTAACTAGTAAGTCACTTGATCTTTTACAATTTCATTTTTTATGTGTCTTTGATTTGCATGTACTCTCGCTTCTGAAATCTATGGCTTAACATGTTTCGGGGCTACTTTTTATGCACAACTCTGTTAGCCTTCTTTTTATGCACAACTCTGTTAGCCTTACACTCGTTTTAAATCTCTCTAGCATTTAACTCCTCCTAATGCTACTGGTTCTGTGATTGTCTATGTCTAACTTGGATAATCTGAACTCTCCTAAGCTCGTTTAGCTAGTGTATTGGGTCTAAAATTTCATGAATATGCTTACCTGCTTCATCCTGAATCTCTGTAATGAATGCCTCATATCTGTAATAACCTGTGTTAAGGCCTTCACTGTTAACCATGTCTGGTTGCTCTACTATTGTGTCACTCAGCATACTCGCTTGATCTCATACCCCTTTAATGATGGACTTTCAATATAAACAGTTACCTCAACTTGTTTTCCCTGTCCTGTTTGAACCATTTTGTTTTATGGTATAACTTAGATCTTCCTTAGTTAATTAGTCTATTGTGTCAATCCCAGAATCCCTACATGTGCTATTTGGTATAAACTTGCTACCTCACTGCTCTGAATCTCCGCAATGTTTGTCTTGCATGTACAATGTGTTTTAATTTGTATTAAGGCCATTCTCTATGATCTTGCTTCTGTGCCAATATGTTCCCCAGCATGTCTATGGTTCATCTGATATCCTGTTCTTTCAGTGATTATTTTGCTTGTCACAATGTGCATCCCCCATCATGTCTAAATACTGATTAGCATGACACTAGGATATGTTTAGCATCATCTCTTAGGTTTTAACTTGTTTGTATTGTGCATCTATGACTGCAAACTTGTTTCTCCCCTGACCCTTCCCACATGTGTATTTGTCATAAGTTGTACTCCCTATCATGTCTCAATGCAGTCCTGTTTTCTGATAAGAGTTAATATGTTTATCTTATTGATGCTAAGATGTATACTTAACCTAAATTGGACTTCTTAGGTCTCAACCTGTTTGTGTTAACTTTTGTCAAGTTTTACAAACTTGTTCCTCCCTCTAATTTCCCCAATATGGGTTTGTTATGTGCTACTTTGCTAAATGTTGAAGTTCTACTAAACAAAGTCTTGTGATCTGCTTGATTAGTTGTTTCATATGCTCAATTTAGCTATGTCTGTTTTAAGTATAAGTGTATCACCTAACTTCTGTCCCTCCATCACTATCCACCTTCTTTACTTTCTACTTACACTATTCTGAATCCTTCATTCTTAGCCGGCTGAAAGCCAAGGCTACCTAGGTTCTATTGTTGGCCTCCCTAGTGTGAGCACTGCTCGGGGTCCAATTGAGACCCTTGTGAACTTTGACACACTAGGGCTTGGTCCTTAGTCACTCTCTCAATCTCAGATTGTTCCTATTCACTCTATTTTCCCTTGTTATGTGTTATGTACTTGAATTGGCTGATTTAAATGGTGCAACACTTGGTGCCATGGTTGAGTAAACTGGTTCTAGACTCCTCTATGGATCCCTGAGTCATGTATCGAATGAGGCTCTTTGTTGAAGGCCTGAGCATGCTGTGTAAGAGCTATTGAAGGCCCACGCAATGCTGGGTATTTATTTTATTTGGGCATGCTATGGGCCTCTTATCACTGTTATGTAATATTTGTTAATTTACTCATTATTGGGCATGTAATAATCTTTGTATAAACAATTGGGGTTGTTAGTAAAAGGAAATGGGGTAGATTTTAATATTCACATGTGATGGGTAAATAACATGCCTATAGGACTTAAATGATGTGCTTGCTATATGTGTCGTTCACTCTCTATGTACACTATAGAAATTATGCCATTAGGAGAAGTACACACACTCACACTACTTGCCTACTAGCAAAGCATGAGCTCAAATGCTTCAATTATCCTCGTTGCTACATGTTATTGGAAAACATGCCCATAGGAAATAAATACCGTTTGAACTCTCCTTCAATTTTCATCGCTGCAGCATATATACTAGAAATCATGCCTATAGGATTTGGATCACTTCATTTGCTACTGTATCGCACTGATCACAAGAAATCATGCCTATAGGATTTTGATCATTTCATTTGCTATTGTATCGCACTGTTCACTAGAAACCATGCTTATAGGACTAAGTACAACAATAAAATGAGTTCCAAGCGTCAGCTATTAGAGAACCTGCCCATATGGTATAGTTACTCGTTCTATATTAATAATGAACCTCTAAAAACTGTTTACTGCTTGTTTATGCCACTATCATCAAGCATAAGTAATTCTAGGCTCCCCCCCAATGGTCTTCATTACGCCTTACCGTGTAAGTCACCTAGACTCAACAGGGTTAATAACTGGAAACATGTAGTCTTAATAATCAGCGTGTATAATCATGTCTATGAGCAGTGCCTGGCCTCTGAAGCTGTTTGTGTGCTTTGATGCCTTGTCACATAGAAATAATGTCTATAGGGCTTAAGGTTCTTAATTCGGAATTGCCTAATATGAAAACTTGTCTTGCGTGCATTTGTTGCTTAAGTGTGGAGGCAAACTTGAGCCCTTAATTGTCCATACTTGAAGTCCAATGTGTTTTTGTATGTCGCCTAGTTTTGACATTTCTGAGCAGTCTAAGTAAGGTCTAGAACCACCGAAATAGAGGTCCAAAACCTCTTGGACCATAGTTATGGGACGGGTAGAGCACGCATAGGGTACGACCTATAATTGAATTAGAATGCTTTTAGGTAACAACTTTAACATAGTAATCGGGTAGCAGGAGATGATAGTCTGTGCCCGCTGAATAATATGAGTAACACCACATCTTGAGGGAGTTACGAAGTATTATTTATGTTGCACGGGGTGATCCTTTAGACTAAAAGACTTAGGACCCCATCTTCTTTGTATGTCGTTATTAGATCTAAATAGTCGTATCCCTATATTCGCACTAGGATATATATTAATCATGTTGTAATAAAGTTATGTAACTTCTGATCTCCTTGGTTTATTTGATCACCTAGTTTAATCATAATCCACATATTCTTAAGTTCAGCCGGGACCCACAATTGTGGACTTCGAGGAGTGCCTAACACCTTCTCTTTGAGGTAATTTGAGCCCTTACCCGATCTTTGGTGACGCAGATTAGTCAAATAGAGTTATTTGCAAATAGGTTCCCTAACGCACCTTAAAAATCATTAGGTGTCGACTCTTCTCTTTTAATACCTCCTTTAAAAGATTTGTCATACGTCTAAACCCGTGTTTCGCGAGAAAACAGGGGCGCGATAGCATGGCGACTCTGCTGGGGATACTTAGGTTCTTACCCTAATGAACTTTGCTTATGTGGATTAGTTTTCTTTGTTATAAAACACACATTCCTTTTCCATCTTTATTTGTTAAATTTTGCTATTACATGCACATCCCCTTCCCTTTCGCCTTTACTTGTTTAAACCCGTTATAACATGTATGTCCCTTCCCTTCTCCACCTTTATTTTCTTAAATTTGTTATGACATGCACATCCCTTTCCCTATTCACCCTTATTTGCTCTAACTACTCTTCATTTGTTTAAAGACTACTATATTGTTTGCTTTATTACATTCTCGCATATATTCCACGGACAAACTTCTTCCTTTGTCTCTCTTTTATGTTTTACCCTAATACTGTATTTACCGCTTTTTACATATTTATCACGCAAATACTTGGCAATGTGTTATTATCTTTGCATAAAACATGCTCCACATCATATTCCACTCAGGCCCAACTAATACCATAGCGGAACTTGATGAGTGTCCGCACTCTTCCAAATATTACCCTTTAAATTGGAAAAGCTTATTTGCGGTAAACTAGTTGATCAGCGGTGCAGTCGACGGTTCCCTGCCTTTCCCTCTCAAGTTGTCCACTTGAGAGTACCAGTCTAGACCCTTCTAGAAACCTCACTCCAATATCAACTGTGCATGCATCATGTCAAACCTAGTATGGGTTAGAACGTTGTCCACATGATAATCCACTAAGATAAGCCTTGTCCAAAGCCCGATGGGATTTCTATAATCCCAATGGACACCATCACGTTATGTGCATTACTTGGAGAAAACACGCCGGTATGTTGATCATTAATGTGTAAATGGTCAGACCCAGAGGGGGAAAGGGCTAACTCTATTTGTTTTGCAGAAAATGAGGCACGAAGTCCCCAGGTTCGGCATGGTTCAAAACATCCCACCTTTGCTGCTTGATTAGTGGAAGAACCTCTCACCTAGCGACCACAATCATATGAAAAGGGTCCTCGGAAATTTACCTTCCTTATTGGACATTCGGCCAAATAACGCATTGATTGAGGCCGCCACTATGTTTTGGGATGAGAAAATAGGTGTCTTTCGCTTTGGTAATGTAGAGATGACCCCTCTCTTAGAGGAAATAGGAGGCTTTGCTAGGCTGCCATGGGATAGTCCGGGTTTATTAGTACCAGAAAATTGCACTCCCCGCGGTTTTTTGAAAATGATGGGTTTCAAGAAAAATGATGAATTACTCTGTCTGAAGGAGTCATACATACCATTTGAATTCCTTTATGAATGTTATGGGCATATCAAGTCATATCGCATTCACCGTGATGAACTTGCCATTACTTCTTTGGGTTGGACACACCGCCGAGTTTTTGTGTTCATTGTCTGTTTCTTGGGGTTGCTGATATTTCCGATAAAAGGGGGAGGATCCACACTCGCTTAGCCATGGTCGCTAGGACTCTAATGGAAGGAATTGAAGGACAAACTTACACTATCATCCCCATGATCTTGGCCGAAATATACCGAGCTCTAGATCGATCCAAGCACGGGTATGGGCATTTCGATGGCTGTAATCTGTTGCTACAGTTTTGGTTATTAGAACATTTCCAGAGAGGGAATATCGTCAGGAACTTCTGCGATGACCATTGAATGACTACATAGCCTGCCATCATCCAAAAAGAATGACATTTATCCCAAATAGGTTCGCGCAACCTGGAAATGCTGTGAGCTGGGTGCGTTTCTTCAGCAATTTGACTGACGAAATGGTACACTGGATGTTCGAATGGCTCCCTAGCAGCTAGTTCATCATCAGATCAAGAGAAACTACTCATTTAGTGCTAATCGGGTTAAGAGGAATCTATCCTTATGCTCTTATAAGAGTAATGAGGCAAGCGGGAAAAAAGTAGGTTATACCTCAGGTTTCCAACATGGTCCAGTATAAAGCAGACTTTAAAGGGAACATCATTCCGTTCAAGTTCGAGGCACAACATATATGGAATCAAAAGGTCGTTGTAGAGAAAGACACTATCGAGCCAGACAGGTACCACGCCGGCCATGTATACTTTTACCCATCATGGTTGGTAGATGATATAGCGGGAGATGTCAAGCCAGGGATTAATCTGGAAAATAGGGTTATAGATGATGCTGCTGAAGCACAAGTCAAGTATAGGATGCTGCACAAGAGGGTTTTTGAGTCTAAAGCTAGACATTTGAAACAGCACAAAAGTGGATATGGAAGCCATCGACGAATGGAAAGAAATTGCTACTAAGTCAACAGAAAGATTGGAATATTTGGAGCAAGGGTTAATGGAACTTGAGGGGAAGATGAGGAAGAGGCTCTCGGACTGTCAGAATGCAGAGGGCAACGAAGGAGGGCACCTAGCAAGGGCTTACCTACTATTGGACATGTGCGACGTGGGGAACGTGATTGATGGATCCAAGAAGGCCAAACATGGAGAAGGTCCCTCTGGGGACAAATAGATTAACAAATGATGTTCTTTACTACTTTTTAGCTTAGTTTTAGATTTTGATTGTAATAAGGCAAATGCCATTAGTAATTTTCTTATTATTGTCGTTTTAGTATGGATCTGATTCATTTTCGCATTAATGAAATGACACTATTCTTGGAATCAATTTTCTCCAAGTATATGTGTTTCTTAGGCCTACCTCGGGCACAACGAGGTCCCCCAAATTAGGACGCGAATTTATTTACTGATTCTGCAACACATGTTCAATATCGCAAACATCTTTTCAATATCCCTTACTGACTTGGTTACCTTTTTTTGTTTTTCTTTTCTTTTGTTTATTTCCATTCCCCAAAGGTTGGTTCGTGCATACTGGCATCATCCGCATATCACACTAGATCCAGAGGTCCTCCACCTCCTCCTCCACCAAGTGATCCTAAAGGCAAAAGCAAAAGGAAAGGAAAAATGGACGATTTAAGCGGTATCAGAAAGGACAATGCAGAGAACGTTGAAACCTCGGACAATCGGAATACTCCAGCACAGAATAAATTGGTCCTACGTCCGGAATAGAAAATATTGGATCTACAAGGGGAACTTGAGCAGGTCCAGAACTTGGCAAACCTTTCCCTCACCCTAAACGTCCCCGACCTTAACCAACAAAACACAAATGCACAAAACCCGGTACCTCCCCAAAACACACAAAATCCCCAAAATCCTCCCGTACCACATCAATACGCCACACCTCCTCAGAACCACAACCCTCTACCGACACCTACTCCTCAACAACACCATCACAACCCAACTCAATACCCACAAACAACCACATACCACACCCCTCATAATGCTCCACAACCTAGTCCTGACCTGCAAAACTCAACTAATGACCACCATTACGCCCAGATTCCTGGAGTCCACCAAAACAATCCCATATATGTGGAAACCTTACCCCATACCCCATAACAGACCCTATACATACCCGAATCTGTCGAGAAGGACCTGCTCATCAAGAACATAGAAGAGGAACTCAAGAAACTTACCGACAGAGTTCAAAGTGTCGAAGGGGGAAAAGGCATTGAGGGTTTGAATTATGAAGATTTGTGTATTCAGCCAGATGTAGAAATTCCAGAGTGTTACAAACCTCCTAAGTTCGAAATGTTCGACGGGACTGGTGATCCGAAGGTGCATTTGAGAACGTATTGTGACAAGTTTGTAGGGGTTGGCATGGATGAAAGAATCCGTATGAAGCTGTTCATGAGAAGCCTCACTGGAGACGCCTTGTCTTGGTACATCAGTCAGAACCCAAAGAAATGGGTTAATTGGGCGAGCATGGCATCAGATTTCATGGATCGGTTCAGGTTTAACACAGAAAATGCACCAGACGTTTTCTACATACAGAATCTCAAGAAGAAGCCAACGGAAACTTTTCGCGAGTATGCTACCCGGCGGAGGTCTGAAGCTGCAAAGGTAAGGCCAACACTGGAAGAAGAACAAATAGATAAGCTCTTCGTCAAAGCTCAGGATCCGCAATACTACGAAAGACTGATGGTTATTGAAAACCATAAATTTTCTGACATCATCAAATTGGGAGAGAGAATAGAAGAAGGGATCAAAAGCGGAATGGTGAAAATTTTTGAAGCACTCCAAGCCACAAATAAAGCTTTGCAGTCAGGAGGTATCTCCAAGAAAAAAGAAGTAGGTGCAGTGATGGTAGCCCAAGGTCCAAAATCTCCTCTTACATACCAAACACTCCCACCCACATATCACCCTTCACCTCCCAGATACTAACAACCTACCGCCACTTACCATACTTATAACACCCAGCCAGCATACTACCACTCACCACCAGCCCGCCAAAACTACCAAAAACCTAGACCAAATTTTGACCGTAGACCACCCAGACAATACACCCCAATTGCTGAACCTATAGACCACATGTACGAGAGACTGAAGGTTGCCGGTTATATCACTCCCATTCCGTTGTTGCTATGGAAAACTCTTTCCAGTGGATTAATCCAAACAAGACATGTGCCTATCACTCAGGCATGAAAGGTCATACTATTGATGAGTGTCGTACTTTGAAGGATACGATTCAGATGTTAATTGACACCAAAGTCATACATGCAAAGGAGGTTGCACCCAATGTCCGTGACATTCCTCTCCCAGATCACAGATGTGAAGGAGTAAATGTGATAGATACCGATGAAGAATAGGACTCAGAGGGGTTAATTGGACTCATTCGGGAAGGGGATAATTCTAAAACATCTCCAGTCACTCTCACACCTATCACGGTACAGACTCAAGCACCAATTAAAGTTGAGGTAGCTGCACCAACTCCATTTGAGGTTGAAGTAACAACTCCCTTCACCGTGATGGTAGCACTTACGCCGTCTTATAAGTCCAATGCTATACCATGGGATTATATTGCAGAAGCAAGAAGGAAAGGAAAGGCAAAAATGGAAGAAATAGGTGCAGCGCAAGGCATGACCAGAACTGGTAGGATTTATACACCCGAGTATTTAAGAGGGACAAGCAAAGAAGACGCCTCTAAACCGCCTGTCATTGACACTTGCCCAGATGATCTTTGGAGAAAGGTGTAGGCAAGAGAGTATTCTGTGGTTGATCATCTGAACAAAACCCCTGCTCAAATATCCATTTCATCACTACTGCAAAACTCCGAGGCACATAGGAATGCCCTGATAAAGATGTTGAATGAAGCCTATGTACCCAATAACATCACTAGTGGAGAAATGGCCAACATGGTAGGGCAAGTGTTGGAAAGCCAGAAGATCACTTTTCATGAAGACGAGCTGCCACCAGAAGGACTAAGTCACAACAGGGCACTGCATATCACAATGCAGTTTGAGGACAAATTCATTGCGAGGGTCCTGATAGATGGGGGTTCGAGTCTGAATATATGTCCACTAACTACTCTGAAAAGATTGGGTAAAGGCCTGTACGAGATACAAGCAGGAAGTATGAATGTGAAAGCATTTGATGGGTCTCAAAGGGCCATAATTGGGGAAACCAACCTCAGCCTACAGATGGGCCCAACCTGGTTTGATGTTGAGTTTCAAGTGTTGGACATATCTGCTATCTACAACCTATTGTTGGGACGACCTTGGATACATTCTGCTGGGGCCGTAGCTTCTACTCTACATCAGGTCGTGAAGTTTGAGTGGAACCATCAGGAAGTGATCATCCATGGGGATGGAAGTAATCCCATTTACACCAGTCAAACTGTTCCGGTCATCGAGAATATAAGGAAGTTGGGTGGAGAAACATACCATTGCATCGAGCGTGTCAACGCAATTGAAAAGGAAAAATGGTAGAGCAGTAAGATAGAAGGCATAGTGGCATGGACAGGGTATGAACCTGGCAAGGGTCTCGGTAAGAATCTCCAAGGAATCACCAAATCGATACAGCTAAAGCGTCACGACATAACTTTTGGGTTTGGGTATGAATACACCTGGCACAATTATCTAAATTGGTCGCTACCATAGCGTGGTCCTTATTACCCTTTAGAGCAACCAGTACCATATTTGAGCCAGTCATTTCATCAAGCTGACATGATGTGGAAGTCCGAAGAATATGAAGTTCTAGCTGGCATAAGGAATCTATTTCTGGAGGATGAAGACATGGATTGCAGTGCAATAGTTGATGAGGAGGAGGAGGAATGCCTTATTATTCAGACCGTAGAGAAGGGAGCTATTCTTAAGAATTGGACTGCTACACCATCAAGGGCCCGTCGAGTTCCTGGGTAGCCTGGCAATTAGCATCATTTATTTTAAAAGCAATTTCATGAGCATTTAAGACATTTTCAGTATTTTGTTTTAAGCATGTTTTGTTTTGAAATAATTGCTCGAGTAATCGAGCCGTACTTGTTTGACGTTTTCAAGATTTATCTAATGCATTATTATTTTTAGTATTTATTATTATTCTTTACATTTTTCTCTACAGCATTATTATTACCTATCCCGATGAACTTACGACTGTGACATGTAATGAGACAACGCAACATAAGGATAATGATTCAAAGGATCTGGAAGAGGATATAATACCCGAGAAAATTATCACAGAAGTGGAAAATTTTGAAAACAAGCCTAAGTCCAATTTGGATGAGACTGAAACAGTTAATTTGGGTGACTCCGAAACAGTCAAGGAAACTTGTGTAAGCATTCACCTATCACCATCAGAAAAGGCAGAGAACGTCCGGTTCTTGAAGGAGTATAAGGATGTTTTTGCATGGTCCTATGATGATATGACCGGTTTGAGCACGTCCATAGTGGCTCATAAACTACCTACCAACCCTATGTGTCCGCCTGTAAAGCAGAAGCTCAGAAAATTCAAGCCAGGTATGAGTCTGAAAATAAAGGAGGAAGTCACCAAGCAGATCAAAGCCAAGGTTCTCAAAGTGGTTGAATATCCGACCTGGTTGGCTAACATCGTGCCAATTCCAAAGAAAGATGGGAAAGTCAGAGTGTGTGTCGACTATCGGGATTTAAACAGAGCAAGTCCCAAAGATGATTTCCCTTTACCCAATATACACATACTAATCGACAACTGTGCCACGCATGAACTCCAATCCTTTGTGGATTGCTTCGCGGGATATCATTAGATCTGGATGGATGAAGAGGATGCCAAAAAGACAGCCTTTATTACACCATGGTGAGTGTATTGCTACAAAATGATGTCGTTTGGCCTAAAGAATGCTGGAGCCACTTATATGAGGGCCATGACAACCATTTTTCACGACATGATACACAAGGAGATAGAGGTGTACGTGGATGACATCATCATCAAATCCAAGAGAAACACAGATCATATAGCAGATTTGAGGAAATTCTTTGATCGACTCTGAAGATAGGACCTGAAACTGAACCCCGCAAAGTGTGCCTTCGGGGTCCCCACTGGAAAGCTGCTAGGGTTCATTGTCAGTCGTCGAGGAATTGATCTAGACCCGTCAAAGGTCAAGGCTATCCAAGATTTGCCACCTCCAAAGAACAAGAAAGATGTGCTGAGTTTCTTGGGGCGTCTCAGTTACATCAACCGTTTCATAGCACAATCAACCGTGATTTGTGAACCGATTTTCAAAATGTTAAAGAAAGACGTCGCGACAAGTTGGACTGAAGAATGCCAGAAAGCCTTTGACAAGATCAAGGAATATTTATCCAAACCACCTGTTCTGGTCCCACCAGAACCTGGGAGACCTCTGCTACTCTATTTATCTATACTGGATGGGGCTATCTAAGTAAGAAGTTCACACCCTATGAAGCACAGTATTCTTTGCTGGAGCGCACCTGTTGTGATTTGATGTGGATAGCTCAGAAGTTGAGGTACTACTTCTGTGCCTACACCACGTATCTCATATCAAGAACGGATCCGTTAAAATACATCTTCCAGAAACCTATGCCTACGAGAAAGTTGGCAAAATGGCAGATACTACTGAGTGAGTTCAACATCATCTATGTAACTCAGAAAGCGGTCAAGGGACAAGCATTGGCAGATCACTTGGCAGAAAATCCTGTGGGTGGAGAATACGAATCACTGAAAACGTATTTTCCCGATGAAGAGGTATCATTCGTAGGAGAAGATATCACTGAAACCTATGACGGTTGGAGAATGTTCTTCGATAGAGCTGCAAACTTCAAAGGAGTAGGTATTGGAGCAGTTTTGGTATTAGAGACGGGTCAACACTATCCGGTATCCGCAAAACATAAATTTTCGTGTACCAAACAGAATATGAGGCTTGCATCTTGGGGCTTAAGTTGGCCATTGACATGAACATTCAGGAATTGCTGGTAATTGGTGACTCAAACCTCTTGGTACACCAGGTTCTAGGATAATGGGCTACAAAGAATACCAAAATATTGTCGTATCTGTACTATGTGCAAGAATTGAGGAAGAGATTCACAAAGATAGAGTTCAAACATGTTTCGAGAATCCAGAATGAGTTTGTAGATGCGTTGGCCACTCTATCTTCCATGATACAACACCCAAACAAGAATTTCATCGATCCTATTTCAGTAGGGATCCATAATCAGCCAGCTTATTGTGCTCATGTTGAAGAAGAAACTGATGGGAATCCGTGGTTTCATGACATCAAAGAATACTTGGCAAAATGAGAGTACCCGGAGCACGAAAATCATACTCAGAAACGCACACTCCGAAGATTGTCCAACCATTTCTTCCAAAGTGGAGGAATTCTGTATAGAAGGACTCCAGATCTAGGATTATTACGGTGTGTCGACGCCAAGGAAGCATCCAAATTGCTCGAAGAGATACATACCGGAACTTGCGAACTACACATGAATGGCTTTGTTTTAGCTAAGAAGATATTAAGAGTAGGATATTTCTGGATGACTATGGAAATGGACTGCATCAGGTATGTCCAAAAGTGTCATCACTGCCAAGTACATACGGATATGATACGAGTGCCACCCAATGAACTCAATGCAACAAGTGCACCTTGGCCTTTCTCCGCTTGGGGGATGGATGTCATCAGTCCAATTGAACTCGCCGCTTCAAATGGGCACAGGTTCATTCTAGTGGCTATAGACTATTTCACAAACTGGGTTGAAGCCGCATCTTACAAGGCTATAACAAAAAATATCGTCGCAGATTTCGTTAGGGATCGAATTGTCTGTCGATTCGGGGCACCGGAATCAATCATCACCGACAATGCCACCAACCTTAACAGTGATTTGATGAAATCCATGTGTGAAACCTTCAAGATCAAGCATAAGAATTCCACAGCATACAGGCCACAAATAAATGAAACTGTGGAAGATGCAAATAAGAACATCAAGAAGATATTAAGGAAGATGGTAGATAATCACAAACAATGGCACGAGAAGTTATCATTTGCCCTGCTTGGATATCTATGGCACTGAAGCCGTCATTCCCGCCTAAGTAGAAATTCATTCTTTGAGAATCATACAAGAGGCTGAACTCAGTGATGCAGAACTGACTCTCATTGACGGAAAAAGAATGAACGCAGTATGTCACAGTCAACTTTATCAAAACAAAATGTCCAGATCTTTTAACAAAAGGGTCATGCCTAGACAATTCACATCGGGGCAGTTGGTGCTAAAGCGGATCTTTCCGCATCAAGATGAAGCCAAACGGAAATTTTCACCCAATTGGCAAGGGCCCTACATGGTTCACAGAGTACTAACAGGAGGAGTGCTCATATTCGCAGAGATGGATGGAGAAGTTTGGCCAAAACCTATCAACTCAGACGCAGTCAAGAGATACTATATTTAGATTGTTTACATTTCTTCATGTAACTAAACTATGCTTGACCTGATTCCCGTTTAAGAGGGGATACGTAGGCAGCCCTGTGGGTTCGGTCACATCTCAATAAAATCTTCACTTTTTGCCATGGTCAGAAACTGGGGCAGAATTTTTAGGAGGACCCTCAAAATTCTAAAGAAAGTCCAGCCAACTTCATCATACATAGAACAGTCAAAGAATTACTTTTAAACTGGGGCAGAATTTTGAGGAGGACCCTCAAAATTCTAGAGAAAGGAAGCCGCAATGTCTCTAAAATATGTCACAGTCATTGGTTCGTCTAACTTAGTCGATGTTGCATACTACTATATTTTAAATAACTACAAATTCACGCATTTCTTTCGAAAAAACTTTATTTCTATAAACAACCAGTTGTTACCCAGGGTGACTCAAACAGGATCTCAAGACAGGAGCACAGGCAAAGCAAAATACAAAAGCGCGAACCAACCTTCCCCTGCAAAACTCATAATTTTTCTTTATATTCAAAAACAGTAAGACAATAATATCTGGAGACACGTCAGGTCACCACCTTCAAGATAGCGGATTATCTATCCCAAGCATCTCCAGCTAAGAAACACTCTACTATCACTCATCGTTTTCCTTACATCGAGACTAAGCATTGTCTCCTATTTTTGCATCGCCTCCTTAATTGCATAAAGCTAAGCATTGCCTTTCTCAGCGTTGTCTCCTTTCTTTGCATGAGACTAAGCATTGTCTCCCTAATTGCATAAGGCTAAGCATTGCCTTTCCTTGCATGAGACTAAGCACTGTCTCCTTTCTTTACATCGAGACTAAGTATTGTCTCCTATTTTGCATAAGGCTAAGCCATGCCTCCCTAATTGCATCGAGACTAAGCATTGTCTCCTATTTTGCATGAGGCTAAACCCTGCCTCCCTAATTGCATAAGGCTAAGCACTACCTTTCCTTGCATGAGACTAAGCATTGTCTCCTTTCTTTGCATGAGACTAATCATTATCTCCTATTTTGCATGAGGCTAAGCCCTGCCTCCTTAATTGCATAAGGCTAAGCACTGACTTTCCGTACATCGAGACTAAGCATTGTCTCCTATTTTGCATAAGGCTAAGCCCTGCCTCCCTAATTGCATAAGGCTAAGCACTGCCTTTCCTTATATCGAGACTAAACATTGTCTCCTATTTTGCATGAGGCTAAGCCATGCCTCCCTAATTGCATCGAGACTAAGCATTGTCTCCTATTTTGCATGAGGCTAAACCCTGCCTCCCTAATTGCATAAGGCTAAGCACTGCCTTTCCTTACATGAGACTAAGCATTGTCTCCCTTCTTTGCATGAGACTAAGCATTGTCTCTCATTTTGCATGAGATTAAGCCCTGCCTCCCTCTTTTGCATACGGCTAAGCACTTCTTTTTCCTCAAGATTAAATACTATCTCCGCTACGCCATCTAAAACCTAGCACTATCCTCTGTTCACCTAGGGCTAAGCACTGCCCTCATCTTAAACAAAACTAAGCCTTATTTTGTCTCACCTTCGCATGTGACCAAGCATCACATCTTTGTACTTCATAGGCTGAAATATCGCCACTTTGTCCAAAGGCGTCATAGTCCGAAGGCATCATCCTCATAGCCGGAGGACACCATTCCATGGCCGGAGGATCTCTCAAAAGTGCACATCATTATTCAAAGGCATCATGGTTTAGAGGCACCATTCTCATAGCCCGGGGACATCATTTCATGACCTGTGAATCCCTTGTCACATGATTCATGGCCCAGGATGTCATGGTCTAAGGACATCATCCTCACCAACTTTCATGGTCCAAAGGGAATTTGCATCATGTCTAAATTCTCGCAATAATCCATATATACTTGCGTGTATCGTGTTTAAGTTTTGCAGGTAATCCAGGAATTAATCGTTCTCCTAACGGGAGCAATCTTTGCTCCGATTTCCATTCAACGTTCATATCCTGCAATTATTTCAAACGCAACCAACCACCATAAGTTACCTATTTTTACTTGATAACCGATCAGATACTCATTTTGAGATACATACATAACATTTCAAGATTCACATTCATGATTTCGCGCAAATTAATCTGATATTGTCCTACCCTAAAAGAGCCCTTTCCGAAGTATACGACTATTCTTATAACAACTCCATCAGTTCAGTTCATCGTTGGATCCAGAACTATACACGATCTGATTCCTGTAACACCGAGGCTATGTAGGTAACTCAGGAGCCAGGGTTCGGCCTCCATTTTTTAAATCTCCCCATTCGGTTAAAATCGGTTATCAGTTCTTTACCCGACAACTCTTTCATCATTCCCGGGTAAAGAGGGGCAACTGTTGATACCCAATTTTGCCCTCATATTTTCTCAAACAGTATATATATTTTCAAAATATCACTTTGTGTCATTACTTAGTTTACAAGCATTTTCTATAATTTTCCATAATTTTTAAAGCTCAAAACTTAATTTCTTTCTACATTTTTATTATATAAATATATAATAATTATCCTTTAAAATTATTTTGTGATGACTTAGTTACCTAAAATTAGTATTTTTGCATATATAATATATGCTTCAAATATTTCATTTCATTTCATATAATTACATTAGCATTTTTAAGCTATTTATCTAATTTTTACAATAATGACCTGTATTCATACATAAAGGCTCTTTATTCTATATTATTTATGTCAAAATAGCAAATTTATATTATAATACAAATTTATTATTTTAAGCATTTCAATGCATAAATAATATTTGCATTCATTTATTAAGAATTTTCCATAAGTTATTTTGATAAAATTTGGAGTATTTAATTAATAGCCAAATTTCTTACCTATTATTTGGACCCAAATTAACCCAGCAGCTCTGGCCCAACCCCCCAAAGCCCAATCCAAACAACCCCTGAAATTAACTCGGTCGGTACCCATTTTTATAACCTGACCCGTTCATTTTTTAATCCAACCGTTGATCTCTCAAGATCAACGGCCTTCGTTCACCCCCCTTCTTTAATTAACCAAACCCACCCAAACCCTAACATTCTCTCTTAACCCGCTGCCCCTAAATCCTCTCATCTCTCCTTCTCCCCCCTTTCCTGTAAAGAAACCCTAGCCACCATATCCAACCCTCTCCAATCCCAACCTGAATATGGAATCAATCCATGATTTACTTACCTATTTTGTGTTACTCTGCTATTATACGCGTGTGTATGGTATTTCTTAGTTCTTACCACATTTTTGGCAAGAACTACCTCTCAAGAACCGGACTGATTTACCTTTATTTAGTGAAGACCTGGACGATCTCTCGTCTATATACATGCTACAATGAATGAACCTTGCATTATTGGTTCGATTCAAGGTCGTTGGACCCAGCTAGGGTTTGGGATTTTCCTTACTGATTTTCGATTGACGGTAATATTATTTCCTTTCTTGTGTTTGATTGATTGTTTTCCTTGTTTGTTCGCTTGATTCCTACTACTATATAAACCCCTCCCCTTTCCCCGTTAAAAAAATGGATACTTTCACTAAAAATTGGAGCTTTGTTCTGTGATTCCCTCATTCTCTTATTCTGTATTTCATTTTGGTCGGCTGAAAGCCAAGGCCACTGAGATTCTGTTATTTGAACTTTCTCTTGGTGCTAGCATTTCCCGGAGTTCTTCTGAAGCTCTTGGAAACTTTGACGCATCGAGATTTTGGGTTCTTGTGGAATTTGTGTTCTTTGTTGTTTTCCGTTTAACTGGTAAGTCACTTGATCTTTTGCAATTTGATTTTTTATGTGTCTCTGATTTGCATGTACTCTCGCTTATGAAATCTATGGCTTAACATGTTTCTGGGCTACTTTTTATGCACAACTTTGTTATCCTTACACTCGTTTTAAACCTCTCTAGCATTTAACTCCTCTTAATGCTACTGGCTCTGAGATTGTCTATGTCTAACTTAGATAATCTGAACTCTCCTAAGCTCGTTTAGCTAGTGTATTGGTGTCTGAGTGTTCATGAATATACTTACCTGCTTCGTCCTGAATCTATGTAATGAATGCCTCACATCTGTAATAACCTGTGTTAAGGCCTTCACTGTTAACTATGTTTGGTTTATTTGTTATTGTGTCACTTAGCATGCCCGCTTGATCTCACACCCCTTTAATGATGGGCTTTCAATCTTAACAGTTACCTCAACTTGTTTTCCCTGTCCTGTTTGAACCATTTTATTTTATGGCATAACTTAGATCTTCCTTAGTTAATTAGTCCATTGTGTCAATCCCAGAATCCCTACATGTGCTATTTGGTATAAACTTGCTACCTCACTGCTCTGAATCTCCGCAATGTTTGTCTTGCATGTACAATGTGTTTTAATTTGTATTAAGGCCATTCTCTATGATCTTGCTTCTGTGCCAATATGTTCCCCAGCATGTCTATGGTTCATCTGATATCCTGTTCTTTCAGTGATTATTTTGCTTGTCACAATGTGCATCCCCCATCATGTCTAAATACTGATTAGCATGACACTAGGATATGTTTAGCATCATCTCTTAGGTTTTAACTTGTTTGTATTGTGCATCTATGACTGTAAACTTGTTTCTCCCCTGACCCTTCCCACATGTGTTTTTGTCATAAGTTGTACTCCCTATCATGTCTCAATGCAGTCCTGTTTTCTGATAAGAGTTAATATGTTTATCTTATTGATGCTAAGATGTATACTTAACCTAAATTGGACTTCTTAGGTATCAACCTGTTTGTGTTAACTTTTGTCAAGTTTTACAAACTTGTTCCTCCCTCTAATTTCCCCAATATGGGTTTGTTATGTGCTACTTTGCTAAATGTTGAAGTTCTACTGAACAAAGTCTTGTGATCTCCTTGATTAGTTGTTTCGTATGCTCAATTTGACTATGTCTGTTTTAAGTATAAGTGTATCACCTAACTTCTGTCCCTCCATCACTATCCACCTTCCTTACCTGCTACTTACGCTATTCTAAATCCTTCATTCTTAGCCGGCTGAAAGCCAAGGCTACCTAGGTTCTATTGTTGGCCTCTCTAGTGTGAGCACTGCTCGGGGTCCAATTGAGACCCTTGTGAACTCTGACACACTAGGGCTTGGTCCTTATTCACTCCCTCAATCTCACACTGTTCCTATTCACTCTACTTCCCCTCGTTATGTGTTGTGTGCTTGAATTGGCTGATTTAAATGGTGCAACACTTGGTGCCATGGTTGAGTAAACTGGTTCTTGACTCCTCTATGGATCCCTGAGTCGTATATCGAATGTGGCTCTTTGTTGAAGGCCTGAGCATGCTGTGGAAGAGCTATTGAAAGCCTAGGCAATGCTGGGTATTTATTTTATTTGGGCATGCTATGGGCCTCTTATCACTGTTATGTAATATTTGTTAATTTACTCATTATTTGGGCCTGTAATAATCTTTGTATAAACAATTGGGGTTGTTAGTAAAAGGGAATGGGGTAGATTTTAATATTCACATGCGATGGGTAGATAACATGCCTATAGGACTTAATGATGTGTATGCTATATGTGTCGTTCACTCTCTATGTACACTATAGAAATCATGCCATTAGGAGAAGTACACACACTCACACTACTTACCTACTAGCAAAGCATGAGCTCAAATGCTTCAATTATCCTCGTTGCTACATGTTATTGGAAAACATGCCCACAGGAAATAAATATCGTTGAAATTTCCTTCAATTTGCATTGCTGCAGCATATATACTAGAAATCATGCCTATAGGATTTGGATCACTTCGTTTGCTACTGTATCACACTGATCACAAGAAATCATGCCTATAGGATTTTGATAATTTCATTTGCTATTGTATCGCACTGTTCACTAGAAACCATGCTTATAGGACTAAGTACAACAATAAAATGAGTTCCAAGCGTCAACTGTTAGAGAACCTGATAATAGGGTATAGTTACTCGTTCTATATTAATGATGAACCTCTAAAAACTGTTTACTGCTTGTTTATGCCACTGTCATCAAGCATAAGTAATTCTGGGCTCCCCCCCAATGGTCTTCATTACGCCTTACCGCGTAAGTCACCTAAACTCAATAGGGTTAATAACTGGGAACATGTAGTCTTAATAATCAGTGTGTATAATCATGTCTATGAGCGGTGCCTGGCCTCTGAAGCTGCTTGTGTACTTTGATGCCTTGTCACATAGAAATAATATCTATAGGGCTTAAGGTTCTTAATTCGGAATTGCCTAACATGAAAACTTGTCTTGCGTGCATTTGTTGCTTAAGTGTGGAGGCAAACTTGAGCCCTTAATTGTCCATACTTGAAGTCCAATGTATTTTTGTATGTCGCCTAGTTTTGACATTTCTGAGCAGTCTAAGTAAGGTCTAGAACCACCCAAATAAAGGTCCAAAACCTCCTGGGCCATAGTTATGGGACGGGTAGTGCACGCATAGGGTACGACCTATAATTAAATTAGAATGCTTTTAGGTAACAACTTTAACATAATAATCAGGTAGCAGGAGATGATAGTCTGTGCCCGCTGAATAATATGAGTAACACCCCATCTTAAGGGAGTTACGAAGTATTATTTATATTGCACGGGGTGATCTTTTAGGCTAAAAAACTTAGGACCCCCTACCTTTTTTAAAGTCAATCATTTTATTTGTCCAAATTTCTTCCCTTGTCTTAGACTAATTCATATAATTCGAGTTCGGAACTCCTTGGTTTATTTGATCACCTAGCTTAATCATAATCCACATAATCTTAAGTTCAGCCGGGACCCACAATTGTGGACCTCGAGGAGTGCCTAACACCTTCTTTCTGAGGTAATTTGAGCCCTTACCCGATCTTTGGTGACGCAGATTAGTCAAACAGAGTTATTTGCAAATAGGTGCCCTAACGCACCTTAAAAATTGTTAGGTGTAGACTCTTCTCTTTTAATACCTCCTTTAAAAGAGTTGTCATACGTCTAAACCCGTTTTTCACGAGAAAACGGGGGCACGACAAACGCGAGATGTTATTTCGGAAAAAATATTTGCTTTAAAAATTAAATGTGAAAGATCCCGCGGTGATATAAGAAAATGAGATATTGTAAAATTATTTATTATTTGGGACTAGAGGTGGTACCTCGGGAGTGCCCTTATTGATATTTATTTATGGCTGCATTTGCCCTTGATTTATTGTCGTGATTTCTCTTAAAGCTGTAAATTTCTGTTTCCTTTCCACGAGGTATTATTTGCCCTTATTTTGTGCAATTTAATGGTGACATACTACTTACTTGATTCATTTCCATTGTCATTTATTGTTATTATATTATTAAACATATCACCATGTCTTTTATTATTGCAATAGGGCCTGACCTGACCTCGTCACTACTCTACCGAGGTTAGGCTTGACACTTATTGGGTATCGTTGTGGTGTACTCATACTACGCTTCTGCACATCTTTTTGTGCAGATCCAGGTACATCTTATCAGCCCATACATCAGTGAGCTACCTGTGTATGGAGACTTTCGAGGTATAGCTGCCACCGTCCGCAGACTTCGGAGTCCCCTTCTATCATTATTATGTTACTTCCTTATTTTTCTTTAGACCCTGATATATAGATACATTGAGGATAAATTCTTAGAAGCTTGTGACTTATTTCTACCGGATTTTGGAAGTTGTAATTATTTGAATTGCACTTTTATTTATTTTTAGATTTCTATTGATATTTCCGCATTAATAGGCTTACCTAGTCTTATAGACTAGGTGTCATCACGACATCCTACGGAGGAAATTTGGGGTCGTGACAATAAACTTCAGGATTACATCATGACATGTGCAATTGTTAATTAAACTTCCAGTTTACTATGACATGTATTTCTATATCAATAAACATCTATTTTACTGTGTCATGTAATTTCACCATATTTTTTTATTTATGTAGTATAAATCAAGCAATAAAACGGGTAATTTATGTATATATATTAGCTGTTACAGTTGTAGTAATATAAAGATATTAAATTTTCTCATTATTTATAGTCTCAATATAACCAACCGCTTTCGCGAATACTTTAGAAACTTAATAAGTTTCTTTGAGACTTACTACAACACAATGCCTTATTGATAATCAATTTTATTCATCAAAAACGGTAATAATTGGCTCTTCCAGAGCTCTCAATTAATTTTGTACTACCACATATTCATCAACATCCATATGGTGAATATCTCTTGATATTAGGCTATATAAACGATATTTACATCCTAAATGTACCACGCTTTATTGTTATTTTGAATGCTAAATGATAACAAAATGCTCTAATTAGTGTTCTTTTGCTTCGCAGGGACTAATCCAAGTTAGGAAGTACTATGGATTATTTTCTTATTTTATCTCAAACCCCCTTCTAGAGGTGAGTGTGTCATATTCTTTACCACTAGCACGTTCATATTCTTCCAAGAATGAATATATATTCATAAATCATATGTTATCACATTCATAATCATCTATATATGCTTTACAAAATCTCATGTCAAATCGATGATAAATATTAATTTTACAGAGCGAAGGATTATTTTGAGAATTCTTATTAGTCTCATTACCACAATGATGACGATTATAATTTCGTCTATTGCCACGTGCACATCCATTGATATCTTCACAATAATAATTTTGCCTTCTTTCAGACTTATTACATATTGCTACCATATTCTCTTAAAGGAACGAGAATGAAGCAAATTCAATGGGACGTGTTTCCACTTCTTATGCTCATAATCATATATGAATTTGATCATGGCAAGACATAGAGATTTTACCACTTCAAGTGGTTATAATTTCTCACAAATGCTATTAGAGTTATAATCAAAATTTATTATCTTTGCTTGTATTTAAAATCGAATTATAGAATTTCAAGAATTTAAAAGAGAAAAATAAGGTAAAATACTTACCTTAAATCCAGAATTTATTCCCGAAGGAAGTTCATGGAACAATTGACAATCACTATGTTCAATATTATGTACAAGTTGAGCACCATGC
Organism: Nicotiana tabacum; assembly: GCF_000715075.1. NCBI lineage: Eukaryota > Viridiplantae > Streptophyta > Magnoliopsida > Solanales > Solanaceae > Nicotiana > Nicotiana tabacum. Next base: position 17,134,195 of record NC_134088.1, on the reverse strand, counting down.
ATGTATCCCAAAGCCTGGTGACCAAAGCAGGTGTCTCTCTCAATTGGTTAGAGTCTCGTGTTGATAACGTGTTATGAAACAATAAAAGGAGAAGAAGAATATTGCAGAGAAAAATAGAGAGAGAGAGAGAGAGAGAGAGAGAGAGAGAGAGAGAGAGAGAGAGAGAGAGAGAGAGAGAGAGAGAGATTCTTATTGATTTGGGATCATTTACAATGGAATAAAATCCCTCTATTTATTGAACAAAAGTGACATAGACACCAAGTAACAAACCCTAAGATCTCTCTAAAATATAGACATTCACCTTAAATATAATTATATTTATAACAATTTAATAAAATTAGTTTCTTTTTAGAAAAAAATCAACTCAAACCTAATTGTGAAGAGCAAAAAATATAACTAGGCAATAATTTTTTTTTTACATAGCCTTAGCAGATTATCTTAATTTACAATTTTGACTATCATATATTTGCATTTCAATCACAATCCAGCTGGACTCATATTCAACTTACCTCCATTTTTTAGTCTTTCAATTTCTCCAAGTTTCTACTTGGATTAGAGACACTTGTCATGGCTAAAAATTAATTGATGAGATTTAATTGAATAAAATAAAACACTAACCATGGTTAAAAGTATTTAATTTCTTCCTTTATCCATTCCTAAATAATATATTTTGTCTCTCTTAGCGCCAGAACTTTTCATAATTTCTCCCTCTACGCGCTAAAATACAGATGCTCTTAAGAAAATACTGAAAATCATGGTAGCAGAGAAAATCTTTCAGATTTTTACCATGAAAATCCAGTCATTGAAAGTCATTGTTAGGTTAAAAATTAATAGAGAAAAACACATCAAGCGAAAAAATAGAGAACAAGATAGCAAGTCGTGGAAATTCATTTTTCTGGAAATAACTGCTCTGAAATTCTCGTCAAGTTTTTCTTTATACATTAATTCTATTCCTTATAAGTTATATATTTTTTTGTACATTTCTTTTTGTGGCAATTGTCGAGTAAAAGATTGTATACATATTACCATGTGTTTGTGAAAATTACTAAGTCATGAACTTTTAGGTGTGGGAAGAATAGACTGAACTTTTTGGTGTAGAATTTCGATAATCTATAGATAAGAGAAGAAAAAGATATTATTTCGATAACCTTTTGGAAAGAATTTCGATAATCTATAGATAACCTTTTGGAAAGAGAAGAAATCTTAGATAATTTATAGTTATAATTGTAGGATTGAAAAAAATATTATTTGGGAATGGATAAAGGAAGGAATTAAATACTTTTAATTATGCTTAGGGCTTTATTTTATTCAATTAAATCTCATTAATTAATTTTTAACCATGACAAGTGTCTCTAATTCAAATAGGAACTTAGACAAATAGAGGGAATAAGAATTAGAGGGGAATTGAATCCGTTGGACTCTATCTATTAAACCGGCATCTTATCACCCCAATCCAAGCGAAAAACAAGTTGTCGTTATAGAGTTTTATCTTTTAGGAATGGTTCTCTTCATTTTATTGGTAAATGGCAATGATGATTTTAATATTTCTCTCACTTCCACTTATGGTGGCTGTAATTAATTATATGCTATTATACGTGGGATCCTTTTTGCCCATGTTTGAAGTCTTGCTTCTTATATTTTATTCCAGCATACTTCTCTCCTTTTTTTTAATTATTTGGAGTAGAACTAATATTTTTTGAAAAACGATAAATTTGTAAAATGAGTTGAAAAATTCTTTTATTTTTTGGGTTTGTCAAAAAAATTGTAAACTAGTAAACCGTCCGATTTTTGGTATTATACATATATAAACCATATATTTTATATATATAAAAAATATTATATGTGTATTTTAAATATATATATACAAAAAATATTATACATATATAAGCAGTATATATATAGAAAATGCATATGACATATTCTGTATATATTTTATTATATATATACACGTCATATATTTGAAAATATACATCTCATATATATTATATATGCACTTCTTATAAATTAATACCATTATATACACTGTATATATTATATGCACATTGGTCAATAAATTATCAAAAAATACTAGGATTCGTCTACTTTCACCTCTAAAAAGAGGAGACATAGAGATTTGAATGCTAAATGAAATTTGGATAAGACGAGAAAGAGTATGGAAAAGAAATAAGGATAAGAACCAATCCCATGATTTGTGTATTATGTATACTCATTAATTATGTGCTTAATCTGTAAGAAGAAATATTATTTATGGAATAAACAAAGAATGATGCCATTTTTTAAAAATAATTCTAAAGAAAATCTCAATCGTGGGAAAACAAAATAGTAGGACAATAATTTGATTTGAAGTTAGTTAAAAATGGAACCCACAATAAGCGAGGGCATCTTTGTCAACCAAAAGTTTGGTAAAACTAAAAAAGCATATAGCAAGAATAATCCCATTTTTATTCCTCCCCTTTAATTTTCATGTTGTAAGCTTGAAGTCAAACAATACCCTTAAAAAATCTAGAACTACTTTATTTTGCTTTTAAGGACCCCACACTTCCTATTAATTCCCTATCTGCGCCCACAAATTCTTGAAAAGTCAAAAAAGTGTCATTTCAATTTGCTTACGTGGTGAAAAATTTACAGCAAGTACGTTCTTTTCGACGCCACGAGATTGGGAACTGCAGCTTTTTGGGACCGTTCCTGAAAAGTTTCTTTACTTGTTACTAAAACAGGAAATAAGAAAAAGAAAACAGAAATAGTCTTGTAAATAACATTTTACTACCTACAACTTGTTTAAATATGAGTAGGATCCCCTCTTTCTTTTTTATAGGACACTATTTGCTGTTTTTCCAAATTCATGTAATCTCACTTCTGATTGGATTTAATTACATTTAAATGCTTTTTTCTTCCATAAAAGGAAGTATGAATTCAATCCAATCTGTTTATATCATCTCATTCAATTATTATACCTACTTGCTTTGTTGACATTATTTTAAAAAAGAAAAGAAAGACATGAATGCAATATAATTCTTTTTTACATCACCTCATTCAATTATTTGCTTTGCTGATATAAAGCAAAATAATTCATTTTATGTTTTTGTACGCCTTTAGGTGAAAATTAAAGGAAATACATTTTAAAAAAAAATACATACTTAAATAACGGTAATATTTTACTTTAATAAATGTTACTAATGTTAGTTCTATATAGATAAATTAAATTAACTTATGAATTTTTAGATTCAAAAGAAAAGCGAGTTATTTTCAGTAGTTTATACCGATCTAAAAAATATTTATATGTATATATAACCTCAAAGTATTTCTATGACTGTGTATGAGAACATTATCCTCTTTCTTGTACAACTTTGAAGAATACAATGGTAAGCTAGCATCCCTTCTCAACCTATATCATATACACATAAGAAAAGTTTTTACAAGTATTAATGATTTTACACTGATCAATTTTGAGTCGATATACAATTTACTTTGACATGTTTATTATTAAAAGTTGATTTATTTAGTTTAATTACACATAAGAAAAGTGTATATGTTTGATTTAGATTTGATGAAAAGTTCATAGGAGCATAACACAATTCATATAAAAATATACAAATTTGACTTACTTTTACTCTCTTTTTGACATATATTTAAAAGAAAGATTGACATATATTTAAAAGAAAGACATCCTATATATTAGTACTAGTTACTAGTAGTAATAAGCATCCTATTCTCTTGGCTAGTCTGCCTTTTTCTAAATTTTCTCCTTACTGTCCTTATCATTTCATCACCACCTCCCCTTACTCCTTCCATCTAGAACCATCCTTTCTTCTCCATTACACACACACACACACAGTTTCTCTATATATAGATTTTCATTTTGGCGGACGAGGAGAGCGGCGGCGGAGAACGGCGTAAGGAGGCGGAGATGGCGGGAAACGATTGGATTAACAGCTACTTAGAGGCGATATTGGATGTAGGTCCAGGGATCGAAGATAAGAAGTCGTCGTTGTTGTTAAGAGAGAGAGGGAGGTTTAGTCCAACGCGATACTTCGTTGAGGAAGTTATTACTGGCTTCGATGAGACTGATCTACATCGTTCCTGGGTTCGAGTATGTTCAATTACACTTTTTTTTGTTAAATGTATTGATCAATGTGTTTTTTGTGATTGAATTTTGAGGATTTGTTGTTTGATATGTGAATTTTTACTGGATGAGTATAGGCACAAGCTACTCGGAGTCCGCAAGAGAGGAATACTAGGCTCGAGAATATGTGTTGGAGGATTTGGAATTTGGCTCGCCAGAAAAAGCAGGTCTCTCTCTCTCTCTCTCTCTCTCTCTCTCTCTCTATATATATATATATATATATATGTGTGTGTGTGTGTGTGTGTGTGTGTGTGTATGTGTGTGTGTGTGTGTGTGTGTGTGTGTGTGTGTGTGTGTGTGTGTGTGTGTGTGTGTGTAATGGAGAATTTAGTCGCGTATGTATTTGACTGGCGCAAGTTTAAGAAAGAATACACTTTTGAAACTTGTGGAGTAAACCAAGTAATAGGTATTTGTGCGGCTATAAATCATCTTATTTAAGGGCAAAATATGAAATTTAAAGTTAAATTGTTTCTAAATCTCTCGGTGTGTGTGTTTGAAATGGAAAATTGAGTTGTGTACGTATGTGAAATAGGAATAGACTTTTGAAATTTGTGGTTTTAACATTTCAAAACATTTGTATGGCTATAAAATGTACTCTATATGACTATAAAAACTTTTCATTAGTAGTAAAATGAGAAGTTTATTGAACGGTCTAATAAGGTACTAATGTAACAATTTTTTTTGTGTGTGGGGCTGAACAATGGTAAGTATGAATTTTGTGATGTTTTACAGCTTTACATAGCAAATAATCTATTTTATTTTCGGTTGATTCACATCTCTATTGTATGGTTACTGGAGAAGTTGGAATTGTCCTGTTAAAGCCAAAAATAAATAAATATAAACAATGCAAAAAATTGGAAAAAAGAAGAAGAAGAAGACACTTTGTTAATGACGATCAAAGGGAATTCAGTGCTGTTAATGGACCCAGTTTCACATAGATTCCATGTTCTGCACAATTTATATTGTGTTTGATATTAGCACATGACTATTTAGTTTGTGGAAGGAAATGTAGCAACATTGCGATTTTTTGTGTTTAGATTCTCTCTCTCTTGTATATTAGTCACCCACCTTTTCTACAATGTAACCTTTGACTGGACTTTTAAAACAGAAGAATAAAATATGATTTAGCTAATGTGGATGACTATCGAATTCATTACGCAGTGAGAGACCATTTTCATCGCATCTTTGTTTGACCTTTGTAACTTTAGTTCACAGCTGAGCTGAGCTGACAATTTCTGACGGGGGAGAGAGCTTTTAATATCTGCTAGATTATGAAGGATAAGAATTGGCATGTCGAATCTGTCTCCTTTTTAGTTCCTCATAGGCAAATGATGCAAGGAAAGGGTACACAGGAACTGTGGACTGTGCAAAACTATCAATGTGCTGTTATGGTTTTTGTTAGACTCTTTGTTTGCAAGTCTAATATATGTGCCATTCATTTCCTCCTTAACTCGCACATTTTAGTTCTCTAACTCAAAACTAATTTATGCATTTTGTTTGTTAGAATAGAACTAAGTTCATGAAATGAATTTTGTGCTTTGCTAGGTAGCTGCATAATCTTGGGTATTCTTCTCTTGCTCAAGGTTCATCATGATGATCCATTTCAGTTTCATAAATTTTGGTTCACTACTTCAGTCAGACTAATTTAATTACCAAAGTTAATGAGTACTTCATAGTTTAAGTTGAACATACTTGTCACATTAATTTTCTTTTGTTATTTTAATATTACAAAAATTGAAAGGACTTGAAATGAACTTCAACTTTTCAGCCTCCCCATCCCATAAAAATAGCAACCTGCATTTAATGTTACATGTCAATGTAACGAGTTACACAGATCAATCCATCAACTGCATTCATTCCAAAATTAGTTTGGGAATAGCGAGCAATGTACAAAGTTTACAGAATTTAAAAAAAACAAGACATCAAATTTGGTGATAATGATTGCTCATTTGAAAGTCTTCATATTACTCAAGTTATATAGAGAAATTTGATTAGGCATTGCAAGGTTGGTTAATTCAAATTCGTTAAATTTCCCTTAGGTTTTAATTTTTGTTCTTGCTAGCTTGTCCAGTTTATATCGTCTGTGATATGCTGTGTTCTTCTGTTACCGGTGGTCCCATGTTACTGTCTATTCACTCTATCAAAGATCTGTGCATTTCAAAATTGTAGAAGTGTTGCCATTTATGTGGTGTTTTATAAAGCATAGACATGGTCTACTTTCTCAAATTTCCAGCCTTGTATTTATGTAGCTTGAGGGAGAGCAAGCTCAGTGGATGGCGAAACGCCGTCAAGAACGTGAGAAAGGTCGCAGAGAGGCAGTTGCTGATATGTCAGAGGATCTATCTGAGGGAGAGAAAGGGGATGTGGTCAGTGACATTCCATCTCACGGTGAAAGTACCAAAGGCCGCTTGCCTAGAATCAGTTCTGTGGAGACAATGGAAGCCTGGGTTAATCAGCAGAGGGGAAAGAAGCTTTATATCGTACTTATAAGGTGTGAGAGGACCTTTACTGTAGTTTGATGTGATGAAGTAGAATGTGGAAAATTACTTGATTTTCCTGTGCAACATTTAAAGAGAAAATATGAAATACCATCATTAGATTTGTCCCTATAAAACCTTGAGCAACCATTCTTCAATTCTTAGTCTTTACTTCCTGTCTAAGAGAGGCAATTCAGCAGCTCCAAAGTACCTAGCTGCATGCTTCATTGAGGTGTTTTTTTCCTCTCACTAACACTACATTCTTGCAGTTTACATGGTTTAATTCGGGGTGAGAATATGGAGCTTGGACGGGATTCTGATACAGGTGGTCAGGTGATTATATTTCCATGTGTTTTAACTATATTTCTTGACTAGTGACTAATTAAATTTCTGCTTATGCAAATTCATCTTTTCTGCTCTTTGCTATTGGAAAGAGACCATCTTGTTTCTCTTTCCTACTGTTGTCGTCCATGACAGAAGAAGATTTTATGATATTTTTGTCCCTTTTCCCCTTTTCAGGTGAAGTATGTTGTTGAACTTGCGAGGGCCTTAGGGTCGATGCCAGGTGTATATCGGGTTGACTTGCTTACTAGACAAGTATCTTCGCCAGAAGTAGATTGGAGCTATGGGGAACCAACCGAGATGCTGCCACCAAGAAGTACCGAGGGCTTGATGACTGAGATGGGGGAGAGTAGTGGTGCTTATATTATTCGCATCCCTTTTGGACCTAGAGAAAAGTATATTCCAAAAGAGCAGCTATGGCCTTATATTCCCGAATTTGTTGATGGTGCCCTTAACCATATTATTCAAATGTCCAAAGTTCTGGGTGAGCAAATTGGTAACGGCTATCCTGTGTGGCCTGTTGCCATACATGGGCATTATGCAGATGCTGGTGACTCAGCCGCTCTCCTGTCAGGTGCTTTAAATGTACCAATGCTTTTCACTGGTCACTCACTTGGTAGAGATAAGTTGGATCAACTATTGCGACAAGGTCGGTTGTCAAAGGATGAAATAAATTCAACCTACAAAATAATGCGGAGAATCGAGGCTGAGGAGTTAACTCTTGACGCTTCAGAAATTGTCATAACCAGTACAAGACAGGAGATTGATGAGCAATGGCGTTTGTATGATGGGTTTGATCCAATATTAGAGCGTAAGTTACGTGCAAGGATCAAGCGCAATGTCAGCTGTTATGGCAGGTTTATGCCTCGTATGGCTGTAAGTATTGGATCCCCTCTCTAATATGCTAGTATCTACTTTCACTTTCTAGTTGGATATGTCACTAAGCCAATGAATGTGAAGCTCTCAGTTGCTTCCAGTGGTTTCTGAAATAGGTAAAGCATCCGCTATTCTTGATGCAGGTGGAATTATTTCATATCACTACGTATAACGACAAGTTCAAAAAGTTAGTTTTAAGGAAAATGTTTCCCTTCATAATCTGGGATTCTTTCAGCAGCATTAGTAATGGTTATGTATGTGTATTATTCAATATTCATGTCTTGGCAAAAAGGGATTTTTATGAGTAACGGGACTTGCCTTGATCTCTTTTTCTTCAAGCTGTCTTTCCAACTTGTGATGTAAACCTTCAAGTTAAATAGGTTCACAGCTTTCGCCATCTGAAACGGCTGGCAATTTCTGCATTTTTCTTTTGCAATACATTCTCTTTCTCAAGAGCCTCGTATGATAAACTGAGCATCCGTGTGCAGGTAATTCCTCCTGGGATGGAGTTCCACCATATTGTTCCACATGAAGGTGACATGGATGGCGAAACAGAAGGAACTGAAGATGGAAAAGCCCCGGATCCACCTATTTGGACAGAGGTTTCCGTTGACATCATTTTTTGCTCCTTCGAGTGACCTTCCACTCTTTCTGCATTCTTTCTATTCTTGCTAATTTCTTAATGTGATTTCCTTTTCCTAGATAATGCGCTTCTTTTCTAATCCAAGGAAGCCTATGATACTCGCCCTTGCTAGGCCTGATCCGAAGAAGAACCTCACTACTTTAGTGAAAGCATTTGGTGAATGTCGTCCATTGAGAGAGCTTGCTAATCTTGTAAGTTTGAGTTTACACCAGTTGTATGAGGTGAATTGCCTTCCTTTATAGGGAAGGGAAGCGGAGCTAGCAGTGCAATTGATGTTTCTCCTTTTCCTTTGTTCTTTTTCTGCAGATGTTGATAATGGGTAATCGAGATAATATCGACGAAATGTCTAGCACAAATTCATCAGTCCTCCTTTCAATCTTAAAGATGATAGATAAGTATGATCTTTATGGTCAAGTAGCTTATCCTAAACACCACAAGCAGGCAGATGTTCCTGATATCTATCGCCTTGCTGCAAAGACTAAGGTACTGCCAGTCATTTTAATGTCAAGTGCATAGTTCTCACTCCCTGAGTTGTTTGATCAATCGGACACATAGGGTGTGATGCTTCTTGATTGAATATGTTCCAAGCTTTTGTTTTTTCAATATGTAGTGGTGTTTTTTTATTCTTTTTCCGAGGGTAATATGTGGAAAGTATTCATTGTATATATGAAACAATTACTTTACGTTTTATTAGCACATCATTACTCATTTTGTGCAGTGTGCACGAGTAGATTATACCAAATAAGAGAAACCACAGGAGGATGTTACTTGTCAATTAGACAACTGATGATTTTTAGTCAATGTGAAATTTAGAAATCAACTTAATGCTACATGGAAAGCAAAATTAGATTGAGGGTGTCCAATGGACCAAGTGGACCTGAGTGCAGTTCTAAAAGCCATTAATTTGGTTCAACTTAGTGACCCCAGTTCAGAATGTGGAGAAGACTGTTTGGCACCTTCTTCCTCTTGTATCCTTTAATATAAGAGCATGGGCTCTTTGATACAGCAACATGATTTGCTCTTTCTCATGTTTGGCACCTTTTTCGTCCTATTTATAGTAATATATGCATGGGGTCTCTGATACAGTAACATGTCTTACGCTTTCTCATGTCACCTGAAGCCACATCTAATTAAATGGATAGATAGATATAACATTATCTCATTGTGGTGGCAGAAAAAAATGCAAATAAGAAGCCTTTCCCTCTCGAAATCAGATATTTTGTTAGCATGCTTGCCTTCCCTTCAGCAAGTAGTGGTTCAGATAGACAATATTGAGATACTTATTGAATTTCTTTTTACAGGGAGTTTTTATTAATCCAGCTTTTATTGAGCCTTTTGGACTGACTTTGATTGAGGTATTTTTCTTCATGCAGTGATTCAAGCTTTAATTGATGATTTTGTTATTCTTCATAATAAGTTGGTGAGTCTTTTCTATTGACCTATGCACTTATCTCCCTTGCACAGGCAGCAGCTTACGGTCTCCCAATGGTAGCCACAAAAAATGGAGGACCTGTTGATATCCACAGGGTATGCTGTTGCATTTATTTCATATGCTGTCTTTGATGCCGTCCACTCTGTTCGACAAAGTTCCAACAAATTAGATTCAAATTGATCTTCACTCGGTTTGCAGGTTCTTGACAATGGTCTCTTAGTGGATCCCCATGATCAGCAGGCAATCGCTGATGCTCTTTTGAAGCTGGTTGCTGATAAGCACTTGTGGGCTAAATGTAGGGCAAATGGATTAAAAAATATCCACCTCTTCTCGTGGCCTGAGCACTGTAAAACATATCTTTCCCGGATAGCTAGCTGCAAACCTAGGCAACCACGCTGGCTGAGAAACGATGATGATGATGATGAAAATTCAGAAACTGATTCTCCTAGTGATTCCTTGAGAGATATTCATGATATATCTCTGAATTTGAGATTTTCACTAGATGGGGAGAAGAATGACAATAAAGAAAATGCTGATAATACATTAGACCCGGAAGTTCGAAAGAGCAAGTTAGAGAATGCTGTTTTGTCCTGGTCTAAGGGTGTACTTAAGAGCACACCGAAAGCTTGGTCGTCAGATAAGGGAGACCAGAATTCTGGTCCTGGTAAATTTCCAGCGATAAGGAGGAGAAGACATATTTTTGTTATTGCAGTGGATTGTGATGCTAGCTCAGGACTCTCTGAAAGTGTGAGAAAGATATTTGAGGCTGTAGAGAAAGAAAGAGCAGAGGGTTCCATTGGATTCATCCTGGCCTCATCTTTCAATATATCACAAGTACAGTCTTTCCTGGTTTCGGAGGGCATGAAGCCTACTGATTTTGATGCTTACATATGCAATAGTGGAGGTGATCTTTATTATTCATCCTTCCACTCTGAACAAAATCCTTTTGTAGTTGACTTGTACTACCACTCGCATATCGAGTATCGTTGGGGGGGCGAAGGGTTGAGGAAGACACTGGTGCGTTGGGCCGCTTCTATCATTGACAAGAAGGGTGAAAATGAAGATCACATTGTTGTTGAGGATGAAGACAATTCAGCCGACTACTGCTATACTTTCAAAGTCCGCAAGCTTGGGACGGTAAATTGGCTTCTTTTCTCTATTTTTTGGTTGTTTTTTCCCCTTCTTATTTGCTTCTTTAACCACACCTCCTGCTGACCTGGGGGCGGTTCAATGCTGTCGCAAAAGCTTTCCTACTTTTGTATTGAGAATCTGCTTCTGGCTGCTGACATCAAGCATTCAGGCTTGTGCCAGATATTCTTCGAAACATCTGTATCTATTTTCTCCAAGCATCTGATATGATGATGCAATTGTACACCAGTAGGATTTTTTATTACACCCTCTTAACTGATTCTTATTGCTTTTGCAGGTTCCTCCTGCGAAGGAACTTAGAAAACTAATGAGAATTCAGGCGCTTCGTTGTCACGCCGTTTATTGTCAAAATGGGAGTAGGATTAATGTGATTCCTGTACTGGCATCTCGGTCCCAAGCACTCAGGTAACTGCTTTAGTTCCATCTACGTAAAGGTTGCTGGGGTATCTCTGCCAACTGTTCTGTTTAAAGCATCAACTATGTGAATTGCTATGTCTATGGTGCATCTTTCTTCAGAATACACGATAAATATTGACTTTGTTGAAATGCATTTATTAATCAATTTTTGCTTATATTCTTTTACTTGTATCTCTGAGAGACACTGAATATGAGTGGAATGCTATCTAAACGCGGGGTCTCATGGTCTTGCCACCTGTGCCTTGGTCCTTGGAAGTGGTTGATTCATTATATGTGCATTTTTGTGTGCTCTTGGCTAGTTCAATTATCAATTGCCTTGTATCCCTGCACCAGTGAAAAAGAATGGGGGGCCAGGAATGTTAGAACTGTGCCTTTTGATTTCTTCTGCTTGCCAAGATTTTATTTGTGGTTTTACGTGTTTGCGTAGTCAAAATAATGTCAACCTTTATGAGGTACAAATTTAGAGCTAGTCCATTGTCTATAATAAATATGATTACTAAAAACGTGCTTTAAATTGTCTTTGGTTGTGATGTTCACTCTCTTGGTCCAAAAGATGCTTCACGTCTATCAGCCCTCCTGCTAGTGTTCCAAATGACAATGTAGTACTCTTTATGCTTTACCACAAATATAGTGGTTCTAATTTATATCCTTTTCAGCTCTTTTATCTGTCTCAAACACGTGCTGTTTCCTTGCTGCGATTCTGGATTGTATTCCAATTGATTTCTAACTGCAGAGTAGTTACAGGATTGTTTCTTTCTGGAAATATGGGATAATTTTTATGTCCTTAAGGGCAGTAAACATTAAAGCTGAAACTGAGGCTGAAATCTCTAGTCCACTGGTAATATATTTTGAGACACTGGAATTTTCATATTTGGATGACTGAAGTATATTGTCTACAGGTACTTGTATCTGCGATGGGGAATGGACTTGTCAAAGTTGGTGGTTTTCGTTGGAGAAAGCGGTGATACTGATTATGAAGGATTGATCGGTGGTCTACGCAAGGCTGTCATAATGAAAGGACTCTGCGCTAGTGCAAGCAGCTTAATTCATGGTAATAGGAATTACCCGCTATCCGATGTTTTACCATTCGACAGCCCTAATGTTGTTCAAGCGGCAGAGGAATGTAGCAGTACGGAGATCCGTTCCTCACTGGAGAAACTAGGGGTACTCAAAGGATAATACCTTCCCCTTAGATTGGCAAAAATCTATATGAGCTAAGATTGTGCCATGAAAGAATAGCCATCCATTTGGGTTGTCTTTTGAAGCTATTAATAGTTTTCAAGAGACTACAAAATGAGATGAGCCCTTTGATGCTCTGAAAAGATGGACATAAAAGCTTCACTCCGTTTCGAGTGTTATGAAAGTCTTTTATCTAAACCAATGCTGTAAAGTTGTAGAATTTCTTTTGCTATGTCATTCGATAGAACCTCTTCCGGTTCATATACTGCGAGAAAAATAAATTCAACTGAAAAACGTTGACCGATCTTGTAAATTATCATATACATCCACCACAAGGCATTATTGGTGGTTTTCAAATGCGGAATGTTGACCGGATCAATATTTTTTAAACCTTGTGGATCTGTTGATCTGATCATCCCTTATGTAAACAGAGTGGTGCACTTGATATTTCATCTTTAAGTTCAATTTTCACTTAACAGAATTGGTTTCATATAATGCAACAAGCTGTGGGATGCTATTTTAGTCTTTTGCTGATTATTATCACGAACTGTTTGAACGAACAACTGTTAGATGTTCTGGACAGGCTTTTGTACTGTTTAATTTTTGGGATATTTTGTCTCTATAGTATCTCGTCTTTTCGTTTTTGCTATTGAAATTTAACTTCAGTGTTTGTTGCCAATTACTGGTATCCTTTTTGATTTTGACCCAAAAATACATGCAATCAGTCTCTAGTCTTATGGTGTTAAGCTATTCATCTTTTCAAGTGTGTTTTGGCCTTTTGTTTCGGGGACTACAAGTGTTAAGATTGACCTATCAATGTGTAATTGAAAAAGTATTTGAAGTTAAGACCAATGAGCAATTGCGAGAATTTATGTCTTGACAGATTGCAGACTTTTTATCATTGTATGCAGAGTGGGTCAAGCATGCAACTTTCTAGCCTTAGTGAATTACATTTTCGTGCTAGGAAGCTTCTTAATGTTGACAAGCTCCTCATTTCAATTCTAATATTTTACTAATCATTATTAACATGACTCTGAAAAAGAGCTTTCTTCTCATTTACTGTTTAAACGGTTAACCGGTTAGGTCTATATATACCCTGCCTGTTCTTTGTATTAAGAGATGCTTGATCATCAATAAAAGAACTCACATTGGGCTTTTGGAAGGAGATAAGTGATTAGCCAAAAGAAAAGAAAAATATGCATTCTTAGTGGAAGTTGAATAATGAAGGGGAGTCGTCATGTGACCAGTAGGTCACAAGTTCGAGCCGTAGAAACAGTGTCTTGCAGAAATGCAGGGTAAGACTGCGTACAATAGACCCTTATAGTCCGGCCATTCCCCGGATCCATAGCGAGAGCTTAGTGCACCGAGCTGCCCTTAGTGGAAGATGAATAATGTATAGTAGTAGCTTCTTTCACCTTTTTCCATTGCATTGGGGATATTGAAAAGGGAAGTGTAAAGGGAAATGCGAATTGAACCTACCCTATTGAAAGAGTTTCCCTCAAAAATTTCTCACTCTCGCTTGTCGGGGTGGGTGTCGGTCGGTTTGTTGACCAGATCCCCTTAAAAATTGTACATGCGGGTCTTCTCGCATGCGGTCTTCAAAGTGTTGTCTGTCGTACCGTTGACTCTATCTATTTATGAAATATTCTTTATCTCGTTTTATATTTTATATAGGCTCGCTCCCTCTTTTGATATCATTAGGTTATAAGCCTCAGATGAGTTCCCTTTTTTTCTTTTTTTTTTACTCCTCCTTTTTTCTTCTTTTATTGAGCGTGTGGCCTAGACAGAATGTCGACTTTTCTATTATATAGAAAAGGCAAAGAGGGTCGACCAAGGCAGACTTGTCATTATACCTGCCACCATCTTTGCCTTTTTAGTAGAAAAGACACAATGGTCGACCAAGGGTACCTTTGTCACTTGCTTCTGTCATAAAATCTATTAAGACACTTGTTCTCACTCCATGGTCATTTTTATTTTTTCCATAAATCTAGAAGTATCAGTTTTTTCATCCAAGCTACAGACACAACATGAATTCAAGAAACATTGATTCTTTCATCGGTTTTCTTCTGGCTTTCGAGGACAGCTCTTTGAGCTCTCTTCATCTTCTCAGCAGCTGAGTGTTGCAATTTCAGGTCATTTCTCTCTCAATTTTCCCTAATTTTTTCCCGGTTCTCTTCTAATTTTTTAACTTCATGTTTGTTGTTGGTTATTATTCTTCTTTTTTCGTCCTTAATCTGCTTTCGTTCTGTCTTTCCAATTTCCATATATGGTCTTCACTCGACATTTTCTATCTATAGATGGAAGGAAAGATTGGAACTTTGAGTTGAAAAAATACAGAAAAGATATTAAAGGAGAAGGGTTTGTTATGGGTAAAATATAGGAGTATCTTTGGAAGTAGACAATGATAAAAAAAAATATATATTATGGTAGTAATTTCATTTGCATTAAGACTTTTTCTGAATTTTGAAAATATCCCTTCAAATTCAGTTAAAGGAATAGACTAATGATATTCGTTTCTAGATAGAATAGCTGTATTTTTTTCAATTTGATTTGACTCTTTGGGCCAAAAATTGAAACTCTTGAACAGTAAAAATGGTGGTCTTTTTTGCTATGGGTTTGAAAGATGATTTTTCGAATTTTCAGGTGTTGGAAATTAGAAATATAAACTGATATAAATGTTGGGACCAAACACACTCACGCAAGTATACGCGGTCGTCAAGTAATAAAGTGACTAAAAGTCGGATGTCGAACCCACGAGGACTTATGATTAGCTATTAACTAAATTAGACTATCCTAATTATCTAAACAAGAATTAAATCTAAAAATATTTTATTCTAACTAATTAAATAAGAAAAATATAAATAATAAACTTTGAACAGAGAAAGAGCAAATTTTAATGATATCAATGTAATGAAAACGATCTAGGGTTATGGGCTATCTAACAATCCTATTGTATTCTTCAATTGAATTGACCGACTAATTTATCTAGCTTATTGGTTGACCGGGTTAATATTGCTCATAAGAATCTGTCGAGTTCTTACTCGCCTATTCAAGCTAACCTAACGCCTATATGTCTATGGAGTTAGAATCAACAAGAACGCATTTATAATTCCTGTAAATCAACCAAGCAAGGCAATTAGGTATATGTCTATCCTAACCACGAATCCGTTCCCCGATGCCCGAGTTCAAGAACTTGCCCTACTCAATCCTATATGCAATATAGAATTCCCACTTTCGAGTTCAATTCTAGATTCGTAGATAATATTCAATTGGTGATCAAGCAATTAAATAATTAAGTGCAAGATTGAATAAATAAACTAATATGATAAATCAAGAAGTCAAAATCAATATCCGAATAACAATAGTCATGAAAGAACCACAACCCTAGAACGTGAAGTTTAGCTCCACATAGACATGGTAGCCAAACAACAAATCATATAAAGAAACATAAAAATTACTAAGTTTGGTGGGAGAAAGATGGAACTTGATGAATTCCGGCCTCCACAGCTTTGTCGTGGCTTTATTTTTCCTTTCCAATATGTTAGATCACCTAAAAGAGGCGTTTTTAGCTTATATATTGCGTACAAAAGTCGTGGGCCAAAGCTCTCCTATTCCTAGTCCAAATCGGCTTCAGGGATTGATGCTAAGGTGGATGCGACGCATCCACCTTGTCCTCCATTTCAATTTTTGCCTGCGAAGGTGGATGCGACGCATCCACCTTGTCTTCCATTTCTCAGCTTTGCATGCGATGGTGGACGCGACGCATCCAGCCTTCTCTTCTACTTCCCAGTTTCGCACGCGATGGCGAACGCTATGGCCCAACTTCACTGCTAAGGTTGCATGCAGGATGATGTTTTCCTAGGTTGGATGCGACGTATCCAACCCTTCTTCCTCTGGCTAAACCACCTTTTCTTCATATTTTTCACTCCGAACACCTTAAATCGTCACACATAACTTAATTAGTCATCAAACCAATAATTACACCATGTTGGGCGTTTTAAAGATTAAATAACATCAAGAAGTGGTTAAAACATGGGCAAAGTAACATCAACACATATCGAAATATGCCAAACATCACTACCCCACACTTAAACCTTTGTTCGTCCTCGAACAAACCATCACTATAGTAAACAAAATAAAATTAAGCTCTTATCATTCAAAGCACACTACATCTATGACCATGGTTATTTGCTACAATTAGGCTCTAGACTATGCATCAACACACTTCCCTTTTCTTATGCCCTTCTTTAAACATATTCGAACAAAGACAACATGCTCACAACAATCCTAACCTCAAAAACCGACTCAATGTCACAATGCACTCATGGCTTGAACAACCAACATCATAGAGAAGTCTAATAACGTTACCTATCCCTAGTGAAACCATGTGCCCTCACAACAAAAGCAGAGAGAGTAGAATCAATCCACACATTCGAATCTCATGCTCACAAAGAAAATCGCTCACTCTCACAAAAGAAGTCACATGCATGTAGTTGGTACCATAGGCTTGCCCTTAATGTAAATCTCTACTAATGTAAGCTCGCTCGATCTAAAATCAATTAGGACTTTTTCATGGTTGTAATGTGGGCTAAGGGACGGGTAGGATATATTTAAGGAATAGTGATTCACCCTCCTAAGCACTTTAACACATCATCAAATAACTTAAGCGCGAATTCTTCAACACCCTTTCAATTTCACCAATAATATCACTTCAAACAATATTTCCTCTTTCTTTAAGCACTACTTTAATTCATACCCACTAGCAAGAACAAGACAATAATTTATTCATTTATATTTTTCTTTCTTTTTTTTTTTCGCTAGTGGTGTATTATTTTACAAAATAAGTGCACCCTTCTTTCTTTCATTGGTTCCACTCAAAAGTCACCCCACACTTAGTCCCTTCTTACTTCTTTTAGCGCTCATCTAACAATTAAAGTGCTTTAAGAGGTAAAAGGATCAAAACAATGTCAATTAAGAATAAAAAGGGTATAGGCTTGTAATGTGGGTACCAAATAAAAGGTCTACAGGCTCAAAAGGGTTAACTAGGGATAGATTTTATTTGTGATAAGCAATAAGCTCAAAAAAGATCAAAGAAAGCCTAAAATCATTTTTCAAACCGAGCATCACCTAAAATTTCGCTTCAACTCACATACTGGGCAAGTTCTAGACACAAGTACACTACATGGACTACACAAAAACCTTACCACACATGGCACATGACTCATTAAGGACGGTCACATTCCGACTCTCAAATAATGTAAGTATTCACGGAGCAACGAGATATTAAGCATTAATCGCAAAGTGAACACAAGTCAAGAAAATGAGAAATAGGCGCCACAAAACATGCTATCCATTTTAACAAGGCATCATCAATAATTTCAGAGTGAGAAGGGAAGATATTACATATGTAAAAGCCTAAATATGCCATTATCAACCAAGTCAAGGTCACCTAGGTTCATCATTCTTCCTCCTTTTATTCCCTACATTCCTACTCTACTCTAAAAAGAAAACAAAATTACCCGGTTCAAACTACATCCCATGGAAAAGAACCGAGGCACAAAGAAAAACCACAGGGGATTATTACTATCTACAAAGATACTATATATATATATATATATATATATATATATATATATATATATATATATATATTGATAATGATAAACTGATAGATAAACTGATAGTTACTCCATATAGATGAATTTACTGCTATTTTATGCCATTAATCCAGTGAATATTTTAGTACATTCATCCATACATCAAAACATGAATCACCCCCACCCCACACTTAGGACTGTGCGTTGTCCCCAACGCACACAAACAAGGTAAAGTAGGGTGAGAAGAACTCCCTCAAGTCAAGGTAGAGGGCTCATCCGCAGTCTGTGGAGGAGCATCTGCATCCATAGCATTCCTATCATCAACAACTGGTACGGATTCTGTATCAGGTGTTACAGCGACCTCAGTAGGCCTGTTGAGTGGAGCCTCAGTGACTATGGGAGGAACAGGAGTGGATGGTCCGGCAGTGGATGATGCAATCAGCTGGGAGATGTCGGTACCTGCACATTGAACCAGAGCTCTGAGGAGTAATGATATCTCCTTCATCATCGTGGCCTGCTCGGTCTGAACTCGGCTTAGATCCGCACGAGTCTGTCTCAACTCATCCCTGGTGGCACTCAACTCGACACGAGTCGCTATCAGCTCAGCCCTGTTCTCTTGCATATCTGCTTGCATATGCTCAAATAATTGTTGAATGGTGAGCTTAGAAGACCTTCCCTTGTTCGGCTCTAGAACATGAGTGACATCATATGGTCCTGGAGCTTTAGCCTCAATGTCGTCATTCTCCTTGTCCCATAGTACTCCCATCTCTGTTAAAAAAGCCGTTAGGGTATTAGCAAATAACAGCCTCCACTTGTAATTCATCCTGGTTCGCTGCATTTGATCATGCATGATGACTCCGAAGTTGAGTGGTATCCCCTCTAATAAAGCATATAATACGAGTGCGCGGTAACGAGGGACATCAGTTTTATGTTGGCATGGAAGCAGGCGGTTACAAATGAAATTTAGAGCCACACGTGCTAACGCACTCATGAATTCCTTGGCTATAGAGTGGTACTCCATACTCCCATGCTTCCATTCTGCATCCTTCCTGGTAGGGCATAGGACAGACTTAATGTGTGCATAATCTGGTGTTTTGCATATGGAGTCAAACCTGTCTGTAAGTGTGTGTGGCACCCTTAAGAAGTTATTCAGAGCTTCAGCTGACACATTAATATCTACCCCTCTTACTCGCACAATGTTTCCCTTTGCGTGACGCCAATTGGCGTAGAGCTCTCTAACAATGGTGAGGTTGGCTTTGCCGTGACCTTTCAGAATGGGTCCCCATTTTTGCACCTCTCGAATTGACTTTAGAAACTCTGAGTACTTTGTCTTAAGTGGTCCGATGTTTATCGGCTTTTCCGGAATATACTTCTTTGAAACCAGTATCTTCTTATAGGCTCGGAATGCCTTCTCATTAACAAAGTATTTCTCCCAATCAACTCGGTCTATGGGTTCACCCTCGTCTTTATCACTCATGTTGACCTGTAGGTGGTCATTGTCCGAATCGGAATCGGATTCAGATTCTGTAGTAATCTTCTCCTTCCCTTTATCAGTCGGATCACTCATTTTCGAAGCTTTTCTTTGGTATGTCACATGCTCTCTTATCTCTATTCCTTTGCTTGGTGTAATACCCTTCTTCACTGTCCTCCTGACTAATGTTTCCTCCTCCTCTTGCTCTGAATCATCACTTAACTGCCTAGGCAGCAGTTCCATTTCCTTCTCCGTCTGCTTCCTTTTTTTCTGTGGATTTGGACCGCCCGCTGCCCTTCCGGTAGGCTTTTTGGGCGGTTGCTTGTTACCATCTTTGTCTTGTTGCTTGGATGGTTTACTCACTGCTGTCATTTTACGAATCTAAGTACCTGCAATGCAAAGAATTCAACAATTAGCAGATGAAACAGCGAAGTTCAGCTTGAAAGCAATTGCAACAGCTTGCAGACTTCAATTTTATTCGTAAAGTCATGCCATTCACTACTTCATGGAATTGTAGCTCATGACTTTCAGCAAGTATGTGATAACTCTCTTCAAAAATTCAATTTCACATAGCCCCTCACTCGACCCCACACTTATTCTCAAGCATACACCAATGTTGCTCGGTTACTCAGACTTCACCGACGCCTAAATTTTCCTCAGGGACAATTCGTCGAACATGTGGTATGCAACAAGTGTGCCTAGTTCATTCTATCAGTTGAGCAATGCAACTACCCTCCCAAAGTTTGACGAGATGAAGGGAATTATAGTTTATCATCTCGCAACCATTACAACGACCAAGAACGACAGCCCTAAAAAATTTTGAAATTGCAAAACCTACTTGTTGCTACCATTGAGGGAGGGAAGAGAGAAGAATTAGGAGAGAAGCCAACGGAAGAACGAAGAGGATGATGCGTACCTGTCGCGTTTGTATGCGTTACAATTTCGATTAAAGAATTCTGTTCTGCGTTCGTAGGCATCGCCAAAAAGAGACGAGTGGATGCGTCGCAAGAAGAGTTTTAACGAATTCGTTATCTTAAGATGTGTTAAAATATATAGTACTTACCTGTGCGTGCGAGCTTTGACGCGACGCATCCCCTTGTCTTCCTTCAAAAATTTTCGGACGCGACACGGACGCGATAGGCAGACTTCACTGCCTTGAGCAATTGGCCCGTCAATTTTTTTTTTTTTTTTTTTTTTTTTTGCTGAGGGGGACGCGACGCATCCGCCTCGTTTTCTCATATCTGGGGAACTTTTTATTTTTTTATATTTTTTTTTTATATTTTTTTTTAAGATCTATGTCCTAAAAAAAAATAAAAAAAAATAAAAATAAACTAACTAACTTGGGTGGCCTCCCAAGAAGCGCCTGATTTAACGTCGCGGCACGACGCAACATGTTCTTCATGCCTCCACTAAATCCATTGTGGTCTTGTGACGTGCAATGTCACCACCCCAATAGTGTTTTACTCTTTGGCCATTTACCAAGAATGTCGTATTGGACCCCTTATCACACAATTCTATCGCACCATGAGGTTTTACACTAACCACTTCAAACGGACCCGACCATCGAGATTTAAGCTTCCCTGGAAAAAGCTTTAGCCTTGAATTAAACAGTAGAATTTCTTGACCTGGTTCAAACTCACGATGTTGGATATGCTTATCATGCCATCTTTTGGTCTTCTCTTTATACAATTTGGCATTTTCGTACGCATGCAATCGAAACTCATCAAGCTCGTTGAGTTGTAGCAATCTCTTTTCACCGGCCAAGTCCATCTCCATATTTAGCTTTTTAATCGCCCAATATGCTTTGTGTTCAAGCTCGACGGGCAGATGGCAGGCTTCCCATAAACCAACCTGTACGGAGAAGTGCCTATTGGGGTCTTGTACGCAGTGCGATATGCCCATAATGCGTCATCCAGCTTCCCGGCCCAGTCCTTTCTATTCATACTTACTGTCTTTTCCAAAATCTGCTTGACCTCTCTGTTGGAAACTTCTACTTGACCACTCGTTTGGGGATGATAGGCAGTGGAAACTTTGTGCTTGACTCCGTATTTTGCAAGAATATTATTCAGCAGTTTGTTACAAAAGTGAGTTCCCCCGTCGCTTATCAACACTCTTGGGGTCCCAAAACGTGTGAAGATGTGCTTCTTTACAAAGCCTACCACAACCTTTGCGTCGTTAGTAGGAAGAGCTATGGCCTCTACCCACTTAGAAACATAGTCGACCGCCACCAAGATGTATCTGTGTCCGTTAGAATATGGGAATGGTCCCATAAAATCAATCCCCCAAACATCAAAAAGTTCTACCGCCAGAATATTTTGCAAGGGCATCTCGTGCTTCCTCGTGATAGTTCCAGTTCTTTGGCATCTATCACAATTTTTAACGAAGGCATGTGCATCCTTAAACAATTTTGGCCAATAAAAACCTGATTGTAGCACTTTTTGGGCGGTTTTATCCCCGCCGTGATGACCTCCATATGGTGACGCATGGCAGTCATGTAGTATAGCCTTCATCTCTTCCTCAGGAACACACCTTCTCACCAACTGATCTGCACACTGCCTATATAGGAATGGCTCATCCCACACGTAGAACCTTACATCATGTAGGAATCTTCTTCCATTGTCAGCTGTCCATTCTAGTGGCGTCACCCCACTTGCGATAAAATTCACATAATCTGCATACCATGGGGCTTCACCTGAGGTGATTGCTAATATTTGCTCATCCGGAAATGTTTCTTTAATTGACCCTCCTTCAGCTACATGGTCCCGACTTTCTAATCTGGACAAATGATCGGCCACTTGATTTTCTGTCCCTTTTCGATCTCGGATCTCTAAGTCAAATTCTTGCAAGAGGAGGACCCAACGAATCAGCCTCGGCTTGGCGTCTTTCTTTTCAAATAGGTATCTGATAGCTGAATGATCTGTGTAGACGATGACTTTGGTTCCCACTAGATAGGATCTGAACTTGTCAAACGCCCACACCACTGCAAGCAACTCCTTTTCAGTCACTGTATAATTCATCTGAGCTGGATTCATAGTTTTGCTTGCATAATAAATGGAGTGAAAGATTTTATCCCTCCTTTGCCCCAACACCGCTCCAATTGCTATGTCACTTGCATCGCACATCAACTCAAATGGTTGTGCCCAATCGGGGCCAATGATAATTGGTGCAGTCACCAATCTTCCCTTCAGCTCCTCAAATGCTTTTAGACATGCATTATCAAACTTGAAGGTAACATCTTTCTCTAGAAGCCTGCACAAAGGGGAAGAAATTTTCGAAAAATCTTTAATGAAACGACGATAAAAACCTGCATGACCCAAGAAACTGCGAATGCCTTTGATGGATGTCGGCGGGGGCAATTTTTCAATCGTCTCCACCTTTGCTTTATCCACCTGTAGACCATCTTTTGAAACCTTGTGCCCCAAAACTATACCTTCACGTACCATGAAATGGCACTTTTCCCAGTTTAGCACCAAGTTCGTCTCTTCACACCTAGCTAGCACTTTATCAAGGTTCATCAAACAACTATCAAAAGAACATCCAAACACAGAAAAATCGTCCATGAATACTTCTACAAATCTTTCAACCATGTCAGTGAAAATAGCCATCATACACCTTTGAAAAGTCGCAGGTGCATTACAAAGACCGAAGGGCATTCTCTTGAACGCATACGTGCCATAAGGACATGTAAATGTAGTTTTCTCTTGGTCTTCTGGGGCTATAGCAATCTGATTATACCCCGAATAACCATCCAGGAAACAGTAGTATTCCTGGCCAACTAATCTATCAAGCATTTGGTCAATAAAAGGAAGGGGAAAGTGGTCTTTCCGGGTGGCATTGTTCAGTTTTCTGTAATCTATGCAAATTCTCCATCCAGTTACAGTTCTTGTAGGAATTAAGTCATTATTTTCATTAACTACTACGGTTATCCCCCTTTCTTCGGCACACATTGAACGGGGCTTACCCATTTACTATCAGAGATTGGAAATACAATACCTGCATCAAGCCACTTAATCACTTCTTTTCTTACCACTTCTTTCATGATTGGATTTAGTCGGCGTTGGTGTTCTACACTTGGCTTGTGTCCGTCCTCCATGAGGATTTTGTGCATGCAGAAAGCTGGACTAATGCCTTTAATGTCAGACATTGTCCACCCAATTGCTCGCTTGTGCTCACGTAGCACCCTTAATAGCTTTTCTTCCTGTAATTTAGACAAGTGAGCAGAAATAATAACAGGTAAAGTGTCAGAACTTCCCAAATAAGCATATTGAAGGTGAGGGGGTAGGGGTTTAAGTTCCAAATTTGGAGCTTTTTCAATTGACGGCTTTGGTGGGGGGCCACTTGGCCTATTCAGGGGCTCAAACGGGATTATTCCTTGCATGTAACCACATGATGTATCTAGGATATGCATCATCTCCTCAACCTCATCATCCATCTCCAAGCTATCAAACATCATGATTGCTTTTTCTAAACAGTCGTCTAGATATACACTCGTGTCAAGAAGTTTCTCATCCACCTCCATTACAGATATCATAGAGAGCTCCTCATAGTGGCGGGGAAGTTGGATTGCTTTGTAGACATTGAAGACTGCTTCCTCGTTGTCCACTCTCATAATCATTTTCTCTTCTCTCACTTTAATTATTGCATCGCCAGTAGCCAAGAGAGGTCGTCCCAATATGATTGGAACTTGTTCATCAGCCTCGAAGTCTAGAATAATGAAGTCAGCTGGGAAGATGAATTTTCCAATTTGCAGCAGCACATCTTCAATCACTCCTTCGGGGTAGGCTATGGACCTATCAGCTAATTGCAACATCACGGTGGTTGGTCTCGGAGCTCCCAGACCTAATTGCTTAAACAAGGATAAAGGCATCAGATTTATGCTTGCACCCAAATCACACAGAGCACGTCCCACGTCAATATTACCGATTTGTACTGGAATGGTGAAGCTGCCAGGATCCTTAAGCTTTTGGGGAAGCTTGTTTTGGACCCTTGATGTGCATTCCTCAGTAAGTGCAACCGTCTCGAACTCAGTCAATTTTCTCTTATGAGCCACTATGTCTTTTATGTACTTAGCGTACTTTGGAATTTCACGAAGTACATCCACTAATGGAATATTTAATTGAACTTGACTCAACATGGAGAGAAATTTGTTGAACATGCGATCGTCATTCCTTTTCTGCAATCTTTGGGGGAAAGGTGGTGGTGGCCTTGTAACCTCCATTCGCTCTGAACTTGCATCATCTTCCTTTGACTCTTGTGTTGCCTTAGGTGTCAACTCCCCCCAGGTATAGGTTTTTCTTTTATCTTCCTTGGCACTTCCTCTAGTTCCCTCCCGTTTCTAAGTGTAACTGCATTAATTTGAGGGTTCTTCTCTGTATCACTGGGAAGTGAGCCTGTAGGTCTAGTATTTTGGTTTGCTGCTAACTGCCCCATTTGCCTCTCAAGATTTCTGAAATCGGTCCTGAGCTGTTGATTGTCTAGTAACAACTTTTTCAGCAAGTCATTCGTACTTTCTTCCATTTGTTGGGGTGGCTTCTGAGGTTGAGTAAAATTCCCTTGAGGCCTATACTGATTCTGTTGACTTCCGCCCCATGAGAAGTTAGGATGATTCCTCCAGTTTGGGTTGTAAGTGTTCCCATATTGCGCATGTTGATTCATAGGACCTCTGTTTTGTTGCCCCACATAGTATATAGATTCAGGATTCGTGGGGCACATGTCAATCATATGACTGTCTCCGCATAGTTCGCAACAAATAGACATCTGCTGTACATGTTGCATTTGTTGTGTTGTCATTCTATTCATCGGATTTGCCAATTTTGCTATATCGGCTCTCATGGCGGAAAAGTCATCAAGCTCAATCAAACCGGCGGCCTTCTGTTTAATTCCCCTTCGTGAATCCCCCTCTCCTTGCCAATTATGGTCATTAGCAGTGAAATTATTTAGCAAGAGTTGTATTTCACTATACGATCTTGCCATGCAACTACCCCCACAAGCTGAGTCAAGATTCATCTTTGATGCTTCATCTAACCCATCAACAAAAGTGTGACCCAATACCTCATCAGTTTGACAATGATGCGGGCAGTCTCTGAGTAGCTTCTTGTATCTTTTCCAAGCTTGACGAAGTATCTCGCCATCCCGTTGTTGGAACCCAAGAATTTGGCTCCTCAGCGACTTTGTCTTCTTAGTTGGGAAAAACTTGATCAGGAATTTCCTTGCTAGATCATCCCAAGTGTGGATAGAGTTCGCGGGCTCCTTTTGCAACCATTCTTTAGCTTCCCCCAACAGTGAAAAAGGGAATAGTGTCAGCCTGACATAGTCCTTGGAGACGTTCGGATAATTGTAAGTGTCCGTGATTTCCAAGAAGTTCTGAATATGCCTCTGCGGGTCCTCATGAGATAGACCCACATATTGTCCTGTGGACTGAATCAGCTGTACCATGTACTGTTTGAGTTCAAAATGCCCAGTGATATCAGGCTTCACAATAGCCTGAGTCATATTCGCAAGATTGGGCCTTGCGGCTTCAATTACCGGACGCTCTTCATTGCCTGCCATATCTATTGGCTGTGGTTGGACTGCGATGTCCAACTCTCTTTCTATTCTCGTTCTAGCTTCGTGTTCCCTTCTCACTCTATGTAGTGTTCGTTCGATTTCTGGATCAAGAGGAATGAGGTTGTTTGCACTTCTACTCCTCTGCATTCGAGAGAAGACCATGCGTTGACACAAACCAGGCAAACTGAAAATTAAAACTTGAAAACAAATATCTAATAAAAGCTTAACTTAGTCACGTAGCTAATTTCTAAGTCCCCGGCAACGGCGCCAAAAACTTGTTGGGACCAAACACACTCACGCAAGTATACGCGGTCGTCAAGTAATAAAGTGACTAAAAGTCGGATGTCGAACCCACGAGGACTTATGATTAGCTATTAACTAAATTAGACTATCCTAATTATCTAAACAAGAATTAAATCTAAAAATATTTTATTCTAACTAATTAAATAAGAAAAATATAAATAATAAACTTTGAACAGAGAAAAAGCAGATTTTAATGATATCAATGTAATGAAAACGATCTAGGGTTATGGGCTATCTAACAATCCTATTGTATTCTTCAATTGAATTGACCGACTAATTTATCTAGCTTATTGGTTGACAGGGTTAATATTGCTCATAAGAATCTGTCGAGTTCTTACTCGCCTATTCAAGCTAACCTAACGCCTATATGTCTATGGAGTTAGAATCAACAAGAACGCATTTATAATTCCTGTAAATCAACCAAGCAAGGCAATTAGGTATATGTCTATCCTAACCACGAATCCGTTCCCCGATGCCCGAGTTCAAGAACTTGCCCTACTCAATCCTATATGCAATATAGAATTCCCACTTTCGAGTTCAATTCTAGATTCGTAGATAATATTCAATTGGTGATCAAGCAATTAAATAATTAAGTGCAAGATTGAATAAATAAACTAATATGATAAATCAAGAAGTCAAAATCAATATCCGAATAACAATAGTCATGAAAGAACCACAACCCTAGAACGTGAAGTTTAGCTCCACATAGACATGGTAGCCAAACAACAAATCATATAAAGAAACATAAAAATTACTAAGTTTGGTGGGAGAAAGATGGAACTTGATGAATTCCGGCCTCCACAGCTTTGTCGTGGCTTTATTTTTCCTTTCCAATATGTTAGATCACCTAAAAGAGGCGTTTTTAGCTTATATATTGCGTACAAAAGTCGTGGGCCAAAGCTCTCCTATTCCTAGTCCAAATCGGCTTCAGGGATTGATGCTAAGGTGGATGCGACGCATCCACCTTGTCCTCCATTTCAATTTTTGCCTGCGAAGGTGGATGCGACGCATCCACCTTGTCTTCCATTTCTCAGCTTTGCATGCGATGGTGGACGCGACGCATCCAGCCTTCTCTTCTACTTCCCAGTTTCGCACGTGATGGCGAACGCTATGGCCCAACTTCACTGCTAAGGTTGCATGCAGGATGATGTTTTCCTAGGTTGGATGCGACGCATCCAACCCTTCTTCCTCTGGCTAAACCACCTTTTCTTCATATTTTTCACTCCGAACACCTTAAATCGTCACACATAACTTAATTAGTCATCAAACCAATAATTACACCATGTTGGGCGTTTTAAAGATTAAATAACATCAAGAAGTGGTTAAAACATGGGCAAAGTAACATCAACACATATCGAAATATGCCAAACATCAATAAACAATAAAGATGTTAAGATCACCTTAGGCTTTTTTCCCTTTTATATTTTCATTAAATTTTGTTTCTTAGTAATAAACTTCTCATATTTTCCAACAGATACTTATGGTTTTCTTTTTTGGGCCTTTTTCGCTTTTGAAACACCATGGACTTCTCAGACTTTTTAATAAAATAATAATAGTTGTATCTAATTTTTTCTTTTTCTTTTCCACTGCTTCATGTACCATATTGCTTCATCTATCTTCGGCAGCTCTTACAGCGTGACCAAAGTGGTATCTACGTTATCAGGTACTTTTCTGTTAGTTGGCATACTTTTTTTAAACAATTTTCATATTAATTTTTATTCAATGATTTGTACTTTTATTTCCTTCTTTTTTGAATTTGTAAATGAAAAGGATTAAATATTAATGCCTTTGGAATATGATATAGGAGTTCACTGACTTTACAATTCTTATACAAGTAAAATGGGATTAAATGCCTATGGTAATTGTTGAGTAGAGATTAAAGATGATACCGAAGTAGAGACATACTAGAGTGCTTGTGCATCTGTTTAAATATTGTAGTCACCATATTCTATGAGGTAAAAAGTAACATATCATATTAGATGGAGGTAGCCATTGTGTATTTCCCTACGTCACTCTTTCTGGACTAAATTCTGAATGATAAAGTTTAATTGTGACTGTACAATTAACTGTTTTGATGTTATTGCTGCAACTCTGGCTTCCTGACAGTATATTTATGTTGTATGGTAGAAATTGAGATGTCACAACTTATATTTCTATTACTATCTTCTTAATACTAATCTGTCAATTGATTCATTCAGCTATTAAGGTCATTCAATACTTTCTTTACGTACTCAACACAAAGTTGCATTATACTCCGAAAGCTCGAGTTGTAATAACATGCTCGACTTTTTCTAGGAAAGCTAGAGTTGCAAATGCCAAATGACATTTACATATTTTAATAACAACTACAATGCAGTCAAAAGTGTTGCATCTTGCGTTGTACGCTCTTTGACAATTATCAGTTTTCTTCATGGATTACATAGTAACCTAAAGAAGCTTCTAGCATTGATAAACAATTGTTAATTTCTCTTTCCTATATTATTTCTGGACTAACAATATGCAATATGCTATGTGGAATATAAGTACCAAATAACATTCTACCTTGTTATATTACCGGTAAATATATTCTCCTTCAATTCAATGGAACTTGTTAACTCGAATAAACCTGTTTACGCCAAATAGAAATAATACTATGTTCTGTATTTCATCACTTTCTCAACAAAAAAAACAAGACCCATGTTTTGTATTTGATAATATTTTTAGGAAGCTCTTCTACCCGATCCAGTGCAAGATTGTACTTAACCTCCACTTATGATATCCAGGAAGATTAGAATGCACTCTTAGTTGCAAAATACCATAATGTTAATTGATTGCTCTTTCAAATTAAAGCTGGTTAGATTCGGCAACTTTAATAGTAATATTTTTCATTTGCTAATGCCTGGTGTGCAGAAGAGTTCCCTCCAAAGTTGTTGTTTCTTTATGGTGATATTTTCTTGGCAAATAATTTTATATTTCCAAAGTATATCAAATTTTTAGTCAAGGGTTTATCTCATTCATCTTCTCCAGATGTAAGATGTATTGTTGTTTGGATCCACCGCCCTATTTAAGAAGTTTCAAATGCAACATCTTCTCATGACATATTCTCTCTTTAGGTAAGGAGTCTCTCATTATGGTTTACAAGAGTTAATAACTCCAAAATCTCATCAAGTAAGAGTTAATAAGTCTAGAGCCTCATTAAAAAAAAGTTTCTCAAAATACAGTTCTTTGACATGATGATTCTTTTTTCATATATGCAAGAGTTACCTTAAGAATTCATGTACAAATTCGTTGCCCTTTATGATTCAGGTTTAATATCTTTTGTCCCATTTTTACACTCTTATATGCAAGAGTTACCAAGAAGTTTAAACCAACAAGTTATTATAAATAAATTTGCACTTGAATTCTTGGGTCGTATTCCCGTGTACTCTTTTTTAAATAATGCAATGAGAAAAAAAAGTATCATTGTTAAGCATAAAAGACATAGTCAGTTAATTTATCTGATTTGTTTCACTTGATTTCATGAACCATTTTTATCACTTTGTTGGTCTATATTTTAGGGAGAACGCACAGAGATAAAGAAAGGTAACATAAAACAGTATGGAAGATAAAGTGGAGAAGCACTAAGCTTTTTAATATTATTCTCGGTATTATGTTTCAGTACTCTGATTGCTCTATCGAGTATTTTCTTTAGCTTCATCAGAAGGTGAAATAATAACACGCTTATGTATTATTCCCAATTTTCTGTGAGACTGAAGTAGGAGTTGTAATGTGATAATTTAGAAAGAATCGAAACCACTTAGATATCTCTGTGTCTGTTTTGTGAAGGGTAGACACTTGAGCAAATACATTCAGGCCCCAGGGAGGATTGTGGCACTTCATTTTTCAGAAGAGTGCCACAGAGGTTTTGGAGACATCAAGCATGTAGTCGAAAAGAATGCGCCTACTTTTCAACTTTTTGTTGTTGTAAGACTCAGAAGAAGTTCAAAAAGTGCACATGCAAAACGTAATATCTGAAGGGAAGAACATTAATTAGCATTTTGAATCATTTCAGATAGTAAAGTTCCGAAAAGTTTTATTTTTATTTAAATTGAATTACTGCTTGAGCGTGGGAATCACTATAAAGCTCGAATAGGGAATACGTGCATTATAAATAGTCAAATATAATTACTCTTTCACCTATCTCTAAGCGTTTTCTTAAACAACTGTCGTGAGAGTCAAAATCAGGTTGCATAAAGGTAGAATCACCCAACTCTGTATCACTAAAATCAAAGTTCTACTTTCGAGCCCCGAAGTCGTTTCTTAACAAGGATCGCAGAAATTTTGTTTTGTCCAGGTGAAATGTTTGACTAGCTTTGAGTCATTTGGCGTCAAATTTGGAGGGTTGAGTGCGTTCTTGAATTGGGAAATAGACAACTTCCGTTTTCCCATTTACTGCTCTATTTGTGCTTTATAACTGTATTATGACCTATCAGATTAGTTAGTTCGGGTTCGGAGAGATTTCGGAATGAATTGAGACACTTAGTCTCATAATGGAAAACTTAGGTTGGAAAAGTCGACCAGATGTCGACTTATGTATAAACGACCTCGGATTTGAATTTTTATAATTTTAATAGCTCCGTATGGTGATTTTGGACTTAGGAGTGTGTCCGAAAAATTATTTGGAGGTCCGTAGTGGAATTAGGCTTAAAATGGCGAAAGTTAAATTTTTGGGAAGTTTGACCGGGGGTTGACTTTTTGATATCGGGGTCAGAATTTGATTCTGGAAATTTGAATAGGTCCGTAATGTGAAATGTGACTTGTGTGCAATATTTTAGGCTAATTGGACGTGATTTGATAGGTTTCGGCGTCGTTGAGTCAAATTAAGTCGCAGGCTCCACTCCTGGTGGTGCCAGGATCAACCAGGTAGCATTCCTCATCGACGTCGGCGTCGCATGAGCATGGGAACAAGTTGGAGCTTTGAAGTCTGAGTAGAAGCCCAAAAAATTAATCGGGGATCATGTCCGGGGGTCGAAAACCAAGTCCGAATGTCAAAAAATGAACAAACGAACTTACTTTGAGAAAAAATCACTATCGCGCCGCATGGGGCACCGCGCGACAGTGCAGAAGTGGTCTGTCACGCAAAAGTTCGAGCTCTCTGGTTTTTTCCACAAGCGCGCCGCATGGGTGTTTCCACGTTCAGCTAGGAAAGGTTAGTTTCGTCCGAGCTTATTTGTACACGGTATAAATACACCAAAAATACGATTTTGAAGGGAGTTTTGACCTACGAAAGATTGGAGAATCAACCAAGGCAAGAAGACTCAAGAATTCATCAATATTTTAAGCTGCAATCGGTGCAATACGAGAGTTTGTGTCGAATCATTAAAATTGATTTTTTTTTTTAAACATTATTGAGATGTCATACTCCATTGTTATGGAGTAATTTCCATTAGGGTGTTAACAAATACAGTGTTTCGATAACTTGATTAAGGATTCGATTCTTGATAATTGTTAGAATTAATTGATGGAGCTTTAATTTGTATTGCGAGTTATTTATTATTTTTCTTAATCGAAAGAGGAGTTTGATATTGAATTTCTTCACATCTTATGCTCTTGTTTAAATTCGTGATTCAAATAGGTAATCGAAAGAGCCTCTTGAATTATTAATCGAACTAGAAAATAGAAAAATATTCGTGAAAAGCTACCCTTTAGATCATAACCATCATTTGATTGTTGCAATTATTTACCGTGCTTCAATTGGATTAATTACTGAATTAACGTTTAATCGGAAGAGGAACATTAACTTCAAGTGCAATCTGATTATCGGTTGAATTCGTGAGAATAAATCGTATTATAGAGTGAATTAACTCAAGAATTGAATCCCGACTCAGTTATCTTTCACCTATCTAGTCAAATACCCGTATCCCTCTCATTGATAGCTCTTCGTTGCTCATCTGGTGTCTTTTGTGATCAATTGTTATTTGCTTAATTTTTTAGTAGTAAATCGTAGTAACAGTCATCAAATCAAGTATTAATTTTTCTGGATAGTAATCAACTGGAGATTATTCAAACATTATTTAAATCCAATTCATGTGGAGACGATAATTAATTTATACTATCTTTGACTAGCGGGCAATAATTTTGTGTGTATATTGCGATCGTTAGTGTAAACAGTAGGTGCAAGTTAGTTTTTATTTTACTGATCAAAATTTACCCGCACCCACTACTTACATATCAAACAGTTTAACCATAGTCACAAATTAAATTGTAAATACATATCACCTAACCATGGTTAGGTGATAAATAAAGAGGGTATATGTATAGAATTTCTATACTATAGAGGTATATGTGCTTTTTCCAAAATACGGAGGGTGTATCCAAAACTGGATCATATAATATGGGCGTTAGTGTAATTAACACTAGTTATTTTTATAAGAACGAAAAAGTTGAACCATTTTCAAAATCTGTACTTACTATAATAGGGGCTCTATCTGTTACACGTGTTTGTCAAGAATTTACAGGTGTTAAAATGTTAAGACACAGTCGACGTTTGTGTAGAGTAGAATCCATGCACATCTTATTATTGACTTTTCTTTGACCATTTTCTTGTAAACATTTTTAAGTAATTGTGATTTATTATTTTAAATTTAAAGCAGAAGAAATACATGTTTTCATCTTGTTCTTTCAACTCCGAGACGTATATATAGGAAAACAATAAAATGTAACAGTTATATTAGTAGGGGAGTCAAAAAAGTTCTTTTTGTTATTTTTTTAAAAATAATTTTATAAATATTTTAAACTATAAATTATTATGACTTGTAATATAATTTTTAAATATATAAATTTTATTTTCAATATTTTGAAGAATTTATTTATAAATTTCAAGATCAAACAACGTTGATCCTCATACTTCAAACCTTACCACATAAAAAAGAAGGGAGTCAGTATTCTAAGTAGTAACATAAGTTATTTTTCAGAAGCTAAAAAAATTAATTTTCGTAAAAGCACATTTAAAACCCTAATCATGCACTAAATAATATTCTAATATTAACAAAAATACTTTACAAACTAATCACTCAAACACAAGCTAAATTACCATAACTCTCTTGCATGAAATTTCTCCTATCATTTCCCTCATCTCTTCTTGTAACAAGTATTCCTGAATCGCCCTAAAAATATCTTATATGTTTAATAAAAAACATCTTATTTTTAAATTATGATACCGTTTTCAATATATAAAAAATAATTACTTACAATTATATCTTTTAGGTCAACTTTACAATATAATTTAACTTTTTTATGTCTATTAATTTTAGGTGTTAATTAAGCTCACAATATTATCCATTGCTCAATAGGTGATAATTAAGTTGATAAAAGAACTAGATATGAAAATACATAGAATTGCAATCATAGACTAAAGCACGAGTTACTCTTTATTGAAAAATAACTTATTTATCAAGTAAACGATTACAAAGACAGTTAAAAGATCATTTTCGACTTTCTTCTTTGGATCTTTAACAGTTTCGAGTGCAGAAGCAACGGCGGCGGAAACCACGGCAGTTGCCGCCGATGAAGCCCTCCGTCTGGCAAATGGAGGCACAGTTGCTATCCCTAACGCACGTTCCATGAAAACGGTGGCTCTGTGATTCACAAGTCCTTGCTTCTGCACTGCTCATTTGTCCCATCTCTGTGAAATATGAAAACATCAAAAATCAGGACTTACAGTATAGGAGTAGTACAATATTAATGCAAGATTTTCGTTAAGAGGATTTACAATATAAGAATATAACCATGCAAAATTATTTTGACCTTTTAATCGGTAGCAAAACAAGAAAATTCAATAAAGGTGTTCAATATCTAAACATCATTTGCTAGACGGCTATGCAAGGGTGTTCAAAATCTTTACTGTAATATTTTATTCTATACACAATAAAAAATTTCGCACAAAGGGTATTCAGTTGATCACCCTTGAACACATATCGCTTCGCCCTTGCGTTTAATCTTAGTAAAATATTTTTATAGTCATAAAATTGACATAGCATATTCAAAACTACAACTAACTTCTAAGAGTAATTTCAATATATGTTTAAAATGATCAGTTATTTTCTTAATTTTCTAAACTTCGTACTAAATCAATTTTCTTTATTTTCTAAACTCTATACTCAATCAAACTTCATCATATATATACAAATAATGAGAGGACTATTATATTGCAAAATTTAATGGAGATAGAAAACGAACCAGTGGCCAAAAGCAGCATAGCTACAAGGAAGAAAGTTGCAAACAAACGCCCCATCTTATTTGAGAGAGAGAGAGAGAGAGTAATAGGAGAGAAATTGTGGGATGCAATTTATTTGAGAAGTTGAGTACTAGCTAGCTGGGAGTAGTAGGGGACTTTTATAAGGAAAAATTTATCCGTATTATATATTTACACTAAGCCAATAAAGGCGTATATCTTGTATACACACTTTTCAACAGGTAAATCACAGTTAAGTGATGATATGTAATTTTAGTGTAATTTATTGATTCTTAAAATTAGTTATTTAATTAAGTGTAAACACGCGATGCGATTAACTATTTATCCTTCTATAGGTTCTTATTTACTGTACTGGTTTAAAAAAGAAGTTTGGGGATATTAGGAGAAAATGAAACAAAAGTGTCCCTTGGTTCAAATCATGATTAAGTGATATGCAATTCTGCTGTTAAATTTTATGAAAATTTAATAAATATTAACAAGAAATCCCAAGAAAGTCCCATCAAATTATCAAATGTAAGAAATTTTTTACAAAAGATAATATAAAAGGTAATTATGAGTAATATTTATAATGAGTATTAAGTGATAACTAATAATAATAGTGCTCTTTATATTCCAGTTTATGTGAACTAAATTGCGTTTTTCGTCTGTTCCATAAAGAACTTATTTTTAAATTTGAAAAAAAATAAATGTAAATTTCTTATTTTACTCTTAATGAAAAGTTTGTATAATTATATGACTGTTATAACATATTTAAGGCCACATTTTAAAAAAATTATATAAATATAAATATTTAGATATACTTTAAATCATAAATTTTAAAAGTCTTCCTTCATTTCTTAAATTCTTATAAAATCAAATAAATTTAATTCAATTAAAATGGTAGGAGTAGTAACTAAACTCTTATTTTGTGGAGAAGAGGAAGACTAGCGAACAGTCAAAACATTGCAAGAATCAATTTGAATTCTAATTTGGAGAGAATTTTTGGGCATACGCTTCAAAACAAAAATTCTCTTCACGCTTAAGTGTACGCCTAGAAAAATGGGCTTACGTCTCGCGATACTTTCGTTATCCCAAAGCGTTTTGCAATACGCTGCATCGGGACTCGTCTCGGAACTCGACCTAAAAATATCTTTTAAAATACTGATCCCTATTAGAGTACTACATATGTACACACTTTTTTAGCTAGTCCTTTTTCACCACTAATAAAAGTTGTGATGGGATGACTATAATCTTTATCTTTAATTAGATGTTTCAAATTTGAATTCTGATTATGAAAAAAAATAAAAATATCGAACATCGAGCGAGAAACCTAAAAAAAAAAAAAAAAAACAAAGTTAGTCCTTTCTTACAAGCTGCTCACTTATGGCTTGCAACTTCCAGCTGTCTGTTGGACGTATTGAACCGAATTGTAATAAGGTGCGGTTGCACGAAACTATACATGACTTAATGTCTGAGTACTGCCAATATAGTTTCTCGAATAATACGTCATCCACAGAAATCAGTGATTGCTTCATTTCCCAACAATTATCTAAGGTACTAAAAAAGAAGAATTGATGAACGCATAAGATCATATTTATTGGCACGGAACTCTTTTTTCTTTTTAAAATAGCTGTTTTTCATGTAGTAGATTGACCAAATTTGACAAACAGTAAGAATGTGCTCCAAAGTTTTCACAATTCCAGATAGATCAAATCTGAAAGGCGAAAAAGACATTTAAATTGGACTAGAAGTTGTACATTTATAACTAATGCTACTAATGTCTTCTTAAGATATTGTAGAATATCCTGAGTTAACTA
Source organism: Nicotiana tabacum (assembly GCF_000715075.1). Taxonomy (NCBI): domain Eukaryota; kingdom Viridiplantae; phylum Streptophyta; class Magnoliopsida; order Solanales; family Solanaceae; genus Nicotiana; species Nicotiana tabacum. Next base: position 17,097,632 of record NC_134088.1, on the reverse strand, counting down.
GTAAAGGGACAAGAAAGTCAGAAAAAGAAAACAGCTGCCATGCGATTTACCCTCTTATTGTACCTACTCAGCGCCAATACGAATTAGCAGGGCAGATAAACTTCGCATACCAGGCAATAAGCTTTGCATATAGGATGCTGAAACCCAAAATAAAAAGAAAAAGCAAAAAAAAAAAGAAAAAAAAAAAAGATCCGTGGTTCGGAAAAATGAATAACTTTCTCACTGAGTTTTGTTTGCTCTCCTTGAATGTTTTATCAGATTGTTGGTTCAAACATTGCACAAGTGTGCACCTCAGAGCCAAAATTTCCAAGGAGCCTGTTTTATATATGTATTTCAGAAATGCATAGTGCAATCATCATAATATGAAAACGAACAATTCTTTAATATTCAGCAGAAGCACCACAAAGGTCTACTTACTCCCAAAAAAATTAAGATAACCTTCTTGAGCCGAGGTATATCGGAAACACCCTCTCTATTTTTTAGGTAGGGATAAAGTCTGTATACACACTATCCTCCCTAGACCCCACTTGTGAAATTATACTAGGTTTGTTGTTCTTCTTCTTCTTGACAAACATATGGAACTTTAATAGCCTGTTTGGCCAAACTGTAAAAATCAGCTTATTTTGAGAAGTGTTTTTTTTAAAAGTGCTTCTGAAAAAAGTATTTTTGGAGAGAAGCAGTTTGTGTTTGGCTAATCACTTTGAAAAATACTTTTGAACAATAATTTGTGTTTGGCCAAGCTTTTCAAAAAGTGTTTTTAAGTATCAAATTACGAATAATGACATGAATAGATTTACTTAATAGTTAATATTATAAGTAAATAAATAATCTCAAAAATTTGTTATTACATGCAATAATTAAATCTTTTCATTTTATTTAAATAAAATATGAAAATAAAATTAAAAAGTACTTTAAATCTTTTAATATTATTCAAATATATTAAAAATCATTCAACAAATATAAAAACATTCACCCCTAAAGTCACTATATATTAGAAAACTATCCTAAAAATAAGAAGAAATACTTATATATTAATACCCTAAGTAGTATTACATTTAACGGTTATTTTGGTATATACTATATTTTGTTAAGGGTATTTTTGGTAAGAAGAAAAGTCAAACTAGTTCTGCATCTTCCCAAAAGTATTTTTTTTTCCCCCCAAAAAGCTGCCAAACATCTTGAGTTAAAAAAAAAAAAGTGTTTTCGAAAAAAAAAAAAAACACTTATGGCCTTTAGGAAAAGCTTGGCCAAACAAGGGTTGTTGGGTAGGTGAAGCCTCACCCCGCTTAGCATTTTTCTCTATTTTAAAGAGACTGTTAAGTCCGTCAGCGATGCTAGCCTGAAGAGAAAAATGGAACATCATTGCTCCGTTTGCAATGCAGAATCAAAGGGAAAAAGAGCATGACAAAAATGAAAGTATTTTTATTCATAACTGAGTTGATTGATAGAAGCTAAATAAATACAGAATCCATCTAAAGAAGACCCTTAGGATCTTTGAATTTGACAAGGAAACTAAGGAACAAAAATTATACCACTCTAGCATCGTGCAGCCATGTTGTACAGCTCTATTCACATAACTCAGCAGACTATTTTGGAAGTCAGATGTAATCCCTAAAAGAATTTAACCGAGGGAGGTAACTTGAACCTTAATCTTTTCCACTTGCTCTTAGCCAAGGATGGATGCAAGCTTAGCACATGCTCTGGCATGAAATCATGCCTTGTAATAATACCCACAACAGGTACTCTCTGCAAACAAGAGAAGAACAATTTCTAAACGCAGTCAAAGAAGATGAATATACCTTCACTGGGAGAACAAATAAAAAACATGATCTACGAAATGTATTTGGCTCCAAGAAGTAACACTTGCATTATCAACATGGTGGATGAAATAGGAAGAGTAAATTAAGATTTAACATTTAGGCAACTGTTAAAACTTAATCCCATGAGAAGAGGATGTGAAGGTTGACGCAACCAAGAAACAAACAAGATGTAGAAAGAAACAAGAAAACTAGGAACTCAAAGATCATAAGTGTTTCATATCAAATACCTGAAAAAGCACAAGGTGTTGGTGAAGAATGCATTCATGAATGAATATAAACAGGAACCGAAGTCATAAATTAATGCACAGGCAGATACTTAAGGTTATGTTAATGTATCTTTTATTGACTGTTGAATTATATTTTAGGGACAAGATATAGCTTCCTAGAAGATCATCAAAAAAGAATTTGCAAGAGAAAAGATGAGAAACAGTTCTTACCCCAGAAACCTTGGGTATTACCAGCAGATGCCTTAAACCAACTTCCCGGAAGAGCACAAGAGCCTTCGCCAAGGACATAGTCTCTACAACAGTGTAGGGTGAAGTGTTACAAAAAGGATGCAGATCTATAAACATATCCATCTCTTCATCTGTCAGTTGTATATTTTCCACTCTGTCTCCATGGTCTAAACCCTTCTTTGCAAAATCATCAGCTGAAAAGTGGTTAAAGGCATCGGATCCAGCAGGTACAGGATCTCGAATAAATGCTTTTTTCTTTAGCAATTCAACGAGATGTGCACGAAGTATCAAACCAAATAGAACTGGTGAATGGGAAAGCGGGGGCTCATCCACCACCGGGAAGCCATTATGCCCTGTAGTTTTGAGGACATGAACTATGTTGCCAACTTTCTCGATGCCACTGAAGAGCTGGAGTGGGCCTGTGACCACATCACAGACTGCCAGTTGTCTCAAATAAGGTTCAGCATGACATTCCAAGTAAGGGAAACCCTTCAACCTCATTATGAGATCATATATATTCCCATTAAATGTATCAGCTACAGTTTTGGATATAAGAAGAACTAGCATCATTAGAGGCAGCAAGAGGAGGTCATTAGTCAACTCTAGGATAATTACGCATAACGAAACTGTCATTCTCATAGAACCCCCAAGAAGGGCAGCTGAGCCTAAAACAGCAAACAGGCCATGGTTAAGAGTCGAGTGCGAACCAAACATCATCCCAATAAATCGACCATAAGCAGCACCTGTCACAATGACAGGCACAAAGAGACCTGCCGGTGCGACTATCCCATAACTAAAGATGCTCAGGACAAAACAGGTGAAGAAGAAAATTAGCATCGAGAGATGGTGAAACTCAGCATCAGTATCCTTGCTGAAAAGGTTTTTGATTGCATCATCATTTGTGTTGAAAAATAGACTGGCAAGATCATTGTAGTGACCTGGAGGACATTGAAACTTCTTATAGTTACCATTCCGTCCAATTGTGGGGCAAGGTTCTGATGTATCTGAAGGGCAAGGGCGGCAAGACGCCAACCATGGTAATCCAAATAGAAGACAAGATGTGAAGATGGAGATTGCAAGAGCTAGAACTATTTTATAAGCAGATCCTCTCCTGAAGCCCAGAAACAAAAAGAAGCGACATAAATATTTTGAACTTTATCATGCCTTGAAGAAAAAAGAATATGAAAAGCTAAAAGTCAAAGCAAGATCATACTCGTTAATGCGGTTATAAATCCGCAGAACCCTATCCTGTAAAAAGTTGTATAAACTTCCGCATATGCCTCCAAAAACTGCTAGAAAAAGAACAGGAGGCACATCCCAGATGTGATATGCGCTATTAGCTGACGTGACATCGAACATTATGAGACCTCCTTTACCAAAGAGTCCACATTTGCCACTCAAACAAACATCAATCAAAGCCCGAAGCACAATTGCAACCACAGCCGTAGTGAAAAAGGCTCTCCACAAGAGAGCACTTCTCCACCTGCATCACAAAGGAAGTGCTTACAATGTCAAAAACAAAAGGGAATCAACACAGAAGTATGAGAAATATATTAATTCTCAACAAGCTCACTTCTCAAAAAATAATAGAATATACATATTAAATACTACGGCTACATTTCCTGATTGAAGATCTATATTTGAATCAAATCATTTAGATGTCAAAGCAATTAACATAATACTAGAAATACTAGCTCTTAAAAAAGAATCAGCGCAGATGTTTGGTAATCAAACTTGGCTAATATCAGGTAATATACAGTTGCGTCAAGTAAAATCTGAGCATATTCAAATTCCCCTATAAGACCGCTTTCTATCACAGAGGAAGTAAATGCAGTGTGTTGGGTGCTGAGGTGTACTAGGGAGTCTTATGCATAGTTAAGGGGAAAAAATAGAAATTCAGATAAAACAAACAAATTTAAGGTATAATGATTAAGGCTTCTCTCTCTCATAATTGTCAATCTAGGAAATTTTGCAAGTCCATATCCTCTCCCACAGAGTCAACCTGAGAATTCCAAAGTCCATGCAAGACATCTTGTGTTGAAGAGCTACAATAACTGCTTCAGGGTATTCCATCCTTTAGATATACATTATAACTTAAAAGAAAGAGTAAGCCACCAACTATAAGGCAATCCCAAAAAGCCCTATTTGTTGGATGCTGAAGTCAATTAAAATATCGACGTCATGCGTAATATCAACCATACAAAAGAGGGAAAATTTACTATAATCTTAGTAACACAAATATAGCGATAAGGACTATTATCTCCCAGAAACCTTTTGGTCTACCAAGAATCAGACAAAGCATGTACATTTTTTTAAATATACCAAGATGCCATTTCTTCTAGAGCGAACAACAGACCACCAACAGGAGCTCGAAAAGCAGCAGCCATCCCAGCAGCTGATCCACATGTTACGAGATCTCGTCGATCTCTATCATTTTTAAAATACTTCAGCCATTTCCAATTCAATCCATACTTCTTTGAACCGCCTTGACCCATTAGTGCTGCAATGCAAGCACCTGTGTGAACCATGGGACCTGCTTTTCCAATTACAAGAGATCCTGATACGGCAGAAATGCTGCCAACAATCTGTTCATTAAAATTTCAAGTAAGAACATTTATAAAGCATAGGATGAGGAGGAAAAAATGTATGTATCGCTCAGGCTAAGCATGAACAGAATTCTCTTTCAAATAACAATCGCCTAGCTTCATCTGATGCCAGTGCTGGAAATTAACATCAAGGCCTAGATGTTTCTTAGGGAGCTCTAGATTTCACATTACAAAGAAGTTGCTTTGTGTCCAAACCAGTTGGTCTACTATCTAAACCTCGTAAAAACCTAAAACTCATCCAAAATCACTTAAGAGCATTCGTGAAAATATTATTTCCATAAACCAGAATCTGTCTCGCCTTAAAAGTGCAAATAAAAGTAATGCCCTCCTCTCTGAGCTCACTTATGTAGTATGAAATGCAAATCCACATATGAGATTAATTGATCAACCATGCAATTCTCATAATCCACAACTCATGCAATCATTCCCCAACACATAATCCACCACCAACCCAGAACTAAAACATTAGTAGATAAATGCAAAAACTGGATTATGAAAAAAAATAGGCATTCAAATGAAAAAGCAATTCAAGGTCACTTTACCTTGACAAACAAAGTTCTCAGAGAAAATATTGCTGGTGCATCTACACCATTCAAGTAAGCCTTAACTTCAGGTATACCTGAACCAGCAGCCTCTGGTGCGATAAAAGCGGTAATTAGGCTGGCAAATAATGTCAGTCCGAAATTGGAAGATGCAAATACAAGAAAAGCCGTTGTATACCTGTTCCGATATTACACAAGTCATTCACCTCAAAAAACATATTTATAAAAGAAAATCAAATATTTTCTATTTATAAATATAACAGAAATCATAAATATTCCACTCCACAAACTTAGAACACAGAACAGGGTTATTTCCCATATTCCACAGTTAAGTTACCCCAGAAACACATAAATGTATTTATGAACATCAAATTCCAGTCAGTAACTTAAAAGAACAACAGGGTTAATATCAGGCTTGTGTAAGCAATTTGTTATATTTTTGAAGTATAAGAACTTCAACTGAGATGAAATAGCAGCAGATATCAGTCATTGGCAGGGGAATATTGTATTATATCATTAAATAATCTCAACATACAATCAAAGCCATAGGTGGGTATTAAATGAAAAGTTATGAATGAAAGAGAAATTACCTTCTCGCTAGCATCATATTAGAGGTAACCACAAATTTCGTTCCAGCAATATTCTCAACAGCAAGATTGTTACAGAAACCAACAAGGCCGACAAGCAATCCAATAAAAAAGCACATCATCCATTTCATGAATACGTACTGCAATGTCTGAATCTTCTCTCGCCTCCTCCAATCTTGCTTGAAATAATCATTCTCTGAGATTCTTCAACCAGGAAATCATCATTATTAGGCTTCATTTATTTGCCAAACTGATCACAGAAAGGGAAAGAAAGAGGAAGCATTTCCACAAATAATAGAAAGAAACTGGAATTAAAAACAGTCTTTATTTTGGGGTCAATGAAGTGGGGTGAGAACCATTAGATTTCAGGTTCAAATCCCAGTGGAGACAAAAATATTAGGTGATTTCTTCCAATCTGCCCAAACCTTAGTGGGAAGGGTTACCCCATACTTTTGTTGGTGGGAGATAGTAGGTATTGGGTAGAATTAGTCGAGGTGCACGGAAGCTGGCCTCGGCACTACCGACATAAAAAAACAGTCTTTATTTTGCAAGCTCCAACTGTATCTTTTTTTTATAAGGTAAAGTTTAATTAAAAAACAGTACCAAGATAGTACGTCAGCAAATACAAAAGGTAGGACTTGTTTTACATAACATAATCAGAGATTCTAACAAGTTAAGCATATCATTCAAATTCAAAGCTAAATTCCCTTCCATCCAATAGTACAAATTCTGCATACATCTATATTTAACGACAGAGGGCATCTCTTTTTTATCTTCAGAACATCTCCTATTTTTTTCAATCCATATAGTCCAGGCAATGCACAGAGGAATAGACATCCAAATCTTCTTGTGAAATCTGCCAGTATAATATGTCTTCCAACTGTATCTTCCTTACCATATCCAATTTTCTTTTTGCTATACCAAACAAATCTTTGATGTAAATACTCTTAAAAATTTGGCTGAATACAATAATAATAAGTAAAAATATCAAAATTCTAATCCAAATTATTCCACTAGACTGCCAAAAGTCAAAGAATACAGATGAGTCTTAAGCTAATATATTGTCTTTTTATTTTCACCACAAATACATGGACTTGATAGAGTAAAAAAGTGATCTTTTTTTATGATAACCGAGAAGTTCCCCAGGGCCAGCGGCACATGATTCGAAACTCAGGCGACCACTTAAATACCAGGCTTTTGTCAGATTATGTGCTCTTACCACTAGACCACAACATTGGGCACAGAGTAAAGAGTGATCTTCCTTCTTTTTTTTTTTTTGTGAATTGTGGAATTGTTCTTTCCTATCTCTCATATTCTCTCAAACTCCTAGTTACATACCGAAACTCTAACCAATGAACCAATGATGCATACATCTCAAAATTTTCTAAGCATAGAACTATGGAATTGGACCCCTAAAAAACTGAATTTTCCACAATATAGTCAGTAGAACTGTAGATATAGACATAATTAGAATAGCTATTAATCACAAGTTATTTATTTACTGAAACAAAAAGGAGTACTAAAGCAACTTAAAATTCACGAATAACGGCACTCGAACGAACATATATACTTCGTGTATGCTAATGTAAATTACACACACATTACAACATACATACATATATAACCAGGTACACACACACACACACACACACACACACACACACACACACACACGGAGATAATTTAGTAATTTAGAAGAAGGAGACAGACTCGTAATCGAGGCTTTCGATTGGGCAGACATTGGAGCCGACGATGGCGACCTGAGAAGTGGTGTTGGATGCTGATCGACGGAGGCCGTTGAGCAGTAGTGGCTGAGTGAGGGACTCCTCGTCTGCCTCCGTCTCCGGCGCCGGCGCCGTTACCGGTAAACCATTGGGAGCTGGAGAGATGAGTAGGGACATGGGTAGGGGGTAGGGGGTAAGGGTAGGGGGTGGGTGATTCAGGTAGTTGGTGTTTGATGGCAGTTACGGAAGAAGAAATGAAGTTGGGATTGTATATTTATTTCAGCTCCCAAAAAGACAAAGGATTTATATCTCCTAGTAGTGTTTGGACAATATTTAGTTAAATTGGAAAAATATTTATTTGAAACTTAATTATTTTCTTCAAACCATTTTAAGTTAAGTTGAAGTTTAGAAAATTGTTTTTATAGAAGTTTATTACTCCTACAAATTAAAGGTGAATTTAGAATTTAAATGGGATGGTTTCACTTTTAAAGTTTTTAGAAGTAAATTAATTGTAAAAATATTAATACAATGAATACATAACATAACACTTGGACCTCGAAGTTGAAACATTCTATTTTAATACTTATAAAGTTTCACGAGTCATATTAATTAAGAAAATCAACAATTTCACATGTTTTATTCATTTCCGCTCTTACGCCTTCCTTTCTATTATGTTGCACAGCACTACAGCAGTGAACTTCTCTACATATGAGGGAAGTTTCTTAGTTGCAATTTTTCGTGATAACAAGACGATAATTTCCTGAATGAGGAAGTTTCGTTTCGTTTATGAGCTTAAGTACAGAATATTTTAGTTTGTTAATTCAACTATTAAAGAGAAAATGAGAATTGAACGGTGAATCATTAATAAAGTTATTGTTTTAATATATTTTAGTGGTATATGATTCAATTATTGTCAAATCCTTTTTTTTTCTGCTATGAACCACGCAATCCAAAGAAAAAAGTGTATATAGTATTGAAAGAGAAGATTATTGTCATATAGCTGTTGGACTATGATTGATTCGGATTTAAATATTTTTCAAGCCAGCGGATAATTAGGAATTAATCTTTAAATTTTTTAATATTAAACTCGTTATAATTTTTAATAAGTTTAGAATTTGTAATTTACTAAAATGTTAATAGCTCTTCAGATACGTACTTATATTTATTTCGTGTTAAAAATTATTAAAACTCAATTGAACCCATAGAAAACGTAAAAATAGCACGAGCTAGCCAGTTTTTGGATTGGTAAATAAAAAATAGTC